>NC_061493.1:19017151-19662988 GCF_022539355.2 Hippoglossus stenolepis | reverse complement strand
TTTATTTTGTTTGTTACCGACAGATGTGAAATAGCAGCACTAACAGCAGGGTTGTTGTTGTTTTCCACCAGCATGGAGGAGTGTGAGGCGCTGTGCACACGACTGGCCATCATGGTCAATGGGACCTTCAAGTGTTTGGGAACCATTCAGCATCTCAAATACAAGTAAGAGGCTTTGGGCGTTGGCTTAAATCGGCCGATATGAGACTTTCACTGACACTTTGGTATCAGCATTTATGTTTGTTGATATGTGACGATATGACAAGTTTTATTTTCCAGAATAAACAAGTATGGACATAAGTAGAAAGTGTAAACCTCTGCCAAGGTCCAACTGTCCCTTTAAATTCAATCAAGCTCAACCAAATTTTCATACACTCATCAGTTTCATAAAGTTTTGTTTTTATAAAGATGAATGTTATTCTCTAGGAAAATAAAAATAATATCTCCCACAATGTTAAAGAAAGTGAAAACAACTCTCCGCCCTATTTTTCAACCAAATTTCGTGGAAATCCATTTAGTTGTTTGTGTGTAATCTTGCTTACAAACACACAAACAAACAAACCAACACTAAACAAACAGTTTGTTCAGACAAGTTCTCTATATCTGGTTGTATTTGTGTATTTCTAAATACTTAGATAAAGGTTTAATGATTAAACTAAAATATCAACCCTCAATTACACTTCTTTGCCATACAGGTTTGATAACAACCTCTGAGAAATCATTGACATTTAAAAATATATATACATTTTTAAATTGTGTATCAGCCAACAAATCTGTATAGGAAATATCAGTATATCCATATCAGTTGTATAATGTGTGTAATGTGCAGTAATGAAGTAACTGCCATAAACAGTGGCTCTTCCTGTGTAGTAAAAGCTGTAGGTTTAAATAATAGGTAAGAGAAAATATACACTCTGTCCTTAAGTAAGTTTTATTTGCCGTTGTCCTCCAGGTTCGGTGACGGCTACATAGTGACCATGAAAATCAAGGCGTCTAAAGCTGGCGTGTCCCCCGAGCTGGAGCCGGTGGAGGGCTTCATGGAGAGCAGCTTCCCCGGCTGCGTTCAGCGGGAGAAGCACTACAACACGCTGCAGTACGAGATCGCCTCCTCCTCCCTCGCCAGGATATTTCAGGTGGTCGTGGCCAACAAAGAGCGGCTGAGCATCGAAGATTACTCCGTGTCTCAGACGACGCTGGACCAGGTACGTCCCCAACGTCTCTGTGTGTGTTTAATGAAGAACAATCGGCCAATCGCCTCCTACATGTTATTAAACTACTACTTTCATACAAGGTTATGAAAATGTTTTTACTTCTCTTTAGACAAAACTGTTAATTTCCTCTTTAATCATGCTGGAAAAACTAATATAGTACTTGTTCTGCCACAGGGCATTTCTGTTATTTTAGTTTTTGAGCCGTATTACGCAAAACTACTCAACTGATATCGACCAAACTTGACAAACCCATTTCATTTTGGTGCTGCTGAGGATTAAGTTAGTTTTTTTTCTCCACTTTCTTCAACAATTTCCTCTGACAAATTTACCATTAACGTTTTTCCACCACTTCCTACTTTTCTTTTATATTTTTACTTTAAGATCCAGACAATCGTGAGTGTGATTGTTCGAGGGGCCGTTCTCATTCTTCTTTCTGTTCTTCAGGTGTTTGTCAACTTTGCCAAGCAGCAGACGGGAGAGGAAGAGGACGTCACGTTACACCGACGGATGGCGGGAGGAAGAAAAGACGTGAAGATCGTGCCGGTGAAGAGGAAAACATGAAAGTCACCTGTGAATGTGCAGAGACACAAGCAGGGAGGTGTTTCCCGACAGGGCGGTAAACTAACGGCTTCCTGCCAGAGTCACTGGTACAACATGTCTGACACGTTCCCTGAAATCATGTGTGTCGTTTGAAAACTAATGCAAAAAGAGAATTCCTCATCGGAAATATGGAAAAAAAGAGATATTACTACGTACATTGACTGAGCTGTATGAATATGTAAATATTGTATGTGTTATGAATACTTCAGCACCTTAGCAGTACGTCTACAGTTACACACACACACACCTCAATTTTATTTACGTGTCATTTACTGTTGTCCGAGCGCAAAAAACATGTTTACTCTCTTTTCAGTCATTTACTGTTGTAAATGTTCAGTGTTTCTTTCTCTCCTTTGCCATTTCATGTTGTTCCTCAGTGTCAGTACAAAAAAACATGGTCTTCTTAAAGGATTATATTGGCAATGAAACAGGTTTTTAGATGAATATAGCTGTAAATAAGAGGAATTCTATTTTGTATCTGGCCAAATAAACTTTCAACATGCTTTCTACTTCCCGCTCCGCTCGGTGCTCGGCTGATTTCTGAGCCAAATAATACCGTTTTCATAAGGTTTATGTGAAGTTCAGTTTTTCTCATTAAATATTTCAGACCCGTCTTGCTTCTCTTCTCTAAAGAGCAAAGCCACTGGATGCTGCAGTGGGTTATTTAGAGTTGAAAGGCTTTTCACTCCGCTGACCTACAATAATTCCTCTGACCTCCGCGGAAAAAGCTAAGAAAGCGTCTCTGGGTCAGTGGCGTGCCAAGGCAACGCTGCGCCCGAGAGGTTCGTCACAACCTGGAATTTATCCGGCACATCGTCCAATTACTGGCGTCTGCAGCTCGAGCCGCCCACTGGTCTGAATTTCACCGGCTAACCTCAAAGAAAGAAGAGGGATGATGGCACCGCGGAGTTCAGGGCTGCCAACGAATCGTCTGCTGTGGATCTCGTGCTCCTCTCCGGCCCATATGGTCGTCTGGATGGAGCCGATGAGCTTGAATAACGCCGCTGTGGGGGGGTAAATGAGTCATACTGTAAAAGGGCTGTTTATATCCTGAGGAAGGTTCATTTAGAGCACGCTGAGACTGAAAACCTGTTGTCTCTGCGGAATCGAACACACAAAATACCATCAACAACACTGTGCTGGAATGTAACTAAGTACGTTTACTCAATACTGTACTTGTACCTGACACTTGTAATTTAGTATTTCTATTTTATGCTACTTTATACTTTTTTACTCATCTACACATATGATAATACAGCTACTTTACAAATGAAGATTTCACATTCAAAACATCTGAAGGACTCAAATTAATCAGTTAGTTAGTTATTTGAATAATTGATTAATTGTTAGTGAATTGTAAATAAAAGTTAATTTGAAAGAAAACATGACAAACAGTTTTTGCTTTCAGATCTGGCTTCAATTTTTAAATAGTGGGAAGACAGAGATGCGTCCATCTTTATTTACAGTTTATGTTTCAGACAATTTGCAGCTTTTTGGACTTCCAGTCGAACAAAAACACTTTTTAAAGCCTCACTTTAAACTGTTGGTTATTGTGGTGGACATCTTTCACTTTTATATAAGCTTGATCTAAGCTATTCACCACAAATAAACATGTTTTCAAAACTATTCCTTTCTTCTTTAATTTTCAAATCGGAGACGACTACAGAGGATGTAAAGTGATTGCTGTTACTTGTACACGATCAAAGCAGCATTTTAATGCAATGGGGTGAAACTACCAAAGGGAATATTCAGTAGATCAGTTTAGATTCACATAAACTATCTTTTTTTTTACTTTGAAATACACTATGAATTAAGAAACACAATATTTACATCTGGAATGAAAATATAAAGTCTTAAACAAATTGAAATCTTCTTGTAAAGTGGAAGTAAAGACTGTAACATGCAATATATGAAATAATGTAAATATTTTGTATGTAGAGTAAAATATAATATTTGGCCGACTCATTGTTGCCATGACAGTTATTAAATGATGGAGATAAGAAGGTCATTGACATGTTGGAGGTCAGTGATGGAGTCACATCACACATCAGTGCACAGCTCTTTGTCTCATTAAACACTTCTCTGTGGCGACAAGTCAATCTACTGGAACTGTCGCTGCATTCAGACTCCATCAACTCTTATTGTTTTAATTTGACACTTCTCTGCCACGTCTTTTTGCCTGAAATTAAATCTTAATGGAGTTTAATGAAACATAGTCTGTGTGATTAAAGTCTAAGATCAGCAGCGGAACAACAGGAAAGTGAAGTGAATGTGACCTTTGAATATTACACGTGCAAATATAAGAATCGTAATTACTTTCTCACAATTACTTACATGAATGGAAACTGCCTTAACTCACTTATCATTAATTTTGCAATTTAATTATTTTCAAATCAGTCTCAAACTATACAGAACAAAGTTTTTACACTATAATGATCATACACTGTGAAAGACAATCTCTTCCTCAGCATGTTTCATATCTGGAATTCTGTCTTAATACGAGAGCCGTCTGACTCACCTGTTGCTTTGCACAGCAGGAAATCAGAGAAGCTGCAAACCCCCCGGTGACTCACCAGCTCCGAGGAAGAAGAAGAAGAAGAATCTGAATTGTTTTTCTTCTAACGTTGTGATAAAATCAAAAACTTGCAGCCCGCATGTTGCTTTCAAAACCCAACCGGCAGATACTCCTGCACAGAACTCTCTCGTTTGGCAGAATATGGTCTGTGGCCGACAGACGGTGCCGAGGGAATAACTGTGCATCTATGAAAACTGACCCCTGGAGAAGCGCGGCCTCGGAATCGCTCTGTGGCTCATCAGTCGGCACTAATCACGTACATAACGTGCATCGATCCAAAGCTTCCTGCCTCCGATCGATACATATGAAGTTAATTATGTGATAAACTGTGTTTACGCCAAAATCAATTCTACACCGCAGCTATTCCACTTTAAATAAATCTGCCCCGAACTTTAAAAAGTCTGACTCTCGCTGCTTTAATTTCACAGTGTTTTTTTTTTAAAGAACTTTCATGTAAAACACATTTTACTCTGTTTTAAATTTATAGAATATATAATATATTGACCTGAACTAACCTGGTATTGATTTCTGCTTAAGCATCAGACAAATACCTACAGGATTTAACAACAAGAAACTTTTGTGATGTGTTAAAGTGAGTGGCACATTCAGTCAATAAACTTGTCACAGAGAGAATTGATCATAATACCTCATGTGTGTCTGATGAGCTTTGTCAAAACAGTTTATTTTTATGATTTGAAATTATGGCAGAAATCCTGTTAAACATCTCACAAAATAATGAAAACTAGCTCTGATTCTGATCGTTGGTCTTTAATTTCTCGCTGAATTAGTTATTTGATTAAGTAATTGTTCAGTTATTGAATCATGTTTTCAGTCTTTGTCAGAAAATATTATGAAACTGAAAATCTTTTAACGCAGACGCAGAGTCAGATCTTATAATATTCTCCCTCTAAAAATGATAAGTAGCCAAAAATGAAGACTTTATCCTTGTAATGTTTTATTCTCATAAAATTACAACTTTATTCTCTTAATATTACGACTTTATCACGCAATTAAAACATCATTCTTGCAACATGAGTTTATTCTTGTGATATTACAACTGAGTTGGTAAATCTCAGCTATGACAAGGTTACAGATGTGAATTGAAGCTGTAATGATAATAAATGTTTTGACACAGGTCAATGATGTAAATTAGTTTTTTTCATATGAAGGATAAATTAAAAATTTAATTTTGTTTGCAAAGAAAACCTTGTTCCATATTCTCTATATTTTTACACACGTGTTCGAACTCTTTCACACGTGGCTGTGTGTCTGTGTGTGTGTGTGTGTGTGTGTGTGTGTGTGTGTGTGTGTGTGTGTGTGTGTGTGTGTGTTTTGGCATCTTGCAGACGGAATATGTCTGAATCTTTTTTGAGTTACATCATTATAATGCTCTTTTTAAGTCCTGTTCTTAAAGCCTGTGAGACAGAGTGCTGGATGTTTGGGTCATAAGTGTAATTGGGGGCATTGGTTGAAGGATGGAGAAAAAAAAATGTAAGTCCTAGATGAGGAGCGAAGTTTCTGCCTTAGTATGAGCCAAAGAAAAAAGAAAGGAGGAACATTATGGGTCCTGGTGTGTGTGTGTGTGTGTGTGTGTGTGTGTGTGTGTGTGTGTGTGTGTGTGTGTGTGTGTGTCATACTGTATACTACTGTCTCTGCAGAAGAGTAAGACAGAGACAGAAAGAAAGAGACAATGATAGAGATTCACACGCACAATAAAAGGTAAAGATGCTGATTGCACTGGACATGAGGACCGCGAGTGTTTATCTCTGACGACACATTCACAACTCAATCACTGTGCATTCAGGCACCGATACACATGTCTGCAGCATTATCTCCAAGAGTCCAGCAGCACAATCATCTGAAGCAGCATGAGGCAGCTGACCACACATGAAAAGCACCAAGAGAAGAGACGTTTTAAAAAAAAAACCTTTAAGTACATCCTGTCACCTTGGAAGTTTATTCACAAAGTTCTGCTAAATGTGTACTTTTCCTTTTTTTCCATATGATACACACAAAATATCATAAACTGGTTGGACGTCTGTGCTTAAGTGGATTTTTCAGATTTTAATTTGTCCAAATCGGCAGAGACTGCAACACATTGATGCACATGAAATAGTTTTGGTATATTTTTGAATATATTGAGACAAATCTTTTCAACGTCTAAGGGTTTTAACACTTGCCTTGTTTGGTCCGAACCTTCGGACTATTTACTTTAGACTGAACCAAAATAACGGTAAAGGTGTGAAAGGTTCTTCGGACCAATCAATGAAAACTTAGCAGGACCAGAGGTGGTTTTGGTTTGGATCAAACTGAACCATGGTTCAGACTTCCAGGTGTGGAAACATCCCAAAACTCTCAGGTCCACTCAAAGAATCAGAGAGAAACTCGCCCGTCGATAAAGTCAGTCCTGAAGAAAAGCTCAGCTGTTTCCCAAATTACCGCAATCATGGCGTTTTCCCTGAGCGAGCTGGGCTCATCAATCGTTCGTGGGTAATCGATCAGTGGCTGTGCTGACGGAATCAGAGTCAGGTATGTGTGTAGTTTACAGTGGAGCAGGACGATCACTCAGCGGAGAGTCGTCGAAGTTTAATGTTGTTTTGAAAATGTTTCTGACCTGATCCTGACCCAGAAGCAACAACAACAACAACACAAACATCAGGTTTGTAAAAAAACAGAACCCATTAATGTCTCAAGTCAACAAAACAAGGAACGTGTGCCGCGGCATCCCGTCTCCTCAGGTCTGTGGCCGGACCTTCAGAAGGTGTCATTTGAAGTCTGAGGGACGTGTGAGCTCATAGAAGGAATAACTGATCAAGTGCACGGGAGCCGCCGCCGCCGCCGCCGCCGCACAGAGAGCCTGCATCTTCCTGACTGGTGTGTTCTCGTCTCCGCCGCGGCTGCAGGAGTCGCCCTTGAGACACCTTCAGCAAATACATCCTCTCGCCGTCTCACACCCGCACACTTATTCATGCTACATAAAATGTACTCGTGAAACTCCCGAGAATGTACGAATGAAATGCGCTTCTTGCTCAAAACCTTCATTTGTTCACACCTCAACACTCGTAAGGAGGCGGGAGTAACTTAATTTAGCTTATTTAGCTGCCAGATCATTTGTGGACTATTCGCTGTCATTTCCTAAATCAGCGTTAAGACACTTCTTTGCCACAACCCGACACATTTGCATTTAGAGTGCACGCGATAGATAATAAAAAAATTCAGCCTAAAGATGATGTCACTCGGGATTTAATGGAAGTAGAAGAAGTTCTGCTGCCGGATTAGATTTAAGAGGCAAACACAGGACAGTGAGAGAAAGTTTGAGGAGTTGGTATCAGTGAAGAAATCTCTCGCTGGAACTTGAGATGTTGATGTTGTGGGTCCGGGTGTGTGGGCTTCTCTGAGCCCCGAGGGACCCACAATGAGCTCCAATCAATAGTAGAGTTGGCTCATCATTAGTTTGCCACTTCTCCGCACTCGGGCTGATGCGAATACCAACTTTCCAAAAACTCCTTGGGCTGTAATTTGCCGCGGCACATGCCAACGTTTTCACAGGTTGGGCTCGGATGCCGTCAATTTAAAAGATCCCTGAAGGTGTCTCATCGGTGCAGGAGCGAAGACATCCGGAGACAATATGCATTTACTTCTCTGCAGTCATGATTAGCATAAATCTCCAGCCAAGATGCTGTGGCGATACAGTGAGTCGTTAGAGATATGACTAATACGTTCATTAGCTTCCTCGCTGCACCTCAGCCTCACGCTGTTGCTCCCTGGGGGAGGTGTGAGTCGAGGCAGTGGTACACAGACCCTACAGGGGGAACAGCGGAGCAGATGATTGAGGGAGATGGATCAACACGGCTCACTGTCAACCGCTATTCCAGGACTATTGATTATAATTATGAAAAATGTCAGTCAAAGTTTGTTTTTTTCGCTTCACCTGCCGGTCACAAACAGAAAGAGAGAGCAGCTGTCAAGACTTCGCTGGAGAAAAAACCCTCAAAACTTCTGAGTGCGAAGGGGCGTGGTCAACCACAGACAAAAGAAATCCATTCAACCAATCTCCTGCATCGACTGCAAACCCTCCACAACTCCAAGGACCACATCACTGGCTTCTCGTCCAACACACACTCCAACACTCCAAAATCTGCTATAAATGTATTATGCATGTGAATCTGTAGAGAAATAGGTGGAACACATTGATCGAAATACGTCTATTGGCGTTTTTATTTACCTGCTCTCGAGTTCAGATAGCTGTTGATAGAGTCAAAATGTCGTCTGGATGTTAACACCTCGGAAGGTTTGTGTTTCGTATGTGG
Source organism: Hippoglossus stenolepis (assembly GCF_022539355.2). Taxonomy (NCBI): domain Eukaryota; kingdom Metazoa; phylum Chordata; class Actinopteri; order Pleuronectiformes; family Pleuronectidae; genus Hippoglossus; species Hippoglossus stenolepis. The sequence goes on along the minus strand of NC_061493.1, from coordinate 19,654,293 downwards.
AGAAACGTTCGACTCATGTGATAAAAGAAACTAATCAGATTGTAAACAGAGAACGGAGAGAAGACATCTTGGCCCCGGACGTCCGCTGTCTGCACCGATTCCCTCAGAGACAAATTCTCTTCATCAGGCCGATGTGTAGCCGATGGGCCGCCGAGATTGTTTCTGATTCTAACGTTTGGTTTTACTTAAATTATTTACGAGTTTATTTATTATGCATCGTAAAGTGTCCTTGGGTGTTTCTAGAATGGCACCATGAAATAAAATGTATCTTTTATCATTCTATCGTAACTTCTAAATATTTTTATTGTAAAATCAGCCACAGTTCGAGGTCTCACTAATAATCTACATGAATTATAAATACACATATTGAAATATGCCCAGTCCGATATGTTCACATTCAAAGTGGATCCTGTTTTTCAGATTGTAGAACAGTAATTACAGATTGTGTTGTTTCCTGACACTATCGGAGACGCCCTGACTCTGTGAGACCATGGAGGTAATTGTGGAAACTGAACTTTGATCTGATTCCCTATTAAAAGGTCAGATAAGCCTCGTTCACAGAACATAATTGAATCACTGGCCCGGGGAATGAATATCTCTCTCCTGAATCTCTAGTTCATTTCATTTTAAACCATAACAAAATGAGACTTCAAAACCAACTGAAGGGACGAGGGACACACAACCTCCACAACATCACACAGGCTGATTACAAAAGGTCTCGCAGACAACGACACAGGAATCCACGACAGTCGCTGAGTGACGGCTTTTAGAAGCAGATGTCTGGAGTCTGCTTCAATCCGTCTTAATGTAGAAGAGGCTGACAGCGAATTTGTGCCACCTAACCAGCAGCAGGAGCTGATGCAACGGGGGGAGCGTGTCCATGTTCCCAGGGTCCTATGCTCCACGGTTCAATATTCTCTAAACAGACATAAACAGTTTTATTGCAAATACTTGTTCAGGGTCCCATATTGTGCCGTAGAGCTGTGGGACCCACGACCCTGAGAGCATAGGACTTTCTGCAGCTGCACCTTCTGTAGCTTATCGCAGGTCACTGTCAACTTCTCATTCTTTCCATGAATAATGCAGAAGACGACTTTTCTGGTTTTACCGACGATAAAAAAAATACTTTGCACTGTTGACTTGGGAAGTAGAATTTCTTCGTAAGAGTTAAAGTGGCCACGGACACTTTCCCCCCTTGCATGTCCAAGACGTATTAATGCTAAATGGTAAATGGACTGTATCTATAAAGTGCTATTCCAGCCTCATCAACTACTCAAAGTGCTATTTTAAAAACAAGACACGTTCACGTATTCACACACACATTCATACAGCGCCTCTCTCCACTTTTTCTATCGCCCACCATTCATCAGACTGCAGGAGCCGGGGTTTGAACCACCGGCATTCTGGTTAGTGGATGAGCCACGGTCGCTCAATGAAGTTAAAATCACTTTCTTTCACTAACCCTTTGATTATAACAGAATAAAGACATTGTGACCACTTCCTTGTTTTGGAAAGTACCGCCACCAGAAAACATGCTTTGTTCGACTTCTGTTCCTGGTTCACATGTAACATTAACAACATGGCTGCCACTATCACACTACCAGCAAGAAACAACTGTTAGAGTCCCAGTTTGAACTAGAAACACAGATCTCAAACTGAGTAATGACTGAGCACAATCACACATTTACAAATTCGCCAAACCTGCAAATACCTCCACTGTGCAGTCAGGGTGAAAACTCCTATTCCTCCACAATCCATACATCCACTCTCATTCTGTGATATCTGCCGGTCCTTGGCACAGATGAGTCTCTGAGGATTGAGCTGTGGAAAGTTCATCTGGAAGAGGAACCTGTTCGTCTGTGCCGCCACTCGCTCGGCTGTCAGTCACAGATCTTTTGGTGAGCACCTGTCCTGGCAGCCGCAGAAGCTGACAGCCCGTTTGTCCTTCCAGGGACCCGACGACGGTTCCCTCTTCATCACCTATCGGCTCATTTAAAAATTCATGACAAAACCTAAAAGTTGATCCGATGCTGAATGTGACCTCTGCTCTGCTGCGGATTTTACATTTACATTTTAGATATTTAACTGAGACACTAAAAGTACCACAGAACAAAAAACGTTTTATTGATAGAAAAACAGCATTTGATGCTTTAACCAACATATTGAAAACATAAAGCTGTGTCTTTAAAGACGTCTGTCAATATTTGACACTATATGAAAACATTTCCTTGTTACAAAGCAACACAGTCTTGTTTTATAGACTCACTCAATATATCTGAATGGTGCCTGGAAACAAACAAGAACGCAACAAACAAGCGAAAGCACATTTAGTGACTTTGTGTTTTAATGGCGGTCGTGTGTGTGAGCAGAACATCACGTTGTGGATCTGTAGCCAAACCGAAGCCAATAAAGAGGATGGATCCGTGTAACCTGACTCAGTACAGAGTCAACAAGTCTGGGCCGTGACAGCTTTATTGAGCCCATTCATTCAGGGAGACGAACCTTTAGCTGCTGTGCACACAGATAAGGGATGATTGCAGGGGGAGTGCAGCCAAATACAGAAAATGCAGGAGAAGAAGTGACATTCAAAATTAACACAGTCGCTCAGGAGCAGCGGCACGGAGAACAAAACTCTCTCTCTCTCTCTCTCTCTCTCTCTCTCTCTCTCTCTCTCTCTCTCTCTCTCTCTCTCTGTCCCTCTCTTGCAAAAAGCTGACATAAATTTACGAAAATTTTCCTTGTTTCCATTTTCCTCTACTTTTATCTCCCACCATGAAATATCTAACAAAATCTGAAATGATCAACCCCGCCTCCGGGTGGAGTGATCGGGTTTGGTGGTCGGAGCAGAGTTTACAGTAGCTGTGGTCATCCAGCAGCTCCGGGGGGGGATGTGACATTTTCGCTGGTCATGCGTACGTGATTCTTTGTCTGTAGTCGCTGTCTGAGGAATCATGGAGCAACGCTGTGGAGAAATGAGCAGAGGTGTTGGCAGATTTATGTCCGTGTGTCTTCTTGAACTAAAAACTCCCAAAACCTTTGAAGACAGGCTCGTGGATTGATTCCCACTGTGGAGACTCACGCATTAATTTTGTTCTGCGAGGATCCAACTGTCTCCAACTGTTGTAAATCCACCAAAGAAAGGTCTGCGCAGAATTTGAACTTCAGGACGTGTTTAATCGAATCATAGTTTATACAGAGCAGAGTAGCCAGTGGTGTTTAAAAAACAGACAACGATTTCTTAAAGCTGAATATGTCCAGAGGTGGTTGTAAAGCTTGCTCAGAAAAACAGCTCGACTAGAAAGTCACTCAGTGGAGCTCATATCTCCACTAAGCTGAACGACACTGATTGTGATCAAGTGGTCTGGGAATCATAATTAAATCTTTGTCATAAGATGTAGTGGAAGAAAATAAAACAATTTAAAATCCTGAGTCTTTAATCCACATCCCCTCAAAGGTTTTATAGATTCTTTCCAGGCCCCAGACCTCCACCAAGTTTGGTGCAAACAGGTTAAGTCAGTTTTGTGTAAACAACCAAAGGCTGAAAACATAACCTCCCTGGTAAAGGTAATGAAAGTTAGTACAAAACGACTGATGGAAAATATTATGTACAGAAACAGACCGAAGCCAAAAGATCACAAAGAAGAAATGTGCAGCTTTTGAAAGAAGTGAAAGTTTGTTCAACAGGTTCTTGTCTCGTTCAACATGTTCTCAGTCTGGGCCTAAGGGTCTGGGCCCCCAGAGGATTCTGGGAAATGTAGGAAAAAGTCTGTGCTTTCATCCAGTTGCCACTGACGGAAAAAGACAAAGTTTACACTGTCAAGAGGAACAAAAATTGGAATGATATTTTACTAATAATAACTAAACAAGTACTTTACGGTTTAATCTCGTTAGCCACAAAACATTGTTGTTACAAGTTCACAGAAAGTTTAAAGACCTTCATTGTAAATACTCATATAACAAAATAAGGATTTACCTCCGGTCTAAAAAGGAAAATACTAAACTCTGCACATGGCTTTGATAAAGACGGTTTTTGGACATGCACATGTTACTTATTCTATCATGAATGTATTTTAACTGAAAATACATTTAGAAAGTCTAAATATTTCTAAAAGGGTTTGTTGTTTACTTGTGTTTGTGTGTCCATGAGCCCACATACACAAACAGTGTGTTCTCTGAGCCAGTGAGATGGTTGCAGGCACTTAACAGTGTGCTGCACAAAAGCTAATACTTGAATAAAGAAGTAAAACCTGCGTGTGCATGAGTGTGCTTCACTGAATCAGCTTCACTGAATCAGCTTCACTGAATCAGCTCACTCACTGAATCAGCCTCACGGACAAAACAGAAACACTGACATGTTGGCCAGTGGCAAAGTTAGTGGGTTGGTGTGTTTGTGTCTCATCGGGCTGCTGCCTGAAGGAGATAGGAAAATGCTACTTTTAGATTTACTGCCAGGATTTAACAGAGCTCTGTGACACCTACTGCACCAGACACTGTAACTAAAGATGGACGACACGCCTCCTCTTCCTCCCATAGTACAAAAGTGAAGATATAACATCCTGGATTCAGGTGCTGCCACGTTGTGCTTTTGACGTCAGTGCGGCGTAGAACGTTTATAAAGATGGACGACATGACAGTTTCCAAAAAGTGAAGCCAGTGGGGTATTGATTGCCCCCTGGTGGCTGGCTGCGAGTTAACCTCGCCTCCTCCGTGTTAGTCGGCCGAGTGAAAATAAACACAAGTACGTTTTTCTCAAAGCTGATTTCTGATATTTTAATCAGGTTTGTTCTAATCTTTATATTTTATATTTGATGCTATATAAACGGGTTGAAACATCATGATTGACAGCTGACATTAACTCAGGATTGGTCGATGTATCTGCAGCTCCACCCCCTGATCCCTTCTCCCGATATCTTGGCTTTGTTTTGTTTAGTGGAAGGAAGTAGAGATGCGTCGTCCATCTTTAAATAAAGTCTATGTGCTGTGCAAAAGTTTGTCAGTTAATATGATTAAATATTAGAATGCAGTGCAGAAGCATGTGAGCTTACTGCACACGGAGAAGTGCTTAACATGGCCGCTCCTCAGGGATCAATATCTGTGGAGATCCACACTGTGTTTCCTACAGGCATGGAGCTGCTGCCGGCTGCGGCTCTGACCTTTCAGATGCTTCCTGTCTGGCTGATCTGCATCGATCTGACCCGGAGGTGAGTTTCAACATGGAGCCTGTCAGCTGGATACCAGAGCATGTGAGTGTGTGTGTGTGTGTGTGTGTGTGTGCGTGTGTGTGTGTGTGTGTGTGTGTGTGTGTGTGTGTGTGTGTGTGTGTGTGTGTGTGTGTGTGTGTGTGTGTAGTAAAGGAATGATTGTTCTAACACTGTTAGTTACCTCTGGGCATGGAGCAGTGGACGGCTTAAAAAAGACCTCAAGGCCAAACACACACAGTAATCTCAACTCGTAAAATTTGTATTATTATTTAGAATCCATAAATGTTGTTGGCTTCATATTATCACACTTTTTAAAAAACATTATTTAGTAAATTAATATTAACATCGCCCACCAAAAGTCTCAGTTTATGAAATGTTTTGTTTCTTTAATACTCACCAGTAATTTGCTTGGACACAGATTCTGACAAAATGTGAAGCTTGAATTGAAATCACAAAAAATTGTGAGAAACATGTAAATAAAATTCATTTTAATTTTTTAAGTAAAACTTCATCTGATCACATGGTCACAAATTTACAAATCAAGTTTTGTTCACGATTACAAATGAATTGTAAATTTCTTTTACATTTTTTTTAATGATTATGTCCCAGGTGTAAAACAATAGTTTATTTTTCTATTCAAACCAATATGAAAACTAATCTGACTAAATGAAGACTCGTGACATTTCTCTGCCTCATGTCCCGTTTCCTCTTCACAAAGGAACATCAGAACAAAGTGTTTCCATGGGCTCACTGTACAGAACAGAACTGCAACACATGTCCAATCAATACAGCACAGCTGAAAGTTACAATCAATAATCAAAAGCCGACGCACAAACCAGAGCACGAAGCTTCGATGAGTCCTCCAGTACAAAGTGTGTGTGGAAGCTGCCTCTCCCTCACTGAGAGTCACCAGGAAACAAAGCACAGGAAAAACACACACGTCCATAAAAACCCTCCGACAAAAGTTACTGTGATGTAAAACTGGAGAAAGCCTCAGGAAATGAGAAAAGAAGAATAACTTTACTTGTGCGGCACTTATCTAAACAGGGTGACAAAGTGCTTCCCAAAAACCGAATGAATAAAAGAAATAGATGTCAGTCACGTAACAAGTTGACGTTTTAGAGGACAAAGGAGTAACTCTCTCTCTTTGTGGCTGAGAAGTTTTAATGGGCTCACGTCGGTGGGTTTAAGGTGACGTCAAATGAAATGATGCAACACAACATTAACTCACTTTTGACACATTTCACGTTTTCCTTTCTTTCCTCTCGAACGAGTTAACGTGACGTCCTCAGAACACAAATACACAGAGCGCCGCTTTAATGAAAACAATGCTTTTATTTTATTTTTTTTAAAGGTACGTATAACTTCTTATTTACACCAACAAATGTCCAGTGAATTCCTCTACTGCTGGCTTTAGGAATGGATGTTCATCGTAGCTGGAGGGGGGGAGAGGGGGGATGTTGTGCAAATACAAAATACACAGATATACAGTTACAGTAAAAATGCTATTGGGATAGCCAACATTCATGCACAAGAGCTGTTGTCCTTGGGCTTAAAGAAGGTACTGCACTGAATAAGGCATACAAACCGTCGCTGAAAATACAAAACAACATCTCAAAGTACTAAGTTAAAGGCAGCCCAGGTTCTCCACTTGTACTTTTGACTTAGTACTTGCAGATATTCTCTAACCTGCATGACTGAGAAATCTTTGTGGACACACACACAAAAAAAAAACAGCAAAGTACAAGAACTACACAGGTTCAATACGGTTCAGCGTGTTCCTCATTGTACAAGGTCAAGTGCAAAAAAACCTCTGAGAGGAAAAGTAGAAAGAGGCATTGAAAGCTAAGTGGTGGTGGTGAAAGGCTGGAATGAATTAGCGGATGATGATGATGAACAAATGGCGAAAGGGAAGAATGGAAACAAAATGAACAATTAGTGAACATGGTTGAAAAACATGAATAAATTAAAGGGGGATGAATAAAAAATGTGAATCCTGGATGAGAGAACCATTATAAATACGACGACTTCACTTCATGGAAAAGCTTTCATTTGGTAGAGAAAAGGGAAACGGTAGAAATCAGCGGTAGTTCAGTCATTCTTAGCAAAGTAAAAGTGCCATTATTGAGTCCAAATATATCTCCTGCAGTATGCTCCATTATGTGCCACAAATTAGTTTTAATTTGATAGCAAAAGTGGAGAATACTTTCAACCTCACGGTGTGAAGACAGAGAAAAAGCTCGACGACGTTAATTAAATTTGCACCGGACTAAATCAGAGAAATAAAATAAATTTGCAAATAAATAAAATTCATCAGAACATTCAGGTGAGACCATCAATTCAATCGTTTCCTTCCCGTGTGTGTGTTTCCTCCGCTTAAGAGTCGTCCTCCGTTTTAATGATGTGGAAAAGTGTGACATTGAACAGGATCTGGTGGCCGTTGTTCCAGCCGTACAGGGTGCGGTCCCTGGCGTTGTAGTCCAACATCGACATGTGGAAGTACTGGTTGTGAAAGGGGATGTCTGTGTACTCGTACGTGGACGTCTTCGTGGAGTAGGCATAGTACACCTTGGCGCCCGTGAGGTGGGAGTTAGTGATGTAGAGTGTCCCGCAGATCATAAAAGACTCGCCGGCGTTCCTCTTCGAGTACTCCGTGTTCCACGTGTTGAGGATTTGCAGCGTGTCGGGGTTCAGCTGGCTGACGACGATGTTCCCGGCGTTCTGGTTGGTGGCGTACACGGCCCACAGGCCCAGCTCGTCCGCCATGAGGTCGATGTCGGAGAAGCCTCCCCACGTGTAGGGGTACACGTTGTGGAAGCCCGCCGACTCCAGGGCCCTCTGCGTGACCACGCGGCCCGTCTCGAAGCTGTACCGCACCACGATGTTGCTCTGCATCTTGTTGTAGTACAGCGAGCCGTTGTACACCACGTGGTTGGTCCCGGCCCATTTGAAAGGAAGGTTGTATGTTCTCGACTCGACTCCCGCCACGAAATCGTCGATGGATTTAAACTCTTTGACGATCTTGTTGTTGGTGTAGCTGTCCATGTACCAGACCTGCGGACCAATAAACACAGAGAATTGAGTGATTTTCTTTTACAGGAAACAACAGGTGGTCGGTCTGAGGTCAAATTCCAAGAAACTGTATCTTTACTCATTCAGTTATTAAAAGAAACATGAAAACACATGTGAAACAATGCATCCTCTAAAAAAGAAGATGGCAGAACACAGGAGAACCAACCAAGCAATTTATAATATATATATTATGAATAACAATATTAAAAAAGTGAACATTTCTTGGAAGACAACTAGTTAATGATGAACTTGTAGTAAAGAACACTGCAACTAAAGACAGGCTATTTAACTACCCGTGGAAATAAGAGGATTATTTTTTAATTCATAATATCAGAATGCAGCAAGTGGGATTAACAATGATTTAAGTATTTGAGCGGTTGGTGAGTTTGTTTGTTTGTCTTCAAGTTTACACAAAAACCACAAAACAGATTTCCACAAAACCTGCTGGGTGGACTCGGGCCAAGAAAGATAGAAAATAATTCACGGATCTTGATGTTAAAAAAATCCGGCATATTAAGAAGACTAGACAATAGATATTCTCATTTATGTTTCCATTTAAAAAAACAAAAGGAATCTTCATTTTTTGCACAGAATTCAAAATGACAATTAAAGTTGCATTTTAATCACACAAAGATTCTTCTGTTCCCCTGACGACTCCCCCCGGTGTCTGTGCTTTTACACTCACGCTCCGTTATTACAGCTCAGAACATCAGGACGAGACACCGTGGTGATAATTGGAGTTAAAAATATTCTCTCTGTTGTCTTTTAATACACAAATAATTCACACTGTGTTAAATAGTTCTCTATGAATACAAATGCAACACTTCAGTCATTAAACATGAACTACTTCTCTTCTCTTGTTCTCTCTGCTTCGGCAGCAGGAACGTTATCTGTACGTTTTTTTAAATATTTTATCCATCATTGATACCAACTCTATACTAAAGACATATTGAAGTTATTATAGCACGAACCTTAGATTCATATTTCAAATTTAATTGATAGCTCTTCATTTTACTTGCTGCTGTTGCTGTAAAAAAGTTCTTTATCAGATAACGGAGGAAGATTGTTGCTGGTTACGTTTAGTTCAAACTCACATGGATTTAAAAAACATTTTCAAAACACTCAAACACTGCGTCATAAAAAACTGAAATGGTTCAAAGCAAATTTAGAAGAGACGTGTGAAAAGCTTTTACTGTTCGAGATGTTGTGTCTGACAAATAAAGGCTTTTTCTTTTTTATAGGTTTTTCAAGAGCAACTCGCTCCTTGTGAAAATGGCCCTCGACCTCTGCAGCTTGAGTTTACACAGGAAAACGTCTTTGCAAATGCTTTTTACACAGATTATTTTAATGCACTGTGATTAAAATCCCAAGACGTCTTCCAGAGGGTGACGCCCTCCTCATTTCTGTGCCTCCTATCCTTCCACTATTTGCATGTTCAATTTTTCAAAAGCAGTTAACTGTCAACTGGCTTTTAAAGACGCGTCACCGTTAAAAGGCTCAGTATTAATGTGTTTAGCTGCTGGAGTATATATTAGCTATGATGAAGACTCTGCGCCAAGTAGTACAAAGTGCAGTAGCTTTGGTTTTCAATGTTATTGATTAGTTATTTCACATTGAGATACAAGCAACGAACAACATGTCTTGTCCTCTGAGCAACAGGAGGGAAGCGGTTGTACGTGCATTGTTAAACCTGACTGTAAGACGAAGAAAAGCACATCAGGGTCTCACCCGGTTGTTTTTGGGAGACGCCTGCGGGTCGGTCATCCAGGCTCCGAATCTGGTCCCCGATGTTTTCACCGTCAGCGGCCCGGTGATCTTCATTAGCTTCCCGCATGCTGCGAACACATCACACAGCTCCGGTCACACACAGCTCAAACTTCTCCCTCCCCACATGATACAACCGCAGCCAATGTTGTGATGTGGCTTCTGGAATAAATATCAAAGCACCGGAGTGATTAAATCTGTCAGTGGCTGATTTCTCAAACCAGAGAAATAAAAGTCAAGGTTTTTGGGGTTCTGTGTTCAGCATCTCTGCATGAGTGAAATACAGAGGATGAGAGGAAAACCTGCCACAACACAACAACCTGTAAAATTAGTGTCTCGTGAGTCAAAGCCGGTTTAACATTTATCCCACTTGGTTTAACATCATCTTCTAATTGTTCCAGATGACAGTAGATTCGAACTTGAGCTTAAGTGTAAGTATTTAACAGCTTTTTTTAACCTAATCATTTAGAGCTCAAGCACATCGTTTGGAGCTCAGGAAGATTTCCAGCCACTTCCCATTAGCATTCACGTTAGCCACACACGCTGACACTTTGACAGGTCCCATCCATGTTGATAACCCGGCAGCTGGCATATTGGAGCTGCAGTTATACAAACCTTCATCAGAGGCAAAGCTGCTCCGGAGGCAGAATTGATCTAATTAGCTGAGTTCACTGTCGGTGGCTGGAGCAAAGAAAACCGCAGCTTTTCAGTGCCCGGTCATAACAATAATAAGAATTTATATGGCGCTTTCCAAAATACACTTTCCAAAGGGCCTCATAAGACAACAATAACACAGATAACAGCTTTTCAAATTAGTTCATTAATTCATATTAAAAAAAGAAAGTGAAAAGAAAATGTAATATCAAGTAAAATCAAGAGACTATCTGATAAAAGTATCTTAAAAGAATGTAGTGAGTCAGCTGACTTCATTTCCTCGGGCAGATTGTTCCAGAGCCTCGGGCCCTGACTGCAAAAGCTCTGTCCCCTTAAGTTCTCAACTCGGTGTCTGGAACAGATAAGAGACCTCTGCCTCAGGATCTGAAGGTAAGAGACTCAAAGGTCCGATGTACTCTAAACCAAGAATCTCAAAACTGATCATTCAGATCTTATGATCAATTATATAAGATGTTGGGAGCCAGTTTAAAGAGGCTAAAACAGGAGTAAGGTGATCACGTCAGCTGAGTCTTGTTCAGTTTGCAGTCGATAGAGATTTTTAGTTCAGGTGAGTAAAAAGACATGTTACAATAATCCAGATGCAATGACGTGGAAGCAGGCAGGATAGTCACTGTGTCTTTAAAAGTTAAAATAGAAGGTGTTCTAAGATTTATCGTGACGGTCCTGATATGTTCCACTAGGGCACCAGTAGATGGTAGGATTTGATTTGCTCTAAGGGATTTCTATTGTGCTTGAGTTTAACATCCAGTTTTTAACATCATTAGGAAAGACATGAGGTAGCAGAACAGGTTCTGTGGGTCTTACAGGCAAGTACATCGGCACATCTTCAGCATAACAATCAAGAGAGACACCATGTGTGTCCAAAAAGTGCCCAATCAGGAGCATGTATAAGGAAAATAAATTCGTCCCAGGACAGACCCATGTGGTACACCATACTTAACGGTAAGTTGTTCACTGAGACACAGAACCTCCTATATGACAGCTATGATTAAAAACCAGTGTGATTTCTCTGGACTTACTGAGTTTGTTCATACAGTTACGAAGCCGATTTTCCAGGTTCAGGACCCTCTGTTGCAGCTCCTCGTAGTCGTAGGCTCCCATCTCCTCCTGGATTCCCATCAACACACCCGACAGGTTTCTGATCTCCTCTTTGAACAGGGAGATGAGCTTCGTGTCTGTCTTGTATTGCTCCAGAACAGGGATCAGCGGCTGCAGGGACTCCATCTTTCCCTTCAGCTCCTAGACAAAACAACAGCAAAGTAAAAAATAGATACCTGTCTGAACAAAGTCTGTCTGGAAGAAGAATTGTTTGTTTTGAATGCAGCAGGATGTTTTACTGTAATAGAGCCAGCGTCTTTAACTGAGGCAGAAACTGTTGTCTCCTCCCGACTGGCAGCGGTTTTCACTTGTGTAAGAAGAGTGTCTTAGACTCAGATCAATAGCAAAAACATAGATATCTTGTTATGGCAGCGAGTCAATAAACAATTTCAATTGATTTTGCCCAAATGACGACTTTTTGTCCACACCTTGCTGATGGATTATTATTGTTTATACCAGACTTAGGGGGGGAAAGGCATTACATGGATTTTCTTTCATGTTATTGTAAAAAAAATAAAATAACACCATAACATTGACAGCAGCAAATGTGTATATTAAAACCTTAATATTGGTTCTGTGATAGAGGAAAAGGGCGGAGGGAGAAGCTGCTGTTGGAAACCAAACCATTTTCACTGATGATGATAGCTACAATTATTACTGTAATTACTCCTATTATTGTTGTTATGTAAAGGCAATGTCAATTATACAATGTCAATTATACAATGTCAATTCATGTGGAAGTCATCGCAAAGTCATTGTGAAAAATACTTTCACAATTGTTCACAGTGGAAATGACCTTTACCATCTTGGAATTACTGAAATTGTCCATCACCATCAATTTTTCCAATTTATTTAAACAAAATACATAATCAGAATGTTCCCAGTTTTTGATTATCGTGAAAGATGAATCTATGTGACAGAAAACGTCACTGTAAACACAGTGTTGTTGAGGAATAAATTACATTAACTCACATTCTTTCCAACCCATTTCTAACTATGCTGCTTGGTCACTGATGTGTATTATATTTTGTTATTCATCAACAACAAGAAAAACAAAGAAACAAACATAAACAGTCCCCTGATGAAACCACATTCACATTCACTAGATGACGATTTAAATTTGGATCTGTTCCAAGATGTAAACCCCTTATAGAAAGTCCCCTTAATATGCCAGATTTTTTAAAATCAAGATCATATGAATTATTCTCTGAGAAATCTGTAAAAATGTCATCTTGCAATGTTAAAGAAATAAAGAAATAAACCCTGGATCTGCCCAGTGATCCGTATCCACACCAAAATTGAGCGGGTTCTTCCCTGACCCATAGCACATCCTTCCACTAAGCTTCCTGGTAATCCGCAGAGCAGTTCTTCTATAATGATGCTAACAATTGAACAAACAAAGAAACACAGATGGAAACATTCTCCTCCTCGTTGGTGAAGCTAATGAGACACTCAGAATAAACAAAAACCTGCACTCTGACAGATTCCTCTCCTTCCTGAGGGTTAAACAAACTGAACAGCTTCATGGACCAGTTGCTCTCACTGATGCAGAGTCTTCAGTAAGTGTGATGGATACTGTCTTCGCCGCCTGTCCAGCTCTACAGACAAGCATGTCCTTGGCTGATCTGTGGTGGACCTGTATTGATCTCATCCAGAGTGAAAGTTGACAGGTTCAGATGTTTCTCAGGCATCTTCAGAGGAGATATTTTCCCCCCTGTGATATTTCTCACAGGCTTCTCAACACGAAAACAAAAAGAATGTACCTGAAAGTTTTTGTTGACGAGCGTCTTCCTGTCCGACTCGATCTGCCGGAACTTTGACCGCAGCCCCTTGATCTGGCTCTCCATCCTCATGATGTACTGAAAGTCCCTCTGCGTCCGCAGGTTCAACACCTCGATTGACTGCGACATGTTCTGCACCTTTTTGAAAAGAGTCAAACAGCGCAGCATTGATTTTTCCGTCCGGCACCAGATTAAAATGTCCTCCGTGTTCAGCCGTCTAGGAGCCCGCTGAGGTCCAGCGTCCCGAGGAATAAATCAACATTTTGACCTTGAACGTGATTGTCTGTAAGCGTCTACCTGTGATCAGAATGTTTGTCGCTTTCTCTCGGTATTTGAACATATAATTCACTTTATCAGACATAAATTGCTTGTTTTTTTTGTAAGGATAAACTATAATCTGCTGCTTGAGAACACATTTATCTGACACTTTAGGAAAAGCTCACTAGAAATGTTGTCCTTTCTCTCTTTTCTCTTTCGACTATCACTGCAACCAGCCCGAGTTATTGGAGCCCATCACTGGAAAAGTGGCCCGACACTCGCATTGTACTCGCTGCATACTTTTCCAGCTCTGGTAGCCGGATCCTCAAATGGCCTCACAGAAGCCCTGAAGCAGCTTAGTACATTAGTGTCAAAAGGCCTCAGTGAATGACAGTGAACACCCTTTGGCGTTCTAATTGTTTGTTTGTGGATAATGCATCGAATCACTACCGTCATGGAGGGGGAAAAAAAATAACACGTGGAACTAAATGTGATGTTTGTGCTTCAATACACAATCTTGGCTGTTTTGTTTTGTTTGTTTTCATGAAATCAATAGAGAATTCATGCTTTTATAGTAGAAAAACAAATCACACGATTTCTTTAGAAGCCGAGTCGCCTTTCTGACAGAAATAACTTTCCCAATCAAATGCATAAAGCCTGATAATACTCCAATGGCCTTGAATGGCTTGTTGCAAGACAACCAGGGGCCGCTCCGTTCTGGAAAGATGAGATGGAGAGAGCTCTCATCTTCACAAGCCGCCATTCGGCTGATGTCATTCATGTAATATATGCATTAGTAGAAAATAGGGTTAGGGACCTGGCTGGGGCAATTTCTGCGAGGATTAGGGAAACTAAAGGGCCTGAATGACGATAGAAATCAATGTCATGTGTCCATGTGCATTCAGGTGGGCTGGTTGCTTGCAGTAAATATGCGAGTGTGTGTGTGTGTGTGTGTGTGTGTGTGTGTGTGTGTGTGTGTGTGTGTGTGCGTGTTGTCACATAAACAGAAAAGCGTGTGGCTGCCTGCAACGCACCTTCTCCAGGAGCTGGCGGAGCTGTCTCCCTTTGGCATCTCTGGAGCACAGATTCTGTTCAGGTGCCACCACTGTGCAGACACAACGGCCATCTGCATCCTGAGCTGAGCTGTACACCTGCCACCCCTCCTTTGGCCTGATGGTCTGCACACACAAACACAGGCACGGCCGTAAATTCACAGCACACACGCACACACACACACACACACACACATTTCTACACAGAGACACACACAATAAATCCAACTCTGCTGATAGCACCATCATGAAATTGCAACAACCGGTTGCTATAGTTTTCTTATTTTCATCGCACTGGTCTTCCATTCTTCAGCGTCATGCCCCCCCACCCCCCAAGCTTTGACACCAGCCACTTCGCCTGACATCCGGGCTTTGAGAAAACAAAGTGCCCACAGTATACGGTCTCCAGTGAATTTCCTCTCCTACAATAAATAGTTTCCTGGCCTTGATGAATAGCCCGAGTGTTGAAATTCCTCTGTTTCTCGTCGCCGGGCCTTCCGACGCCGTAACTGAATGTCCTGCCGCGAGAAACAGATAAACCTGATTTGTGGGAGCTTTTCCTGCTCTTTATTACATTCAATATGCTCCACAGCTTGGGAGCATAAAGTCTAAAGCACATAAAGTTATGCATCATAAGCCAATGCAGCAAATTGTAATGCAACAACATCAACCACTGTCAGGGCCGAACGCAGTAAAAACTACTTTTGCTCCAAATATTGATCGAGGTGCCCCGAAGTGTCGGGAAAGTTGGAACCTATCGGACACACAAACAGAA
Source organism: Hippoglossus stenolepis (assembly GCF_022539355.2). NCBI lineage: Eukaryota > Metazoa > Chordata > Actinopteri > Pleuronectiformes > Pleuronectidae > Hippoglossus > Hippoglossus stenolepis. The sequence goes on along the minus strand of NC_061493.1, from coordinate 19,638,617 downwards.
TAAGTGTTTGAACAATACTTCTGTTCGCTGTCAGCCTGGGAAATTAACACAAGCCTGCAGCCAAATACTGGCAACCTTTGACTGCAGATGGTAAATCTGTCTGCACCACTCTCCTCGTTGGCAGACAACCAGATATCATTTGAATTTGGATATTTTCTCGTTCCATCTGTGGGGAGAATAACGTGTGGAACATGTGAACGTCGACATCCCGGCAGCGGCCTTTTGAAGCTGGCGGACCGAAAAATGGAAGGACCCTGTTTAGAGTGCGGGCATTGTTTCCTTCTCCCATTTATCCTTGCCTGTCGGCCGTGGCAGTTTAAAGAGCATTTGGAATCAGCCATGAAAGATCATGTCCCCTCTGAGCACGTCACGTCAAAGAGGAAGAGCAGCTTTGACTCATCATTTTCACCTACGAAGCTGCTTTTCTGCAGGTAAAATGTCAAGAAATTACACAGTTTATATCTTAAATTTGCTATTTTTAAGCCAATGACAAAGTGTTTTGAGGATGAAATGGTTGCGTAAATCATTCATCATAATCTGCAGTACAGAATGTGATACTCCTTCTTATTATGTAGTTTTTTTTCACACTCGGATCCTGACTCCTCTGCCACATATTCATCTTTCAACTTGATAAATAAAGAAATAAAGAATATACCTTCTATGCTATCAATCTCCTGAGCTGTCATTCTGTTCCCAGAACATCTCTCTGATGTCACTTTATCAGATTGTGAGAGAAAATTGTTTCTGGTATTATCAAAGCAAAGCAGAGCCGATCTTTATCCACCTCCCCATTGGTGGCTGGTTACGTTTGTGATCTGGGGAATTAAAGCTTAATCGACTGATGCCCCTGATGTAATGTAATATAAAAAGAAGCCGAGGAAAAAGCCTTCAAAGTGGGCTATAACAGTGTCACCTTTACAATGTCACCTCGTGTATCTTTCACCTCTGGACTTCTGTTCTCAGTTTGATATTCATGAAGAACCAAAGCACAACAGAGCGGCAGAAGAGAAAAAGTGACACTTGACTGAAACATCATGGAGGTCACGTGTGGTGAATTACCAGGGAGACTAGATGCCTCAGTGCATCATGACTGTACCTGGATCTCTCTCATTGCATCATGGCTGAATGGGATAAGAGAGGAAGAGGGAGAAAGAAAAAAAAAACCCTCCTCAGCTTCCTCACTTTGCTTTGAAAGCGGCAGTTTCACTAATCTACTAGAGCGCTCTTTCTCCTCTGTCTCTTGAGTGACGCACATCCTTTCCTCTCCTCTCACTCGCACTTCTCCTCATATCAAAATGAATTTGTAGCACAGCCAAGCCAGATGCACTCTCCAGCTAGGAACTCTGCACAAAGAGTTTTTTCTCTCATTAAATAATCCAGACAGCTGGCTCCTCTTCTGTTTTAGCCGTTCATTAACACTTTCTGACGGATCCGAATTCAGTTTCTTGGAGTGCTCACTTAGCCCCGTAAACATCTCCTGTTTCTTTTCCTCCCGGAATAAATGAACGACATTTACTCTCCACACAACTTTCAATCACGGCGAAGTGATGCTATATGTGGGGGCTCAGCTTTGTAATCAAGACCCTGGCACAGGGGTTGTTCTGCATGGGTGGGATGAACCTAATCGGCCACTGTTCTCGTCCAAAAGGCTTGGTGATCTGTGAGCTGCTCCTCCTAATTTCTGATAATGCTCCCAAGTGCATCTCGGGGAGGCTCAAACCGGCAGCATGCATTTCCTTTTAAAACATTTTAACAGCGTGAAATAGAAAAACTGCAAGTCAGTTTTTACAGTCAGTGTCACTGTACCGCTGCTGCCTCTTTTTACACTGTCTGAACTCTCCCTTAAAAGTGACTTATACGCTTGGGCAGCTCCCCAGGATCAATATCAATGCACTGTGGTTGATGTGAGCAATAAACAGGAGTGCTGCTCCTCTTCCTCCACCGATGCTTCTGATTTCCTTTTCTTATTTCACATTATTTCCCCCCCCCACACATTTAGTGTCGGGTAACGCTTGCAATAGGAGTGTGCACCGGCTCTGGATACAATAGCAAAGAATCAGCCAAATATGCAAGAATAGCATGGAAACTGAAATGACTCATTCTGTGTGTGCAGCGCTCCACCCAAACGAATCCCATCCCCACTGAGCTCAACTTTACAGCAGTGGTGTTACAGTGAAAGTCTGAACGGAGTGTGTGTTTGTGTTTGTGTTTGTTGAGGGAGGAATGTAAAGTCATGTAACTCACCGCTGACGGACAGTAACCGAACAGCAGCAGGAACAGCAGTGGGTTCAGCACCACGGACAGCGACCACATTCTGCAGCCTGGTCCTGAATCCTGGTCCTGGTCCTGATCCTAAACCTGATCCTGTTCCGGATCCTATCCTGGTCCTAAACCTGGTCCGGATCCTTGTCCTGGTCCTGGTCCTCCTCCTCCTCAGCCGCGGCGGGAACAAAATAAAATTGTCACGCAAGTTTCTCCCCCCAGGCTCGAACTATCGCCACCACCACCACCACGTCCACCACCGCGTCCACTACACGCTGGTGAAAACCGAGGCTTCCTGAGGAGGAGGAGGAGGAGGCGGAGGAGGAAGAGGAGGAGGAGAAGGAGGAGGAGGAGAAGGGACGCACATCCATCCACTCGTCCCCGTTACGCATGGCAGGTGGGCAGCTGGGAGAAGCATCGTCACTGTGCGAGGGAGGAAGAAAGTTTGTGAGCATGCAGCGAAATAATATAAAGACCCGAGCAGCGTCCAGGTCACAGGGAGACGTCTTATCCACGGATATGACATCATCCAGCTGCCTCGCTTGACTTCACTAATTAACCTAGCCTTTGTGTGTGTGTGTGTGTGTGTGTGTGTGTGTGTGTGTGTGTGTGCGTGCGTGCGTGCGTGCGTGCGTGCGTGTGTGTGTGCGTGTGTGTGTGAGAGGAAATGTGCTGACAAAAGTTACATAGAATTCACCAGATGATGATAAGAAGGCGGAGGTGCCACATCACACCAGCGCTGCTGCTTCGTGCACAGGCAGGAGAGCGGGGGGGGTGCATGAGAGCAACACGCAACAAACATGTAGTGGTTGTATGGAGGCCAACATGTGCCAAAAAGAAACCAGTAAAAGTTATGTCAATAAAAAATGTACCTATGAAAAATAAAATCTAAATATGAGGTACTAGAAGGTCATGTATACAGAGAACAAATATATGAAAACACAATATTTAATCATGAAATATCAAATCAAAATATGAGGATTAAGTAAAACTTATTTGTACAGAAGCCCGTGAGTGCCAAGAACACAAACCAAGGAAAAAGTATGAGAAATGTTTAACCTTAAAAAAGCCTACTACATGTAAAGAAAATCATTTGTGCCATCATAACTACCACAGATTTGATAGATTTCCATATCTGTTGAAGTCAAAACCTGAGGACAACATCTAAAGCCCCAATTGGCTGTCTGCATTGTGTTGGCAGGGATCCGTCCAATCAGAGCTGCTGCTTCTGTTGTGTGGGTGGGCTTTAATTTCATGTTAATGTGCAGTCATGCTGAATTCTCTTTCTATTCATGTCTATGTGAAATAGGGCGAGACACATTAGCTCCAGGTCAGTCACAACCAAAACAAACAGAAAACCCATTTAACTCCATTGTATTGGGATGGAAACCAAAAAACCTTGACTAACAAAGTAAAATTTAGATACAAATGTACGGTAAGTCTTAAAAAAAATAATATATTATTATATATTATATTATTTGAGTGAACAGACTTCTAAGACCAGAGGAATCTAAAATATAAAACTGAAATCACACAAAGCTTTCAGAGGCTTTTATTTTGTTCCTCTCAGCAAAAAACCAGCTCAATTAATATGACACAATGATTTCAATGCTTAAATATCTAAGATGTGGTTTGAAATAAAGTGAATTCTGCACATTATTCATCAGTTCATTAGAGTTTATTCAGCTTTTTGCTCAAGCTACTTCACTTGAGCTGAGCTTTTACAAAAGACCAGTTTTCTTTCTGAAAATAAACATTCAGACTATAAACCTGTAACTTGTAAACCGGGGCACGTTAGGAATCAATAGGCCTCAACTTCAGCACAGTAGTTTAATCTTTATTTGTTTGAATTTGACAAATGAAACCATAAAAGCTTTTTTCAATGAATATGCAAACAACTAACAGAATATTATTCTGATGAAAACTTAAAACAAATTGATTCAGGTAAGTTCCAGGATCTTTGGGGCATATTTTTCCTCTTCAGGTTTATGAATGTTTATTTGCAATATGAATATTTGCCACAGCCAGAAAGTGTGATTCACACTGAATGAGTCCAAAGAGTGTTACGATTTCACAGAGTTAAGACTCAGTGAAGGGTGAAGATTTCAAGGTAAACGCAGATATTGGGCGCTAAAGGTTTTGAGGAGCACGTAAAAACCTTCCCTAGGTGTTTGTCACCTCCTGAGTTGCAGCTCAACCTACAGACCGTGTTGATAAGCGGGAAAAAAGAGCATTTGAAAAAGAATAACATACTTTACAACACTGATCCTCCCTTCATGCAGTATCTCTGCCCTCCGTCTGTACCTCTGCATCAGTCTCCCACGCACCCGGCGAGACGCCCCTCGCAGTTTGAAAACCTCTGGATGGATGGAGACGTCGGTCTTCTTCTCTGATATGGCCGAACGATTCCTCACCTAGAAACCGCTCCTGACTCGGGGCCTGAGCCACAGGCTTCTGTCCTTGGGTTGTCATTCAGACTTTTCCCAAGATGCTGATGCCTGTGAGCCAAAGTTTGTCCTCGACAGCAGGAGTCACCTTCATCCTCCATCCTCCAGCCGCCCACTTTGATGTAAGAAGCCCTAAAGTCGGTAGATTGTTCTTTTTGTGTTTGTTTAGGTTTAATATATGTGCACTACAAGAGGGTGCAAAGCTCTGGAGGATTAACAAGCTGGGGCACACATGGTTTCAGAGATCCGCTGTGTGGTGTGGTCAGATATTCAGCTTTTTCAGGGCGCTCCAGGCAATACTGGACAGTATGAATTGGAGACGTAAGGGCCAGCGGCGTCCCCAGGCCGTCTTCAGATCAGCAGTCATCAGCAGGTTAGGGTGAAGTGATGGATACACACAGTATTGTTGGAGTGTTTCCCAGTGAAACAGTCTGAAAGGGGAATACTTGAACTCAAGGAGCGTCTTTGAGAGTAGGAGACAGAAGTTTCTTGGCTCACTTGAACAAAGGTTTTTTTTTTGTTATCGTGAGCCGTGACCTGCATTCCTGATCAGCTTCTTCTCCGGCAACAACCGGAGCTTCATCTCGCTTTGTGGCTCATCCCGGCTCAAATTGGCTACGACACATGCTGAGCCCGGAGTATCTCTGTAGTTTAAATGCACTTTAAAGTGCTACAAGAAAATATCAGCAGGGAAAACAATGTTGCTATAAAGGAGACACGAGTCAATACAAATGGTTTCAAGCACTCTTCTCAAAACATCTGAAAAACCATCGAGTTGACTCTACAAGTTACCTTCATCTTCTTTTATCCAGGAACTTGTACACTTGTTTTTTTCTCTTTTGGTTTAGTTACAAACTTTTACCTCCATCATCACCCCGGTACAGACATTTCAAACTTTTGGTATCTGAACAGTTTGCTGACTTTGGAGAAATTCTGGCCTCATCTGTCGTCACAGTACAATTTTCTGTGTTAAAGAAACACAATACGGGTCTAAAGATGTGAGTTGTATGTGGTACAGATAATCCCTGGAGGCCAGTTTTTGATTTCTGACTTTGGACTTCATGAATTAAATGAATTAAACTGTTAGAGATGTATTTTAAAACCATTTCCGTTCATCAACACACAAATCAAAGGGAAATCTTTTTCTCACAGGCAACTATGGAGAAAAATGATAATCATCGCTTACACTATTCTACCTGATCTTGTCTTTTCCTTCTCCATTACGCTTTCAGTTACGGAGGCAGCCATGTTGCACCACCATGTTTCTACAGTAGCCCCGAGTGGACAAACCAAACACTGACACTTGCGAAGGTCTTTTGAGTATTTATGATACCTTAAGGCCACCGTAGATTCTCCTACATGTTGGAAGGCGAGAATGAGGTGACCGGTATTCAGCTGAAACATGCCACTTCACCACTAGATGTCACTAATTCCTACACACTCAACCTTTAAGTAGAAACACCATCTGCAATAAGAAGAAACTGAAAGAAAGTAAGTGTGTTGAAATATATGGGTTTTATTATTTTTTGTGTTGGGTGCATTTGAGTTTCCTCCGATTTAAAACCATCATATTAAAGAGAATCTGAGACTTGAATTGTTCTTGTCCTCTGGCTTAATTCCGGCTGTGATACAGTCCGGCCCCTCGTGACCCGGGAAAGGATTAAATGGGAAGAGAAGGACAGAACAGCGGAGGGAGAATGTAACATTTTCAAAGAATAGAAGAAATAACCTCCTCCTCTCGTTTCTCCTGTTTTGGAATCAGATGTGACTGTAGCCCACGGCAGCTCTTAGATTCTGACAGAGTGTTTTGGGATCAGTTTGGGACGGGCTGGGTTATTGAAGTGGATACGTTCATATATCACAAGCAAGCAGTCGTGCCACCGGCAGCATCTTCTCACTGCTCTCCAGCCTCATTTTCTATCACTTGCTTGGACTCTGCACCACGACAACATGTTGTTCTGCCTTCAACGACGAAAAACCAGGTGGCTGGGTATTAATTTAAAAACGAGACAAAACCGTTGGGCACACAAACTTAGTGATGAGTCATCACCATATGTGCTTTACTGACCGAACATGGCGACAGCATGCAGGTTTAACAAGTACACGCAGAAATCTACCAACAGATGTAATGATTCATACGGTGGAATGGAAACAATTCTACCAGACCTCGTGAAAGTCAAAATGTTTCTCATGTGTAGGTTAAAAAGTATTTTTTATATCTTTATCTTTAATGTGAATAGTTATAGAGAATTTTTTAATTCGATTTTTTAAATACTCCACATAAAACCTACTCCGAGCAATGTAGGGACTGTTAAGTTAGAATTACCTCCTCATAGATATATTCTTCTGCTAACCAGTCAAGTTTTAGTGATATAAGTTTGTCCTCACACACTTAATATATTGAGCGCAGACTTTAAAAGGGATTTAGATTATTTTGTTATATTTTGTCATAATCATCGTATAGTTCTTGTGTTCTGGCAAACAAGTTCTGTAAGGTCGCAGTGACCTTGACCTTTGACCACCAAATTTCTATTCGTTCATCCTTGATTGATATTTCTGCCAAATTAGACCGACAGGCGGACGTCTATACGTACATTTACAGTATTTTTGGACGGAAAGACGGAGAACTCAAACAACTGCAGCCTTGCTGTCGCTACAAATCACCCCTCCTACAAACTATACCTTCTCAAACCACGCCGAATATCATAACCACTTTTCTATAAGCATCATCCTAAACCACGAAACAGTTTGAAGCTGGACTTCCTGATCCCGTTTGTCCTTTCATGTTTGTTTCCCCCGGCTGCAGCTGGATCCTCTCACAGCTGTCACCGGTGTGGAGGCAGAAAAAGTGAACCGGATTAGTTGGAACCGGCAGAACTACTGAGACAAACTGTTTGTTTTGAAGATGAGTCAAATGGTGGCGTCACCCTGCGTCAAATGTCATGAACACAACATTAACTTCGTGTTTATGAGTCGCCCGTCGTCATCCTTTGCTTCCAAATCACCTCTTCCAAAAGACACACACCGCTCCAAGGATCTCCTGACAAGTTGACATTAGGCAAGGGTACATAAATATTTAATGGTGGGCAATGGTCTGTTGTTGCTTTTGACACTGTAATAACATTTTATTAGAGCATAAAGTCTGCCATCACATGTTTTATGTACTTGGCAAACCAGAGAGGATGTGTCGAGTGACACTGTTAATCAAGCGGTGGTCAGAGACGTTTGGAAACTAAAGAGCTTTTTTGCGTTGACAGAGTCGTGTCATTGTCGACAACAACAACAACAACAACAACAACAAAATGGTTGAAAGGCAAAACTCAGCTTGCAAAAATAATAACAGGCTACAGCTCACTTATCTGCCGACCGAAAACAAAACGATTAACCAAACCTAAAATCAAACCGTAGAACCGCGGATGCAGCTTTTACAGATAAAATCCTTCACATCTTATTGCTTTAACCGTTTTCAACGTGATGGAAAGTCATACTTCATTTATTTTGTGAAGATCGGATGGTTTGCATGCTTCCCTATCAAAGTATCTACTTAAGTGCTTTTGGTGGATAGACATACAGAAGTGAATGGTGCTGTCTGCTGCTCAACACTCACACACAACACAACCTTTTTGACTGCAGCCCCTTAACGCTCCTTCACAGAACATCGACAATGTGAACGTGGAGATAATTAGTTTGAAAAACGTCACTTTTTAAGCGACGGTAGCACTTTGGAGGGAGTTTGTGTGACATGTGGTTTGATTAAAGTGCAATTAGGAAGCGTCACAGCCTGGGGAGTGTTGTCACGCAGTGTCGACACACAGACACGATTAACCGTCATCATAAACTGGCTGAATACATCCGTTATAGTGATGTGATTCCCCTCACTATTCAGATGAAGGATCGGGTGTAAGTGAATGCAAACCATTGTGCATTGGGCAAAGCACCAAAAATTTATTTCAGTTGTACATAGGTTGTAAACATAGTGTAATTACACAGGTTTGAAAGCGGCTCTGGAGTCTATGCTGGCATCGCTGTGAGCTCAGGAGGCGGAGATGCACACAGATCTTGATCAAAGTCAAATCTGAGTCAGGGGGGGGGGAGGAGAGTGGAGGAGATCACAGCCCCTGGGCTCAGCACAATCACTCACAGGAGCCCAAACACTTGGAAGTGCTAATCTTCCTAATCTTAAATTATCATGGCGAAGGAAGGTAATATGTAGAAGGCGGCGGCGGCGGAGGCGATGGCGGCGCAGAATCACAAAAAGAGCACGAATCATTTCTACACCAACAATACAGACGTTCAACCCGACATGTTTCAGAATCCAGTTTTAATATTTTTGGAATGAACAATTCAAGGCACATGAAAACAATTTGATCATAGTTACAAAGAAGAAAAATCACAAACTGGATGAATTTAACTACACAAAAATGTTTTTATCTTTGTTTGTTAGTCACCACAAATAATGTTCCAACCTGATTTTGTTTCCAAGATATAAGGACGAGGGATGAGGAGCCAAATACGTCCACATTTTGAAAAGAAACGGAGGTAAAACATCAGGGTGAGTAAAGTCTGTCTGGAAGAATAAGCCCTTTCTTACAATATTTATATTACTATCTCATCTTATTATTATGGCTTAATTTCCTAATGGACATACCGACTGGTATGACATGAAAAAAAAGACAAAAATGATTTTAGAGTTAAGTGTCGTGTTCCAGTTTTGTTTGTTATCATACAAGTCAAATAATGAAAGTTATATTATTTACAAAAGGATTATTTTATACTTACAAATAAAAGCTTTTGTCAAAATTACGTCATGAATGTACGATTTCTCCCAAATTTGTTCTTAACAAACATCAAATATATTTATCGATTTTTCTAATATAGTTAACCAAATATTTATTTAAACTTAAAAGAGCTGGGGCACATGCAAGTGTTTTAGGAGTGGATTCGGAAAGGAACAATATTGTACAAAATAATAATAATAATTACAGTTTTATCAAAAGCACTTTTTTGTAGCACCTGGAGCGTTTTGTGATTCTGCACAAAAGCACCTCTGTGGTTGTATTCAGAGCAGCACCTGGAGCATCCAGAGAGGGAGGCGTGGTGGGAGGGGAAGGACGAGGGAGGACGGGGCTTGGGGTGAGTGGATCCTCTCTCTGTTGCTGAAAGTGCGCCACTGTCCGCCACGGCATCAAATGCCCTTTTCCTGATGTCACTCAAAGTCATGTGATTCTGGCCCTACAAGGGCGAGGAGCAGTTTCCCCTGGTCAGCGCTTTCATGACAGGGCCTGGGAGGGGGAGGGGGGGGCACACTTCTTCTCCGGGCTTGAGTGGATCTTCTCGGCAACAAAAGAAAAACACAGGTTTTTTGCTTCGCGGGGAGAGAAGGTAAAAATGGATGTCGGATCTCAGCATGTGGGTGTTGATGTGACCCTGTCCTTCAGCGGGAGTAGGGGGCGTGTCTAGCCGAGGAAACACACGGGGCCGACCTCGAAGCCAAACCTCTGGTTGGATTCCCCAAAGTCATTCAGCATGACGTCAATGATGGGCAACTGGTCGATGCGAGGAGTGTTGATCTCCATCACTGACCTCGAGTAGCCCTGCTTCAGCTGCGGACACGAAGGACACATGAGAACACAGGTATTTAGTGAAGTGGTCCAGGAATGTTTTAGGGAACATGTTGCATAGAACATATTTTACAATGATCCAGCCATGACCTTGATAAAAAAAAGCAGGTACAGAAAAACGGATGGATCTAAAGACAGGTCTTAATTTCTTGTGTTTGGAATGAGTAGGAATTGGGCACTGGAAAACTGTGATTCACTTTTTAAACATTTTAAAGTATGTGTCAGTTAAAATAAATTAAAGGCGACACATCTTTCTTTCTTAATTTTTGTAAAATGTAAAAATGTTTCCCTAAACACCATTAAATGAACAAAAAACGACATATTTCATTTTCCATTCGGGCTGCAAATATATTTATTCAATTTCTGTATTTTAGTGAGTGATTAATTTACTGACCAAGACCAAAATTTCTGAATTTGTAAAGTGTGAATATTTGGTATTTTTGTTTAAAAAATGCAATGAATCAATCGGTTTTAATCATCTCAGACTCACTTTTCAAATTACAAACCATTAAATTGAGCATCAAACTGGTTCAGCTGGTACTAAAAGCCCAGATTCTTCCATTCGATTTTTTGTGTCTCTACGTGTATGAACGATATTTTGTGACATTTTTCTACATATTTGTGAGGATTAATGGGATTTCACAGGATACAGAGACAAAGTTTAACTGCAGACAGAACGTTAGGAAATCAGTGTTTACCGAGCAGCCGTCCGTCAGCGGCTTGATGAAGGGATTATTGTCGTACGACATCTCCTCATCGTTGGAGCCCAGGAAGCGCAGCGCCTTGTCATAGTTGTCAGCGCCGGCGTCGTACCAGGCCACGGACTGATGGCAAATGTAAGTGAAGTTCTGCCGTGCGGAGGAGCTGAGCAGCTTCAGGAAGGTCATCTGCACCGTGTTGATGGTGTTTTCTCCCACGTCCACGTAGTTCAACTAGGGACGGATAAAAAAAAGACGGTAAAAAGAAGAAAAAGAAAGGGAGACAAGTTGTAAAGAAAGAAGCAGATAGAGGATAAATGAGAGGATGCAGAGAGGAAAGGTTAAAAGAAAGGTCAGAGTGAAGGAAAGAGGAATGAAGACAGGATGAAAAGGGTAAAGGAAGGAGAAGTATGACGGAGGAGGAGGAGAGGGATCAGTGGGAGAGAGTTACTGTAAATGAGACTAAGTGATGAAGCAGAAAAATGGAAAAACGTATCTAAAGTGGACGTGAGAGCGTCGGCTGGGAGGTAATGAAAAAGAAAATAAGAAGTCGTCGGGGTTCACTCACAATTTTTCCACGTTTAAATTCACTGAACCATGAACCTGGAGACTCCTTGGGCCAGTTGGATATTCTGACCTACAACACAGAGCAAAAAACTTGAATTCCTGACAGTTACCGTGCAGAGATCTTTAAACTTTTCACAAGAATTCAGAGAGCAAAGAACAGTAAATCAGAAATATTGGTTCTGTTTTAATCAGGTGCCGACGGAGCCTTTTACTCACTCCTGTGGATTTCTTATCTGGGTAGATGCACGTTTCTCCTCCTGCTGTGAAGTTGCAGAGCACTTTGATGGCGTCTCCTATGCAGCCCTGGTTTGGATCGATCCAGTATTCGCCTGGGAGAGAAGACGCAGCCATGAGACGCGGACAAAAGGCGGAAAGTTGAGGCTGCTGCTGTTCAATTCTCACAGCGTCGTCCTTGACAAGATTGCTCTACTTTTTAAAAAATAGACTGGTGTGTTATGTATTTCAGGTTTGACACAAACCATGAGGGAGAGTGTGAACAGTTGAGGCTCCAACTTTGGTTAAGAGCCGTTGTTGATTAATCGTTTAGTTGATTGTTATTGAGATCATCAACTATCTGTATTCTGGGTCATGACGATATGTTCCGTCACATGGAAGATGATATAAAACACACGTTTAGACACAGGTCACCTTCATCCTGAGATTGTTCCTCGTGCAGAACCGAAGACTTTCCCTGAAATTTATGTGCATGTAAGGAAATAAACGAGCTGTGGTGCCTCGTGAGTTATGTCCCTTTCCACATATAGACGATATATTATAAACTCTGCACTGGGTCGATTTGGTTCTTGAATAACGACCATTGACCCAGCGCTGTATTAAAGCGTCCCGACTGAAAATCATTGTCTCTTGTGTCTGAATTCAACCTTTTCCATCATCTCCAAGAAATAACTGACCGTCATTGATTGAAATACGATTAATTAGCCGCTGTTTTGAGTTGATAAACCATTTGCTACATGCCAAACAAGCTGGACATTGAGAGGACACTGGTTAGAGGTGGTGATGGTCGCCATTTTACCGTCTGGGAAGTCGGGCTGACTGAGGTGCAGGTCGTTGCAGGTCCTGGCAGGATTGTCCTGGGTGCCCATTGGGAACTTCATGCGCTCGATGTCTTGCTTGAGGTTGTTGAGGGATCCAAAGACGTCCTCCATTCCCTCCATGCCCACGTCCACGCCGTAGTCAGACATCGCCTCGTCTCCCTGTATGTCAGCCTGTCGCCTCGTCCTTCTGGAAGAGTGCTGCATGGGCAGCGGCTGGATGAGGTCACCAGGTGGACCCTGAAGCGCAAAGGTGAAAGGTCAAGATTATTCATAGAGATGGTTTTCTGTGCATGACTCGTCTTTGACATTTTCACGATCAGTTATTCTGCCAATTATTTTCTTACAAAATCAATTACTAGACACTATAAAAATATAGATTTACATCATATAGGTGTTGATTCGTTATTGTTAATAATTCATGATTGATGATGATTTATCATTTATTATTATTTATTAGGTATTTTCTGATCATATTATCATTGTTAGACGTTAAGATGATTGAACAGGAAACCTACTGGAGGTCCGGGAGCTCCAATCAGTCCAGTGTCTCCCTTCTGACCAGTTGAACCCTGACAAAATAAAACACATATATATCAAATATCATTGACACAATCATAAAGGTAAACGGATTCTTACACACATTTCCAGATGAATGATGCAAAACACTGAAAATGATAGAAAGACGACTTACGGATGATCCCTTTGATCCCTTCTGTCCTTGAGAGCCCTGTTGACAAAGTAACATGAACACGTGAGGAACAGCCGCGATGCAACACAAACACGTTTAACTGGGAGGAAGTGGAACTTACAGCGATACCAGGGGGACCAGGAGGACCGAGAGGACCATGGAGACCACCGAGACCCTGATAGCACATAATAGAGTCAGAATCCAGCAAAGGGAGATTTCGTTTTAAGATGGTATTTGATCGATGTGTTTGTCCAAAATGTCTTTGAGTTTGATCAGGACAATAAGGTTGAATATGATACACAAGTACATTTTAAATATTTATATACAGTACGTAACAATAGGGTGCAAATGATGAAAATAACCAAATACACAGACTGACTGCATTACATAAAAACTCTTTAAACATGTGATGAGAGCACTTTGCCCTTTACATGTTATATTTGAATTGTTTGTAGAATAAAGATATCTTCATGTCATCGTATTAATAAACTGAGCCCTGTTCATAGTTTTCCATGACAACAGTATATACTACATGAGACACAGAGATTGACTTACAGAATCACCCTTGCCACCTGAAAGACCCTGAGGTCCAGGCAGACCTCTGTCTCCCTTCTCTCCGGACTCACCAGGGGGTCCGATCAGACCAATTAAACCTGGATGACCCTGGAGAAAGAAGAGAAAGCGAAAAAAAGTGAGACAAAAAACAGCAGAGAAACAAAAAGCAGACACCAAAACAATATTTTCCAATTATCCATCTGACAGAAAGCAATTTTCAAATCCACGGAATGTAATTTTTGCTCATTTATCACCAGTGGAAAGTAAAAGCCATTTAACTTTAGTAAAACTAAAATGCTAATTCACCTCCGGCTTTATGCACAACGCCACACGACCTCACACACAGTCTTATTTCTGCCTATAAATAATTAGAGTGTTTATGGTGGTCGTCATATTTAACAATAGTGGTCTGTCGCGGCACCTGCTGCTGTGCAGAGTTATGGCCATCTGCGTCTGACTACTGCATGCTGGCATTTAACCAATGACCATTACAAAGATGATATTATTGGACTTATACATATTCATCCACTGCATCAAATGGCCGTGTGAGAAACTCCTCACAGAGCCGAGGCTTTCATCGTCGCACTGGGAGCGAGTGAACAAAGAGATAGAGGCAACAGGCCCGGACGTTTGCTCACTTTGGAGGCTTCAGATAAGGTGCATACGCAGATATGGGAAATACACAGTGAAGCAATTTGAGATTAGCATCATAATAACATCTTGCCTTCTCTCCCTTGTGTCCAGAGTCACCTTTCATACCGGGAAGTCCAGGGGGTCCCTGTGGAGAGAGGGGATCGGGTCGTCAAGCTGAGCTCACAGTGATATGACTTTGCATTATTTTTTACAGGGCAGAGCAGAGCTGAGCATTCAGGTCGACTCGTCTGCATCTATCCTGCAGAGCGACTGAAACAACAGCTGTAAACAACGCAGCATGTAGCAGACAGACATCCTCTAATAAGGAGTGGGCAGGTACAGTATTTTACATTCAGCACATTTCTTGACTTTTACAGTAACGAGCTTCATGCAATGAGTCGATGCAGGTTTGACAGGTTTCTAGTTGGGAGGTGGAAGGAAACGTCTTACGAGAGGTCCAGGAAGGCCGTCCTGACCAGAAGCACCGGGGAGGCCTTGCTCACCCTGAAAAAAGGGAGAAACTAATTACAGTACAGGCTTAATAACATCATTAGAAAACTATTTTGCATTTAAAACCAATTCTTCCATCAATTATAATCTGGATTTTCTGATGACAATCTACTCACAACAGGGCCAGGGATTCCACGGAGTCCCTCAGGACCAGACTTTCCATTGGGACCCTGAGGTCCCACAGGTCCGGTTTTCCCAACTTGTCCCTCTGCTCCAGCTTCGCCCTGTTAAACAAAGGGATGGTGTCAGAAAATCTAAATGACTTCCCTTTTCATTGTCGCTAGAATTCCCTTCTATAAATATTTATCTTATATTTAATGTTTGTCATCAGTATTTGTTGTGTGTGTCCTTGCCGTAAAAACAATAAAAGGCATCTTTGCTCCACAGCGCTACTAGTGGTCAAAAACTCCAAATCATTCCTTTAATACAGGAATAACAATAGAATTGGTAATGCCAGAAACGTCCCATGATGCCTGAACCACACATGTCACAGTAAATGTCAAATACGTCTGACGGTAATTAATAATCAAAGCAATCTTATATTCGGAAGTCACATTGTTTGATTTCATGGTTTTCTCTGACAAAACCTCAGATTAGATGGATTCAAGGATTTGTACCATCTGCACAGATCAAATGTTACCAGAACTCTTCTTCTGTCTCTGAGCAGGAACAGCAGGTTTTTCTTTTTTCCATGTATTGAATTTCCACAGATGTCATATCAACTCGGAGATAAGGACGGGATTAAATTGTTCTGACAACCAATTAGGCCTGGATGTGACACTCAGGAATCACCACCCAGACTTTGTCTTGTCTCCATCACGTCAACTCTAATCCTCAATGTGGATAGAATGAGTGTCATCGTGTGTGTGTGTGTGTGTGTGTGTGTGTGTGTGTGTGTGTGTGTGTGTGTGTGTGTGTGTGTGTGTGTGTGTGTGTGTGTGTGTGTGTGTGTGTGTGTGTGTGTGTGTCTCTCACAGTGTGTATTTGTGTAAAAGAGAATAAAGACATGGAGAAACAACAGAAGAGGCCGTGTCTGATATTCGTCAGGTTTCTGTCTGTGCGTTGCTTTGAACCGTCTGATTTGGAGACAGTTTCTTTTAAGCCTCACAAACACAGCTTCTATTTGATGCTTCTTCAACTGTGTACACACATGGATTTTTAACAAAGAAATCGAACACGCTGCAAACTTCAACAAACACCATTGTTGCTTATTTGAGATTAAACGTCCATGAACATCTGTCTGAGCCGGAATGTAGGAGAACGGGTTTGAACCAATGTTGTTCTGCTCTCTAGGTTATCAACTTGAAATCTATTACAACATTTTGTTGTGTATTTATCTATATATTTGTAACAATATAAGCAGCCATTTAGGGTTATTTAAGTAAAGAGTAACTACTGCTGAATGCTTTATGTTGAAATGTATTAATGGATTTACAGCACTAAATCTGTAATCTCCCCCAAACAAATCCGACAATATTTCTTGGAAATAAATACATTCCAAGACGGATTTCTTGGTAAATAGCAATATCCTTAAAAAACAAAAATCAATTCCTGGAAAAGTTCAATGTCCATAATGTTTATTGTTGAACTGTCGATGCCTGTGCACAAATTTCTCTTATGTATTAGATGACTTTCAGGTTCAGTAGATCTGAATGACCGGACCTCTGTGGGTTTATCTCTGTGAGAGACCCCAGTACACACCGTGATGTGAGATGTTGTCATTGTTGCTGCATTTCTTTGCTTCATTATATTTATCCTACTTTGATCCCAGCAAGAATTAGAATCACATTGTAATTAGGTCAGTGACTTACCTTGGATCCCTTCTCTCCCTGTTTGCCCTCCTGACCCGTTTTTCCTACAGGTCCCTTAAAAAGAACGACAACAAAGCCATTAAAACTCATACATGAATTCTTTGAAATAAACAAACACATCATTGAAAAGTAACACAGCAATTCACTGTTCAACCTTTTCCGACCTACTGAAAACAACACAACACAGGTCATTATTGAACCTGACGTGCAGGAGTTCCGTGCACACTCTGACTGTCCAGCTGAATAGTCTCTGACCTTCAGTCTTTGCAAAGAGAGAAGGTTACGCGGGGCCACACGACATCAGCGCGGGCAAATTGCCCTACATCGCAAACACACTGGGCTAAAAGCACATCAGCATTTTCACCAAACAGCCTCTGGTCAGAACCTTGAAAGTAGGCTGTCATTTGCCATTAGACACCATAATCAAACAGACCAAACAAAAGCCGTCCGTCTTCAATGTAGGTTATGAGCCTCGCCAACTGTGTTTGTGCATTAGTGGATGTGTGCTGAATGTGCGTGTGCTCGTGCTAATGTAGTCAAGCGGCCACACGCATCAGTGAACACCGAAACCTGAGTCAATTTAGAAAAGAGACTAACTCAGAATTACGCTGGTGAAGGATGGAAAATCATATCACAAACTCCATTAATATGGACATGGACCTGGGCTCTAATTTGCTCTGTAGCTGGATACCTCCCCTTGGAATACAAATTCTGGAACTAAGAATATTTACTTTCTCTGTACAATCAACGGTTCAGGTCTGTTTTTAAACTGAAACCGTCAGAGTTGTATTGTAACACAGGTAGTGTAGTAATAACAACCAATTCTATACTAATTCTACAAAAATCTACTGACAATATTAAAGACAAGAGGACGTGTGCTGACCCATATGAATGATAAATTATTATACCTCACATTAGATGATTAGTATCGATGCATCAATACCGACAGAGTGGTTTATTCTTGTATTTGGCCAAGGTGGAGTTGGTTTTAGCTACTTTACATAAAGCTTGTTAGAAGTAGCAGTAAAAACGTTCTTGTGTAGTTCTGCTACACAAATTTGTATTCAGTCCTTTTCTTTAATCTTTCCTTTTTTTGTAAATAATATTTTCTTTTCACCCATTGAACAGATATTTGGATTAAACTCTCTGAAATCTTAGTGGGACCGAACAAAGGACAAGAGGCTTTAACTAAACACTGCTTTTTATTTGTGGATAACAAACCCAAATGGTTGGAAACCACTGGTTTATTAAATAATGATTCATGTATTCAATTTTAGAAACATACAACTTTACTAAGGAAAATCTACAGCTTTTAAAAAAAGGGAAGGTGCAGTAAAAATACATAAAGTCCATCTGAAATGTAGTGAAATAACTAGAATTACAATGTAAGATTAAATGGAAATATTGCCAATATATGTTAGGGTAAGGTGCTTGTTCTTAGTTACTTCTCAGCACCACTTATTCATAATCCAAAGAAGAAAATCTGTTATTCGTACTTAATGCATTAATATAAAAGAGAGACAGCAGCAACACTGGTTGATGTTGATGCTCTGGAGAACGACTTAAACTATTTTTGAGCATCATTTCTGCTCAAGTACTCAACAGACGAGAATGAAATAACTTCAAATATAAATCTCTCCATTCTTTCTTTTCATTTCATTTCGCCATCCACTCATACAGTACAAAGATGGCATGGTTTATTGCCAACTGTAAAACATTATTAGTGTAAATGGAAGGTATCGTAAAAACGCCGCACCAGAGAAATTGAATAATCTCAGCTCAAGTCTGATGTGACAGGAGGGCATCGAGAGCCAGAAATTAAAGTGACAAGTTAATTTCCTGACAGTCGCAGCAGCAGCAGCAGTGGAGCTACTGCTTTCACAATACTGCCCGTCAAAGTCACAATATGTCACCGTCCTCCTCCTGATTGATTCCTGTCATTAATTATTCTATCATGCTTTTTATCACATGCATCATTTTTGGGAAAGTACTCACCCGTTTGCCGGGAGGTCCTGGTACACCAGACTCACCAGATGGACCAGAAGGACCCTGAAGTCAAGAGGAAATAACAATTAATTTAACTTCACAAAAACTGAAGACATTTGTCTCTACATTTGTAGAACGTGAAACGTATTTTCACAGATTAGATTCTGTTAGATTCTCCTTCGGACTCCATCACGAACATTAACTCCCCTGAGAGCGAGTACTTTTTAGTGTCACTGAATTACCAATGAACAATAAAATACAAATGTGCTTTGAAAAGGCACAGATAGAAGATTTATTTCCATTTTCCATTACTGCTAAAGTAAATCTCTCTTTATTCTCCCACATCATTGAGCCCACGGGAAATTGTCCCCAGTAGCATAATGTGAATGACCAAAGTTTTAAAAAATTTTTACTGGGAAAGTTTTTACAAGTTTAGATCATGTTTTCTTGACTTACAGGTTGTCCGGCATCTCCATCATCTCCTTTGTCACCAGCTAAACCGTCAAGGCCCTAAACAAAATACAGAAATGGTTCAAACATAGAATTATTTAACTTGATTCAGCTCAATATACGCCAACGTTAGACTGATTAAAGTATAAATTCAACACTTACAGCAGCACCAGGCTCACCAGGGGGACCTGGGTCTCCTGGGAAGCCGACAGGACCCTGCGGACAGACGGAGACACAGAAGGTTGATCTTTGACATCACATCACTGAGGACAGTTTGACTGAGAAACCACACACATCTCTAATAATGCACCAGTCATGGCTGAGTGTGTGTGTGTGTGTGTGTGTGTGTGTGTGTGTGTGTGTGTGTGTGTGTGTGTGTGTGTGTGTGTGTGTGTGTGACGTACAGGGTTTCCCTTGGGACCATCATCTCCAGAGGGTCCGCGGGCACCGGCGGGTCCAGCAGCTCCTGGAGGGCCAGATTCTCCCTTATCACCAGCCTCTCCTCTGGGTCCCTGAGGATAAAAATAAGCACCACAGGCTTGAGAGCATGGAGACCACATGAGGGCACAACACGACTTTGACAACATCGTGCTAAATGAGGCGCGAGACAAATGTGTTATCAAAATGTGTTATCAGATCCGTCGCTCCAGCTGGCATCAGAAACATGCAGCGAGCTGACTGACAACTCAGAGCATGACTTTGGAGAAAAAAGAAACTAAGATGAAGCTCTTCGGATCATCCTCTGTAGTAAATTCTTTTTTCATCTAATAAATGATTACACCGCTCATCGTTCCAATATCTTGTAATTGCTGACACGGTGTCTTAAAGTGTTGGCCATGACTCACAGCAGCAGCCGAAACATAATTACAAGCCCAGAATCGTTAGCTGGCTTATTAGAGCCGAGTGCTTCTCTAGTCGATGCCAGCACGGCACCTTTGAAAATTGATCCGCGTGTGACATGCAGCGCCGGCTCTATCTGTCACCGTAAACAGACGCGTGGCGGCGGACGGGTACGTCAATACAACCCTGATGGACTCAGGAGGAGTCGACGAGGGGCGACTGGCCCCTGCCCCCCCAACGAAGGTGAAGCCGCCCCGGTGTACACAGCAGATCTCTACTGCTTAGTCCGAATCGATGGCACTGCTCTGATGTGAGATATTCAACATCAGGTCACCTACTGTGAATACTTCATCCTCATTTGTGAGAAGAAAAAAGTCGAGGCAGTTTGCAGGTCGAACACAATACGCAGCATCGTCATGTTGCCTGGTGCACGATGGAATGAAATTCCTGTCATTTATGCTCTTGTGGTGAAATGCCTCATAGGATATTCTGACTTTTGCCTCTATTAACAGCCTGGCACAGGAGGTTGGATTAATGACACCAGCAGCAGTGGAGGTATCCAAATGTGGCCGAGTTAATTATCTGCTGAGAAGCCTGCAGGTTGCGAGGATCAGCCTGAATTCGAGCAGCTGCTTGTGGGAAGAATTGTACACGAGTGTCTTTCTACTTTTAAATACTGTTTACACATGCATATCATCAGTTTGTTGTTATTGGAAATGAAGGATATTTTTCCCAGAGATGAAATTCAAGCACAAAAGTGTACTTACCCCCATACCAGGCTCTCCAGATGATCCTGGGTTTCCAGCCTCTCCGGTTTCTCCCTGTTATGACACAGAGAGAATGTGGATCATCGCACACAGAGTAAAGAACATACAGTGGTTTTATCAGACTAGTTCAGTGCTTTAGGTTCGAATCTTCTATTACAAACACACAAACATTTAATTACACAGCAGTAAAATATGTCCTTCAGAAGTATAAAGACAAAACATTCTGCAGAATTCACTTATTTTGACAAAGAATATACTGAAGGAAATGAAAGGAATGTATCTTTAGAAGCTGGAAAGTAACAACATGATCAAAAAAATCAGCAGTTCTCACCTTCTCTCCGACACCTCCCATTGAACCGATACCACCGGGAGGACCTTGTGCACCCTGTGGATCAATTACACTGGTTCATTCGATTTTAGATTCACAGACAACATGATGTTTTTGAATTTTGATAAAAATGTTGAGTGTGAATGAAGCCTTGAAACTTACATTGGCTCCGCTGGAACCTTGAGGACCTCTGGGGCCTGGAGGACCAGGTGGACCCTGTGCGGAAGAAAACTGAAATTACTCTTTGTGCAGTAGAGCAATGTGCCACAAACGCTACATACTCTAAGGTTAATGTATGTTCTAACGCCCAAATAAATCTAAAAGAACCACAAGGTGCTACACTGTTTGTTTGTTTTTCAAAACATAAATCTAGGTCATGTGCAGAAAACACGTGTGCATCGTCAGAAATGCTTCATATACTGTCTGGTATATATCTTCTTTTTAAATAATTTAAAGGAATTCAAGGAAATCCACTGACGTATATAATGTGAACAGAGTCAGACAAGATGAGGATGCACTGTGTTTGTGCTTGTTCTGCAGGTCTGATGTTAGAAAATCAAACCCACGTTCAATATCTGTACAAAATACTTAAAAAATACCCTCAGTGCTTTTATTGTACTGACAAAAGGAATAAATGATTGAAGAGAAACATATTATTTCCAAAAAGAAAATGCTAAGTTTTCACCCGCTGAAATGTTTGTGTCGAAACATCTTACACAGGCTGTAAAAACATCTGCCAAGTGACGGATAGAGTTGCCAAACTCAGCCGCCGGCCAAAAACTTCAGAACAATCAGAACGATTTCCCACCTCACCAGGTTGTACGTGCAAACAATGTGAATTCCTGTAAGAGAGAGACCAACGCTCACCATCGTTCCGACGTCTCCATTCTCTCCCTTCTCACCAGGGGGGCCGGGCAAACCCTGAGAAAAAGACAAATACTCTTCAGAACAACAAAAACTGCACGTTGAAACGTCCACACAAGAGCACAAATGTATTTGTTCTGCTCGTTACCAGGTGCTCTCAGAAGATGTGAATTGAAAAGTGGGCTTTTGGATGCGATGCGATGAAGAATGCATTAATACGAGCAGAACCCCTGAGAGTAAACACACAATTAGTCAGAAAAGACACCTATTGTAATTAAAGGGTATGGGAGTCCTGGGAATAATCAGGCTGTGTAAATTACAGGGTGGGAGCTCCATCTATCTATGTCCGCAGGAAAGTGGAAACAAAAGGGGAAAGCACGAGCGCTGCATATTACCCAGTTCTGGGATTCACTCATGCTTGAATAAAACAGTTTGAATACAGCCTAGGAAGGTGTATCTGTAACAGAAATGAAGGAGCTCTCACTTTGCCATTGTGGCTTATTGTCTCTCTGCATAATTGCGGTTCTTATTCGTTGTGCTGGTTTAACTCTGACGCCGGAGCGTGAATAATCAATAGGTGGGTGGAAAGCAGCGGTGATGATAAGTCGGGGCAAAGCAGAAATGACGTGGATATCGATCACTGAGATCACATACGTGTAGTTTCGGCCCATTTTGTTGATTTACTGTACCTGCGTTGGCGGAGAAGGCTAATTTATAACAGATTCCGACCGGGACGTTAGTCAGAGTAATAAAGCACGAGGGCGGCGAGAATGGAAAAATAAATAAAGCATCAACTTATTTCATGTATAATGTTTGGAGGTGACAGGTTCTTGATCAGCGTGGGACTTGTTTGCAAAATGTATGAAGCAGTGGATTAGAAGGCTGCAGCTAGGAGGAGTAATATTAATACACAATTATAGGTCTGCATTTTTTACTATAATGATTCTCATCTTAGTTGTTTTTATTCTCTCTTATTGATTTTAATTTTTCTTGTTATTATATCTGTAATATCCTTTTCATCTCATATGTTTTGTCGTATGTCTTTGCCTTATATCTTAAAGTTTGTCATATGAAATGTGCTCGATCAATTAACATGACTTGACATAAAAATACACATTTGCATCTACATATATCAGAGCGAACCAATAAATCTCCTCTCATCGCTTGGCGTGTCCCTATTTTTTAAACTTTTTAAGGACACATGAGGACAAACAATTTAAATCTGCGGCCACATCTTCACCTTTGAATCTGAGGAATTCAC
Organism: Hippoglossus stenolepis; assembly: GCF_022539355.2. NCBI lineage: Eukaryota > Metazoa > Chordata > Actinopteri > Pleuronectiformes > Pleuronectidae > Hippoglossus > Hippoglossus stenolepis. Next base: position 19,615,274 of record NC_061493.1, on the reverse strand, counting down.
CCTGTCACTGAGGACTCTGACATTCCACAGCAAACACAGCCCCCCCGATGATGGAAGGCTTTCAAACCGAGGCCATTCATTCCCCCATAGTCAAAAATCATTAATGCTACAGATAATTGAATTGAAGAGCTGAGCTCGCAGTGGCTGCTTCCATCTATTGAAGGGCAGCTTAGTCAAACGTAATTAAAAGAGTGGAGATGGAGTGCATTATGGCCAATTAAAAGCCAATTGCACTTAATAACAATGTTATCTGGCCCTATTGACCAGCGGGGGCTTCGCTCTAATTTCATCCTCAGCCAGTCCTTGGATAATTGACTTTGAGATATTCTCAAGTATTCCGTTTCTATATTCATTGCCACCAGAGCAACTTTCTTTGAGTCCAGCTCTCAGCTGTTTGACATTTTCCCTCCTTCTTTCTCCCTGTTCCAGTTGTAAGGAAAAGAGAATAGAGCAAAGTAGAGGAGCAGCAGGGATGTAAAGTTTAGTTAGCCTGAGTTTTAGTCTTTTCTCGAAACCTGACATAATTCATAAAAAATTTATGACAGAAAGTGAGAAGTTCTTCTAAGTTCTTTATGCAATAAAATACTGCATGTACAATCTAATATGACGAGACACATTTCGAAGACACTAATTAAGTTATGATGATACGACACATTGATTGAGATATCTGATATTTTGTTAGGATACTGCAGGGGAGCAGTTCACTTCACGATAACGAAGAAAAGAAGAAGAAGAAGAAAACAACCTCCACCATTAACGTCGCGGCAAAATGCCAAATGCTAAATATTGGCTCCGGTGATGGATTTTTAGCAGTGACTACGCTGAGGCAAGTCCTTGAGGGGGAAATAAACTGTATTTGCCCGGGAGCCATAGAAAGTGTTGTTTGGAGCCGAGGCTGCATTAATAAATGATGCTGTGTTTTGATGTAATGTAAATGATGTAAAGACAGATGAAATGTTGTCGGTTTAAGGGGAAGCTCATTCTGCTCATTCTGCTCTGAGAATAATGTCCAGAGAGTGTCCAGAGAATAATGGACGTGTTTGTGTTTCTCTACAGGACGCAGACTTACCTGCAGCCCGATTGGTCCTGGTAGACCTGGGAATCCTCTGGATCCTTCGTCTCCCTTCTGGCCGAACATGCCCTGCTGTCCTCTCGGTCCAGACTCGCCGTCGCTGCCCTGTGGGAGATCAAAGTTCACACGATTCAAACGTCTTTATTCTGACTCACATTAGCTGGAAACACTGATATCTATGTGGTTTTTCCTCTTTGCCCTCTTAATCCTCCTCAAGGTTAAGGAGTATATTCAAGCTCACATGGTAAAGAGGGGGTCAGAGCCCATATTCAAACACAGGCTGAGGATGGAGACTTGCCTTAATGCCTTTTCTGAAGGTCAATTTATGGCAATATCATCCATCCACCAATTCTCTACAGCCACACGTTTTTACTTCAGTGTCAGGACCATTAACTCTGGGCAGGCCGATAGTCTCCATCTCAGGGCTAATGCAAAAATATGCCACGCAGAGTTTAGAGGGAAACGCATGGATGATATTTAAACTCAAAACAAAAAAGGACAGGGATGAGGCAACAGTCCTTGCCACTGATGATCCACTGTGTTGCTGTGCTACCTGAGGACACGGCAGACATCCCACTAAAGCCTCTCATTAGGGGCGGCAGGATAAAGTGTAGCCAATGGGTTGTGATAAAGATGCTGACTTCATCTGTGAAGTCAGAGGTGCAGATAGAAAGGGGAGACTACAGGGAAGGAGTGAAGAGTGCTGACAAACTGGGAGTTTTCAGTTCAAACGCATGTCAGCACTTGAAAGTGCTCGAGGAGCTCTCACTGAGCCCTGGGACACAGAGGCAGCCTCAGGTGCTTGTGCTGAATGCAGATCAGTTAGGAGGGAAATGTGATTACAGGTATCGGGACTACGTCTTTGAACTACAGAGACGAGGAGGACTAAAGTTAAGAGGGACTGAAACAAAAAAAGGAAGTCGCAAATCTTGCTGCGCCAACAGCTGCTCGGGGGGGACTGGATTCAGAAATGTGTCTGGCTGTAGAGTCCAAAAAATGAAATACAGGATCATTTTTAACACTGCAGGTACAAATTGCACCATCACATTTCAGACTTTTGATGCAGTCCTTGGTGAAATTGGAAAGAAACGTCCAAATCAACATGGAGGGCAGCCCAGAACTTGAGGTTACAGAGGTAACCCTGGTTCTCTGATAACAGGAGTGAGGCATCTCACCATGGAGTACGTCTCTATGCTTAGTCGTCAGAAGTCCAATAAAACTACACCAGCCCCCTGATAGGACACCGGCTGCGATCACCTGGTATGTTGGGCATCGACAGCGCCACGGTGGGAAAATCTTCGTATCAATTTTTGCCTGAATCGAAATTAGCAACCAGTATGGAGGCTAAGTAGATGCTACAGCTAATGTGAAAGCCGGCTAATGCTAGCTGGGCTAAGGTGCTGGGTGTTGCTGTTTGGAAACAAGTTAGCTTCATTTTGTGTATATAGCTTCTCTTATAAACCCCAGAGTCCTTACGGCGAAGCAATGGGCATTCTGTGGACGAATCAGAATTTGTGAAAATCCTAATTGTCCCTGATCCAATAGTCAGCAGGTCTAACGCCTACAACTGTCCACATGTCTCCATTACTGTCCATCATTCCCTTGTATCATACCTGTGGGTGGAAGAGATGTTTAGGCCTGGAGGCATTTGTCACCTCAAGTTGCCTGACTTTATGTGAAAGTCACAAACTTTTAAATCCGAAAGAAATGACTCTCCTAAAACAGTGATGACTCTTTATATGATACTGCTAAATAAAAACCTGTTTATTTTATAGAAAAGGAAGTCTGCCCCGATGAAGATTAAAAACTGTCCTTCTTTGGACTCTTTTATTCTAAGTGCTTGATCTCTTTTGCCTCCTGAGGACAACAGCACTGGTGATTGAGCTGTTGTAAACCTTATTAAGCCTTAACTGAGAATGAAAATTGTATAATTTCCCCCACAAACACCAACAGTTCTCCTGGACTGGAAGGTGAGCTGGATGCAGTCAAAAGTGATGACAGCATTAGGACATGCAGTAATTAAAAAAAGAAGAGTGGCAGATAATGTTGAAACTGCACAGCACGAGTTAGGACTCAGCGATGAAGATATGAATACACATGAGCAGACTGACTCACCAGGACAAACAACTGTTAATTTGTTATTCAGCTTGGGCGCGCTACCTGCTTCCGGCAATCCGTCTCACCAGTTTCTATTCTAGCCCCCACAGAGCCCTGCAGATGCTGAATATTTGCTAGAATGGTTGTTAAGGCCTGATAATTCACAGCAATGAGGTGTTAGCTGCCCCGAGGCCATCAGCCCATTGTTGTGCTGTTGTGTTAATGAGGTGGACGAGAAGATGATGCTCTGCAGCGTGCGCAGCAGTATTTTCTGCTAGGTCTGCTGCCATGTGAGGATATAGGCGGAAATTGGCAGGTTGGGGTAGCATTGTCCTTTCCAAACGGAAGGTCATAAGTTTATTCCTATATAACAATCACGAAGCAATGCATCATCTGAATTCATAAACATAGTAAAGAAAACCTTCTGCTAAAGGTCAAAATGCCAGTAACTGTGATGACAAAACTTTTTGTGCAGTATCCTGACATTATTGTGCTACATTACACAAACTCATATTGCGTTACTCAAATAAATTACGGGATTTAGAACATTATTATGTTAAAGGTAGTGGGGTTTTTAAATAAAGGCTGGACTGCAGAGGCACGAGAAAAAAGAACTTGCCTCTAGCATAAAGTACCCTGACCTCACTGGAACTGAGCTAAATATCCATTCTGGGAATAAAACATTGTTTTTTTAAATTAGGCTTCCTTAGTTCTAAGGATTTCCAAGTACCGACCATTAGGAGGTAGGTGTCTACCTTTTAAAAAGTAAAAACCTGCATACAGTACACATTAGTCTGTACATAACAAAGTTGGAAACTACTGGATGGCAGGGTATAGCACTGCAGAAACAATATTTCAAGTATTTCAATATTTGCCATTTTATTGATTGAGACTCAGAGCTCACTGAGGTAATGCCTCAGTATTTTTTCAAAATGAGAAAGTGACATGTAGAATGAATACTGGTGAGCCCTTGTAGTATAACTCTTTTCATGTTATATTATATTCCTGACTGTGTCGTCCTTCAACAAAAGTGTAAATGATGATATTTCATCAAAGGGACAGAGAAAGTGACACTTACAGCTGGACCAGGAGCTCCGACCACACCCTGAAGACCACTTGAACCTGGTGGACCCTGAAAACACAAGGAATAATAAACAATATGAAATATGAAACAAGATAGACTCCCTGTTTCCATTAACACTAGAGCAGAATGGAAGATAATGATGAATCTGTTTATCCTCACACCTGAACGGAAAGTAATTTCTCAAGGGAACAAACATATTTCAAAATTTACTCTATTTGTGATCCAAACCTCAGTTGGTTAAAAACACAGATGTTTAAAACGAGGACTGAGCAAACTGCTGTTCTTCATTATATTAAAGCAACCTTTTAGGAAACATAACAGCGCTCCAGTCAATAATTTATATGCTGCGGCCCATTTAGGGCACGATAACCTGAGATGAGTCACTGCCAAGTTACTCATGTTCGATAATTAATTCAGCTCATTTGAGAATTCAGCAGCTAATGTTAGTGTTCTTTGCACAGTTTGCATGGATTATCATTCAAAGTTGTGTGAAAAGTTATAAAAGAGAGAAAGTCAAGACTCACCAGTTCGCCCTTGTCTCCTTTGCCTCCCTTCTGTCCAGGTCCACCGACTTCTCCCTGTGGTGCAACACAAACAGCACAGCTCACATCTCTGCCCCCATGTTTTAGTCAAAGTCCAATATCTTAGTTTCACCTCTGCCACCACGGGGGCGGTTCATATTCCTCCAGAGATCCCATTGTGTTTGGAGCGACTTAATTCATTGGCTTCCTGTCTAACCCCATTGGCAGTGTGATTGACATGATGGCAGATGTGACTGGGATTTGAGAGGCTTGATGGTTACAAATGCAAAGATGCAGAGCTTGGGATCAACTGATGATGTGGGATTTTGTGGCCTGAGGCTAAACAGGATGTGTAAACTATTGGTGCTCTCAGTAAATATACCTGTTTATCTGTAAACAGTGGTAAAAAAAAAAAGAGGCGAGCCCTTTGGAATTATCTGTATTTATGTATGAATCTGTCTTCCTGTGATCGCTTATCCTAATTCTCAGTTCTTCAAGTTAAGTCCTTGGTGCAAATAAAGTAATTATAGTAGGTGACTTTAATATTCACATGGATGTCGATAGCCTTAAACCACTCAGTTTGAACCACACCCTCGACCTTGTTCTGGCTTATGGCTTTGGAATTTAACATTTAATAGTCGTCCCTCAGAATCCTCTTTTATCAGACCTCTATTTAATTACTTTAAAACTCCTATTACTGACCTAGACAGAAACGTCTTGATGGAGCTGTAACTAAATTTAAGAAAGTGATTCCATCACCACTTAACTTAGGACTCCTGTGCTAAATTTAGTCCTTCCCAAATTCATTTTATCAACAGTGTTGCAGGCTCTACTGACTCTATCTCCCCAGTACATATAAGCTAATATAGTGAATACCCCAAAGAATAACTGGAAAATTAAAGCAAGGCTTGAAAAACCTGAAAGGATATAGCATTCCACCTAATCTGAAGAATCCTGAGTAGTCTTGAAAGATAGTTTTAAAACATATACTATATATATATATATATATATATATATATATATACTCATCTCTCTGTAATACCACAATAACATATTACTTAATTATAAAGGAAACAAAAACAACCCTTTGTTTCTTTACAGCAGAGTCACAGCTCTGTTGATTCACGTTTTCCTATATCTCACAACTTCATTAACTTCTCTAATGATACAATTCAAGCTATTAGAGACTAAATGTATCAGCTCCTTCCCTCAAACGTTACTAATTCATCTTCAAACACAGGAACCTTAGAATCTGCTGTAAAACCTGAGATATGTTCAGACCCTCATCAGTTAACTTCAACAATGTGTTTGTCTCAATCCGTCTCTTAAGACTCAACTTAAACTAGTCTGCTCGATGAGGTTTAACCTAAAGTTAGATATATTTTGGTAGATGTGTTTAATGTTAACAGGCTAGGAGCATAAACTGAGAGGAACTTTATTGTTTATGGATGATAGATGTTGTACATTTCTGAAAAAGCCATGATGAATCATATGTAATAACAATATATACAGATGTTCAAAAAGAATAGACATCCTGATGTTTCTCAGAATAACAAGTAAACAAGTTATCACACTTTTATTTATTTGTATTAAAGAAAACTTTGGACATTTGAACTGCTCTGATTTAGAGTTTGTTTGTTTCAGATGTTTAAGTAGAATTCTAAGAATGTAAGCGTCTGATTTCCATATTTATCCAACCGTTATGATTTGAAAAATACTCAATTATCTAAGGTAGATATTCAAATGAAGGATTACTGGAGTTCTAGGATGTAAAGATGTACTCTACCTTGTCACCGTCCTCTCCAGGGGGACCCTGAGGACCACCTGGGCCAGTAAGACCAACGGGACCTTGAATGCCATCACGGCCGGCGGGGCCCATGGGCCCTTTCTCTCCCTAAACACAACATTGATAACAGACGTAAGGAAGTTTCACATCACCAGCAGACAAATGATCAGTTTGCAGAGTCACAGAAGAGTTTGACTGAACGAGGGCTTGAACAGGAATACTCACAGGGCCCCCCTTCTCTCCAGCGGGGCCGGGTGGTCCTTGGGGACCGTTGCGTCCTGTCAGACCAATGGGACCTCCAGGGCCAGCGGCACCTCTCTCTCCAGTTGAACCCTGTCACCAAGGAACACAGGCCAATCACTCACTGCCGCTTTAAGTGGCGGTGAACAAGAAGTCCCGAAGAAAAGGTACAGTAGCACCAGAAAGCCACAGGAACTTGAAGCAGGAAAAGTTGACTTTGTTTGAAAGGCTGCTGATTGAGTAAATGAAAGAAATATTTTGTGTTATAAATTTGTGTTTTTTTATTTGATTATTTACTTATTTGACAGCTGCAACGAGCTGTTACATCAATTATTTAAACTATGATTTATGAGATTTAAAATCCGTTGTCGGCCTCAAAGCCAGAACTGTGGTGCTGAGAAAATTCTTATGTAACTAACAGGGTTCGGACTTTCTATTGTTTCCCTGCATTAGCATGTCTGATTACCCTGCTCTCCACTCGTCGCTGTGTAGGCGCCTCAGATCACATAGAGCTCGGCTACATCTTTGATCACCAGGTCATTATGGAGACATTCTACCTGAGGAAGTCTGAGGCTGCTGTCAAATAAACCACATGCATGTGTGTGGACCAACGATTCACCTTGATTCACTTGCATGCAGACACACACACACACACACACACACACACACACACACACACACACACACACACACACACACACACACACACACACACACACACACACACACACACACACAGACACTGATTCAGCTGCCACCTGGCACTCACATGCCTGGCCCATTTCATAATAGACATTGCCAGTAGTGACACACACACACACAGCTCCAAACTGTCAGCCCCAGCCTGCCATCCTGCCCACAGGGACACACACACACACAGACAGAAGTTTCTTTGCCTCGTGTAACTTCATATTCTATCAGAATATTTCCCTGCCTCTCATTTCACCAATGTTTTTCTCCCACATGTGATTCTGTGGCGAGAGATCAAAACCCAAACACAAAAACATGCAGACACACAACCAGAGTTTGCCGTTCAGCCGGTCCCATTCATCCACCCTGTTTGCTGCTCAGCTCTTTCTTGGTCTGTCTCTTTCAAACACATGCACACAAAACCTCTTAAAAGACTGTGAAACCACAACACACACACACACACACACACACACACACACACACACACACACACACACACACACACACACACACACACACACACACACACACACACACACACACACACACACACACACACACACACACACGCACGCACTCACAGCACTCACAGCACTCACAGACTTTCCCACAGCAAAACAGCAGCTCAGTGTCTGGCAGGAAATCGATGGAGGAAAATATCAGATCTCTCGTGTGCGTGGGCACTGTGCGCTGTCCTCTCTCTCTTTTTGCTTTTTTCAGGGAGTTTTTCAAACACTACCAAAACAGTCAATGGCATGTTTTCATCCAATGGCTCACTTTCAAGCCAATTTAAGAAAAACTATCTCATTTCGCCGTGGCAACGATTTGACTCTTTTCAGAGCGAGCCCCTTCTCCTCACTTTCATCATCTTTTCATCCGTGCTCTGCATATCCGCTGTCATCTAATCTGGTGTTGCTCTGTCGCTGGTGAGCGGGGGGGCAATTATCGGGAGCCTGCGTTTAACGCTTGAACAAAATGTCAGGCGGTTCAAAGCTGCCTGTCAGTCAGCGTTCTGTACAGATTCACCGCCAGAGCTCCCGGGGCTGGGCTCAAAGACAAAGGCAGCGAAAGAAGTGGCCCACTTATTTTATGGATTACCCTGCCACTCCTGCTGCTTTTTAGGGTCCTACACTATGTGAGTGCACGTCGGATGTGGCACAGATACAGTGCACGGCTGCAGCTACAGTATCTAGAAGGATGCACATTACTGCGATTAAGGTGGAGTCGGGGATGCAGTGGAAGATGTCTGTGTGTTATTATTAACTGAGGGAAAAGTTTCTCTAAAAGTCGGGGCCATACAAAAAAAAAAAAAAGCGACATAAGACAAACTTCCTCAATCTGCGCCACAGCAGTTGCTATGGTAACAATTACATGTAAGTGGAAAAACCATCACACACGAATTAAGTTACTGGGATGAAAAGTAGTTTTTGTTCAATTAGGCAATCAAGCAATCATTAGACCGTTTTAATTTCATACCTAAGAATATCTTTTAGCTGTTGTAACTCGAGCAGTGTGTTGCTATTATCAACAGGTGTTACATACATTCACAGGCTTTTTATTTTCAAACTGCGAAAGCTTGATCATTATAAAACTACTTTAATACTTGTGATCTTCTTCAGTTAAAAGTTTTGTATTTGTACGTTTTTTCTCACCCTAGTCGAGTGTTAATGGAAAGATGTGAAACCTTGATTTGTGAATATGGGCGATAAAAAAATTAGTTTAATTTGATTTGATACTGAAACACTCAGCATGAGAGGTGATATTCAGATAAATTTATGATGATAGATGTGAAAATTGTGTCTGAAAACAAAACACAACATTCAAACTATCCATTTAATAAGAAAATAAGTGAGTAAAAGTGTTTTATGATATTTTTCCAATTCAACTAAACTAAGAAAACCAGATGAAAATGACATTAGACATTTAACACTACGATGCACATTCACATTTCTAACCGTACTGGTGTTGAATATTGATTTCACCCCTGCCCTGCTCTACTTTACCATCCTTCAACACCGCGGCTTACATCGCACACGCTGCCGAATCACCGGAGCACGCAGCATGTGCAGCAACTCCATTCTCCAAAGGCACAAGTCACTTTTCACTGCAATTTCTGTGTGGTGGGAGAGATGAGGTAACCATAGCAACTGGCTATACTTACGAGGGGGCCGGGGGGACCCTGAGGCCCTTCTCCTCCCTTTAAGCCAGCTGGACCCTGAAAGCAGAGGACAGGAGAGGGTTAGATCTCGCTCGCTGCAGGCCGCTGCTCAATGCCGTTCCACGAGCGGTGATTACAGCTGTCAAATGGAGCTTTAAATGTTACTGTGCGCGTGGATATGTGTGTGCATGGACGTGTGAATAACGTTCAGTGAGCATGTGTGTGTGTGGAGGAGTTGGCATTAGGGTTAATACTAAAGAGCAGCAGCAATTACACGATTTAAAAGAAGACAGGAAATTATATACTGATTAAAATTCGGTTGACTCTCTTGTTTTGACTCTCAAGTAAAGTTTTCTACACCCTACACACGGCAAATACCTCGTTAATTTATGTACATACAAGATGTGCTTTCTCCTCATTTACGCCCACAGTCGGCACGTTATTACCTCCCGAAGTTACTGAGGCAGCAGGTCAATAAAAAAACATGTTTTCTCTCTTACTTCCAGTCTTCTCAGGCCCTGCAGATACCTTTGATTTTACTTCTTTCTGCCACCTTCATCATAAAGAGCTGAAAGGCTCTTTGGCTGTGGCGCTCTCAGTCAGGAAAATTACATTGGAAATATCCAGCAGCACAGATTTTACAGCCACTACTTTCCGCCACAGGAATTGTTCACACTGAGGTCCATGGATTATCCAGAGGAACAAAATGGGAGTTCTTCAGCTGCTGAATACTTTAAATGAAATATTTCAGCTCTTCCCATTCACCTCCTTTGTCTTGGGCGGTGAAAGAAATCTCAGAGACAGACTATAACCAAAGCTCATAACGTTATGGAACACACCCATTTTCTAGTTTTATTCCTGTAGTTCAAGTCAAGAAAAATATTAAAGGCAACCTGTAAGATGCCCAAACCAAACCTCACCAAAAAAAACAATTTCCATAATATTGTTTTAGCAAAATATTATCTTTTATTATTTATCTATTGTCTACATTATTAACTGATCTTATCAACTGTTGTTATGTTGTAGATAACAATACATAAAACACATTATCGTTCCCATAAATCAACAGGTGACCCTGCGCAAACCGGGCTTCGTTTCAAACCTGTTTGCCCAGTTCACTCCGATATTACCATTTTCCATTGTGTTGCGTATAGTAGCTGCAGAACAGAATACGTAATGTGTTTGATAAGCAGAGCTGCAGGTGACGGCTGAAGGGGCGGGTGGGGATAGAGGCGGTGGGGTGATTTGCAAATTCATAGATGCGTGAATACCAAATGAGGGAAAGGGGTAGAATTGCATCCAAGCTGATTTAAGGCCATAAAGGGATGTCCTTTAAAAAAAAAAATTAAAACGTCTAATTTTGAGGATGAGAGATGAGATTTTAAAGGTTCAATCAATGGCAGAAGAGAAACTTTAAAAAGGAGCCAATAAATGAACTTCAAAATAAAGTCTGCAGTGGGTGAAAAGTTCAGGTATGGTCCATCTATCTCTGAAATCTCCGTCACCTCCTCCAGATCCCCGCCCTTGAATGGCAGCGCCTGTGCTGCTGAATCATAGCACCAGGAGGCTGAGGCTGCATATGGAAAACACAGTTCACTGGAGGCAGTAAAGACTTTCATTATAATAACTAATTTACAGGCTCCGACAGAGCCAGGGGGGTGCGGAAGCTGCCAAGCTGGCTCTCCACCTCCCCGGCTTCCACAGTTTACCACGTTGCATTAGAAGCCTGGAAGGATCTTTCTGTGCCGGACACACAAAAAGGTTATTTACTGGCTTGTATATATTGTCGCTGTGCCTTTCCTCAAGACTGAGAGACGGGATAAAGAGTGTGTGTGTGTGTGTGTGTGTGTGTGAGTATGCGAAAACCAAAAGAGAAAAATAAACTATTCACGTAAGCACCTTTCAGCAAAAGAAGCGAGATAAACGTTTATGCTCTTGCTTGTACAACAGGTGTTTGTGTCTGTGTGCGACTGGATGGGAACACTTGAAGAGAGCGTGGGAGAACGTGTGCGTGTTTGTGTGTTTGTGTTTGTGCAGCGTGTTCTACAGTTATGAAGAAGAAGCCATCCTTCTGCACACACGGAGCAGACATCGCCGCGGTAATAAGTCTGGGCGGGCGCTGTCGTCTTTTCACTTAATGGTCGGCCTTGAAATTAGCTCCGGCCTCCGTCGCTCCCGAGCTGATCCTCTGTCAGCCTCTAACAACCACCCACTCTCACCTTGAACTTCTTCTCACCCACGCCCCCTCCCTTTGAGGATTAATTTGAGTTGCTCAGGCTCGGCTGCACGCTCACAAAGTTGTGGGCTTTGACTCATTCGTCCATCTGATGGGAAACCAGGATTCCTTCAAGGAAAGGCCCTGAAACTAGCGTAGCTGTGAATGTCGAGTTAAACGCTCTGATTACAGCGACATATACCAGTTAAAAAGCTTCGCCAGAGCCGAAATTTACAACCCAGTACAACCTATTTCAACCTTGCTGAGTTAAATGATGACAAAGTGTGTTAATATTGTGTGTGGATTAGTCCTCTCCATTTCATCCATGTAAGCTAATTCTGCCCCTTGTCATCAGGTCCACTGCCAAGCCTGACATTTGGTTAAACAGCAGGTTGTTAGCCCAGTAATTAGAGTTTGGAGCTAAATTCAACCCAGTGTGTGCGCAGGATGTGGGATGACACACTTCTTCGTGCACATGCGAGTATGTTTGCATTGGTGTGTTAGAGTGTGTGTGGTCTGTGTGTTACCATGCCCCCTGGAAGACCTCTAACACCCTGGAAGCCCCTCAGGCCGGCGGGTCCTGCCTTGCCACCGGGACCCTGAGGACCTGGATCACCCTACAGAGAGAGAGAGACGCAAGAGTATCTGCATAACTGACATCTCAGACAATGTCAGGTAATAATTAAACACATAATTGCTTTAGGTGTTACACTAAGGCTTTATAAGTCCAGTGTGCAGGATTTTGTGGAATCCATTTACCTTTCCACCCTCTTTTCCAGCAGCTCCAGGCAGACCCTGCTCACCAGGTGGACCAGGAGAGCCTGGGTGCCCTCGCTCTCCGCTGGGTCCAGTCTCACCAGTTGGTCCCTGTCGTGCACAACAGAGATGTGTTAAGGTCAATGTATGATAAATATGTCTTCACCTGTGTTCTAAAGGACATACACGATACTGATGCAGTAGTAGTACTTTAGATGGTACTAGTGCGTCAAAGCCTTTTCATGCATCTTGATTGTTCACACAGGTATTGTTTTGTTGTTACAGTTATATACTGAGATTTCTCCAGAACCGGACACAGGATGAATGAGGAAGTAGATGCAACCATAGTAGTGAAGTGTGCTGTGTATCTACCTGTGGTCCAACAACCCCTCCGGGTCCTGGAGGTCCGGTCTTTCCTTGGAAGCCCTGAAGAGGAGGATGAAGATATATGCAAAAATTAAGACATATCACTCTTATTTGTTAAATGTACAATATTTAACTTTGGCCGCTAGGGGTCTCTCAGTCAAAACAATGACAAAAGACCTAGTTTAGTGATGTCATGAAGCAGCGTCAGATCACAACTCAAAGTACAGGAGTCAACAAAATATATAAAGTTGATTACATATTATAGCTTTAGGTTCTTTTACTGTACATTCTCACCCCATTGACAAACTATTTTCCAGTTACATTCAAAATATATGGAAAATGTATTCTTCCCTCAGAGGGAAAGACATTTAAAGTTAAACCTAATTAAACAGTATGGATCCCTATATATAGAGTCAGGCCCCGATGACTTGTGGTGAACAAACAATCAATAATCTTGGACTGAAATCAGTTTGCAGTGTCTATATTGTCGACAGCTCGTGCCTCACTCTCGCTCTATAAACACTTTGCCATTTCAGTTTCCTTCTTCCGCGCTGTATTTTCTGTTTAACCTATCCGAGGGGGCGAAAGGCTGAGCCGGGGAGTGAGTCGGCACTAATGCACGATGTTCAGGATCAAGTGACAGGACAGGATGCATTCGGAGATGAAACTGCCCACTCACCGTCTCTCCTCTCTGTCCGGGATGACCGGGCAGCCCATCCTTTCCTGGCGGGCCCTGTGGGGGGGTGAAAAATTTAACAGTTATACTGGTTGTAAGTGTGTTTTAATATGTAAAAAGCAAACTGGGACATGGTTTGCTGAGGACAGACAGTTTGACAGCAGCTACTTACGTTGGGTCCTTTGGGTCCAGGGAAGCCGACGGGTCCCTGTGGTCCATTAGGTCCCTGGGATGAAAATTAAATGAATGGAGTGAGTGAGTGGAGAAACACAACATGACTAAAGTTTACAAGGCAGTTTAATATTAAATGGCAAATTCCCTTTTTGTACCATTGTAATAGGGAAACAATTTTCATTATCTTTCCAGTAAAAAGGTTCAGAATCCAACTTTTGATTATTTTGATGAGAGAAATAGCTGTGATTCACTCTGAGCTAAGATTCAAGTAGAATGTCCCTGAAGTACTTTACTGTTTAACTCTAAACTTCAATATTTCAAGAGCCACTAAAGAAACAGTCTGATACTGACCCTCTCTCCTGGTGGGCCGGGAGGTCCATCATTGCCTGAGGTGCCCTGAGGAAAAAGAAAAGGTGCAGAGGAAAAGTTTGTCAAAAATGTCAAAGTCTGAAATGCACCTGAAATAATCAACAAAGCAACTCACATCCTCTGATCACAGATAAGACAGGATGGTATTATAGGTGGGAAATAGTAAAAATAAAAGTAAAAGTAAGCCCTCGTCAGTTCTCCAGACATGGGAGCTAACGTGTATACTGTGGAGTCGTCTGCGTATACTGCACATCTGGCATTGTCCAAATGGATAAAAAATAAAATTAACAATAATAAACAGGAAATAGAAGTGGTCCTACATCGCTTCCTTGAGGGACACCACACATTAGTACCTCAGATTACTGACCATTACAATATACTGTACATTTGCTATTAGTAAGAAATCCACAACAATTAGACCTCTTTAATAGTAACAACCGACCAATTATATCAAATGTAATAATCCACCTCTGATCTGTGTTATTGTGTTTTGGACATTTAGACACATTCATTTTCTATGAACTGAATTCCAGAATTCAACAATGACCCTGGTTCTCACCTTTGCACCTGGTTTCCCTGTTGGTCCTCTTGCACCGCGCCCACCACGTGGACCCTGGACACAGTTTATAAAGCAAAGCAGCAACGTTCTGGTAAATAAATGCCCTTTTCGGAATTTTGCTCTATTTTAGAACATCTAACAATAGTATAACAAAACAAAACAACGAGGTAATCAGCATCTACGGCCCTCCCTGCCTGTTTCTACAATTCCCCATGCAGTAAGAAAATAAAGGCTATACATGACTACACGAAGGAGGAGATTTTCATTTGAACACAGTAAATCATTAATGTGGATGGCTCGGGCTGCGTGGGCAGACAGTAGAATTGCTTACCGTTGGGCCACGCTGCCCTCTGGGGCCAGATTTGCCGGCGATTCCCTGAGAAAGAAAAACAAAAGCTTTGATTTAGCACAGAAAACTTCGAGTAAAACTTCATCTCTTTCCAGAACTTTGAGCCAAAGAAATTCGAAATTGCAACTATACGGGGGGACAGAGATAAACGCTGAGGGGGTTTGGGACTCAGACGAAATAGAATCATCTGAGCGTCTATGGACAAAAAAATAAATAATCAAATTGCTAAGTGGTTACACACAGGCACTTGACAGGTTGAACTACCTGTCAGTTGTAGCCCGATGGGGCCGGGAGGTGTCTGCCTCTCAATGTCCGTCTCAGAGCGGAGAGGAGCTTGTCTCGTCAATAATAACCCTCCCCACCATTCTGCCACCCTCCCTCTCTTCGCTTAAGCTCTAACCCTTTTTTCAACTGGACCCAGTCTACGGTGACGATCCCAGAGCTGAACATAGCTGTTAGTCCTGCACCGAGTGTTAAAACCTGATCACACAGCTACACAAAAAGTCTGTGGACACTCAGGTTCAAATCTTATCGGGCATTTTTGTCTGGGGTTGATTTTCGTGGTTTTATCTCTGATTAAGGTAAATCTTGATGCTACAACATGTGATGATAGTTATTGGGAGTGAGTGTGGTAGAAAGTTTGTGGCAACAGCTTGGAACGCAGCCCTTCCTTATTTCAAAATGACAGTGAGGTAAATAAATACATGGTTTTCCTGGTTTGATGTGCAGGAGCTTGACTGGTCTGTTCTGACCTCAGCTCCATCCAGAAGAACTGGAACAACTGGCTTTATCACTTAAGTGGCTGAGTAGGAGAAAATAATCGAAAAGCATGTTTCCAAAATCTCATGGAAAGTTGTCCCAACAAAGTGGAGACTCTGATAGCAGCATAATATTGCTATTTTTGTTCAAATATTAAATAAAGCCAGTTCAGGTGTACAGGTACTTTGTTCTGGTGTTTCCATACATTTAAAATGCAGTTTATACACAGTTGGGTTATAAAAACAGTCACATACATATTCGGTAAGATAGTAAAATGATGATGATATCCATATTATTATATTCTTAAAGTATGCAAAGCATACTGTCTATGGGTTATGTTGCACAAAGAAAAATGTTGAAGTAGATGTTAAATCAATACTTGACTCTATTTTATGCCTGGCACCAGTAAAGTCTTAGGGCCTTTTTAATCTAAAAGTCAAGACATATTTACAACCTGTCGTCGACACCTACGTGCGCAGCATCGACCCATAATTGACATTTATTGATTTGGAGCTTCCGATGTCAGCTTGTTGTCAATTCAGTTGCTGCATTTGCCAACTTTTTGGAATTAAGAGCATAGCAATAAAGTAGTCTTTCCGTTTGAATGGAGAAAATATCATTATCATTATGTTATTACTACCATCTTCTTCTATTGTTTAATGACGTCTCAACTTTTCAAATTGGTGCCAAAGTCAGAAATATCCCCAAAAAAGTTTGCACACAGCAAACGAACGAACTAAACAGAAGAGTCTGAAGGTCCAGAACAAACAAGGTATAGTGTGAAAGCATCAAGTATTTATTGTGCATCTTGAACTGCGATAATAATCCTTGACCATGATGTGTTTTAATATTTGACATCCTCTGCACTTACTTCCCTTTTGCTAAATAGGAAACCCCTTAGTGACTGAGTGTGTATGTCTTCAACAGGAAAGAGCATAATGAATTTTTCTGACTCACCCTTGCTCCTTTCTCGCCATTTGCCCCAGGGAACCCTGGGAAGCCATTGGAGCCCTGCAAGACACATAAAGAAAAAGTGAGTTAGAGGAAAAGAGAAACAGAAAAGGTAAGAGTGAGGGGGAGGTATAAAATAAGAGAGGACCTCACAGCGTTCCTCTTGTGCTTTACTGACAAAGGATAATTAAAGGTCCGACCATAAAAACTGCAACACCAGCCAGCACATTGTTTCCATTAGGTTGCAGTTGGTGATTTGTGAGTTCCCGGCTGATAAATGAGCACCTTACTTTAAATGCTTCAAACAAACTCAGTGGGATCATTTCTTCCTCCTCCCTGTGAGAGAAGTGCTGTTAGGATGTTGGCACAGTTAGGAGGCAGGAATAGGAAGTTAACAAAAACTGCCAGAGGGAGCAAATAAAGACAAAAGGACGGGGAAAGAGCAGCTCCCCTTTGATACCCATCAGCAATTTAGTTATTGGGCTTTGGCTGTGCCCTCTGATAGCGGGGACGGTGCCA
This sequence comes from Hippoglossus stenolepis, assembly GCF_022539355.2. Classification (NCBI taxonomy): domain Eukaryota; kingdom Metazoa; phylum Chordata; class Actinopteri; order Pleuronectiformes; family Pleuronectidae; genus Hippoglossus; species Hippoglossus stenolepis. Next base: position 19,597,933 of record NC_061493.1, on the reverse strand, counting down.
GTCAAACAAATACTAGGGGAGTGGAATCACTATTGGATGAATGAAATGAGTTCCAAGCAGCTTAGCAGTGCAGCGTCACTTCATGCAACATTAGGTGGGATAAACGCTGAATATATTACGGCTATTTAAGTTAAATATTGATTTGTCTCCGGTTTGTCTTTGTGTTTAGAACATAATCCAATGCAGATCACATCTGTAGCGCTCGTTACCGATCACATGCATATGTATACGAGGCATAATTCGGTGTCATATGCACGGGAGCAACCTAACAAGGTGCCGTGGGCAGAATTGCAAGAGGTTAAATTGCCCAACAGTTGTGGAGGCAGCAGGAAGGGAGATCTGTGCAGTTTAATGAGTTTTTCACAGAGGTGCAGTTATGGTAAACTGAAAGGATCACCGGCACTGGACGAGCCTGACTTGTGCCACCGAGATAAGACGGCACGCTGTAGCTGTCGCAAATGGCATCGGGAATTAACGGTGTGGCAAGGCTGTTAACAGAGGGTGATGGGGTGCAGCAGCCAAAACCACAGCCAGTGGAGGGATTCGAGCACACGGCTGATGGACGAGGGATAAAGGCAAACGAGCAGCCTCACCGGCATTGACCCTGAACCTACTCACAAGGACAATGTGACATTTTACAACACTGGTGTTACTGTGCAATGGTTTAACAGGCTAAAAAGTGAGGGGATAATAAGGTTCGGTGAGGAATACAGTAAATTATCTTAGGTTCTGGTCTAGAGCGTTCCCATTATAAGTTACCACTGACAGCTTCAAACTTTGTTTCAACTTACATCTTTTAAACGCTGGAAAGAAAAGAAGAAGAGAGCGTGGCGCTGTTTGTACCGCGGCGGAGTTAAGATGCCTTTATTCTCCGCCTGCCTCTCTCTCTCTCTCCAAAAACACTTTCTTTGAAGGAGCCTAAAAAGAAGATCGGATCCACTGGGGACCTTTGTGGGCAGCCTTTGCTTAAAAAGATTTTTATGGATACAAACAGAAGGGAATCCTTTGTGTTTTCTCTATTACTGCAAGCGCTTATTGCTTATTCATTACAGCCATTTCACTTGTGAACTGTTTTATTCCACAGTGAAATACGCCACAGCTAAACAAAGTGGACTACCTGACTTTAAATGACTGTAACAAATGGATGAAAATCGTCTCACTCCTCCCAACTCCTCTGAGTCTCTCCCACTTTAATTCGGTCTCGTGTTAATTCGTGCTCCATACTCTGGCTCTGATCCTGCTGACATTAAAAGACAGAGCAGGAGATTTGCCGGTCTGGATGCTGTGAGAGAGGGTGTGTCCGACCCATCATATCAGGGCCAAGCTGTCAGTGCTGACAGCAGCAGAGGGGAACCAGCTGCAGCAGCACATCTCGATTGCAGGGGCCGTGGCAGGCGATGGTCAGCGCTGCGGTTCATGGAACGCCAGAGCGTTAGATAATGTCTGGAGGAGTTTAAGGAGGGGGGACAGCTGATGACTGCGGCAGGTGACTGTGCAAGTTAAGCTTCCTGCAAGAGTTGTGGCGAGGGGGCGGCGGGTGTCTGCTCGGGTTTGTGTTCGAGCAAATCGGGGTCGGTCAGCAAATCAGCAAGTTTTAGAGAGAACACGCAGGAGCAGATTTAGAAATGAGTGAACGCTGATCAGGGGGCAGATCCAGGACTTGTTTTCATTTTCTTTAACATTGCGGGACAGAGTATTTTTTCAACATTTCCATAATTTCTTGATGAAATTGTTCAGACATGTTTAAGGCGTTGGTCGTGATGAGTGCAGATTCATATAAAAATCTGGATTTAGTTGATTTAAACGCGCTTTCACGGTGGTGAAGGCTTTCTTCAGATGCTGTATTGGAACTAATTAGAGTTAAAAACCTGTAACGTACATAGCTGAGAGATGTGACCTGAGCTATAAGACCGTTTTTTTAAATTGAAGTCGACTGTTGGGCCTTGGTGGAGGCATGAGCTCTACTGAGTGCAACTCTAATTTACAATTAAGTTAATGTTTAAACATTAAAATCAAGCTTTAATTACATTTCTTTACCATAAAGAATATGTTTTTAAATATATATGTCAGCTCATATGCTTCTTACTCCCTAATATCAGTTTTGGCATTGGCCCTGAAAAAAGTCCATATCATTCTGACACATTTTTAAGCCTCATAGTTTCCACACTGACAAGCAGACTGGAAAAAATCGTCCCTCAAAAGTTCACATTAATGCAAACAGCTCCTCTGCTGAACTGCCCCTCAACCCTGAGTAATATCTCCATCCATGACCTCCGACCTCTCAGTGGATTCAGGGGAGCAAGACTCATTTCTACACACTGCCCAGCGGAGGTTGGTGCATCACGTACCTTGGAGCCTTGTCTTCCAGGGTAACCAGGCAAACCGGGGACTCCAAGTTTTCCCTAAGAAAAGAAAAACAAAACAAAAGACACTGTATTCTCATTGTGTCACTGGAGACTGCAGGAAAGTTCACAGAAGCGTTAAAGCAATAAACTTATAACAATAAAGTTTTACTCCTGGTGTGGGAATTATTTTAATACCATGTTTATGAACATGATGTCATCCGTGCACACACTTTTCTGCGTTTTGCACCCAAATGTGGATTCACGTTGGTCCATCGAGACTCTTTTCGATGGTGTACGGTCGTTATGAATTACACAGAATCTGATGCGACTCTCCTGGGTGCGCTTAAACATAAAGGTCAAGTCATATATTTTCATAAAGAGACTTTGAATCTGAAGCTTCTCACGCCAGTGCTGGAATGTGTATTGCTGCAAAACTCAAGATGACGACCACTATTAGTATTAGTGATATACAACTTGAGAAGGTTTAATATTTATATATAATAAAGTCTGCTGTCACACCAGGTGGGATGAGTTTATCTGTGAGGCGTAGGTCGATTTCAGTTGTAGCAAAAATGTTAAAATAACAAGCGGTAAATCATTTTTCTTAAGTCTCCTTTTCACATGAGTCTAATTATCTTTCAGTATTTCCCTTCCACAGTTACTGACATCATCATTTCTTCTTTCTGGGATGAGTATTGTGTAGTTTTATCCACATTTATTTATTTCCTATTTACTGTCTAAGAAAACAGTTAATTAATAAAAACTCATCAAAACAACCCTTACTACTGTCCTGAAACCTACAAGGATCTTATTTTCAATATTATAAATACTGCGGCACTACACAGCGAGAAGCTCACTGGAGGAACGTTGTCAACATGAGCCAATTAAAATGGGTCTGAGTGCCGAGCTCAAGGCAGCTGGAGGAAAATCTAAACCTCACATGATCAAAACGGCTGCGAAACTAAAGTGGACAGTTCCTCACAGACCTGTGTCTTTCCGGCTCAGTTCACTAAAGACGTGTTATTAGATCCCTGTTTACTGAAGGAAGAGAGCACTCGTTGCTCTGGTCTGTTTCTCAGTCCCACAGCCCCCCCGGTGAATACTTTATCTATTCACATATGAGGGACTATTTATGTGTGTATGTTTTCTTTCTTTTATTACACTCTAAAGCATGTTGGCTCCCCTTAGGCTTAAAACAACACATTAATCAATGAAGGCATTACGGAGAATCCACAGCTTTATAATCCAGTCTTAGCTGTTGATTGTTTACCTTCTCTCCAGCTGATCCCAAGGGGCCGGACTCTCCTCCGGGTCCTGATTTGCCCTTGGGGCCCTCTGGACCGTCCTCTCCTCTGACTCCATCCACACCGATCTCGCCCTGGATGCAAAGAATACATGTGTTCAAATTGGTTTCCCTTTACTAAGCACATGGTTTTTCTCTTATGCGAGTATCATTTTTTAAAATTTTGCAGTTGATGATTCACCTTGTCGCCCTTGAGACCCATGTCTCCCTTAAAGCCGGGGAATCCATCTTCTCCCTGAAGACGAAAAGGACAAAAGTAGTCAGTTATTGTTCGGAGCTGATTCCAGTATCTCAGAGACAAACTTATTTTAAACTATATTTCTGTACGATAAGTGGAATCTACAACACTTTACACATAAAGCAATGAACCCTGATTCAATGTTAAAGTGATAAAACAACAGGGATAATAACAGTGATAAACATTTACAGTAATGCTGACTGAGGTGCACAGGCTCATTAAGACAGATTCATACTGACATCTAGCGGCCACTTAGCTAAAGCAGCCACATGAGCGCTTCTGAAGTTAGTGTTATTCTACTGACATCTGGTGGTTCGTACTGAGAATGCAGTTTTCAACTTTTTCAAAAGTCCCTCGGTCGTTGTTTCATGAAAGCTGTGTTCTCCAGATTATATTACATTATATTAAATTTTATTATATTATATTATATGATGTCACAATACAGTAAAATATGATAGTCTTATAACTTGAAATCTTGGCATTGTGAAGATGTTTAGGACAGAATACATGAGACATTAGCTTTTAATGATAAATTCAAGTATTTCAGTTAATTTCTCCAGTTCCCTCACAATTAGTGTTGGATCTGCACACAGTGGCATCAGGCTACGTTCAGCACAGCGATCCAAGAAAACAATGCCAACTGATCAATCTGCACTGAGACTGCCGAACAAACAGCCTCATTCTAGTTTAATGCTCCGCGCTCAATTACAGCCCAGCGGCGTGACGACTTAACTGCCAGCCTGATGGGCCTCTATGAGAGTTCTTTCCACTCGCTGGATTCAAAGGAAGCCTCATTTGAGGAAGGAATTACAACTGTGATGGCAGGATTTGTTTCAGAGGAATGACATTCGTCAGCCACGCTGAATAGAAGGAGGAGAGCAGGGAGGCGTTTACCTTTTCTCCTTTGCCACCTTTAAGGCCTCTGATGCCCTCGGCTCCCTGGAGAGAGAAATAACAGTCAGAGTGACATTCAGGGAGGATGTGTAAGTGTCATGGCAGGGGGGTGGTACTGCATGATGGAGACAGCGCTTACTTTCACACCACGAGGCCCAGGGTAGCCGATGGATCCCATAGGACCAGGATGACCCTAAAAGGTTAAGAAACAGCATGTGATGTACATTCTTTACTGATTTTTGTCTTTGATGTATATACATGGACAGTACCATCTGATTCCTACAGGTTCATGACTTAACTCATAACATAACAAATACTAGTTATGTAGCAGGTTTCACCGCATCCAAACTTTTAAAACCCCACAGTGCAGCCTGTGAAAATGTTTTATCAGCTTGGATTGTACTTCATGATCTAATATGTTGTTGTCAAACTCTGACTAAATACTGACAATAAAAACAATATATTCACACCTGATGTTATCTAAATTGCCCTTTAAGCACACTAACCCTAAACAGATGCTAATTATAATATTTGCAAAAACTGCCTGGGCAGCAACACTTTGGGAAAAAACATAATTACACATTTTAGTGTGAAATCCAAACTACATGATACTCACTGATGTTCCTTTCTCGCCTGCAGGGCCCTCTTTGCCTGGATGACCCTGGAACAGACAGATTTCAGGATTTATCAAGAGGTGAAGATGTAAATGAATGAATGGTATTAAAATGATAGTGAGTGGGAAACTTACAGGAGGACCATCTGCACCAGAAAGCCCACCCAAGCCTTGTTTACCGTGAGGTCCCTACAGAGACAGAATAACAGGTACGTCAGACAGACAGACAGACAGACAGACAGACAGGCAGACAGACTACACCAGTATTACTGTACGGAGATTGCCAAGAGTTTAAATTCTGTTTTATATATTATCAAATCCACAAAACCACTAAACAATACTTTGAGTCACACACAGTAAGTGCTTATGCAGGGGCACTCGCACAGTGAAATCTACATAGTTTGCACGTCTGTGTGTATTTAGCCGTCAGGGCTGTGCGGAGCCGCCAGTCAAAGGCCTATAGCTCAGACAGCGCAGGTCTGCAGAATCACTTATGAGGTCTTGACTGAAGCGTTCACTTATCGGTGCAGCAGAGATGTGGTGGGAGGACTGAAGGGAGGACTGGGATCCCACTTTACTTACTTTCTCACCGGGAGGCCCGATTGGACCTTGAGGACCAACAAGACCCTGAAACACAATGGAAATATGTATTAGAACAGTCGAGCCCTTTTAGTCGTTTTCCAATAACAGGACTTGAACACTGGCAACATGACGCAGGGAACAGAACACTGGTTTTGTCAGTTTGGAAAAAGTCTGTGTGATGCGTCTGTAATTTACATATTTGAACTAAAATTCCATTTCTCTCTTCTACGTCCAACCATTGTTTTCATTGGTCGGCTCCTTTATGCTGCCTGTTCGCATCTGTTCACTCGGCCGTGCAAAGGGAGGTTCATTATTTTTCTACAGTTCATTTTTAAGTCACTCATCTTAAAGACGTATTTGGAAGTCGCCCAAAGTAGAATTACAAAAAAAAAAAAAGGTGTTAACAACTTGAAATTAAAGAGCTGTGTTATTCATCTGTGGCCTTCAGTGGATGCCATCAATCTGCCTCAGGCCCGGTGAAACTAAAAGGAGCAAGTTATTTACTCGACCTGTTTACCATCAGGACAGGTTCCTGCTAATACTTTCCAGGGAAATGACCTCATCGTGTCCAGGCTTTGAGCGTCAGCGGGACTTCAAACTCTTACCTGGCGATGGCCACGATATCAGGGGGTTCTGGTTTCTATTAAGGACGGAACATTTTTCACTGCGCCACCAACTGGACAGTGTAATCAGTGCTACTGGATAAATACAATACGTCTCATCTCAGCGGGACAGAAAGGATGTTTTTCTTGTGACAACAAAGTTCAAATTGAATATGAGTGAGTGTTTGGGAAATGCCTCACAGAGCGGCGGTTATTTGAGGAATGAAGGATGGAGAGAGCAGGGAGAGGAAGTGGAGAGAAATAAAAACATGCCTGCAAACATCTGATTAAGAAAACAGGAGCGCGAGTGATCACCTGCGTTTCCCCTGATGTAAAAGAGAAATGTCGAAGAGGAGCATGAGAAAGGGACAGATATGAGGCGGGGACGAAAGAGTGGGAGACACAGCGAGAAAGACAAGAGTGATCCAACAGGGTTAGGAAAAACAGATAGATACTAAGAGAGAGGGAAAGAGAAGGAACTTACATGTGGACCAGGCAAACCCTGCTGCCCATGAGGCCCTGGCTCTCCTTGTGGACCCTGCACATGAGAAAGGAAAGGGTGCGATTAATGTTTGTAATTTCTGCAAATTGATTCTCTTCTATTCATTACTAAACATCGCAACTACTAAAAAACAATACTGCCAAAATACGATTAAATATAAAAAAATATACAGCGGAAAACTAATCTTATGTCTAAAGGCAAGGAAAACTTCACAAAGACTTAAGTGCATCATGTCTTTTGCTCCAATGCACTGGATGTAAAGAAACTCTACAAGGAAAGTGGGGCCGGCTTGAGTGAGAACTTTGGATGACCTTGTTTGGTTAGATTAGATTAATCCATGTCAGGAATGTGCAGCTAAAAGTGGTGTCAATGTTTGGGGGACGGTTTTCTGGTGAAGATTGGTGAATGAATTACTTCCTCTGAACACACGCTGTGGGGCCACAGAACCATCTGCATACGGATTAAAGCTGATAAGGCTGAAAGTGGTGGGCTGTGCCGTGCTGCGATTTAGTGTGCCACAAAACAAACAAATAGAAAAACAGAGCGGGGCCCTGTGACGCAGCCTGATCCAGCTGTTACAACAAACACAAAACAAACCCTCAAAACTGAGCTTAAATGAAGGATTGGAGTGAAGTTATTAGAAACATTCTGGTTCCTCAATCTTGGAGGATGATGTAAAACCTCCATATGTTCGAGGAGCACCGCGAGGCACCATGAACCCGCCGGACAGCTCCGCTACTTTGGATACACTCCGCTTCGATTTTGACAAAACGCCAAGATCAACAGCCCGTTTGTGGAAATTAATGAGAAGCACACGTAATTTCTCTTGTGATGTGTTGTTTCAACAGCTGTTTGTTTCCTTGGCTCGGCGTCTCGATGATTTAGAGACTCGCTCCGCAACCACAGACAATGTGCGAGCTTGTCCAACTGTCATGACCAATGATCAGTTTGCCGCACTCGAAGCGTCCCACTGGGACCCTCCGGGAAGCTGCATGCGTGATGGGACCACGAGCTGACAGGATTTTCTGTTATACCCCTTACTAAGACTTAAAGCCTCTTCAGCAGACTTTGTTTGAGAAGTATGATGAGACGGTCTCTGCTGCGATTTACCATCTCTAATCAGCAAATAAGATGAGTTTCTACTTTTTCCTGGCTAAATATGAAAAAAAGAGCAACACTCACCATGTTTCCTTTGGAACCGCCTTGCCCATCGATTCCAGGGAGACCCTAAGGAAATCAGAATTTCAAAATGAATGTTAATAGCTTCATTAAAACCTAAAAACACATTACGAGTGGTATAAAAGTTAAATCGTATGGAAAATGTACTTACACGCTGTCCTCCAGTACCTTGAGACCCTCTGGGGCCGAGCAAACCTCTAGGACCCTGAATATAGAGACAATTATGAGTTCATTAAAATAAGTTAAAGTTATAATTTGAGATAAATTCATTAATTCTAATCTGACTGCAACAGTTGCAAAAATATATGTGCAGGGCCTTAGATGCACTGGAAAGTGACTCACTATGTAAAATACTGACCTCCTGAGGTCATGCATGGTAATGCAGGGGCAATTCAGGGAAAGAACAAAAGTTGTTTTTATCCTCGAACTCTTGAGTTGTTCATTTAAAATCAATGTTCTTACTCTGCTCCTTTATCATACAGACACTGAGTGATGAAATAGTGAGCAACTATTTAGTTTAAAAGGACAATATTGTTTTGGGTAAGAAAGGGAGCGAGTCATTTAGACGGAACCGGGCAGAATATGGCAGTTTCTCATCGAGTAATGACAGAACAACACATTTCCCCCGGTTCTAATTTCATGATCTATTATTCAGAGCCATTCTGACTTGGCAAGGACGAGACTACGAGCGCAATGGCCCTTTGCAGACAGGAATGTTGATACAAGAAGAGAGGAGGGCGAGGCTATGTATTAAAATAATTGGCGGAATGAATGTCGGGGTAAAGGAATGAGGGGAAGAGGACTGCTGCAGCGAAGGAAAGGAGTCGTGTGTTAGTTGTGTTTTCATCGTATTCTTCTCTGTGACGTGATCCGCACTTTAAAGATCCTGGTTCGCTCAGATCCGAAATGTACTTACGCTCTCTCCAGCCACACCTCTCTGTCCAACCTGGCCATCTTCACCCTGCGAATAGACAGAAGAACAGAGGTTTATTGAGGAATGTAGAGGGATTGTGACGGCGTTTCAGAACAAGGTGAAGGTGTATGGTGACTGAGGTGCTACTTACTCTTGGGCCGTCCTCTCCTGGAGGACCCGGAGGACCCGATGGACCGTATTCTCCCTGGAGAGAGATCACAGGAGAAGGGATATGAACAAAGGAGTGGGAGCGGCGGGGGTCACACGAGCGTCTGCAAGCTGGAAAGATGCTCCTAATTTCTACTTTTTGAAAAATATGATATGGGCCACAAATTCAGAAGCAAGTAAGTGTCTCTAATCTACAATAAGCTCGGTCACCACAATTGGCACTGGCCTATATGGTTTCCACTATTCATAGTATTCTATAAGAACCAGTCTACAACCGGGTGGCCCTGTAATTACTTAGTATAGGATAAGGCCTGTCTAGAAATACCCCTCTGTGATCTCTGTGCTCTCTCTTCTGGCTCTTTTTACGCAGGCTCGAATTCCACAAACACCACACTCAGCACTCCCTGTTCGCCTCCAGGCCTGGTTAGAGGCAGCCCCAGTGGTTCTGGAGTCAGTCCCACCGCTTGTAACTGGCACAAGCGCCCTAATGAGTTCCACTCCTTCAAAATTCATATCTGTCAACAATGGAGGCGCGCGTGAGATGGATGGGAGGCGGCGTCCGAGCTGCCAATAGGGCCCGATGCTGCTGTGAGGCACGGGGCAGAAACTACTGGGATCAACTAGGACTAGAAATAAGAAACTGTGGGATGTTATTTTTGGAGACGGAAGTTTTTGATGATGTTTGTCCTCTGATCTTGTTAATTCACGAGACCCTAAATTATCTCTCGTCTTACTTACTCTGTGTCCCTTCTCTCCGGGAAGACCGGGGAGGCCGTCGAATCCTCGGTCACCCTGGAAAAGATCGGCAACAAACGGTTATAGCTCTAAACACAGATAATCATAATCTTTTATTTTCGTAAACCTGGTGCATGCTTTACCTTGGACCCGGACTCTCCTGGCAGACCTCGAGATCCGTCAGCGCCGTTACGACCCTGGAAGACATGGAAACATCATCATGTCGGCCTTCATTTGTAATGACATTAGAAAGTATTCAATTATCTTGAAAGGCTGCGCAGAGTAAACACAGGGAAGATGCTATCATTTCCCTGACGAGTTCATATTTAAATAAACATGACTTTGTGATTTTGCTTGACACACAGAGATGTTATTGGGAGCAGCTGACTTTTTTGACATATAGCCATGTTTCAAATTAGACAGGCTCTTCTCTTTGGGCATTGTAGACAGAAATATGGGAATTTGAACTTTTCTATTGCAACACCAGAGGACGCCTGCAAGAGCTTAACCAATAAATTTAATAAAGTTTAAAAACCTCTTACTCATGTTAAAAACTGGGTAAAGATACAAAAATATATTATTACCCTCTTTCCTGGTTTTCCTGAAGGACCTGTTGAACCTTGAAGACCTCTGGGTCCCTACGGAGAACAGACACAAGGAAGCTTATTGTACAAAGAAAGGAGAAAACAAGAATAAAGCAAAGATTACAGCGAGGATAATCTTTGTATAGAATAATATGAATTGGTTCCTTCTCACCTGTGGTCCGGAGTCGCCACCGTCACCTTTAAGTCCAGAAGAACCAGGACCTCCCTATCAAACACAGACATTGCACATTTAAAGAATTCATCTGTCTTCACTGATGACACTTGGCTTAAAAAACAATATAATCTAGGTTGGGCCAGAATTCAACTCAAATCCAAACACACAAAATGAAAGGATTTAAAACTTGGACAGTAAATGTACAACTGATAGACCTTCTGGAGCATCTTATGTATCCAAGAATCACAGGATGATCATCGTAAATAACATGTAACATTAAAGAAGCCAGCTTTTGTATTTTTCCTTTTTCATTAGCCGATCAATCCACGATCAAGATGTAGAGTAAAATTAAACGAAATCCTCTCACAAGCAGGTAGAGAGTGTGTGCGAGATGCACGTGTGCTGGGGAAATGATAAATGCTCGAAGTTGAACCTTTCACACCAGGTTCCTCTAATCACCTGGTGTGTTTCTCATCAGTTACAAAACAGAACGGGAGGGTCAAGCCGATCGGTGGCGTGTGTTTGTAAATAGCTACTCACCACAGGACCAGATCTCCCTGTCATGCCCGCAGGCCCTGTAGGACCTCTCATAGCCAGCTGTGGATCAGAAAAGTTTCATTAGACCACTGCTCAGCAAACGTCTCTTGGTTTTACATCTAAGACGAGTGAATGGATGAATAAATAAAACTGTATTTCTTCCTCAAACAAAAGAAAGTGCATGAAGTATATATTTTTTTTGTGCAGCCATGTCTGAACATGATTAGGTTGTGTTTGCAGTCCAAGCATCAGTTCATGTTTATGAGTGTTCTGCTAGATTAAAAAGTAAACTTTTACTCTTGTTATTCTCAATTTGAAGAACATTTTATCTATTTTAAAACGAACTTGTTATGGTTTAAATATGCTGCTAATAAAGCAGAATTTTTCCTATATTGAATTTGACTCAGTATTCATTCATCTAGACTAGATTTAAAACATCAAGGGGTCTGAACATAATAAAAAAAAAACTCAAATCAAAAGCATCATATTTTAAGAACCTTAAAATGTGCAAAATTGACTCTGTTGCGGTTTTCACAGTTTCACAGGTCTTTGTGTCTGTTTATGGTCGACCACAGTGTGGTGCTGCCAATAGTTTGTCTGGAATGTATTTGAATGACTGGATTTGCTAATTCCATGAAACCAAATCATGCCCAATGCTACACGTTGAATCACACATTAACCCATTGTGGGAATTTCTGTTGCAGGTGCCAGAAAACATAAATACAGAGGCACTAATGAAAATTAACAGACTGCAAATAGCTCAAAAAGAGCATTTGTGCCTATGATTCACTTTCAGTTCATTACTACCCTTGTTTTTTCTTTGTTTCCTTCCTCCAACACTTGGCAGAAAAGACAAACACAGAAAGGTGACAAGTGTTTTTCTAGATTTTACCAAACACCAGGTCTGGCAATGCTCCAGCTCCACAGAGCGTTGTGAAAGTGTGAATATTTTTGTGTTTGTGCCACACTTAATAGTCTCCATGTGTCGCACAATAAATCACACCTTGCCTAAAGCCTAAAGCCGCATATTTCATTCTGTTTTTTTTCAACACTGCCATGGCTATCACCGCTGAGTGGGTGTGAAAATCTGCTGTGGGATTTATTTATAACCTTTATTTAAACTTGATGAATCACCGAGGGTTGGGGCTCATTGACAATGACGTCAACTAGGTGTTAAGGATTTAAAAGATAGAATATAAAAGAAGAAAATCAAATAAAACCACTTTATACAGAGGAACACTTAATTGCTGAGAAGAAAAGGGACAAAAGGATGACGAATTGTTTGTGATGATGGATTTAAATTGTCAATTTTAAGCTGCTTTGTGCAAAGACACGAAAAGCAGATCTGTCATGTTGGGACTTGCAGAGAAAGCCAGACAACCTGTTCAGCATCAGAGCAATATAAGAAGGGAGTTTCCCAATAACAGTCCTGTAAATAAACATATACAGATGCCTATCAGGTCCATCAGTCAGAGGAGACCACCCAGGTTTTGCTTGCAGGATGCAAAGCGAGCATCACCTGTGATAAACCTGAGGGCAGAGTGCGAAACAGCATCCAAGGGTTCAAGAGTGGAAGCAGAGGCATGACTATAAATCACTCAGAAATAATGTAGAACAGAAAGAAAAACTGCTCCAACTACATAACTATCCAAGTTTGTCGTAAATTCCTTATGAGGATGTCTATATGAAAGTTGAATTTGTCGTCTATCCAAATACTAAGGAATTGATGTTGTGTAACCCTCTCGATAATGGATCCTTTTACATTGGACACATAAAAGTGTTTTGCTCCCAGTATCTGGAGCTCAAGAGAAAAGCATGAACTTGGATTTAAGTTCATTCAACACAAGTTTCACATCCTTAAGTGTAGCTTTAAGGACATTTTATTATGTCAGCTGACACAGTAATATTTTAAATTCAGACAGTTTATAGGTTGAGGGAGACTTGTGAATTTGGGATTACTCTTTTTATTATTTGCTACACTTTCTGGGTCATCAAAATGTTTTTCTTTGCAGGTATGTACCGGCTCAGGAGAAGAAACTCATAGTTGCACCGAGGACACGTTTGCCCCTGATACTCACCCTGGCCTGAGATAGGATGGCCTGAGCCTGAGCTTCCTGGGCTGAAACCACTGGTCCCTTGTGCGACTCACCACCCGCACGGAACTGTCAACGACAAAACAAAACAAATAACACAATTAAAAATCAAATTGACTTGTAGGTTTTAACAGAGTGAGACGTCTAACGACCTCCCCTGGTGCCCGTGTTCAAATATTTGCTCTGTTCTGTGAAAACCGTAAAGCTGTCAGCATGCCACACGCGCACACTTTCAGACGTATACATATGCTGGCAAACGACCACAGGCAGCTCACACACACACACACACATTCAAAAATATGTGTCACAGAGCCTTTCAAAGCCTCAGTCACTGGTTCCACTCCATTGCACTGGCTGACATTTACAATGTAAGTGATTTGCAACCCAAAGAAAATAAGGCTGCGGTCCTTTGGCCTCCTGCTGACGCTGTGAGGTAAACGTACTAAATGAAGGGAGTTCGCGGACCAACGCCTGAGATGAAGGATGCACAGCGTGTGAGGAAAATACGACAGAAACTCCTCTGGACGTGTGGAAAGTTGCAGGACTTACTGGCAGCATCAGGATGGTACCTGCAGGCCCAGGGACACCGTCCGAACCGGGAATACCGGGACGTCCTGGAGGACCCTGGTGAGTCAGAAGAAGGGGAAGCAGTTAGTCTTTCTATGAGCAGGAAGATATCATTCCTCAGTGTGATGCTGAGGTCACCAACCGAAGCAAAGTCAATAAAATCCCCATTAAGCACAGTAATGCTACTCAAAAGGTCTTTGCGGTATTTGTTGCCGACAAACACATCTTCAAAGTATTTCATTTAGATCAGCTATTGCTTTGTGTTGCATACCAGCCTAACAATGAATTAAAAGTGGTTAATAAGCAAGTCGTATATTTTCCCATGGGATAACATGATTATTTTGCCATTCCTCTATAACCCCCTGGAGGTGCTGTGTAAACTGAAAAGAAGAAGAAGAAAAAAAGAAAGACTGATAAGAATAATAACAAACAACAGTAATAACAGTGGCGGTGAAAAACTAATCTATACACAGCAAACCCCCTTCTTTATCTGCAACAATAATTTCCATGTGGAGGTCCTTCGCTACACTCTGTTGCTTATTCCAAACGGATAATTGACTAATCCCACAGAGAAGAAGAACACGGGGAGTTCAGTCACAAAGACAAAGCAAAGACAAAGCATGTATTTCATTAAGGATATTTCCTTCAGGAGAGCAGCGACTTTAAAACAAGACAAATGAATCCACAGCCACATCCCTGTGAGGCTTTAACGATCATCACACTCCAAGAAACTCAATGTTGTTTGATGGATGAGAAATGGCCTGTGTTTAGCGCAGAGGAGAGATTATATTGTTGTATAAATTTAAAAAGGACAAATATTTTTCATGGGGGCGATTTTTAAGAAATCTCATCAGACGTGGGCGAAACTTTCATCAGTCTTTGCCTCTACGCTGAAATTTGTTAGCTTGAGGCTATGACTTGGTTGCTTTGACCTCAGTGCTAACAGTTGCGTGCTAAAATGCAAACTTTAGCATTGCATTTTTACATTCCTACAATAGTATATATACTATGTTGGCATTGAGCTCAAACTACTAAGGATGACGACTGTCATAGACTGTTTACAAAGATGAACGACGTGTTTTCACTTCATCCTATTTTACAAAAATGAGAGCAGAAATTAGTTGTTCAGATGCACTTTGAGCTAAGCGCTAACATTGGCATGCTAAAATGCAAACATTAGCCTTGCATGTTCACATTCCTACTGTAGCATATTAACATACCGTAAGAATGGGAAGAGCAACATAGTACAGCATGCTATGTTAGCATTAGCTCAAATTACATCCAAGGTTGTGGACATAAAGATGGACGACATGTCTCCACTTCCTCCTGTTGTACAAAAATGAAGCTAAAATATCCCGGCAGTGGGTGCAGCCATCTTGAACCATTGTTGTCATTTGGAGCCAGAGTCGTCACAGGAGTGGTCACGATGTGTAGCGGCAGAATCAAGGTCACATGCTCAACCAATCAGGTGTCAGGCAATTTGGCTTCACTTTTGGGGGGGGGCTGTCATGTCGTCAATCTTTATATACAGTCTATGGATATAGTCAATGGTTCTACAGAGATACTGTCATGAACTCAAGTGTTGAACAGGTGCAAAAACTTGTTTGGTGACAGGTGAACAGTCAGAGTTATTAAAGTCAATAGGATTCACCCTCTGGGAACCAGGAATATCTGTACTATTCAAAAGTTGTCGAGGTATTTTAATTACAAACTGACTGACGTTCTAAGAACCATGCCAAGAATGTGGATTCAATCTCCTTGATTGCATAAAGTTGCTCATACTGAATAATGACAGTAAGAACAGACGGTAAAATTATGATACGTCTAGATCTTGATTTAATAAAGACAAAGGAAATTATCATAAATCAGATCAGGCCTAAGTCGTACCCATTGGTTCCAGAGAAACCAGGATCTGTTTAGCAGTCTTGTCATGTGCTGCAATCTCAGACTGTCGACTCAAATTGATGCCATGTGTTCACATCTGCCTTTCCCCCACAGAGGTGGTAAATACTCGGCATCCATTGCTGTTACAGTACGCACAGCGGCCCCTAGTGTTAATGACCGTCCTGCATAGCTGGGAAAGTGGCATTTGAGTGGAAAGGAGAGAGGCCGTGGCGATGATGAGCGAAATGAGCTGATCAAACGTCGAGACCAGGCGGATACTGCGCAACGGAAAACCGCAAGACTACAGAAACCGAGTCACTTTTAATCCCCCTGTCAATCCTCAGCAAGACTCGTTCTCATGGGAGGAAATAAGTGGAGGGGGGGGGGGGAACTTTTGGTGCAGCGAAATATTTTCTGATCACTTTGACCCTGTGGAACAATAAGCCTTTTGTACTGGTCATACTGGAGGAGGCACGTTTGGGTGTTTTGAGGTTGGCAAAGAAAGAGTTAACTTCCAGAGACATGAACTGATCTGCTGAGAGTGCGATGAGAGGGGGGTGCGGGGCAATCACCGCATTTGAGAAAGAAAAAAAAAAAAGCCACGATCCAGCCTTCTGGAAGGGGTCGGGCACTTACTCTGTGTCATCCAATCAATCACACAAGTGAGAGGAATCCCACAGTGCAGGAAAAAAATAAAAAAGGCTTAGAGAAAGTTTAGATTTCTACATATTTTAAGCCATCTCCTTGAACTTCTCACAGGTCCTGTGTTATACCAACACAGCTGTAACACAACAACACAACTTCTCTTTGTATATTGATAGTTTATGGGCATCTCACTTCCCTCACACCACTCCGCACTACACGCCCCCTAACTGCTGCAGTAGCAAGCTGTGTCCAATTGCATTATTCATTCCATGACATCGAAACAGTACTTCACAGTTTTTCCAATATACAGGAAGACGGCAGGATAACAAATCCAGGGGTGTTTTTGCTGACACCCATAATTCCACAAAATGAATGGCTAAGGTTAAAAATAGGTTTTTTTTGCCAATTATAGCCGGAAAAACACGCATTTCTGTTGATATACAAGTCATCTGGAATCTTAATTGTTTGTTCCAAATGTCTTTTATTCAAAATGCAACTTGCTAGGAAGGAGAATGGGGGACGGGGTTTCTCGACAACATCTGTAATCAGCTGTGAAATGAGGCCGGTCTTCACTCACCCTCTCGCCATGATCTCCTGAGGCACCTGGGGGACCCTGCAATCCTGGGGTACCAGGAAGACCCTGAAAACCACACACACACAGACACACATGGACTTAGCATATTATATCCCAAGCTGCCGCTAACCAGCAGTCCCACCACAGTCAGTCTATCCAATACTTCACATGCACAGGCCAACAAAGACAGAGGGAAAGACATGGGTTCAAAAAGAAGCCTCAAAATAAAATAGGACCCCAACCCCCTCTTCTCTCTCTCTCTCTCTCTCTCTCCCTCCTGTACTTCCCTACACACACACACACACACACACACACACACACACACACACACACACACACACACACACACACACACACACACACACACACACACACACACACACACACACACACACACACACACACACTCATGCACACACACACACTCATGCACAAATTCACATTTTGACTTTCTCTCCCAACTCAAGCTTCACTGGCGATCAGGACTGACACTCTTTCCATAAAGACATTTTTTCCCTCTTTAGCTGTTCTCCATCTGTGGAAGGCAGACAGGAGTGTGGGAGAACGTGATACTCACTCCTTGGCCGGGGGCTCCTTGGGGTCCTTCTATAAGCATCCCCTGAAAAAGGAAAAAAGGGGAAACAGTAGCATTACAGGGCGGCTTTTAAATCTAGAAGCAATTTGAGGAGTAGGGGGAAGAAGTGAAAAGAGCCAGTGGGCGCTCAGGGTTTGATGCTGAGGAGTTGTTCTCATACGAAGCTCAAGATGTTAACAAAGCTCCAGTTATTTGAAACTCTGATCTATAAAGTGTTTGTGGTCAGAGACTTGGATGTGAGGCTGTGGTGGTAACAGTGGTAAATGGTATAGAAAGGCTCTGTGAAGATCTTATGTATTGTGGCATTTTGTGTAGACAGCGGTTGTTGTGTTTATGGACATTAGAGCAAACATGAGTTAAATCTCATCAGGAGGGAAGATTGTTTATTGGATAAAATAAACAAGACCTAAAGATGAATTAGATTGAAAGTGGTTAGAGCTAAGGCAGGTCTACATATAGATCATGTACAAAGTGGTAAAGTTAAGAAAGGCTCAGTTCAGTATTAACATCTGTCTCAGATTCACACGTGGAAAACTCTAAGTTCATCAGTTGACGACACCCGTCTTTAGAAAGAATCTCCATTCTTCAGTGACCACGTAAAATCACATCTCACTTGACCACATATGTCATATCTGTGCACAAAAAACAAATGATGTAGTTTGTGGCCAGACCGACTGAACAGATGGGTTTGTCATCAGTGAGTTAGATTTAAAAAGCGGTATGAGACTTTGTTTGAAATATGAAATCAATATGCGGCACTTTTGATATTGTGGCGGTTGGCACAAATAATTCCACGTATGGGAAACACTGAGAGATGTGAAAAATGCTTTCGGCCCATTATGAAACTGTAACAGGTTTAACAGGTGTAACTTGTGATCGGATCGCCTGAGCTGGATGTTAAAAGTAGAAGGATAAACAACTGCATGAATTTGCTGAGGTCATAAAGCTGTAACATTAGCAGGCTAATATACAGTGATATTGTAAAGTGGTGGATTTAACACATTCTCGGTTTGTTTCTAGTACATTTCGTTTCCAGCATGTGCCTTTATCCTCTCACTCTGCATTGAAATGAGCTTGAAGAATGCTTCACTTACTGGCTCGATGACAGCAGGTTCGCCCTTCTCTCCTTTCTCCCCCAGGTAACTCTGACCTCCACCCACCTACAAGACACAAGACAGACCAGGTGAGCTTTTTTACACAGGAACAGGGGAGAAATTCATACGTAAAGACAGAGCACCAACGGTTTGACAGCCAAAAAGGGAAAATGTGAGACCAATGAGCAGCAGATGCCCTGACTGATGCTCATTGCCCAAACGATGGTCTTCTCTTTTATAGAGGTTACGTAAAACTCCGACATACCTGCTAGAGAAAAGATTAGCAGAATGCTGACTGGTGCTCTGCACGCTTATAAGGATTTGAGGAGTTCTCAAGCCAAAAAGCAAGGAGGAGGGGGGGAGGGGGGTTTCTTCAGCCTGCTGGAAAAATAAACCTCAAGAATGATTTTTGCAAGAAGCTATAATTTTGACTTTGGTCGGACTCCTATTTATTAAGCTTCCTAAAAAGCCAGGGACTGAAAAAAAAAAAGACCCCAACTGTGCACAAATGTGGAGGTCGTTACCTGACACTATCCATACAATGACTTCACATGAAGGGAATTCACAAACCAACCTACAGCAGCGCGTCCAAAACCCACCAGATTGTACAATCAAGCCTGGGGAGGGACTCCTTTCATGCATTAGGGCTGTGGTGTCCGGAGATTGTAGCGTTGCGAGCACTAACAGAGCCGTTTAGATTAATAGAATTATTAAAGCAGACGGATCTAAAGCCAACATCCAGACATGGGCCGTGTCACTTCCTGCCTCTGTGAATCTGGACCCCGAGGCCAGGACGGGGGCTGGAGAGAAGCCTCCTCAGACACTACCTCAGCAGTTACTTCTGCTTGGTTTTGGGATGTTGATCTGGATGTGATGAAAAACATTTGCTGAGCCTGAAGTTTGTCATCAGGTAATCCAAACAGATCATTGGTGTGATAACCGGGGAGAGGCATGTCTTTGATAAACAGCAGAGGTCACCGGGGTCGAGAGGTCACAGAGGCCGGGTCGACATCTGTTTATCTCCTGGAGACTCAGCCAGACAAGGTGTGGGGTTTGAGGCTGCTGGTGTGTTTGTGTTTGGTGAACACCAACGCAGAATGCTGCGAGCTACAACCCGATACCAGTAGAAACAACAAACAGCACAAATTGCAAACACCCCATCACACAGACACCACCGGCAACTTCTCCATCGTTCCACATTCCTGCCACTCCTCCCCCACCAACCACCATCTTCATTCCTCCGAACCACTCCGGCACTTACGTTGCTCTCTCTGAAGTCTGTCTCCGCCGGAGCACCCTGACCAAACTCGTCCTCATTTGCGGGAGACGTAGGCCTGGCTTCAGTGGTGCCATAATCACCATAGTCGCCATACTCGTATGGCTTCTCTACAAACTCTTTGTTGTCATATTCCTTCAGGTCGTACTCCTTAAACTCATACGCGTCAGCGCCAGGCTCCGCCTTCTCTTGGGCGTCAATGGGGGCCGCAGCCGTTTCCACAGCTGCCGTGGGGTCCAGCCCGACCTGCTCCACGCCGGTGATGTAATCATCCACTATTTCCCCATCGTAGCTCTGGGATCGGAGCAGGCAAAGAGGGGGCAGGGGTTGTTAGGATGGGAGAGAACATGGAGGATTGGTTAGTTAAATGAAACCATGTGAACAGCATCAGTGATTCACATGTTTATTTATAACACAATCAAAGCATTAGTGTTTAGCAGTTTCGTTAAATCATCAGACGCCAACTAGGTAAAACTCCTTTAAGGGAATTTTCAACTTAGTTGTGCACACATCCTTGTGTCTAGCTTGGGATGGCATCCATAGCTCAACATATGTGATATAATAATCACATTTTAAATTCTTAATTGTTTCTCCGTAGAGCAATAAGAATGTGATATGTCCCAAAGTAAAGACACACGGATGTTTGACACAAGTTAAAAGTAAAATATACAAAAAATATGCTGCATATATTCAAATATATTCAAGTTTTACCATTACAGTCTGAAGGTAATTTAGAAAGCATTATATTAAATATTTCAATCTTAGAGAAAAGATCAAATGCTAAACAGTAAAGTTAAAAAAAAACTGGATTTAGTTTGAAAAATACAGAACTTTTTAAGAACTAAACCAAAGGAAAATAAAAGATGAGTCTTCAAAACCTGTTTACAATCTGAGGCAATACAATAGGGAAAGTTGATTGTACAGTTGCACTTTGGTTTGTAAATCAAACATGTGGTCAGCTTGTTGAAACAACCTCTCATGCAAATATTGTTTCTGTGATCATCTTTTTGTGAGTTGAAATTTGTTGCACACAATTTTCCATTTGTGCAATCTCGGTTGATTAACGTGCATTTAAGTGCACTGCAGCTCACATTAGTCACTTTTCACTTCGTGGGATAGTGTGACACATCTTAGGCAGAATTATTAGAGGATATATATACTATATATATATATATATATATATATACACAACTATTCCTTGTTCTAAACTGGTAACCAACTTCTTAGTCACAGGTCCATTTCCATGTATTTTAGCCAACAATCTCTCTAATCTTCCGTCATTACGTGGTACATTTATCGTACAATACAAACCTAAAAAGCAAATTCCTCAACTGAACATTTAACAAACCACAAACTATGGCTAAATTTAGTCAAGACCTCAATAGTCGGTTATATTTTAAGCAACGTGCGGCCCCAGCACAATGTGCACTCAGAGACAGCCAGGGCTAAACTCTAAAAAAAAGGATAATGAAAGAATAATTGGATGCACAGACTGTGGAAGTTATCAGTAATATAAACAACCTCCCACTGACAACACAATACTGCAACACACCAAAAAGCATCAACAGCAATTTGGTCTAATTTGAACCCACTGTATGAAATGTCTAAGAAGTTGTGCAGTGCACCACAGTCTCCAGTCACCAGACATGTTCCAGCACATGTGAAGTTTCCATGGTTCGCCCTCTGGCCTGTCATCTCAAATAAACATAATGTCTGGAGCTGAGTGAAGCTGCATTATCCACCTCGAGGTAAATGACAATACAATTGGCCGCATTGTTTTAGTTTAACCCCCAAATGTTCCTCATTAAGCTGAGTTTTGGTTAAGCACAAATTAAGGCAGGATCTGCCATATTCAGGATATGGCAGAGACGTAGTGATGGGATGCGTCTGTCTGCTGATTTTCCATCGGTTACGGTTCGTTTAACGACAAAGTTTTCCCGTTTCTCTCTTTATCCAGACTCCGTTGGATGGAGGCTGTGTCTCGATGAAATCAAGGAGTAGAATGAGCTGTTTGAAGTTAGTGGGGCCTTGTTGGGTTTCAACCTCCACTGGCGATCATAAAAATATGTCTTATTGTTGGTGATACCCTCAAGGGTTTTCTGTCATAGCTGTTCTACCGTATAATTTTACAAATATCCTTAAAATCCAAATTGTCACACTGTAAATTGTCTTGATTGCTAATTCACATCAAATATCTCTGAATACATTTTATTGCAGACGAGTTATTGCAGACGAGGTTCATAAAATGAAAATTGAAAAATGAACTCTTTGTAAAGTTACCTGTCCTTGTCCGGCGGTGTCAGTGGGAGTTTCAGGCTGACTTCCGTCCACTGTGGAGTAGTCATACTCACCTGTGTAGTATTCTGCATCCACATTAGTCTGCAAATAAGAGCAGGAACATGCGATATGGGTAAATGCAAATCATTACAGTATTTGAGAGCTTCTTTAACATTATAATAGTCAGTATTTGCAGAGACTTTGTAATATGTGTTTATAGAAGTAAAATGATTTAACATATAGAGTATATAGCTAAATAACTATTAAGAAAGGGAATAAGATCAGAGGGTGAAAGGACAAGAGAGAGAAAGAAGGACATCATGTTGTTGTGTCATCATGGTAGGAGCCATGATAACGGTATTAGTGAAGCGTTACCTCGGTCTTGGCTCCTTCAGTTGGGGGAGCGTCAGTGGCTACATCTCCTCCATTGTATTCATAGGGATCACCATAATCATAGACAGGGTACTGGAAGGAAAAAGGGACGGGGGCAATCGGTTAATTGGTGCAATCATGTAAACAAGGCAGCACAATGTCACACAGACATGTTGCGCAGTATTTACATGGCATGTATGAGTATATTGAAAAAACTGTATCATGCTATTTTATAAATAACATGGTCAAACGATGAAAATATCACATCCATATTAAAAAAGGCAACTTATTTTGGATATGGATGAAAGCAGCAGTCATCGATTCCCCTGAGCTTCACGCGTCCTTGCTTAGAGATTCATATGCGTAATTTAACAGATATTAAAATTCTCGGTTTTCTTCCAACAGGATTTTAGATGGGTTTTTTTAGCTCTGAAAATCTACACCACTTTTATGTCTCTCTGTTGTATAGGGATCTGAAGCCAGGAGACAGTTAGCTTAGCATAAAGACTGAAAGTGGATAGAAACAGCTAGCCTGACTCTGTTTAATCTGTATTAAATATATTATTAAGTTGCTAATTGGTCCCTGGCACTAAAGAGAAGAGAGAGGAATCAATCCTCTCGTTTAACTCTCTGCAAGAAAGCAACTATGTGTTACTACCCAAAATGTCAAACTATTCCTTTAAACAACCAAAGTTGATGGAATATTATGTAGTTTTAACATTTGACCACGTTAGCCTTTTTCTTTTTTTCTTCAAAAACTCTTCACTTTGTTTTTCGCTGCTCTAACACAGTCAAAACGGAGGCGAGGTAGATTAAGTTAACAGACCGACCCCTGATATGCAACGCTCTATCAACACAGGGATAAATATTAGTCCCTGGACAACTGCTAAGCTCATAAAAATAATACAAGATCCACGGTTTGCTGCATTGCTGGCTTGGCCTCGTTTCAGCGGCCAAGACGGAGAGAGGGGGTCAAACCAGAGAGAAGCCCTTGGCCAGACCGACTAGACTGACTGACACCGGAAACAGAAAGAGGGACAGGGTCAGAAAATAGAAGATAGAGGACGAGAGAAGGATTTATAGAGATTTATGGCGTTGAAGCGCTTGGCTGAGTTGAAGGTCTTCACCACAGGCTTGGATCAAAGGCATAAATACTGTAGTGAGCTCATAAAAAAAAGGAAAGCTCCCTCTTCCGTCTCCTGCAGCAATCTCCCTTCCTCTTTTAACCCAGCTGCAGACATGTGGCTCACGACTGCAGAGGAAGGGCTTAAGGTCAAGGAGCATCTTCAGAGGCGAAAGGTCAAAGCCACGCTCTGTGCATTTACAGAATTATAGAGGTCTGGTTATTAAAAAAAGAGGGTTCAGACCTCTGAGTGCACAAATTTTGGATATTTCAACTTATACGATAGGGGTTTATCAATTGGAGCAATTACTATTCAGTTTGTCAGTTGTGCAGGAGGAAATAAATTATTTTAAATATGACTGAATGGGGGAAAAACATTCCTGTCATAAATGTACAGAAATTGATAAACCAGATTTACAATGTTCTTAAGTGCAAAATCCTCTCCGCTGTCTATTCAGAATTGACAAGCTCCTTGTCTTGGCAATGAAGAGCAACTTCCAGATGAAGCAATTTTTTCCAGGACATGGTACCAACTGTACAGCCAATGTTTTCAAATGGAGTATGGACTTTTTTTTTTTTTCTTTTCTTTGAGAGGGGATTCAAAGTCTGCTTTTCCAGGTACTGGGATTCTAGCTGGGGAAGGAAAAGCTTAAATTTCCCTGGGAGTCTGGGCAGAGCCTGCAGAACTCGTTAGTGATATAAATCACGGGGCCACTCCAAAGTGGGCTCAGACTTCGTGGCAGGGAAAAGGGAAAAGTTTCCAGAGTGAGCTCATCAGTTATTTAGTGAAATGCTGAAGGAAAATGTCAGCCGACAGAAAGGCTTGAACCAGCAAAATAACAGAAAATTAATGACGAAAAAAAAGTTCCTGACACAAAGAAATTTGAAAAGGCTACAAGTGATGTTTTGGAGCCAGTGGCAATAAAATGCAAAATTTAAACGGGGTTCAAACTCAAAAAGGTATTTTGATACAGCAACAGTGAAACAGACAAGAGAAAGAGACAAATTAGAGTTTACATAGAAACTCATACCAGCCTGTCTCTGTCAAAGCACTTATGCCTGAAGGAATGTTTGTAGAAAGGTTTTAGGAGCATGCAATTTGAAGAGGATATTCTTCTAGTGTTTGGTGTATTTCTGGCACCATGAATGTGCACTGGCTTCTACTAATATCTGTCCAAGACCAAGTGTTTTCTGAAAAATGATTCAAATGGGGTTTAGGAAAAAGAGGAAGTCGATGATTTCCCCTGGTCTATCTCAAATAACACAACACTGTCCAACCCCAAATCCTCACTCTGAGCACCAAAGCACGATGTCTTTACTTTTTATACTTGGTCTAAACACATCTTGGTTTGTTGAAAAGGAGAACACCATCTTGTTTAACAGTTTGTAAGGTTTACAGGGTCATGATGTTCTCCTGTCAGCACAACAGGAAAGTTGCACGGTGCAGCTCAAATGTTGCTCTTGGAAAAAATGTCCAAATACAGACGTTCTATCCTCTTGAAAAAAAAAAAAAAAGAATCCAGTAGCTGTAGGAGCATTAAAGTTTTACATTTCCTTACACAAAAAGCGGTCAACTTCAGTTCAACTCCCTGTTTTTTCATTCTGACCTACTTCATTTTCACCGTTCCACGCCTTCTATTTCACTGTCTTACTTCATCTTTTGTTTTCTAACTGTGACTGACAACACCCAAGTCCTAAGTTCTCTTTCCAAAGTCCTGTTATCACCTTCACTACATTTCAAACTCCAGCTCTCATTAACTCTTAACTTTTCTCTTCCTCACTGAATCTCTAAAAACCTCTTTACTTCCCCCTACCCTCCCCCATCTCTGTCTTCCCCCTTTCCCTCCCTCTGGAGAACAGCTCATCTCGCTAGCTCCTAAATCCATACCCCCTGACGTGACTTATTTCCCCTTCCAGATACAGACCTCCTCTTCAGGTTCCTGAGCCTGGGGGGTGTCATGGTGGTTGGGGGTTTCACAGTCGGGGCTGTAGTGTTCACAGTAGTCGTAGGCTGCCCTGGAGTCTGCAACAATCAGCAGCTGCTGGATGTCACCCTGGAAGAATAGAAGAAGAACAGAAAAGCAGCGTGTCAGCAGAATGCAGAAAGTCAACACATTTCACAGAGTAGAGAATCATGGACTGGAACGTACACTCCCCCACGGCAAATTCTTTTCTTTCATCCTGAGTGTTACCCCAAAACATAAAACATAATGTATAACATAAAAATAGGGAGTCTGCTGGATAATTTACAATGGTACACGTGTACGTTATGGCCACAAGTTTAATTTATTTCAACCGAGGTTCTGAGAAATCAACTTTTTCCAGTTTGGTTTGGAAAAGGGTTTGAATACTCTGGAGGCTCAGCCACTGCTGCTGTGGAGGAGAAGCTCTAGTCAGAAGGGCTGGGTACCAAAGTCAGTACTTTTTAAGGGTACTAAGCCGAATTACGTCTGTAATACCACGTTATATCAGACGGTACAATCTCTGTACATGTGAGCGCATCTGGACTGGAGTAATAAAGCATAGAGAGAAAGTAGGAGAGCAGGACTGAGGTGACTACACACTCCAGATCAAAGGGAAGCAGTAATGCACCTGAATGCTGAAGAAGAAGAGAATGATGTCCATCGTAAATCAGGACAATGGTGAGCAGAGCAGGTGTGGTGAAACCCTCACTGCAACAGTTGTGATGTGAGATGTGAAGCTGTCCGGGGGCAACACATCAAACTTGAAGCAGCAACCACAGGCTAACGGACATTAGCACGGCAGCAGTCAGAGCCAAATGAATGGATTAAGTTGTTAACTTCACTTTTTTACTGTGTTGTTTGATGGTAGCTTAGCATTTTGACTTCCATTAGCCAACACTGAGCTGAGTCCAAAGCCTTAGTGTGAACTGCAGCAGAAAATGTAAGAGGACCCCAAAACGTTTTTTTAGTCAATGTTTTCACTGCATTTTTCTGTACAGAGGCTCGAACTTTTGACTTTTTAACCAAAGGAATACTCTTTTTGACACAGTTGCAAATCTTCTGTACTTTTTTAATGCCCCTCAAAGCCTTGGAGGGGCTCCAACATGTCAGTCACCAAAAACTGCGCAATAAACTGACTGTGAATTTTACTTATAGTGTCCTGACGCCCAAAATAACTCAGGAACTCGGAGAAACCCTCTCTCACTGTCCACTCTTTGTTTCTTTCATGATCACAAATAGAAACCAAATGTTAACGTCCTTGAAGTATTTACAGATTCCTCTTCGCCTGATTGCCCCAGCGTGGCACAGACGTGGTGATAATTAAATGTGACAATAAAACAACGAGGCAGATGTTGTAGCGTCCCAGAGGCAGTAGTCTCTCGACTATTGATTACATATAGTTTTATGGAATAGCTCAAGGCTTTAGAAGGGTCTGTAAGCGTATAAAAAAGAACTATTGTATAGGCCCCCTCGCTCAGCCCTTCGAGATGGTAAGTCCGCTACACAGCAGATAAATAACCAAAGTCCGTACTTATCTCAGGCCGTCTGGTTTTCATGAGCTGTTGGAAAAGGAAATTAGATCCGTGCTCACAACCCTTCGATCGGCCAAAGGCTCCTATTTCGTGATTTTTCTCCAGAGGAATTTCTCAACCGGGAACTGCTGTGTCACTGGTGGAGGGAATGTTATCTATACCTATTAACCATATGGCCACCTCCCCTGACCTTTAGTTACCAAGAGGACGAATGAATGGGCAAAAAAATCCCCAGTGCTGTGCAAAGGTGAAGAGGGGCCACCATCAGGGTGGCCTCTACAGAGGAAGCACATACATGCAGATTGCATTAAATTACAGGAGGCAACATCTGCACAAGCTTAGACCTCTGGAACGCATTAGATATTTACGTGACCACTAACTCTCCACAGGGTATTGGACAACCCCAACAACAACTGTAACAAAGATGATATGAATTAATTCTTCATACGGAACAATCCGTTGGTGCTTAATAACTTTCATCCCACCTGCGGTTGTGGCATTAAGGCCATAATCACTAACATGTGCTTATCAATGACTTGCAGATCTCCCTTCTCACAAGAAAACCCATTCATTATAGATTTAAGTCTTGTCACAGTATACCCCATGTGGAGTTCCTCTACCATACACTAGTCTGTGAGGTTTCATGAGGAATAGCATCTCTTCAGTTTGCAGAATCTTGGGTGTAAAGGTCTCATTATAGAAGAAGGCGATAATAATACACGTTTCAAACGGTACTACCCACAATCCAAACATTTCAAACCTTGTCTGTTTCAGGTTTGCAGCTGTAGGAAGTTCTCCTATAAGAGTTGCAAGAAGTAGTAAAATAATAACTAGAGAAAAACCTTTTATTCATAGTTTCTCTGTCTCTATTCTGAATCCACCTCCGCAGCCCCTTCATTAAAATAAGTGGGCAGCATGTGAGCAATGCGAAGTGAGGCCAACGAGATCCGACTGCGGTTGCACTGGGCAGCTTCCAGGTGTGAATGTGTGTAACCGAGCGTGGAGGAGGGCGTTTCGGCGAAAAAGAGAATCTGCTTATTGAGGGGAAAAATATCCTGCTCACCAAAGTTCAGCCTGCACCTTGTGAACCTCTACCACAATGAAGAGAAACTACAATGACAGAAGTTTAGGACAAATGGATCCAACCTTAAAGCCAAAGAACAGAGAAGGGCCATTCAAAACAAAGACTTGCTTCATTTGGCAAAATGTCTGGTTCCTTCTTCCTGTGTCCATTTGTTTGGTCGTTGGTTTGTTTGTTTACTTGTTTGAAGGCAAGATTATGCATTTTCTATGGTTTCCACAAAACTGGGTCAAAGAAGATCCTATTAATCTTTGGTGAGGATCCAGATTAGGGGACAGATCAATTTTCTTCATCATTTTCTTTAACAATGAATTCTCGATGAAAAAAAAATCTGGCATTTTTAGGGAACTTTGAATTTGATTGAATTCAAAGGGGCTATTGGGCCTTGGTGGAGGTGTGTGTTGTTTGTATGTGTGTTCAATGATAAAATAAAGTGTATAAAACAACATAGTATTCATTGAAACAAGAAAACATGCAGGGGGGTCCAAACACGTCATACAAGGCTTGTCAAGAGACCACACACACACTTCTCCCATTTATAAAACCAGTCAGAGATTCAATCACTCCCATACTCCCCACTTGACTCCTCCCCCCTCTCCCCCTCTCCTTCCACTCTCTGTGTCTTCCTCGTCTGCATCTCTGTGCTTTTGTTGATGTTATTGTCTGGAAGGCACAGCGCATCTCTCTGGCATCTGCAGAGATTCCTCCTCAGAATTCCAGCAGTGATCTACAGCAATGCCCTGGCTCTGCCTCGGGAGCTGGCACCGACACTGTGGAATAAATCATCTGTCTACGCTGCACTACAATGAATTCATTAATGGGTCTGTGTACAACGTGCATGTGTGTGTGTGTTTATACGGCACGCCTCGACACATGTTAACCTTCATCTCAAACTGTAGCGACAACTGTTTGATGGGACAAAGTACAAGGAAGGTTTAATGAGACTGAAGAAAAGGAAGGACACTGGAATCATCCTTCCATCGACATTCCACCCCTGGGCAAACCAATTCAAGAGTTTGTTAAAGGCCGCCAGACAAGATAAATACAAAAGTACTTAGTTATAAACACACCACATGTTTTTCACTTGTGTTAATGTTTCACATCTGATTGTAAATGATCCAAAACACGAACACACACACACACACACACACACTACTGATTTTCCCTGCATGGGCTTGGTGATCTTGACTTTTGCTGAGCAGAGTATATCTCTCCCAAATCACACCCCACACCTACGAGGACCACTTAAGGAAAATAACTGGCAGATGGACGATCACCGAATAGTCGGTGGTGTTGGAAAACTTGAGCAGCCTTTGAAATGTGTCCTTGTCAGTGCACTGTTATAGCAGGATGTCAAGATCCAGCATCAGCATGCTACTCAGAGAGATGGAGGACAGTGATGAGGCAGGTTGCTGACCCCCGATCATGAGCACACAAAGATTTGGGCTCAAAGATTTAGACACAACTTTGATTAAATGCAGATAGCTCCTGCTGGCGCCGGATCAGAGATGGGAGGAAGCACAAGGGTTTTCTCATCCTGCATTTGTTGGACTAATTTAGAGACATAAACAAAATGAAGTCTGTGTTTGTCTCCACAAAATTAAGGCCATGCTGGATTTACAAACTTTATCAACATCAGAGTGTCGATTTCTGGATGGATACAAACCTTGGTCTTCGTATTTTCAGGGCCTGCAGACATATTGCCGTGATTTAAGCTTCATTCTGCAAGAGTTCAAAAAACCCCACCCACTCTCCTACTTCAAGCACGGTTCTTATGTGGTCCCCTAACTATCCAGAAACTGCATTTCTGTGACTGATAGTAATGCTGGGATGAAGTGCTGCCTATGGGAGGTTTAAAAATGCAGGAACACTTTTGCATTTGGTGCAAATAACAAGTCATATCTGCACAACCCTGAAGATATTTCAATATCTGTGCTTTTTCCAAAGAAGTGAAATGTAAAAATCAAGAGAAAAGCTGAAGCTCTCAATCTAACCACAAATACAAAACTATTTGTACAGTATGAGTTTAATGTCAGAATTTTACAGCTGCTATTACTTTCACTTGGATGTGGCCAATGTCTCTTATTTCAATCTGGCCACAGCTGGAGCATTAATCAGTGATTTGGAAAACTGAAAAATCGTCCAACTTCCTCAATATCAAGATCTACGGATGTCCCATCGCTGTAAATCAAACATGGTTGGGTTTTCAACACGGTATTTGACAATTACTTGCTGACATTTTACTTAGCAGAGTAATTGATAATGTTTTCTAAAGCCTAGAGAACAATGTGTGAGTGCATGGTCAAATGGTGGAAAGGTTTTTGTCTGTGGCCAGGTGCAATAAGTCCCTGCCTGCAGGAGCAGTTGGGGGATATCAATGCGCCCAGGACACACTTGGAAATCTGCCCAAAGCGTTTGCAAATGCATACATGCAGAGGTGGAAGGAAAGAAAACCCCCAATATTTTCACGAATTATAAGTTTGCCTCATCAATATCTTTTTCATAGACAGCTTTACTAAAGACAAAACATTAATATAAATTGACAACGATGTTTCAGGGCTTGAAAAGTGACTCCACAAGCTCTAACCAGATGGTTTTTGAAACTGTAATTTCACTAATAAAAGTAAACGAGTATATTAATCAGGATTTTTTTGTCAGAGACCTCACTGTGAACTGCTTTCATTTCAAAAACCTTCTTTCAAGAAAAAGAAAAAAGAAGTAATAAAAGATTTAATGGTGTCACTTCACCTTTCTTGGGACACTGAACCTCCCCCGCCCCATCAGCCAGATGTGGCCGGCTCAGAGGCCTCGCAGACCGCGCCTGTTCACATCAGCTATTTTACACATGTTGCTCCACCACAGGTTTCTGAACATTGTAAAAAAAACTTAAATTTTCTTTTGTAACCATAACTTTACTTCTGTATTTCCCTTATTTGATGGCACATGCCCACCTCTGCACAAGCTTGACACGTGTGCTGCTTTTCCAAACACTGGGAGGGGAACACATCTTGAAAGAACAAATAGACAGATGGAATTTCAAAACTGTACAAGGACAACAATTAACCAAGAAGCAGGGAAGAGGAAAAATGTATAATACTCTCCAGATTTCTCCCAGCATTTTTGATCAAATGCAGCCTTTGTGGTCAGTGCAGGGATAAGGTTTCTCTTCAAGCACTGGGGGCATACAAATGTCTTGCACCCTTCAAATATTAAAACATTTTGCTTGCCAGTAGCTCACAAAACTGTTGAACTGTTTGAATCATCTGCTTGTTTGTCCACCCGCCCTGTCTTTACTTCTCTCTCTCTCTCCATCTGCTCTTTTCCTTGCTTTGCTCTTTTCCTATCGCAAAAGTTTTTAAGAAGCACCTTGGGTCCATTACTTCCAGGTCGGGCTGATACCATTTAGTGGGTCACAGCACATGGGACAAGGAGGTCAGGCACAGGTACAGCGTTGCAAAGTATCACATACGCTCCTTACACACACACTCAAATAATGACTATATTACTATTACACCAGCAGAAAACATTTAGTGACGGTACTGATGAGAAACAGTCAGAGCCTTTCTCTTCTTGCCAACCCAACTATAAACAATGATTCACTTTAAGGCTGAGAGCCCATCAGAGCCGTGTTAGATCCATCTGCCAGCGACTCGTCCTGCTGGAGGGACAGCAGTTTGGAACGATCCACCATGGAGTAATGACAGTCGTATAAACAAACCGGCTTGGCCCATTTCTCCCATGTCTGTCACACAGACAGACACACACCTGCACTTTTATGCATGCATGCATGTATTGTACATTATAGCACCCACATAAACACACATGTTGACATTCGGAGCAAACAAAGGATCCCACTCAGTCTTGAAAATGAATTTGCATAAAAATGAGACGAGGAGATGATTTTACTTCAAATATCTTGTGGCTTTTATTACAAGGAAGAAAAGCGAGGAAAGGGGGAAAAGGCATTTGGAGGCCTGGTCAGTGACCATATCTTTTAAACAGCTGTGCAATCTGAGCCAAGACTCAGCACACACTGATCATTCTTTCCCCTAGACTTCACTCTTGTGCTCCCAAGCTTTGACACCTGCTTATGCAATCTACTCCACTAAGGTAGCCATGTGCTCACAGCAGTGCTAATGGTGAAAAGGCACAACCATCTTCAGTAATTAAACCAAGAAGATGCTCAATTTATGAAGCTAACTTTATCTGTAAGGTCCCAGAAAGATGATCATAATTGTAAATCCGATTATAGGCAAGCAGCAGGGAATGTCCTGGTTTAAGTTAACAAAGTTAAAACAGTTTAAAGTTAAGTTTGGTTATGAAATGGGTTGGGTAAGATTTGGTTGTGGCCAAGAGTGAAAATCGGGAAAAGACTTTGGCCTCTTCCAGTGACTAAACCAGGACCCCAAACATCATGTCCAGAGAATATTAAGAACATACGTGTTTGTCCTCTGGGTATTTTGAATAACCACATTTCACAATAATCTAATAACCTGCACCAATGTAATGGCAAAAGGGAGATTTTAACCAGACAATGTTGTTGGACAAAGGTCGGGATTCAACAAAATCATTGGAATCTATCCTATACTCAAGGTGTCTTGTTGTCCACTATCTGAACCTCCAGTGCACAATCCTGAGA
Source organism: Hippoglossus stenolepis (assembly GCF_022539355.2). Lineage (NCBI taxonomy): Eukaryota > Metazoa > Chordata > Actinopteri > Pleuronectiformes > Pleuronectidae > Hippoglossus > Hippoglossus stenolepis. The sequence continues at coordinate 19,564,847 of NC_061493.1, read as the reverse complement.
TTTATAGAGTCAAAATTTGAAATATATACATTCCACACCTTGTACCTTGGAGGAACTAATCTTAAAAACCTAATAGCAGACATGTTTCAGATTTTGACATGTTTATCTGATAAGATAATTAGTTGGGCAATGGCCCAGAAGTTTCCATAGCCACTGAGACGTATTGATTGCAGTGCACCTGCAGCAGCTTTAGAACGAATGCCAAAGTAGAAATCCCCGGAGAAAACTCCAAACCAAACACATGGATAACATCTATTTTACAAACCGTTTTTTTTATGTACGCGAATATTCAATAATTACCCAAATTCAGTGAAGCCAGTCAGATTGTTTCCCCCTGTCCACAGTTTGCCTTGAAGTAGCCAGTTTGAAATCAGCCAATCCAAGATTATTAAACGTGAAGCGGAAATAATTAGCGTTTGAGATAAGCCTTTCTCGCTGGGTCACGACAGCATTGCTATGGTGTGATACACTGATTAAAACCACCTTGCAACGTGCACAAAGCCTCAACTCCTGGAACCAAAGGGAACCAGTTTCTTCTCTTCTCCAGTTTTTAAGATGAGAACAAAACAAACACCATTTAGTGTAATATGTGTCCAAAAAAAGAGCGAATGACTTGTCTCAAATTTAAGGGAATGTGTTGGGCGACTTTTATCCACTCAACTCTTATTTACACTAATTACAATCTCCACTCTAATCACTGAGGCTTTCACTCTTACAGTGTTTATCTCTGTTAGTGTTGTACTACTTGTGCTTTGGCAGGAGCAAATTTCCAATGCGACGTCATCATATTGACTCGTCTGCTTGTCCATATGTTGAACCACGACATGAAGCGATGTGATCTCCTTAACGAAAAGCAGATCACTCTCAGACGATCAGTGAAGAAGAGCGGCCCCGTGTTTTCAAGTGGCTCCTCTGGCAAGTCATCTCTAACCTGGAGGCAAACAATTTGCGAGCCGTTCTACTTAGCATTCCGCACGCAGACTTCAAAGGCAGGCTATTGTCTTCGGAGCTAGCATTCAGCTCACATTTTCCACTCTACCAGTGCTAAACCTGGCAAACCCGGGCCACCGTTTCATAATCTCCATCTCAGTAACTATACACTAAGCTGGGAATTCTTATTCTTACTTCAGTTATTAAGGGAAATATGAAGAAAACCCTTATCTTACAAATAGTACTAGTCTACAGTCATTGTTGTATTAAGTCAAACCAGTGTAAAGAGGAAAAAAATAAATAAAAAGCGTTGGACGGCACAATGTGCTTTGGACGGCACAATGTGCAAAGAGCCTTTCCACAGACATTGCCCAAGGCTCTTACCAAGTACACAAAGCCAATATTGTTGTTCTGGCCAATAAAACTCTATATTTACTGTATGCACACGCTAATGAAAGACAAATAAATTGTCAGCCTTAAAACATGTGGATTTAAAGTATTAGAGACTAAAATTGTTCCTTTTTTTCACATTAGTCAATAACATTCATTGGAAGTCGGATTCCCAGTATGCTTTCAATTATATCTGCACTCAACCAGACCAGAGAAAGTTGCCTGTGAGCCTTCAGAACTCTGCCAAAACATAATCACTTCAATCTAGTGGTGAATGCCTGCATTAAATTTGTGAAAGACACTGCTGTGTGAAAGACGGAGAAATCTTGAAGCCATCTACTCTCACAGATTTCAGTGTCAGGGGTGAAAAGTACTTTATCTTCCCCAGAATATGTGCAAAAACGGATGCAATAAGCACAACAGTGACTATGCAACATTTTGGAAAATAGGCTGTATTTGCTGTATTGCCCAGAAGTTTCAAAGTCTCCTTGTCCCAGGTCTGAACTTAATGCATAACCAAGAGAGTGGTATCCATCCTCTCGTCTAATTCTCCACAAGAAAAGCAAATACGGGAATTTCCCCAAAACAAGTCAAACCTTCCTTTTAAACAAAGTCCCACCATAACCAACACAGTGCAGCTAGCTTGATCCAGGGGTGAAATATGTCGGTCTTACCTCAAAGACCTCCTCATCCAGGATTCTGGTGCCGAAGACAGTAATGCCCTCTGTGTTGATGACGGCCTGGTCACTTCTGCCAAGGGGCCTGGTCACCTTCTTCTTACAGTCCACAATGATGGTGACGCTCTTCTTCTCCACGCTGATAGCGACACGATGCCATCTGTGCAGCGCGAGAACAACACTTAGGACAAATGCTCTCACACTTTGTATTCTCTCAAGACAATAGCCTCAGTCATTGAGATTTTAACACTGATCTTTTGGTTAAGCTCCGGCACAGGGGCCATCACAGACAGGATTTGATTGTTTTGGTCTGACGAGTCAGAGTCATGCTAGCCGTTTCTTCCTGCTCATTGTTTCTCCTTCTCTTCAGTCTTTAACCGGCTGCTGGTTATATAACTCTGGGCACAAGAGCAAGTAAGTGTATTGTCCAAAAAATGTCTGGCTATTTACTTAAATACTCAAAGGTTCCACATGTTTGAGTATGTAAGGAAATGTACTTACACTAAATGATACAGTGCTGCAGAGAGACTAATGCTATTTGACAAATCCCTGGTTTGGGTATTGGTTGTGTGGGGACAGGTCTTTGGAAATTTTAAGCACATTTCAACTGCGTCAACATTTCTTAACTGCCCACTACTGAAAGCTACAGATTTTGGAAAATTGTAAGTGCATGTAATGATTGTACTGCGGATTTAGAAGGTTTTTTTCACCCCCTATAATTCAGACAGACAACCACACATGGGATCATTTCACCGAATTTCTGTGAGCATATGTGCAAATGATCGATGGCAACTTCTAACAGTTATTTGTTTGAGCACGTTTGGACGGCGATTTGTGAAAATCCTGCCCATTACTTTGTATACAACTGCTAATAGGCACTCAGCAATTTATTTACAATGCTATTAACGCCTGATTTGTTCCATGTGGTATTAATGACTGAACAAATATGATGACAATAAATCCTTTATAAAACAGTTTTTGAGGGCCTGAGAAAATACGATAGGCAGATTGGTTTGGTTTAGCGTACAACATAACCTATAAATCTCGATAAACTGCTCAAGATGAGCCTCAAAACCGTGCTGCTTTGTTTTTGAGCCAATTAAGCAAGCTTCACAGCAAACTCGAGATTTGAAATTCCCCTCTTAACAACCTTGATTCATCTGGTTACACAGACCACCCCCCCTCTCTCTTGAGAACCCGTCACTTACTTTCCATCAGCGAGGTTGATGGAGCGGAAGAGGGGGTACTCCTCTGGGGCAGGCTTGCCATGCTGGTCCTCGTACAGGAAGACGGGGGCACGGCCCACCTCCACGCCGAGCTGCTGGATGCCTTGCTTGTTGTACACGGACAGCAGGAAGGACTGGAGGCCCGCCTTGGGTTTGATGGTAAACAGGATGGAGAAATCTTCTGGGAAAACTCCCCCTGATAGTGGAACAAGCAGCAGGCATATAGGTTGGTATGTTGGCAAAGACCAACAGATATGCAGTTAAAAATGTTTGGGTTAGTGCACATTTTTGCCAGAGGTTTTACAGCGTCGCTCAGCATCTGATTCATACAGTTACACACATGGGAACGTCCCAGTATAACCACAGTATTTCTAATTACATTCAATTAAACAGCCCTTGTGGGGACGTTGGGTCAGGATGTTGCAGATAATTGGCCGACATCCTTCTTTAAGTTGAGGAAATGAAAGAAAACACTTATTCTCTCTGAGAGTTGGATGAGAAAATAGATATCACTCTAAAAGAGCGACTGCCAGCATCTGAGCGTAGTCTAACAATCCCGATCTTTTGTTGTTTGGAGAGAGACCTGCAAGTTATTTACCCCCGTTCCCAGGCTTTGTGTTAGGATAAGCTAACCTGCGACTGGTGGTAGCTCCATATTTAGCACAAAGATGCGCGAGTGGTATTGCTCTTTACATCTAACTCTAAGATGAATTTGCAACTTTCCCATAATGTCAAACTAAAAACATATTTCTACCCCTTGTGTCCTTCAACTACACAGATTATGAAGCAATGCATCCTTGAAAGTGGAGCTCTGTGTTTTTAAAAATCTCTGTTTAATGTATAGGAGCCAAATCTGGGGACTGTATGTTCATGCAGACTCCATTTTACCATCTGGGCTTTGTTCCACATCAATCTTCTACTGACGATTATTAGTAATGACTGAAGTGAATAATGTTAAAGTTTATTAACCCTCTGACTTTTTCTCCTCACATTAAACCCAAACGTCTAGACTGGACCTGGAGCAGTGGTTATTAGGGAAGCTGGGAGAGACCATGGCGTTCACTGAAAGGGAATCAACAGTGGTGATGTCGCCGCTTTAATTTTACAAATACTGCCAAACAAATGTCATATTTTAATCCTGATAAAATAAAAGTCAAATAATACTGAGGACATTTTGACACTTGACACCTCCAACGCCTCTCAAGCACAATTATATTCCTCAAATTTACGTAACTGAACGTCTCTAAGGTGTGCTTCCAGTCTAAGCCGAAAACAAAGAGACCCATGTTTTCATTCCTTAAAACTATTTAGCATTTTCTTTTTACTGTTTACAATCCAGCCAAATTCAAAAAGACTAACACGTTCTGCGCAGACTGGGGAAATGCATTTAACAGCACTCAGTTTTAAATACATCAACTCTCTTGCCAAGTCAGTGTTGAGCAACTTATCAGCGGGGGTCTCTTTCTACATTTCAACCTGGTAATAAAGAACGAAAAGGTCTCCTAGGGATGTGAGCGTTATTGTTATATAGTATTATGGATGGTGTTCATGTTTAAATACAGCGTGTTTCGTAACTGAGTTGGATGCATATGGAAAGCAGTAAACTGGCAAATACCAAATGTACATCTGTGAGGGGTTCACTGGTTTTCTACAGCCAGGGACGTTCACACTGGACGAGATGATGGGAAGCAGTGAATACACCAGAGCGTAAGGAGGTAGCTAATCTAATGGGTACACAGTCAAGCAGAGTGGACTCTTTCCTAAAAAAATTAATATGCCATTATTTTATCACTTTGAGTCAGGCAATGTGCATTCAATTTAAAAAAACCCTGCTAGATTTGATTGCCCCACCAAAATACGCCATACCCAAGGCTGCCAGCAATCAAACGTGAGGACAGACGTTTTATTGACAAGATCACTCCGCGAAGAATCAAAGGAAATGCTCCTCTCTTTGATTTGCTGTAATAAACTGTGGGTTTCCCCCAAAAAAAATATCTAGTAACAAAACTCCGGTGTTACTCTCCTTGAGTCATATGTTTACATGACATTTCATACGCCGCATGTGCTGCGTGACTCTAATGCCCTCTGGGCTTTTGGAGCCAAGTGAAACGCCACTGCACACATGGGCGTCCGCTGGAAAATAACTGCTGAACGTCTGCACTGCATTTTAGAAAACGCAGGTGCTCGGAGCAAAGGGGCTTCATTAAAAGTTATTGATTGCCTCATTGTGGAATAGATATAATGTGTCTTTAAGATGTTTTTGGTTTGTCGATAAATGGAACAAGATGGTCAAACGAAAACATTCCTTACACTTTCATATAAACAATTGTTTTTTTTGAGCAGGCATAAAATTTTTAACGATGCACATGGTGTGGCTGTGGGGCGGCACTGTGAGTCGGGGGGGAGATGAGTTCACCACTTTGGTTTAGACTGAAATAACTCTGCCACCACTGGTTGGTTCACCATGAGGTTTCGTACAGTGATTAATGTTCCTCTCAAGATGAATTACTAATAACGTCTGTGACCCTAACCCTTCCAACAAATACCTTCAATAATATATTTTTGGTAGCCTCAGCCTTATTTTTTATCCTAATTAGCAACTGATAATTAAGCTATTGTGAGAATGTTACTGCTGCTAACATGTCGGAGTCTCAGAGCTGCTAGCATCGGCTCTCAGTGAAATTATGTCAGTGTAAAAGGGGCTTCGGCTGAGTTTTAACCCAAAAAATGCCTCTCATCATACTCAAATAGATTTCAGATGGCTAACTATCTCCTGAACAGCAGTAAGGAAGAAAAATGCTGCACTCAACAACATTAGAACTTCAGTGTCTTTTTTATATATTTGGTATTTAGTGTAAAGCATAATAGACCCAGATGAGCTGGTAAATGCTTTCTGAGCTCCTCCCTCTACTGTCCGGAGCTGCCTGGTTTCCGGTTCAGTGTAAACGCTGGAGAACTGTGTGAGTTGAGCAAAGTGAGGAGTTACCTGGGAAGAGCTGCTTGGTTGGAGCGCTGATCTGGGCCTGTTTTCCCACTCGGTAAGCCACGTCGGGTTTGGATCCTCTGCGGGCCGTGCAGAAGCCTGTTGTTTTACGAACTCCTTCAGGAGAGCTGTGGAAGTCCAGCTCCTTCAGTACGTCCACGGGCTCGGCTGCGGAGGCAGAGCAAAGAATTGATTAAAATACTTCAATCATACCTGGGCAGTACATGTACACAGTAATGGGTTGTTTGGGAACTTTGTCCAAACAAGCTGCTGAGTGCTGAGTCGAATGTTTCCCCTGCACAGACTTTATATGGGCGGTGCAACTCAAAAAGCTTTTGTTATCACAAAGAGAAAAACAATTTTAGGCATTTTAATTTTGATATTTTTTGAAACAGCAGCTTTGTTTGAGCTTTGAAGTACGAGGTCGCTTTCAAGTGCAGTTGTTTAATTTGGAAACTAACCGGTTTAATTGCTGGAGAGAAGTCTGCAAATATCTCAAAGTATATTCTGATACTATTTGAATTTTAATAGTTTTATGTGAAATACAAGTTTGCACAGGAATGTGTAAGATTATTTGAGAAAAAGGCTTTTTCATAACAATGTGTTACGAGTGTGTATGTTGTAAATGCTGCATGTAATTTTTTACTCTAATTCCAGCTGTTGACAGAAAAACTAATCGGACCTGGCATTTTGATGATAAGTCAACACTCACATCATTACACACGTTGCCTGTTCGGGGACTGTCGGCCAAATCTGTCAGCTCAACCAGAGGTTTGTTTATGAGCTACCTTGGCAGAGGAGCAGTAAAAATGTTAGGAACCATTCAGACTGCATAATTGCCCCCCCCCCTCCCCCCTCCTCACCTCCATTGTTACTCCCACAGCATCTATGGGATGATAAAACCCATTGCTGCTGATCACTGGGTCTTTGGGCCAAGGAGAACACCAAGGAGCTTTACACGCTTCTTAGTACTACTCCACTCTTTTCCTTCAATGGACCTGGAACTACTGAGCTTTGCAGCCATTAACACAGTTTCTCACTTCATCTCTCTCCTGCAAATTGTCTAAATCTGCCTTCATTCCTGAGAGTTTTAGGTTTTTACTCTCAGCATCTTTCTCCCAACCCCCTTGTGTAAATGGTTTTTGCTCTTAAATTCAAATCCCCACTTCCCCGAGGCACATCATCAGTTATAGTGTGATTATGTAGAATTTAAGAAGTCCAGCAGGGTGTGTTTTAAGGCTTGCATATAAGCAGGGGTATTGACGTATATAGCACAGCGTCATTTGTGATTTAATGCACATCTGCCTGAGGCTGCATGGGCTTAAACATATGCAATAAGAGTTGGTCTTTGATTCAAGGTCATTGCGGGCGTGGTGGTGGGGAGAATAGTAAATGTACGTATTTTATTCTGCCTTTTGGTCTGTGACTGGGACAGTGTGGCTCTTAAATTATCACTTCACTGAAGTAATTCATTAATTATACAATGCACAATGCATAAAGTATTGCAACACAATCTGACTGCATTGAGTTAAAAAGTGTTTCAAGCCCAATAACAACACATCAGCCAATGACTATTTACAAGTATGTGATCTATGTGAGTGTAAAACCTCAAACCTTTTATACAAAAACAAGAATAGAGAAAATATACGGAGACAATAAAGTTTCCAATTGAAGTTAGACAGCATTGTCAGACCAAATAGGACGAAAGCAACAAAATCAGTGAGCAATGATTCATATTATTGCTTAGACTTATAAACTTTGCTTTTGTGTGGAAAGAGTAATTGTAAAGGATCTATACTGTAGTTTAGGCTTAGTTCTGTAAGTTGCTTTGGGTAAAAATATCTACCAACTAAGGTAAAGTATATGTAAATGTTCCATAGTGCCTGCTCCCTTGTAATTTGATGACATTCACCACATGTAATAACAGCTCTGTTCTCTTCAGTAGTAAGTATTGACCTGATGAAAATTCTGATCTACAAACTGGCCAGAAACTTCTTTTTAAGAGAGGACATTAAAATCCAACAGAGGTGCAGAGACGTCCAACGTATAAAACAAAGTGACTAACAATGTAACCCGATAGCTACTTGTTAAACTGTTACACACACACACACCGCAGTGTCCAGCTCAGCTGTGTCCAGACATTACATTACGGATTTGATTTTTTTTCAGTGAGTCAAGAGGCAGGATGTATCCTCTTCAAAGGCTCAGCCATGATAAACAACCACTGCTTAAAATACCAATGGGATGATAAGGCCTTAAAGAAATGGCAGATAACAGGCTTAATGGGAAATCTCCCTCTGAAATAAAAATAAAAAACTGGATTCATGTGCTTGATACCGGCAAGAAAACATTGTGGGAAAATGATTCACAGGGATCAGACTGCAGCTTTACTTGAAGTCCACGATGCAGGAAACGTCATCAGCATGATAATACTCCATTAAACGGCATGAACCGGGAAGAACAGTTGGTCAGGAGATAATAGACGAACCAGGACAGCGTGTACTGGTGGTGAGAAAAGTGTTCACAAGAATTTCATGTAAAGTAATGGTGCTATAAAATGTTTTCCCATCAATGGAAGGACCATATGTTCCTCATCTCCACGTAAAAAGTAGACCCCAGACAGTTAAGTCCATACATTCATCACACTTTTCTGTAGTTCTCTCTTCTCTAAACATTTCCACATCACCCTAAAGTGAAAGAAAATAATTTGATGGTAAAAGTATATGTTTGTTTGTGTTTTCCATTTTTTTTTCTAAGTCACGTGAAGTCCTGAAATGCTGATTTTGCGGTTCCTGTTCTCTTATAGTGAGGGGGGGGGGGATCTGATGGGTGGAGCTACAAGCCCACATGCTGAACCCATTATAGCTCTGGCACCACTCCCCACTCCCCCTAACTAAACATACATGAGACTAAACCGAGAAGGCCCCATCCCTGTAGCTACCTCTCCTGTGTCCAGAAGAATAACAGCTTCAGCGGTGAATCCAACTCGCTTGATTTCAGCACATGCTCAGGGTTTGTTTTTTGGAGGTTTTTTTTTTTTTGCCTCTATAGTTTTTGGAAGTTGTGCAGATCTGCTCTTTAAGTGACGGGAAAGGACTCAAGTCGTTTGTGCTGGGGCGAGTCCAAAACCACCCGATGCCACAGTCGAGCATCAAGCCGGGAGATCGTTTGATTTCTATTAAATTCAGTCCTGTAGTAACTTTGGGAGAAGTTAAGTTTAAAAACAAAAAGTTGTTTTAGAAAGAAGAAAGTGGATTTTTAACAGACGCAGGGTTCACTTTGTCCTGCAGACAGGCAGACTGACTATTGACTGGCGCACACAGACAGAATAAAAGGCAAATGCCAAGTTTTAAAACCTCACAACAAATGTCTCATAAAAAGAAAAATAGTCCGTGGCTCTTCTGAATATTGTCCCAAGTACAGAGCTACTGGTTCTTGAAAGGGAAAAGAGAGAGAAAAAGAAAGAAAGCTTGGATGAAGGTCTCTTTGTGAGTTTCAGAATGTCTTTCTGCATTACTGCATACCTCAAGGCCTCATATATTCCAGATGTGCTGAATTGGCCTGGACCGACCCCCCTCCCCCTCCCCCAACACACTCACACACACACACCTGCCCACCCCGCACCCCAGCTCTTCAACCCCTCTCCTTCCACAGCCATCGCTTCACAGAAGCCCTGAAAAACAGGCAATATCCCAAAACCATTAAAGACCCCAAATGAGTAGGCAGCGCTCTTTAAAAAGTTTCTCAGTCTCGCAGGAGTTTGAGCCAGTTTGTACACATCCTGAAAAATATATATAAACTCCCATCCCTCCACCCTCCAAACGATTATAAACCATATTCTAATCATATGGATGAAAACCACAAGAGAGAGAGAAGACGGCGCTCTCGTGCTGAAGGTACCGACGCAGACGCAGACTCTCAGTCACAGTCGTGTCTGAGGGGGTAATTTGTCAGTCTCTCTGATTTTTAATGACACATCTCCCTGGCTGCTGTCGGGGACTTGTGATCTACTATCTGCCGTGTTAACAAGCTTCTAACATGACAAAGGACAGTGATTTCCCCCGGAGGCACTGAAACACGTAGCGGCACGAGAAAAAAAACTCTGTTAAAGTAATTAAAGCAATTTCAGCCCTTGCACATTAAAATTACCATTTTCAGCTGTATACAGGCTAAATTTCCAGCTCTTCCCCTCCCGTCTCATAACTCACCAGAGACGCACAGTTTGATGTTAAGGTTTGAACTCGTGATTAACGTTTAAATCTGTGACACTCTTGACTTAATGTCTCTGTGGCTCTGTGGCTCTGTGGCTCTGTGGTCGCAGCAGCAGCAGCAGCATCTCGGGACGTCGTGACGGTCCTTCTCTTTTTTTTGTGTCACTGCCATCTACAGAGAGTTGGCAGCATAGGCAGCAATTAAAGTGCACTGGAAGGCCTGTAAATGTTTTCTAGCACATCATGCAATTATGGTTAGCTTAAATATCAGTCAGAGTGAGGAGAGATGGGCAATGGGGAAGCCATGCCACTGTGGTATTTGCTTTAATGATCTTTTCATCTTTGGGGGAGCTCGGAGCAATCTGCAGGCCGCTGAGTGGTTTCTAGAAGTATCACAGGGGTTAAAAATCAATAGGTGATGGTGGTGAAAGTGGGGTGGGGCCTCAGAGAGGGATGACCAAGTATTATATGACACACTGATTTAAATTTTGTTTAAAAACTTAATTTCTGTCAGTATTGGGGCTTTAATAAAAGAAAAAGTTCAAACAGTTATGATGTTGCACAACTTTGACTCACTGAATTATCCTGGATAAAGTCACATTATACTGGGTGGACGCATCAATGACTTCACAGACAAAGGAAATATAAGAGAAGAGGTTAATGTGACCCACATATGTCCTTTAAAGCCGAGAAAATACTTCAGATTTTTTTTTTTCCTTTTTCCATCGACGCCCCTTCTTGGACTCAGTGGGAGCCCAGATAATGTGGAAAGATGGAGATCCCTCAGGCCAAAATATGAATTTCACTCGCAGACTTCTTCCATGATATACGGTGCCCAGTGAAATTAACCACAAAACCCTTGTATTTTTTTTTATTTTTTCAGCTACAATGTGCTGCTGATATCAGTCAGACAAACCACAAGCTTGTCAGACAAAAGTAAGAAGCCACATTTTGTTCTCATTGTTGTTTTGGAAAAAAATGTGTGAGCTTCTTGCTGGGAAATCTGAATAGTTTCCAATATTAACCTCCTGCAAAGTGATGAGTGGAATGAAAATACACAAGGAATGTTTTTTTTTACTGTGATGATCTCAGCTTCTGAAACTACACAAGCATTTTTGACCACCAGTGAGATCCATCATCGCTTACTCATCACTTAGACGCACACTTTTTCCAGTCCTTCCAGTAGCTGACCACACCTGGAAGACAGACTTCACCTACTTAGACACCCAGAGGAATTTAAGACACAATCACATCTGCTTTGGCTGCGTGGACTAATAAATAAATAAATCGTAAAAGTTCAATCAAGTCCAGATTAATTGTGACACATTGACACAATTTTAAAAGTTCAAAAGACTTTAAAATTTACTCGCAACTTGGATGTGGGTGTAGTCACGTGATTTGGGCTCAATTTGGTGCCAATCCCTGTTAAACTTTAACAAACCAATCATTGCAATTGCCTGGTTTATTAAACAGTGTGTTGGATGTGGTGAATAAGGTCTTAAAGCATTTGGGAAGGTGTTTAACGGGAGTTAAGGTGGGTTTGATTCCACTAACACCTTGGGGCTGTGCGCCAGGCTGTGCGCCCCTGTGCGCCCCTGGATGCCCTGGAGTTGGCAAAGTGTCGGAGAGGCGCTGCGTCTTCTTACCTGCTCTGACTTCGGCCGCTTGTAGAAGTAAAATTAATGTAACCAAAGCGGTCAGCGTTGAATCCAATAGCGACCGTTTCGTTTTCCACCTGGTGGTCCATCTTTGCATCTCCATGGTGAGCGCCCGCGTCTGTGCTGAGAACGGGCGACTTTTTAAATGGAGTGAGAAACGCTGTCCCTTCCACAAGTCCACAAAGAAGAAGAAAAAAAGTGTGTGGCTACTCTACAGCTCCATGTGTGAGGGAATACCGCCCGGGCCCTTCAGATCCGCTCCCCCTCAGCCCAGCTCTCGCACTGATGGTGAAGGGCTCTCCTGAAAAAAAGCGCAACAAGCCACTCCGCCGCCTGAGCGTTGCGCACCGTCAGGAGCAAACACGAGCACGAAACCCAGTGGAAGATACCGACACTGGAAAATCCTCCGCTCATCAAATCACCGGCCGGGAAAGTTGCCTCGGGGACCCGCCCCCCCTCCCTCCCCTGATGTTTGGCACGAGGTCTGAGCAGCATCAGTTGCAGCATCACTCCATCCCGGGGAAACCTAATTACAGGACACAGTGCAGTATCCCAGACAGATACTAGAAACAATCCTAGAAGAACTCCTGGATCAAGCCAAGAAGTGAGATTCAGAGGAACAGAGCTCGATACATGGAGGAAATTGCAAACATCTCAATTTTAGCCACAAAGAAATAAGCTCAGATCAGATCCGACAGGAGATGCAAACTACATTTACTTCATTACTGTACATTTGTTCATGCATCTTTACTTGAGTAGCTTGTATTGGACTTGCTTGTTTCTACAGAAGACGTTTCACATCTCATCCAAAAGGCGTCTTTAGGTCTAACTGACTCAAGGTTCAGGTCTTTAACCTCTATGGGTATCAATATATGTTGAGAGTCGTTCCTTTAGAAACACAAGCAAGTCCAGTTGTCTTGTAAAACTCCTGAAGATACAATAACCTGGATTAGTGAATATCCTTAAAGATGTGTTTACTTATGTAGATTTATCTCAGGTACTTTATACTTTTACTCTGCAACACATATAAGCAAATATCTTTACTTTACATCTTACCTCGGCGTTGCTTTACATGTTCATATTGTTCAGGTGCATTTATCCAATCAGAGCTGGCAGGTAACATTAGACTCCGCCTCCTGCAGCAGTAGTACAGCATGGGTTTGGAAGAGGCGACCAATGAGATTCAGGTATTAGTTAATATGACAATGCAAAAGTTTTCAGCGGCATCATCCGAAACAAACTTCTTGCATTAAACAGAATATATAGTAGGCACAGTTAATGTAGTAGTAGACCATTACATTAGGGAACAGGCTATACTCAGCAAATACTTTTACTTTCAATACTTTAAGTACACCTAAAAGCAAGTACTTCATGTACTTTTACTTGAGTAGAAAAGTTCATGTTGAATTTTTACATTTACTTGAGCTCATTTATGTCTATTTGTTTGTACTTTTACTTGAGTAAAATGTTTGAGTACTTACCTTCACTAAATGCAAATGAAGTGGTGGAGTGAAGTTGTCATTTTGGGAGGTTCCTGAAAGCCTCAGCATGTGACATCAGAGCCTGAATAGCCCCTACATGGGCCGATCGCTGAAATAAAAGCTTCAGTGGTCAAAGAGAAATGTTTTCCAGACTCTAGGAGTTTCCTCAAGGAGCACATTTTTTTTGGACAGCAGGGCTCCCAAGGCCTGAAAATAATTAATGGTTAAACTGGAACAAAGAATGGAAGCACAGGTGGAAGCTATAGAGTGGAGCCCTTGATTTGGATTTCCATGTGTACCGATGAAAGACGGATTTAACAGTGCGAGGGTGGCCATTGTTATACAAACCCCCAAACCGTATTTCCGAAAAATGGTTGAAGTGTTTACGTGTTTTACCATGAGACTGAAATTAGAACCACAGGCTCAGCAAATATTCAGTGTGTTGAACTGCAGATGTAACACAGCATTGTACAGTTGTAGCTGATTAAATAGTAACTGTTTGAATCATGTTTACTGTAAAAGGGATTAGATATAAAATGCAGATAAGTGGCTACATGCCTGGACCTCCTTTCAAAAAAGGCCAAATGCTGTTTGTGTGTTTGATTTGTATTTTAGAGTTCAGGTTGTGTAGGATTAGTGGTCTGATTCATGTATATTTAAAAACATCCATATCTGGCAGTAGATTTAAAACCACAGCTTTCTATTGGCCACTGTGCAGCTCCTGCTCATGAGTGACAGCTGCTGAGCTGATGGTGTTTCTCATTTCCTTTGGAAATCATTATTCTATCTGACAAGGAATTTGAAATGACAATAACTTCCAGTTCGGTAGATAATTGATCTCCCTGAGTTGGAGAAGATATACGTGTCTACATCTATGCTAAGGGCTCTGTGAGGCTGTAATTATCCTCAACTGTGCTTTGAGCTAATGCTAAGACACATCGTCTGTGACATGTGAACATTTTTGGGTAATCAACTTGGTAGAGGTTTAGATATTTCACCAGTTTGGCTTGTTAGTGGTACAACAGGAAAAGTAAGAGAATCACCAAAGCCATTATGCTTCTTCCACCTGGGGAATAAAAATGTTAGCACATAATTTCATGGCTATCCACAAAATAGTATATATTTCAGTTGGGTGGAGAAATGATTGACATTACCACAAACATGCAGTATCAATAGATTGACAAGGTTGATTTGGACCTTCAAAAATAATCAAAATGAAAATATGAGCAGAAAGGTTCACTCTTTAAATTATGAAGTTGGAACAAATGAGCTCTGTTTTGTTATCAGACTGTGTGTGTTGTTTGCATTTGATGGCCTTGTGCGTGTTCAGGAGTAGAACAACCCTTTTGAGGACAGCCTGGCTGTGCTCTCTGGTAGTCGGTTGGCTTTGTTTGTCAGTTGTTTGGCAGACAATGTCAGAACCCCTTATCCATGTTGCAGCCTGGGACAGTGGGACTGTGGCCCAAAATGTTTGGTTTGATTTGACAAGCCCTGCTGCGCTGGCAGACAACTGAACCTCAATGATTAGAAACCATAACTCGAGTCTTCAGTTTTGGGTTCAAATGGGTTTAGGACAGCTGACAAAATGTACTGACAGAAGTTCAACGGCTCCTTATAGATTCGTGCCTCTGGTACAGTCTACAATTTTCAGCAAGGTTTGACATTGGAGCTGCTCTCTTTGTAGCTGGAAGCATATGATTACAACCGATGCATTCCCTGCCATGTGTACCAAGACGACATTGTATAATTATTCTATAATAAGTCTCCACTCTATGCACGGCTCTGCCCAAAGCAGCTATAAAAACAAAAAATGTCTTGAAATGTTGCCCAGTGGCTTCGTTATTCTATTGGGGGCAGCTTTTAATCTGAGGTGCTTTCAAGTTATTTTCCAGAAACAGTAGACCAGCGCACTCTTCTGTAGATTTACAGTCGCCGGAGTTCAGGACCTTTACTTTTACATAGACACTCAGTATTACACTGCAGCTGATGTTTTAGAGCTTCGTTACAAGGTCCGTTGGGTTCTATCAAATTCATGATGATTGATGACGGATGATTTTTCGGTATGATACATATGAAACAATATGGGGGGGGGGGGTCCAGGAAACCTCTTTTAACTAAATCTACAGTAGCACTTCCTCATGACCCAGCAAATAGCTCTTGGTGACTGCAGCAAACCTGGGGCAGGTAGAAATTCAGTGCATGTTCAAAGTAACATCAGTTGAATGACATGGATTCTCTTGAAACCAGGTCCTCCAGTTGAATGTGGTTCCCCTTCATCTAGATGCCTGAAAAGCTACAGTAAGAACAAAGTTAGAGCCCGATCTTCTGAAGTCAAACGTCCTCGACCAGATCACAAGAGGCTAACCTCAAGAGCTTCTTATTACTATGAATTATCCCAGCTAGAAGGCAGTGTGCGGCTGGGTGGGGGTGGAGAGGGATACGTACTAGACACTGCAGACCACATAACCACTGAGTGGAATGTATGTTTGTCTGGGCCTGCTTATTATAGGTGCATGTGGTACCCAGACAGCCTCACCTAGTGGGAGACGGTTAAGACGTGGGAAGGTGGGCTTTCACTTTCAGATTCTGTGAGGTCACCTGGTTTTACTTTGCCAAGTCATCACGTACTGTACTTTACACTGACCAAGTGCATGGCAATACCACGGCAGCAGTAATTCTGTGATATCGTGTGATACAATACTAACCTTGTCTAACACTTGAATTAATCCAGTTTGCAGCCAAACTTCTTTACACTGGACGATGCACCTGACATGGTTTTGCTCACTCCAATATTCTCTGGGCGACAGCTCAGCCGTTGAGTTCTGCATTTCCTGGAAATCTCCGTGTGTGATGTGAAATGTCCAGGTGTTGCTGTTTAGATCTGCCTTTTCCTTTCCAACAAGGAACAAATGGAAAAGCTTTGTTTGAAGATGTCCAGGTCATGGTCTCTTCAGAAGTTGGACAAGTGGACGTAAGCAACTGGACCTGCTTTGTGTTTCTTGAAGACGTTTCACCGCTCATCCAAGAGGCGTATTCAGTTCTTCAGAACACAAGAAAACCAAGTTACCTCTATACATTTGTACAACTTCTAAAGCTTTGTTTGAAAGTCGCAAACCCTCCAAAGATTCCCTGGAAATTCTTGTGTCCTCAACCGTACACCTATACATTTTGGACATGATTGGATGAGCCGAGAATCTCAAAACAGACGCACAGAGATTCATCATTGGTTTCATCCTCTTGCCACTATGAATATCTGGGCCACATTTCATGACTTTCCATGCAATAGAGAGTTCCACAGGTAGCATGGCAAACAACAATCAAAAATGTACACACACCAAGGAATATCACACTAAAGTTGAATTTTATAAACACAACAAGAGAGACTATCACCGTACACATGAGCAGAAACAGAAAAGTTTCCATGATGATCTTTATACCCAGAGTAAAAACTGCACAATAAGAGCGGTACAGAGAGAGAGAGTCCCAGATGAAGATCAGATATCACCAAGCTCAACCTCCAAAACACACCGGGGGAGTGACAGAGATGAGGACAGGCCTTCCTATTTTCATGTTTCTTGTCAAGTATGTGTGATGAATGCCTTTCCTCTCAGCAGTGAGCAGTGTTATGGTGAGTTAAGTGGAGAGGTCTGGGATAATCTAAACATGCCCCGAGCTTCTCGTATTTCATGAGCCACAGTCTCCCTGAGCCCTGTTTCCAGCCGTCAGCAGTAAAAAAGAGATAGCACAGAGGGACTGGCTGACACCGAGCGTGGAGGCTGACAAACAGCTAGGCACAGACGGACACTGACAAATTCATTAATACAGTTTACTTGAGTTTTAGGCTTTAACCTGGAATGACCTCATGTGATAGAAGTTACAAGGTGACTGAGGTGAGACTCCAACAGATGAGAGAAGACAAGAGAATAAAACAGTAAAAAAAAAGCGTAGAACTTGGCAGATGGAGGCAGTGAAGATGCTTGAAGTCGTGAACCTTCCTGGATTTAGAGAACCAGGGGATTTGCTTTATTCGCAAGCCACAAATGTTCCCTGTTTCTTTTTTCTTTTTTTTGTGGTCATGTATAAATCTCTGTCATCTTTGATGCTCTGCCTGAAAATGTTTATTTAGAGAATTCAGTTTCAGTTTGACATTTTTACAACAGGAGTCGTTTCGAGTCGGATGATTCTCACAAACATCCTTTTGTGGGCAGAGGAGGAGGACGGTTTAGAGAGGGACGGGATCTGGGGATTAGGTAATGAGTCTGAGGACGTAAACAGTAATGCAGAGTGTTGGATTGATCAATGTTCTCTCGATTGAATTAAATGGCTGCATATAAAACCAACTGTAATGTTTTGGCTTATAGATTTTGTTTCTATGAGTGATCTTATTTACGGAAGCAAACCAAGTCTGATGTCCACTGTATGCTAATTGCTGAACGTTACAGTTAGCAGCTAGCTGGAGATAGCTCAAGTTAATAGCAAATATCAGATAAAGTTAGTAAAACACCTAGAAAATTACGATATTTCACTCGGGACTTTGCAGACACAACCCAAACAGACTTAGATTTCTTGGTGACCAGAAACACGAGTCCACTTGGATGATAAAGATGAGGTTGAGTGGATAGTTTTTGCTAACAGGCTCATTTTTGCTGCGTAGGACCTATAAATCTAGGTGAACAGCAACATTCCCTGCAAACATCCAATCTGCAGTTCAGCCAAAGCTAACGTGAGGATCCAGCAGTCTCAGACAGTCACGCCAAGATATAGAACTTTATGATAATAATTCTCTAGAATCTGTTCCATTCACATAAAAAAAATATTTTTATGTCACTGTTTCTTACCAAAATCTATGCTTAGTGCTCGTCTGTCTCAAACATTCGCAAGACAGATATTCAATGTATATGACAGCTGTTGCACAAGTACACATCTTCTCTCCTGCTTTTTTTTGTTTACCTTAATACTGTTTACTTCCACTGTCCATTGGTTTGTTTGTTGGTTGTTTTATTGGTTTGTCAGAAGGATTATACAAAAACTACAGAAAAGAAAGGAACATGGGGCAAGAAAGAGCCCATTCAATCTGGGGGCAGATTGGGACAAAGGGGCAGATCAGATCCAGATTTTTTACATTTTCACCAGTTTCCCAGGGGGAAATGCATGCATGCAGTCATTGAGGCGTTTGTGCCAGTCTGTGGAATATCAGGAAAACAGCAACAGAAACGTACACATACTCTGTTGCATGCATAACATAAGCAAAACAGTTCCCCACTTCTCAAAGCATTTACTCTTTGCACTGAAAATAGCTTTAAGATAAACTAAATACATGTGAAACGGGCCTGTATAAGGTCGTTCGGGGTTGCTGGGGCAGAGGGGTTTTCTTTCCACTGATCTGCTGAGGACGGCCCCGACTAGAGAGAGAGTTTGCATTGCTCACAGCTTAGTGACTAAGCGAATGTCTGTTGGCTAACGTTTTATTGCAACAGGTATATTCCTTCTGACATCTTAATAAGTGGGTAGGCACGCAGGGGTTTCCAGTCATAAAAGCAGTCAGCGGAGAGACTCCTGTTCCAACCAGCCTTCATCCTTTTAAGATAACAGTTCCACACAAACACATATGGGCATATTTATTGAATCCAGCTGTGTGCACGGAGCTGAATTTTGGTATTTGGCTAATTCAGATTGTTCTTAGCAGCACATGAAGCTGTTTGGACACATGCTCCCATGGACTCTTAAAGGGGACTCTAAACATTACTGGACTAAGTACTGGGAATGAAACCAGTAACATTTGAAGCTCCAGGTGTCTTTCACAAATCGCCCTGAAAAACCTGCCTTGTCTTGTTATGTTTTCTTTCTCATGAAAGGACAGTTCAGCTTTTTTTCATTATGTGAATAAATAAAAAGAAAGTATGAGGAAAAGGGATCAAACGGGAATATGAACTCTCATAAAACAACTTCATCAGCTGAACTGGCACAATGTGGATTATTTTAAGAACTCAAAGAACTTTATACTGCAAATCAACACATGATTTATTTTTGCTCCAAATGTGAAGAAAGCTAATATGGGAACAAGTAAGATTATAATTGACAGTATATGACTAGTGAATGAGAAATGATCAATAAAAATATCTGTGGTCTGTTTTGGATTTAAAGATCCTGTTGGCTCCCTTTAGCCGGTCTGGTGCCGAGAGGAATATCTGACTTCGATGATTGGGGACTTTCCATCTGGTGACACCAACGAGTACAAGTTTTCATATATCCAGTGAATATCTAAAAATATTTAAAATAGAATGGCAAAGTTTTCTACCAACAGACATGGTTTACACACAACGAACCATAACAACTTTGGTGATCGTCTGACCTTTCCACTTAAGCGCAACCATGACAATGACAGACGTTGCAATGAAATTCGATTCAGATGTCGATGTTAGCCACTGGATAAACTGTAACTTTGGTGAGTAATAAAATTGTCCAGTACTTAAATTTATGGCCTTCGAAGCCCAATTTTGCCTAAATACCTCTAAGAGCCATTAGCTTGACTGTAACATCTTTGTCTTGTAAATTTAGTATAATCACCATTTACCTCTGCACATCGAGGCACATTATTTGACCACTTTTCTGTTTGTAAGTGATTTCTGGATAACTTTATAGCTATCCTCAAAGTAACTCCACGTTGAAAAGAAGCTGAATAAGAGTTAAATAAAATAAAGAGGGGCACACGGCAGAAGCCAAGGTTTTCAGCTGCCATCTGAATAAGCCCTTCATGTATCAAGAATTCAAATCATGACTTGGCTTCCAGCTTACACACCCAGGATCACATGTTTTTCTGCTTAGTCACATCTAGAGGGGCTGTCTCTCTAAACTCTGTGAGGAAAACGTTGATCAAGCGTCCAATTGCTTAAATAATACGCACTTTTTACAATGTTGGCTCGCGGCCGCTCCTCTCGGCGAACTGTTGCTGTAATCAGATCAGTGGTGTTCATTTAATCGTAGCCTCTTTGAATAGAGTGTGTGTCATGCGTGGATGTGGCTAATAAAGGCGATCGAATACACTGATAAAAAAATGATAGAATTTGTGGTGCAGTCAAGGCCAAAAGATTTCTAATTTGTTGCACTGAGATCTGCGCCAACAGACAATGTCGCCATATACCTCAAAGGAAAAAGTGGCTGAGATGCAAACCACATTGGCTTAATTAGGCCTGTGTGTACTTCCATGGAAGCCTAGAGACACAACTGTGGCTGGAGATATGGAAAAACAGATACAGTAGATTATAGAGCTCGGCACTCGTATCACCCACAGCTCTCTCTCAATGTGAAAGGGCCATTTTGTTCCACTAGCAGTGAGGCCCCTGACTGGAACTCCTCTTGAAACAATGCATTGTTTGAGTAAAGAATCATAAAATTTGGGAAATGAGTAAATTTGGAAGAACTCCCACATTAAAAGTTCCATCTTTGCGACCAGGACTTTTTATAAATTCACTCATAATTGTTGTGGAGAAGGTAAAATCTGTTGCAGTAGAACAGTAGCTCACAAATGTTCCGTGTTCATCACCTCCCAGAGTGTCTGGATTGGGTCACCTCCAACAGAGTGGTTTTGGGTTACAGTCACCACCGGCTGGACGGAGCGTTGTTTCCACGGTGCCTGGAAGCTGCGGTGCCGATTGCGTCCCCCCACAAGCCTCTGAAACAAGCCAATCAGAAGCCATCATTCTCACAGGCAGAACTGGGATGGAGAGCAGTGGAAAACCATACGACTTTTACATTAGTGTTTCAGAGGTTTATGTTTTCTCTGCGTCATCAGAGCATTGGACGCTTGTGCTGCCGACAGAGACAGTAACACAGAATAAGAACATTCCTTCCACTCAACCAATGGAGGAGGAACTGCTCGAACATTTTACTTAAGTAGGAGTAGAAATAAATAGACAGAAATGTAAAAGTACTGCAATAACTTTTCTGCTTGAGTAAATGTAAGTAAGTACTTACTTAAAGTATTAAAAGTACTTGCCAAGTCTAATCTATCATAATGGCAGAGTCTCGGTTGTGGCATCTTCCGAATTCATTTCAAAGTCTAATATTACCTGCCTGCTCTGATGAATAAATCTGAAAATAAATCTATTTAATGTACAAATACAAGAAAAATGAAGTTAAGTAAGGTACCTACGTAAATGTACTTTAAGGCTAAGTTGGGTTTTGTTAATAATATGATTTTAATCTTTGTAGATGTGAGGGATTATCATGTTCCAAGTTTTTGGAGTTACAGTTCTCATAATGCGAGACCACAGGAATCTGCACGAGACCAGTTTTATTTTCAGGCTCTATTTCCTTAACCATTAAAATTATGCCGAATTAACTATTATCAGATCATTTTTGCAACAATACAAAGTATGTCCACATCACCACCAACGTTTTACTCTGACACTGAAGAAAACTTAAAAACGTGATTATTCTCAGGCGAGTTCTGGCGTCCCGCGGTGAGCGGTAGTTTATCTCTGTTTCTGAAGCGGGTATTTGGACATTTGATCTGAGATGAAGTCATCCTCTGAAACCTCAAGTCCCACTGAATACAAACATGTGTGCGTCATGTCTGTGTGGTCAGACTGGAGTGAGTTCTGAGACAAAGAAGGAACAGGAAGTTGACACAAACCAGGGTCCTTAGGTACTTTGACTTCCTCCACATCCAGCTGCTGACAGTGTTGATAAGCAGGTCAAACCGGCTTCACCCACCTGGGGACTTCATTCATCCTCTTCCTGTCGCCCTCCAACCCTCCTGCGCCCCCTGGAGGAAGCCTGACTCAACTCTCCAGCTGCTAAATGCTCTGCTGTTATCACCAGATAGTATCTCTATTAGTCTGTTTGGTGCTGGATGTGTACAGAGGATTTATTTCCCAGAAAATAACTGAACAATTCACCTCATTTTACAACATATCTTATTATCTCAAGACGTGGAGACGTTATAATATTCAAGAGAAACCAAACTCTTCCCTCAATGAGTAGACGCTTTGCGAGTGTGGTGATGAATGACTCCCTTTAAACTTAGGAACTTCCTGCAGAACCGGACCCAGTTTGGGCGTCTGTCTGCCTCCAGGAGAGAGGAGAGAAATGGGGGAGACAGGAGAGGTGGAGGGGGAAAGAATAGTGTCTCATCAGCACTTTAATCTGCCTTTTACACTTTCTAGTTAGATCTAAAACTGCAAAAAAAAGTACTAATCTAATAGTTGCATAACTGTGATACTTAAACTCAAACAATGGTTACAATAAAACCACGATACAAAATAATAATTACTGGTGAAACCAAATGGCTGAGAGTGGAGGGAGAGAAAACCAAAGCAATGAGCTAAAATGCTCGTTACAGCTGTGGGGAGCAGTGAGGAGGAGGTTCTGTCTTCGCCTCTGTCAGTTTGTTTGTTTGTGCTTTGGTTTGTTAGTTCGTCCGCAGGTTCACACAGAAACTACTGAATGGATTTCCATGACCGGCGGTGGAAGGATGGGACAGAGGCCAAGAGAGGACAATTAGATTTTGGCGTGGATCCGGAGAAAGGAATGGTTTTCCAGGAAATTCTTTTTATTCACTATGTAGGATAGGATTTTCATTAAATTTTGTGGATGTTGATTAAAAACTCTAACACATTTAAGAGATTTATCTATCATGTCAGTGCAATTCTGTGCGGAACTACCAAAAATCCACATCTAACAGATTTAAATGTAGTTTCACAAGGGGACTGTTTGACCTTTGGCGCTCTGCTGCGTGCCACTCGTGTTCACACATATATAAAGTAATGTAATTCATCCCTAATATAAAGATATTGACGATACTTTAAAGCATTTTATTAATTGCTTTCTTTCAGCCCATCTCCGCTGCTGTAACTCCTCCACTCTGCTCCTAATAAGAGAAGTTGGCACCCCCCAGCAGAAGCCTTTCTTTTCTCCTGTCTGGGTCCAGCATCTGGCCGTCAAAGAATGCCAAACCCTGGCTGTGAGGAGAGGAAGCTGCTGGGTGGATTTCAATAACATAAAGTGCCATTATGAACATTTTTGAGTGACATTGATCCATTGGCCTCTCCAGCGGTGTTACATACACTTCTTCTGAGTGAGCGCACCGAGGTAACGGAGCAGCTGGCTTTATACGAGCAGCAACAACTGTCTCTTGTCTCTCTGATGCCAAGTGCCATAACAAGTCACCGACAAGCGATGCTGCAGCGAAGAAACACCTCGGATCAGAGGAGGCCCTGCTTCGAAACGTATCCAAGCCCTGAGTGTGTGTGTGATCGTACAGCGGAGAGGGAGTGGAAGTGTGTGTGTGTGTGTGTGCATCTTTTGTGCATACACTCTCACTCACGTGCACGCCTGCTGCCCGTGCACCCGCGTAAAGCCGATAGGGAGCGCAGCATGTCTGGAATCATTTAAAGTGAGTGAGAACACATTCCCGCATGTGGAATCACTCCCTCCCAATAGGAGTGTCATTGTTTCCAAAGTCAGCTTCGCTTTCACCATGATTCAGGTAACATTTTTTCCTCTGTCTTTCATTTTTTCCTCTCAGGTCCTTACAAAAAATACCAGGATGGGATCCAGAAAGGACGTTTTGATTGTAGTGATCTGAGACGTCTGACTAATGCGACTGAGGAAGACAAACACAATAATGTTATGTCTTTGTAGGTTGAGGGTTGGATTCTGTGATGATGCTTTCTGTGAAAAAGACACATGCGGAGCCTTCGGTGGTTTTACTGTCAACAAATCCCATGAAAACACCCAAACCAAAGATGTGGTGTTATGGTGCAGTTTCTCCCCGGCTTCCCCACACTGTCTGTGACACTCTGTGAAATCTTTATAAATGGCTCACAGATATATACTTTCATCTTCTTATTTGTTTTCAAGAGAAAAGGCTCAACAGCTGCTTTCAACCACCGATCAACACCTATTGTATTTGTACATTTGACTTTCTACCGACACAATGTTCACAGTTATACAGTTTATAGAAATGTCAACCTGCATAATTATGTCATTCACAGATATTGTAAATGGTTTTTAGGTATTTTGGCACAGAGGAATAAACTATATCAGGTTTTGTATAGACAAGCAATACTTGTGAGGCAGATCAGGTCATTGTTATCTCCGCCAATGACGTTGTGTGTTCGTCTGTTTGTAAATGAGACAACACAAAACCAGCTGGAGGGATTTTCATTAAAGTTGTTGAAAGGATGTGAGACGTGTCAGAAAAGAACTCGATACATTTTGGTACAGATCTGAATGCAGGAATTTCTTTTTAAACTTTCTTTAACATTACGACATACAGTTTTATTTTTAATTCAAGATATGAATAAATGCTTTAAATCATGTTTAATATCTTTAATAATATAAATATCTTACCTCTGCCAAGGAGGTTGTTTCTACAACTGTCTGCTCACAAAAATCCAGATCAGTTTTCAATATTTGACTCAATTTCTCCAAGAATAATTTACAGATCTTGATACTGATATTTGTGAATGTGTGCATCATATAAGATATGAGAAAAATGTGGAGACGTGAAGCAAAACTGTCCATTTTTAAGATCTACAAGTAGAAAAGTTTACAATTTTTGCTTTACACTTAAAGCAACTCACAACAAACTGATATCCTCAACATAGCATAGTGTCATATCATTATCAAAGCAAATATCTTCAGGTGAACTGTAAAAAAGATTAGCTTCTTTAAAAAGCCCCAAAATGACTCTTCTTTAAAGTCAAAGCTGCTTTAAACCCTGGATTCATCATCTCTGTGGCCCCTGTGTCTGAGAGCCGAAGCAAAGGGCCAGTGACTCATACCAGTCAAATGCACGACTCCCCTTGTGGTGGCACGGGGCGGCCAGCCACATAGTTGCCTGCGGTGAGGGCCACTGTACAGGCAGCACTGGAATAGACGTTTATTACTGGCCACCAAAGTCAAGCCCTGCTCACCAAATTGATACCTTGGAACAAATATAACGCAGAAAATCACATACGCGCATAAACTGTGAAGCAAACGTACTCCCCTGCACGGCTACACTGGCGGGTGGAGACAACGCACGCACGCACACAGAGAAATGCATACACACACAAAGTTAAAGGCTATACTTTCAAAGTTCCTGTTTAGGTGTAAGTGGGTGAGAAATGTGGGCACATTGTTCAGCCTCTAAGAAAAGCGGCAGGAGTTCAGTGAGGAGAGACGCTCAAAATAAAACCGGAGATTGAAGGTTTTCCAGAAGGCGGAGGGCAGCAAGGAGACGCACAATAAAAGAGATAGAAGTGATGTATGGATGAAGGTATTTTTAACTTTTCCATCTAATATTTAACATATTCCTCCTGGAGAGACAGGGAGAGAGAGAGAAACATCCGAGCGTTTCATCGAAAGCTCTCAATCTTTTGACAAATGTGACAAGTGCCCCCCGACATGATGTCACATTAGTGCCGTAAAGCTGCAGTGACGCTACAGAAAACCGCTGCTGCCCACATTTCCCCAGCACCGGGTGGTTTTTGTCAGACAAGCTCCAGATACGTTCTACAAACACACTCCTAATAACGAAGGTTTGGCTCCAGACCCCTTTTTGGCCGAAGCCCGATCGAGTAGAGAGCAAACGGGAGTGAGTGACAGGCCACGTTCGCTGCAGCCGCTCGGCGCTCGAACGACGCAGGAGTCGTGGCGGGTTGAAATCTGAAGAATGTGCGATTGAGACTCTGAACAGTTTTGCACAAGACATCAGTGGAAACAACCTCAGCAGTAAATTACGGGCGATGACATGATTTATAAGAAATGTTCATGTCAAGTTGTTTTGTGTTTTGGCTCGAAACGCTGCTGTGTTGACGAGGTTAGAACACGGCCAGCATCATTCTTTTACTGTCCCCTGTTGGGTTGTATGTTCATACATTATATCATTTTGACTTTTACTCCTGGTGCATGACCACGAGCTTGAAAGTTCTGGAGGCTGATTTCTATATTTATTGGAGTAAATGACTTAAAATGTGTTTCAAACTGGTATTTAAAGAAAATATAGGTGACTTTCTAAGGGAATTAATAAAACTACTCTATTTGATGGCTTGTCAAATATTTCTTACAGGAGCTGAGGTGTCAAGGGACTTATTACCTCGGCCAAAGATCATGTTTGTTTGTATTTTATTCATCAGAATTACACAAAAACTACTGAACGGATTCACTCGAAACTTGGTGTAAGGATGAGGTTTGGTTCAGGAAGGAACTACTTTCATTTTGTTTCATTTTGACATTTACAGTAGAAGAAAATGGAAATACTCAAATAAAGCACATGAAAACTGTATTTGGGCACTTTCCACCACTGAAAGATATGTGTGTGGAAAACAAACAAAAAATGCATAATGAAACTCACCACTCAGAAAGTCAAAACTCAACCTTAGTGCAAAACAATATTAGGCACATAGAGAAAGATAGAGAAACCATAATCTACAATTTGCTTCCTTCTTTAAAACACCATATTCCCATGGCCCATATCGTTTGGCAACTTATTCCAGATTTCACGCCAGCAGATTGAAACTGAAATCTAAAAAGAGAGTGAATAAAGGGGATAAATCTGATGCTATGAGCTGTTTTCTTGGAAAGTTTAAAGAGTCAGGCTGCTCTGATGGCACCAGATGACTTGATTACTGCTCCGCTGCTCCGCCGCTCGACGAGACGAGACAAGCTTAATTTGCAACCAAGGGTTTTTCTAATTGTCGGTTTGTTTGCTGAGCAGCTTGGCTCCTCACACCAAATCCTTAGAGAGACCCCTAGTGTCGGTTACACTCAAGTGCACCCGCTGGCCCAGAGTAGTGGAGTTTACAGTGTGACGTTGCTCTGTGATGACGATGGGGGTGTTGTGGGACGAGCAGACAATAGACAGAGTAGAGACACCCAGGGACACGTTGGACGGGATGAGTCTCATTCAGCTGCAAAACTCTCACAACTCCCGAGCTTCTAATTTAATTTGGCTCAAAGTGGATCTTTCCAGATTGCTACGTGGAAAACCTCCAAAATTAACTTCCTGGAAATTCTACAGAGCCTCTGTGTCAACATCCTCTCTCGTACCCAAACGGTGCCCGGGCCAACTTTCACGGTGCTGCTGAGTGTGTGTGTGAGTGCGTAAAGGTATTTGTCAGGGTGTTGAATCGAAACACGCAGAGGAAAATAGGGGAGAGGGAGGTTGTTTTAAGGAAGGAAACATCAGTGTGAAGTGTGTTTTCAGCTTTTGCGATAATGCATTTCTCAAGTGGTCCAGTGGGTTTTTAAGAGGTTTATAAGAAACGGGAGAGTTCTCTTGGCACATAAAGGAACAGGAAGGAGTCTGAAGGATTAATTCGTCAGCACATTTGGAGATACTTAATTTTTATTAGAGAGCAAATACTGTAAGTGTGGGGTCAAAAATGATCAACAAAATTTTTCTAGGAGCCAATCACTGCTGACAATGGGCGAGAGTACAACTTGGACAGGTCGCCGGTGTAGTGCAGAGCCAATAGAGAGCGAGAGAGAAACATGGGACGAACGCTCACATTCACACCTACGGTCAATTTAGGGACCGAAAACGTCACAGACAGAAAATCCAGAGGATCCCTCTGTGAAAGTCAGACAGGTGACACATTAAAGAACAAACCAACATGAATCAGCGTGAAATAAAAACAGCAAAGTGTGTTTTAAAATGTTAATTCCTGGTTTGAATCCTGGTTTGGTTTTCTGTGGAGTTTGCAGGTTCTCCCTGTGTCTGCATGGCTCTTCTACGGGTTAGTTTGATTGGAGACTGTCTCTGAGTGTTGTGTGCACCCGTCTCCACCTCAAGTCAGCTTGGACTGGAATAGGCTCCATCATCCCGTGACCCTCAAAAGATAAGCGGTATAGATAATGGATGGGTGTGTTTTGGAAAAGTTGCTGCATCTCCACATACCATAAGAACAGCCTCAGCCCTCCCTGTCTTAGATTCTCAAAGTCTCTGAATGTCTGAACATCCTTCTCTGATGATTGAGGAGGAGACCTTGGAGGAGGAGACCTTGGAGGAGGAGACGATGGAGGAACAGCCGTCCGTCATGTGGCTGATAACACATGTACACACATTTCATTTTCTGTCATTCTCTCATTCCCTCTCACCTTGTAACTTTTCATCGGTAGTTCGTCACCGCTCTGTATCAACATGGTTGGATGTCAAAGACGCTTCCCTCCTCACAGTAGAGTTGAATGACTTTCAGGCTGGAAAATAAACTAAATACTAAATACAAAAGCAACCAAACATTAAGAAAATATGAAAAATGCAAAAAATGTATATAGTTCTTCAATAAAATGATAAATAAATAGTAAATTTAACTCAATTCGAGGAAATGGGTCCAAAGGTATGGTAGCAGTAAGGTGACTGATATAAAAACTGATAAATAATATGAATATTCTACAGTTTATCTGAGTGGTTATACATTGCTCTGTGGAGTCTTCATAGACTCAGTAGAAGTTGTTTAAGCAGTTCCACAGTCTCAAGGAAGAAGTGTTTCACTTTTTCCCATGAAAAACCCAAACTGGGTTAAATGTATAAGCATATGGAGATGGGATGATCTTTACTTCTCCTCCCCTTTATCCACCTCCACCCACAGCCCCCTCCCTGTCTCTGAGAAAGAGGGCATTGTTTCCTAATTAATACGTCATGTGTTTGCAGCTCCCGGGACTAAAATAGGGGGAATGTATGCGGGTTTAATCACTGAAGATATATCCCCCCCACAGGCCATCATCAGCTGGGAGTCTCAAGTACTTAAACCTGGAGAATTTCCTGTGGAGTGAAGCAACAGAAAAAACGCTCAGTTTTTTGAGTCAGACATGTGCTGCAAGGAATTTGAGGGGTAGAAAAAAGGAATTCAAACATATTTCTATTGTTAAAATGCATTCGCAAAGAATGATTTGAAATAATAGAAACTGCAAACTAAGTTATACGATAATTTTAACCCACTTTGGTGTTTTTATAACCTCAAACTTCAATATTTCTGCACCAATAGCTCCGGACGGAAATATTTCTACATCTGTGTCATGAAAGTCAAGCTCTTCACTTATAAGACAAGACTTTATTATTTATTGACCTACTTTGTCCCAGTCCAGCACATATCTGGGCCTGTGTGTGTGTGTGTGTGTGTGTGTGTGTGTGTGTGTGTGTGTGTGTGTGTGTGTGTGTGTGCCAGTGAGTACAGGGAAGCAGTCACTTGAAGACAGTAACTTGGACAGAACAGTTTACGACTCCAAACATAAAAAATTGCGCAGAGAACAAGCGGCGGGCGCTGGACGTGTTTATACAGAAGCTCATTAGAGTGAGATCAGGTCAAGGTTTACAGTCGACCTCTTCCCAGCTCCGTGCCAACTCCACAACCTGTGATTATTGCTCTGTAAGTACAAGCCTGGGACCTATAGCGCTGCGTCTTCCCTTTTAAAGACCTGTTGCTATTTCTTTCCTCCACGGAGAAGATGATTTCAGTGTAACACCAGCTCCTGTGCCACAGACAGACATCTGTCCCGCACATTGCTGCAGTTTCAAGTGGACGTTCATCATCTGTACTGAGCGTTTTCTGAGGAGCGGCCTGGTCACTGATTAAAAGCTTCATATTTCCATTCAGCAAAATACAGTAAGGGCAGCGGTGGGTCACTCTCACTTTATGTTTAGTGAAAAGTCAGAAAAACTAGAGATAAGACCAGATGAGGAGGAGTAAAACATTTAACTTAAGTAAAAGTACAAATAAATATACACAAATGTACTCAAGTTAAAGTAAAAGTGCCAATTCAAGTTTTCTATTTAAGTATAACTAAGTATAACTTGCTTTCAAATAAAGTATTTCAAGTAAAGGTACTTGCTGAGTGTAGCTTTTTCCCAAATGAGTCTTCACCAGTGAAGGGGGCTGAGTCTAATCGTACCTTCCAGCTCTGATTGGATCAATGGACCCATTCCACTCTCGTTACTGATTTTTGGGGAAAAATATGA
Source organism: Hippoglossus stenolepis (assembly GCF_022539355.2). Lineage (NCBI taxonomy): Eukaryota > Metazoa > Chordata > Actinopteri > Pleuronectiformes > Pleuronectidae > Hippoglossus > Hippoglossus stenolepis. The sequence continues at coordinate 19,534,346 of NC_061493.1, read as the reverse complement.
TAAAACTGAGATTATACACATATTTTTTGAGAGTTTTGAAAGCTCAAGTATTATCTGGAAGTGATTCACAAGAAAATAAGGGCAATTATAACTTTTGATGTAGTGCTGGACCTGCTGCATTATATCAATGGAAGAGTTCTCCGACATAAACCTTGGGAAAAGAAAGACGTATATCTCAGTATATATTCTTTTGTTGGTGATTCTTTCAGAATTTTCTGTTTTGTCGTTATTTATTTTCCTCTGGGTCTGCGTTCAAGGCCAATACGGTCCTTTTGCTGGCGAAAATGTAAATAGTTCTTCTGTGCATTCCATTGTACTTTGTTTCAATGATGGCAGCGGCAGTGAATTTGAAATACATAAATGTTGATTATATAAATATTTAGTGGAGAAGAAAGAACAGATATTTGCTGATATGTGTTGTGGAACAAAAGTGAAAAGTTAGCGAAAAATATATCCACTAAAGTAAAGTACAGGTGCATTAAATATCTATGTACAGTAACAAAGTAGATGTACTTTGTCAGATCCCACCTCTGGATGAGATTGAAGTCTGTGCTGGTGCGTTGAAGCAGGACTCCAGCACGTGTGGGATGAATGAGAGACTGATGTTGATATTTGAAAGACGTCCGTCTCCTCGTCTCGTCCTCCTCCCTTCCCTCCTCCCTCCTCCCTCCTCCCTTCCCTTCTCCCTCCTCCCTCCTCCCCCCTCGCTCTCGAGGAGCAGAGCTCTGCGAACCAAAGGAAACTCTCTGGATCCCGGAGCCAGCGATGATATCATGGAAAAGGCCGAGAGTCGGACAGGTGTGGGAGACACTCACAGGGATTTCTGCTGCTCTCTCAAAAACAGCTTTCACTTCATTCTCTCCTTTCACCTCTTAAATGCTAAATAAATACTTTATAAAATCAATAAAGTTTCAGCTTAAACTTTCACCCTGACTTTTCCTTTGGTTGGAAATATGAGTCAAGAATAAAACCCTCCACCCTTCCACAGGCTCTAATTTCAGAATAAAAGTGAACAAATGTTTTAGGAGGAGAAACTACAAACATTTCAGGAGCAGTCGAGCTCGAGAATTTTTTCCTCCACAGTAAAACCGTTGCTCAGCTCGTGACCATGAAAGCAAAGCTCTCATTTCCCGCTGACTACTGTGAAAGAGGATCATAAAATTGACTCCATCTGTAATTTTATGGTGAACTTTCCAGTCTCGGGCAGCTCGACGGCATTCCTTCTGTGAAGTTCTATACTGACATTCACTTCAAGGCGTGCACAGTGTATACAGGCCTTTAGCATGTCTTCACAAACTAGGGTTACGTTTTTTTTGCTGTTTCTTGTCTCTTTGGACATTTTTAAACGTGGTATTATTATGTCATCAGAGTTATCTGTGCTAAATTTATAACATAAAAGGTTGTGGTAGAAGCTGGAGGAGTAAAGATGTCAGGCAGGGAGTGTCTCATAGGAATATGCATCTGCTTTTATTATAGAATATGTAAAAGCCATAGAGCTCAGCACACACTGGGGATTTTAAAATCTGTTCATCTCTGTCGCTTCACTTTTTAAATATCTCTAAAATTCTGTCTCCCACAAGACAAAAGGTACAAGTGAAGTGTCTTTAATTAAGTAATGGAACAAATTAGAAATGACAAATTTTCCTGTTTAGTGTCTTTATCAATTAAATCTCTTATGGGTTTATAGGGGCGGTAACATGTCTTAATATGATTATACCTGCTTAAAAGTACAATACAGAATTTCACCCATTAGAAGTCTCTCAATCAAAACAGTTGTAAGGCTGTATCACTCCACTATAAAGTGAGTTCGCCGTTTTGTCGATTTTCCACCAGCCGTCAGTCATAATTCTGCAAAAATGACGTCATTAGTGTACAAAAGTGTTTTTTTCGTTCCCAGATGAGCTCACGATATAGTTCTCTATATAATAATCATCACGTAGGGAAATAAGGAACAGTGAGTGAGTGAGTGGGAGTTTTCAGACACAGCCCAGGAGACCTAGTTTATAGATGTCGTGAAACAGCGTGGAATCATGGGAGTTGATGTCTTCACTATATGACCGTTTGCACTCTACTGGGAGAGTCCTGGTGACAGAACGTATAGCGGATGGCAGTTAATGATTGCCATCCACCATGAGTGACCAATAAAAACAATGGGAGGAAAAACAGCTGACTGGCTAGCCGTGCATTTTAAAGCAGATATGACGTGATTCAAAGGTCAGCGAAATGAATTGTCCTGTTACCTTGAATTAAAATGCGGGATTCCTCTGGGTTTGAATATCGTTGGGAACATTTAGGATAATGTAAGAACGCGAGGCAACAAAATATACAAAACAAATATCCAACACGGGCCTATAGTTGCTTTAAGGCATTTTAATGAGGAATTGTTTCATATATCTTTGACGTCATCACGTCATCATTGTCCCTGTGCATGTTAACCTGTGGCTGCGTCTTGCCACATGACATCACATCACATAGTTGAGCCTGGTTCAACTTTTCCTCTCCAGACGACACTGTGCTGGCACCTCCACCAGGTTGGCCAGGGCACTGCATTTTATTCGTTCAGGGACAAAATCAGTCTGGCCGTCTTTTTCTTGGAAGGCAACACCTTGGACTCCAGGAACTCATGACAGGCGTTTGTTTATAATCCCCCCACGACAAAACAAGTCATGTGTTAATTAAAAACATACATCAAAAGATTAACCGGTACATTAAACAATAATTACTTGGGCCGGTAATCCTCCTCATACCACACTACTGTTGTCCTTAATAAAAGATTTAAGACTCTGACATGAATAATTTGTAAGTGACTTCAATGTGTATGGTCAGGATTAGAATCTACGCATGTTCCTTTAATGTCTCAATGTGAGAAGCACATGTCGTCCGTAAAAAAGAAGTGTCTACTCAGAATGGATGAGGAGCATGTGTGTGTGAGGCGGGGGGGGGGGAGAGGAGAGAGAGAGAGAGAGAGAGAGAGAGAGAGAGAGAGAGAGAGAGAGTGTCTGATTCGATGACTAGAAACATCAAGGTGTTTGAGTTCATGTCTGCACATTCACGTGTGCACCCATGTCTGGCTCTGTGTGTGTGTGTGTGTGTGTGTGTGTGTGTGTGTGTGTGTGTGTGTGTGTGTGTGTGTGTGTGTGTGTGTGTGTGTGTGTGTGTATTAGTACGTTTCAGAGCGTGAACCTCTCTGGGGACTTCCGCTGCTGCTGTTATTCTTTGCAGCGAGATGGAAAGCTTTTCCCAACATCTGCACAACATATCATCACGGCAAAAAGGCAGAAAGAAAAAAGAAAGGAGGACACTGGGCTGAAACTTTCCATTGGAAGAGCCTGTGGATCTGACTTTACGGGTCTTTTCTTGCTCGCTGCATTCGGTCGAGGAAAAAGGTCCCAACATGTGATTTATTTGGTAAAATGTTCGGGTAAAATTGTGGTGACACATCTCTTGTCGTAACAAGAAACTCTTGTTAGTGCACTTGATGGCGTTACGTGGATCATTAAAACGCCGTGCACAGCTAAGGGTAATAAAGTTTTGCAGTGCAGTGACTCTACAAGGCAAATACCGACAACTGAAATGTTTCCAGGGGACCCAAAAATGTGATGAACCTGGCTGTAGTTCAATGCTTTAAGAAATTCCATCACCACTGACAAGTAGCAGACTTCAATAACTTCACAAAGCATTATATATTTATATATATATATATATATATATATATATATATATATATATATATATAAATATATGTATTGCAATTCACACACATTTATACATATACATGCAGCACTTTCTCCATCATATATCACTCATATCTTGCCCGAGGACCCTTTGGCTGGCAACATCGGTGGAGACTAGGATCAAACTGGCAACACTCTGGTTAGTGGACAACCCGCCCCACCTCCTGGGCCACATGCGTCCCAATGTAAGACCCTTTAAACTCTCCACCCTGTGCCAGTGCTTTTATACTGGGTCCTGCCATGTTGTTCACCTGATACCTGGAGATGTGGCTCACAGCTTCTTATCCCTTCCCCCCTACTCGTCTTTTTTCTTACACATTTTTACTCCCCTTCTCTTTTTCCGCTCGCTCCCTCTGTGTTTCTCCTGATTTGTCCTGAAACACAGCAGCTCCCCCTCCGTCATCTCCTGTCTCCCATTCTGTCTCATTTGTCTTCAGCTAACCCCACCTGTCACCTCTCATTCCCTTCTCTCTTAACCTGCTCACCCCATCCCCTCCCTTTTTTTCCCTTTTATCTCCCTCTCTCCATCTTCCTCACTTTCTCCAAACCCTCCCTTTCGTTATGACTCGTCCACTTTCCCATGACAGAAACAGGGGCTGGAATCAAACGGCCGGCGTCCCTGCCTTCACCTTGTCTCTGAGCTGGGGCTGTGAAAGAAAGCTTTGTGCCCCTCCAAACCCTTCATCGCCCCCGGAGGTACGGCCTGTGTTGTTCATACAGGAAGGGACTTTTGGTTTGACTGGAATTTTTGGGGCCCGTGGGAAGAAATGAGCAACGTTTAGAGCCTTAACTCCCCTTTGGAGATCTCTGCCCACGGAGCAGGATGCATCACACGTGTGAAAACCTCCAGCCACTGATTCCTTCAATACAGTATTGAAATGTGATCCTGTTGTTACCATGAAAGAGCTGAAGAAATACATCACATGTGATTCAAAAGACAAGAAAATCACAAAAATAGAGGATTTTGGTGCATATGTGGAAAAAGTCCCATCACATTAAACCCTCATAGTATAATTTCCTTTGTCTATAACAAAGTAAATCACTGGGACAGACATTCACAATGTAATATTTAAGATTTAAGAAAGGAAACGTGATTAAATACTTTATTTCAATGCCCCACTTACATTTATTTCCAGGTTTTTTAATCATTAGCAAACTTAATTTTATATGTATTTCATTTTTTTTTTGCCATTTAACCTAAAAATAATAAACTATTATATTTTCGACAGTACCAAAGAAAATAGGACTGGCTTCAGATGATCTAATTATATAATGAACCCAGGTTGCAGAGGATAACTTTCAGACTCTCCCCGTCTAGACAGGGCATCACAACCTTAGAACAAAAGCTCCACTGTAAAATGAGGTCCTCATCCCTTTAGTCCTTATGTGTCAACACTCACAGTCTGCACCGTCATTAGCGAGTGTTTCCACCACAAACGTGCCAGGGGCCCTTTCACTTTTACACGCCTGTGACCCACAGCCTCGCTGGGAGGAGCGACCCGGAACGGAACCCGGTAAGGGAGGTCAGATGTCCGTTTGACACGCTGTCGGCGGGGGGGACCGGAGGTGCAGCAGCTGGGTCAGACAGGGAGCAGGTGGGATGTGGCATGATGAGGAATAACAGGTTTTTTTATTTATTAATTTATTTTTATTTAAAGCTTCAACACACACACACATGACTGCAGCCGGTGTGGCATCCACTGCCCTCTGTTATGCAAAACACCCCCGGTGTCACAAGTACATACATTTTTATGTTGTGGGTTATGAGTCCATATGGCTCTGCTGCCCAAATAATCCACTTGAATAATAATATGGGATAATACATTCAATAATTCAGAAAAATATTATTTACAAAACTTGCTTATGATCCTTTCCTCACAATTTCAATGATATATAATAATAGCTAATCAGTTAATTTCATATTGTAAACAAAATAATTATGTCTAATTTTCTGTACCTGCATTTTCTTATAATTAATTTAGGGGTAAATGTTGTTATAGGACTTGAGGTGAACACATTATGATGCATGTGTGTGACTACATGTTGTTTTAAGGGAAGCAGTTTCTCTCGAGAACCATTGGAGGAGCTGTTGTCAAATGAAAGCACATCCCATCATATCTGTTAAATAAGCTGCTGCACAGAGAGAGAGAGAGCTGCTGTGTCACTGCAACACATTCAGGGCTTCATGAGATTCCACATTACAGAGTAAACCTGTGTGATGCTGATAGAAATAAATACAGCATTATTAAGTAGATCAGACCTTATTAAAACCTAATTAACTAAAGTAAACCTGTTCACTTCACTTCAAATCAATAATTACACCACATTGGGAAATATTTCATGTTTTTTATTAAATTTGGGCTGTGAATGACACATTCTGTATATATTTGTCTGCCAAAAGTTATGGAAATGTGCATTAATTTATCATACATAGCAATGTCTCTGTAGAGATATTATAATATTGAGGTCAGTTTGACCAAAGGCAGGTTAAACCACTTATGAAGGAACTTACACAAGTTTAAATAAAACTCCATGAACAGAAAGTCACACAGACTAATTGGACTATTTGGAAAAAGACAGAGACAGTAAAACAATATGAAAAAATACTGATTAAGTTCAAGGGAATTATGGAGTTTTGTTGAAATATTAGACTTGACTCACGACATATCATTTAGTTCTCGATACTTACTGCATATGCATTAATATAGTGGTTTGTTAATGCAGCTTTAAGAAGTGTGAGTGAATATTCAGAGGTGCAAGAGCCAGCGACACTACTTTTTCCAACAGGTAGTTTTAATATCTCACTAAATATTTGTAGTCTATTACTGGATGATATGAAAAGTAACTATTGTATTATTTGTAATCTGACCTGTGTAGGATTCTCTTCATTTGAGTTGCAGATTATCTGTTAGACTGTTTGAAACATTCCTGCAGCAGTTGTTTGTTTGTTTGTGCAGAAACAGCTTCTGGAAGGTGAATTAAGTCGTTTTGTAGAATTCACCAGATGCAACACAACAAATATTTTGCTCCTGAGCTGACGCACACTCACAGCTCAACCCTTCACCCAGATACAGTGAGTGAGCGGAGGGTCCGGTTGAAGCCCCTCATGGGAAACTCTCCTGTTTTGTCAGGACTGGTTTAGTTACCTTGTTCTACATAACCTATCTGACCCCTGACCCTTCTCACTCGAGCCTTGCTTATCTGTATTGTTTTTTCTTGATGCACAGTGGATAACAACACTGTAAAGTTATACAAGGTGTGTTTCTTAACAGCCACACCTCCAACATTTCTTTTTCTTTCTACTTTTTTGTGCCTCTATAGCATCGGTTATGTAAAACTGACCCCTGCTGCTGTAATTTAATAATAACGGCTCAATTGGATGTAAGATCTGATAATTATTAAAACTCAATTTGTATATACATATATATACATGCTGTGATACGAGAATATATATATATTAATCATTGAATTTATATTATCTTCAATGATGATGTATATTTAATGTCCTAATCAAACATAATATAATATCAGGGATCCAAGATATAGTTAAAATGTCCTCATAAAATTCCAATTTCAGGACAAAACCATGAGATAAAGAGCACATAAACATCAAACAGAAATAATACCTGTTATTTAAATTGGAGCTAAATTGCAAATTAAGGACGAGGACAGCCAATTAACAAACATAATGTAATGTAATGGATAGATTGAAGTTTGCAACAGCACTTGGTTATTTGACAGAGCAAACAAATAGTCTACAAAAGCAGAATAAATTTAATTTCAGCAGTGAGAGCTTTTAGCTTGAATTAAGTAGTGATTGTAGTGTTATTGTTAAGTTTAAAATGAGGTTATAATGATCTTGAGGGCCGATGTTGTTGCTAAATTGTTGAATTACATTTTACGGCCACATTATGAGGTGAATGTGATTCTCGCCAGCAGCGTTTAAGTTTGTTTTGACCTCTACACAAAGTTATACTCAAATTCAACAGATGTGTTATATTGGGGCATATAGGCATCATGCACACCTCATGCATCCTAACATATTTGTCTTGATGGTGTGTTTTTTGAGAGATGGTGTGGAGGCCATGAGAAACAAGCACCTGCTCGACCTCCACCAGCGGACATGTTTGTCGGCCCCTCATTGGTGCAGCGGAGACAGAAGATGTGTATAAATAGTGATGGCGATGCAGCAGCAGAGTGTGGTTTTCTCTCTCATCCAGAGAAAGCATGAAGTGGTTCATTCTGGTGGCTCTGTTCGGGCTCGGCCTCGCCCAACACAACCCGCACACCAAGCACGGCAGGACGGCCATCGTGCACCTGTTCGAGTGGCGCTGGGCCGACATCGCCGCAGAGTGCGAGCGCTTCCTGGGTCCCAATGGCTTTGGTGGAGTTCAGGTGTGTATGAAGGAACACAGGTGGGAAGCATCTAAATGACTTAGAAGATGGAGGATATTCTCATCTTTTCAGGTAGCTGATACAGAGGAGCTGTTTTTAGCATCTGAATGCAGACATCATGTAATGTATCACAAAGTGTGAATCCCACTTTAATTACCTGCCTGTATGTGATGACTAAATACTTATCTTTAATTAAAATGAGAGGAGCTGTGCAATTCCCTCAGGTAACAGTTGATTCCAGGTAAAGAGGTTGTTTCTTTCATTGACTTTCAGATTGAGAACAATTGCCTTTTCAGGGTGATAGAAACCAAATCTAAACAAATAAAGACAATCATTTGGAGCTAGGGAAGGAAACGTAAACTTCTAATATTGAAGATACAGTGAAATGAAAACAAAATAAGGATACAAAACACAAATCTTGCTTTATAATTAGAAAACAGCTTTTTGGAAATGTCCCTGTTTGGCATCTTTCTTTCACTTGATTTAGAATTTAGTACCAAAACAATACAGATATTTCTGGATACAACATTTCCCCTAAATGTATTACAAAGCAAAAGTATAAGTAATGCAAATGGTGCAGTGCATTGTCCACTCACTTCCCTGTCAAGTGATTGTGTTCATACTGACAGCCCCTGTTTTGAAATGGTTGATTATTGTCTTCTCCTGTGTGCTGCTCAGATCTCTCCTCCAAACGAGCACATCGTGCTGGGCAGCCCCTGGAGGCCCTGGTGGCAGAGATACCAGCCAATCAGCTACAACCTGTGCTCCCGATCTGGCAGCGAGAACGAGCTGAGAGACATGATCACCAGATGCAACAACGCCGGGGTAAACAATGGTTGATGTGAATTAACGTCTCTGTCTTCGGGCTGAACCAGTGGAGAACAGCACAGCTCTGACATGAACAATGAGAGTAATGTGTGAGGGGAGGTGTGGAAATAACAGATAGGAGGATAAGTGTTGAGTGTTTGTGTTGCAGGTCAACATCTACGTGGACGCTGTCGTCAACCACATGTGTGGAGCCGGTGGCGGAGAGGGAACGCACTCCTCGTGTGGAAGCTGGTTCAGCGCAAATGCAGGACTGGCAGTGGAAACATTGAGAACTATGGTGACTCCAATCAGGTAAAGAATGCCACTGAGAAAACTGAGGGGAAATTCCCTGGCCCCTTCTATAGAGTCCACTCATCCTTACATGTGTTATTTATTCCGTTGTTTTAGTCACACTGACTTAATTCATTTGATATATTTGGTCGTCACACTAATCTGAATGAGAGCCTTACTATGTAGGACTTTAAAGGCCACTGATGATTTCAATATTCAAGAGTTTTAAGTCTGATGACGATATATCTACATAAATATATTTTAATGAGGATTCTATACATTTAGTTATTGGGTTTTCATTGGTATGATATTACCAGCTCCTTTGAAATGTTATAAATATGTAAAGGACAGCAGCTCAGGGGGTTAACTCTGGAATCGGATATTTTCAATGCACCTATTGTAACTGTGCTGACATGCAAATCAGGAAATAATGGACATAATTAAGTAACTGAGGCACAATGAACAGACTAACACCTCATTAGGTGTCTTCTACTGAAAAGTCCTGGACGTATCTAACTACGTGTGTTTTAGGTCCCGTCAGTTTGATATTGAGGGAGAGAAAAACATTCATTTTCTTGCTAGAATTATCTTATTGACTGTTCCACTCATAAAATCTCATTTGTCAACGGGCTGCTGCTAAAACTTGTCAACAAGCTCTGATGAGTGGTTTTCCATTAGCAGAGGATTGCAGTGGCTCAGTGCTGCAGAAGCAGGCGCAGCTGGCCCGGCTGCTGTCAGAGGCGTCACGAGGAGTTTGGTGCAAGTTAAACAGGAGGAGAAATGAGGCGGCGTGATTTATCGTCATTCCGGAGGAACGTATTACACAATAAAGTAAACACCATGCAGACGCTGCACATTCTATTGTGCAGCGCTCAGATCGGTGAACTGGTGTGTGGACAGCAGTGGAGTCACAGCACTCTCTGGTGGATTAACTACACAGTAAAGACTCTGGTAATAAAGTAGTTCAAGCCTTTATGAACACAGACGCCGGTTTATCTGCAATTAGCTTAAATCAGCTGATAAACCTGGTCGGCCAATCGTTTGACCTTTAATTGGTAAATTAAATCATAAATAATGCTTTGAGTTCTGATCTTCACTGCTCCAGGTGCGTGACTGTCGCCTGGTGGGTCTGCTGGACCTCGCCCTGGAGAAGGATTACGTCCGGGGCAAGGTGGCCGGCTTCATGAACAAGCTGATCGACATGGGCGTGGCTGGATTCCGAGTGGACGCCTGCAAGCACATGTGGCCCGGCGACCTGGGGGCCGTCTACGGCCGTCTGCACAACCTCAACACCAAGTGGTTCTCCGGTGGCTCCAGACCCTTCATCTTCCAGGAGGTACTGTTTGTTTTATTTCCGCACAGGATTGATGGAATATTTCAAACAGAGAAAAGGTAAAATATCGTCCAGGACGCAAACCGTGGACTCCTCTACAACATAGCCTGTATAGAGGAGGTGCATATGTCATCATGTATTTGACAGTTTAGTGTTTTGCTTTGAACTGAACCTGAAGGAAAACATTACAGCCAGTGAGCATGAATTTAAACATATTTTTTAGCGTCTTTAACATAGAGAAAAACGTTCAGTGCAATTTTTTGTTCTGATGCAACAGCAGCATCTACGTTAACGTCTTTGAGAGCTGCCATTACCGAGATCTGTTGTAAAGTCAGATTTTCCAGTGCAAACATGTAATTGTACACTCATTAAACGTCAAACTCACCAACATACCACAGCGTGCAGGAATATGCAGAATACATGGATGATATCAACTATGTGCTGTTTTCCCTGCAGGTTATTGATCTGGGAGGTGAGCCCATCACATCCAGGGAGTACTCCCATCTGGGAAGAGTAACTGAGTTTAAATATGGAGCCAGACTGGGAGGAATCTTCAGAAAGTGGAACGGCGAGAAGTTGTCTTACACCAGGTATGTGTGTTTCTGCTCTTGTGGCTGGATCATAGTTCAAATTAAAATATTAAGAGAGGTAATTTCATCTCATCGCATAGTTAGAATCACTTTTGTTAAAGCAAAAAGTTTTTACATGCAAAGGTTTTGAGTGATGTTGAGGACATGGAGTTTCTGAATTAAACACTGTATCTAATATTTTGTCTTTTTAATGCAAACTCAAACTCATTGATATAATTGTGTTCTTGTCTGCAGGAACTGGGGAGAGGGTTGGGGTTTCATGCCCGACGGAAATGCTTTCGTCTTCGTTGACAACCACGACAACCAGAGGGGCCACGGTGCCGGTGGTCCTTCCATCGTCACCTTCTGGGACCCCAAGCTCTACAAGATGGCTGTTGCCTACATGCTGGCTCACCCTTACGGAGTGACCAGGCTGATGTCGAGCTTCCGCTGGAACCGACACATTGTGAACGGAAAGGTAAAGTTATCAATGATCAACGTTATCAATAAAATCTGTTTACCCATCTAGAAAGTGCATTATCTAACCTTTTACAACCAACAGGAGTCAACACCAGTGTTCAGTCTTGTGTTGCTTCAACTGAAGTGGTGACATTGAGTAAATGCATTGAAATGTGTGTGTTTGGATCATTTATCCATCATTGCAGGATCAGAATGACTGGATGGGACCTCCCAGCCACGGTGATGGATCCACCAAGTCAGTTCCAATCAACCCTGATCAGACCTGTGGAGATGGATGGGTGTGTGAGCACAGATGGCGTCAGATCAAGTGAGTCCTCAGGAAGCGAGACGCAGCACGTGCACACATCACTGTTCACCTCTGAAGAAACTGTTGTTTAGACCATATGAATATATTTTTTGTAACTCCCCTCTAGGAACATGGTGAAGTTCCGTAATGTGGTCAACGGACAGCCTCACTCCAACTGGTGGGACAACAAGAGCAACCAGGTCGCCTTCGGACGTGGAAATCGTGGTTTCATCGTCTTTAACAATGACGACTGGTAAGACCTTCATAATCTAACAAGAACTGACAAAAACTAATGTCTCTCAATTACTAGCAAGATAAAAATAAATGTGTACGACCAGATTGTAATGCATGTCTACATCCAAGGAACAAACATGTCTGTGTTTCCCTAAACAACATTCTTGTCCATCAAAATAATTCAACAAGGTTCTTCTAAAGGTTTTTAAAATCTAAAAACATTTATCCTGTCTTCCCCCTCAAGGAATCTGGATGTGACCCTGAACACCGGCATGCCCGGTGGCGCCTACTGTGACGTCATTTCCGGCCATAAGGAAGGAAACAGGTGCACCGGGAAGCAGATCAACGTTGGAGGTGACAGCCGCGCTCACTTCAAGATCAGCAACAGAGACGAGGACCCCTACGTTGCCATCCACGCTGAATCCAAGTTGTAAACTCGTCCTGTGTAACTTAAAATAAAATGTATTTTCTAACTTGAATGATGAATAGTTTTTTCTGTCACAAATATTTTATTTTGTGCACAAATTGTTTCCTTAAATCTACAAGATTGGTATTAATGAAAGCCTGGCATTTCTAGATGCATTTTTTTATTTAGAAAAGTGAGGCCAACAGAATCAGCATGTAAGGCTGCAGGGGGAGCTGTTGCTCAACAAAATACGCACAGTGTTGCTTTAACATCACTGGATGTGGATATGATCACAAACACTGCCTCCTGAAGAGGAAATTACATAAAACAGCCACTGATGCATTAACAAGGGGGGGAAACTAGGATAGAGGTTGTATCTTATGAAGTGTTTTATATACTAATCACCCTTTTGAAGAAAATCTGTTCATTCTTAAGTAAAATGTGTTTGAACTGAGGATGAAGAACAACATGACGATACTGTTTAACCACCGTCTGCTTGAAAAGTCTGTTAACTCCAGTTTCCTTTAAACCTTGGCTGTGATGACCACGCTGGGAGGGTCCTGGATATGTGAAAGGTTAATAAGCTGTCAGAGACATTGAACACTGGGGGCAAGGAGACGTACAGTATGTTCAACTCTAATAATAACCAGAGAAAATAAATCTGACTTCCCAGATGGTGTGTGGTGCAGTCAGACCCAGAGCTAAAGTTAAATGTTCTATGACATTTAAAGAGAATCAGCACACCAATGCTACACTGTGCTGCAAAACAAAGTCTGGATGATGCATGCACACTTCCTCCCATGCAAAATAAAGCAGAAATATCCATATTAGTCAAAAGTTACAGTTTTTAAAACTATAAAAACCTAAAGTTACCAAAAATGCTCATCTGACTGATACTTGAATGAAAATAATATCAGAAAAAAACATTTTAATATCTTTTTTTTTCCATAAACAAGGAATAGATTCAGTAATATTCCAGAAAGAGTGAGAGATAAAGGCAACCTGTTGCTCCACATTCAGGTTTTAAAGATCAACTCGAGTCAAGGACAGTCACTGCATTATATAAAAAGGTTTTTGTAAGTTGTGTAAGTTGAAGCTGCTGCTGTGTCAACATCACGTGGTTATTGAACTGAGAGAGCAAATGATTCCGACTGGTAAAAGTTTCCAATACAAATGTACTGTCTTCATATTCAAATTAATGCAAAATAAATGTCTAAATATGACATTATTGTAATATTTCAAGTCAGAAGAAGGTTTTAGTTGTTATTTCATGTCCTTAAAGTTCATCTTACTGCTACATGACAGAGGATGATTCTTCTGAGCTCGCTTTCACTTTGTTTTGACCTGTACAAAGAATGAAAATATTTCCGAGGATGTTCAGGAGGCATCAGGGTCTTTGGCACATGTTCAGTCTCTTTTCACATTACATTTAAAGAGGGTGTACATGTGCTTGTTCAGAATGAAGGAAGGAAACCTTGATAAAGAAGCACCTGTTTAACCTCCATGCTGATATTTGCCGGCCTCTCATTGGTTCGATAGAGAAAAAGGGACCAGTATAAATACTAATCAGAGAAGCAGCAGCAGAGTGTGGTTTTCTCTCTCATCCAGGGGGAAGCATGAAGTGGTTCATTCTGGTGGCTCTGTTCGGGCTCGGCCTCGCCCAACACAACCCGCACACCAAGAAGGGCAGGACGGCCATCGTGCACCTGTTCGAGTGGCGCTGGGCCGACATCGCCGCAGAGTGCGAGCGCTTCCTGGGTCCCAATGGCTTTGGTGGAGTTCAGGTGTGTATGACATTGTTTTACTCCATTCTTTTTATGGTTCGCATTAATCAATAAACAGTCGTCGAGCTGCATGTTGGTGATGCACAAGGCAGTTTGAACAAAGATCACTACAATCTTCTGGAAAACAAAAAGGATTTTAAAGATGTTTTGGTTGGAACATCAATGTTTTATGTTCCTATGAATCTTTAACTGGTGCAGCGGACACCAAACATGACCTTTAACAATGTCACTGGATTTTTATTTTAATGTCGTCCAAAAAATTCTCAGATGAGGAAATCATGTGGTATCATTATCAATGGGGGGGTGACACAAGGTCAAGTTTACCGGAATCTTTCTGTGCTGAGTTTGCATGTTCTTCCTGTGTCCGTGGCTGTTTTTCCCGGGAACTCCGACTTCCTCCGAAGACATGCAGATTCTGATTATATTAACTGGAGACACTTAATTGTGATGCGCTGGCCACTGTCCACCGTGTGTACCCCAACCTCTCGCCTCATTCATCTGGAACTGGCTCAGGTCCCCCCTCCCGTGACCCTCAAAAGATCCTGAAAAACTTTCTTGGGTCTTCACATTTACCCCCCAAATTTAAGGCCGATCATTTGAACACTGAAGTAGAGACAGATGGTGAATCAAGATCTATTTTCTTCTGATGAATAAAGCCTGGAAAAGAACAGTAAAAGCTAAAGCAATCGAGAAGGAGAAACACTGATGTGAGGATGGAGCGAGGTCAGAAAATAATGGATCTTACATTTTCTACCATGCATCTCTATTGCAGCTTATATTAGAACAAGTTACTGCTACACACACACACACATCTTTCAAACAGCACAGTTTGCAGGATTTCAGTTAAATACAATTTAAATAACAACCATAATGGCATCAACAGGGTTATTTTTTTCAAACTTTTGAAAGTTCTTCTGGACCCCACACCCCTAAACTACTGTCTCCAGAAGTCCACATGTTAAATTGCTGTGATGCCTCTTTTATAACTGTTAAGTAGACTCATAGTCCTGGTTAGCATCGATCTTCTGTCTGCAGACGACGCCTGTGTTAAAACTGATTATTGCTGCCGTGTCTTTTTCCTGCTTGCTGCTCAGATCTCCCCTCCGAACGAGCACATCATACTGAACAACCCCTGGAGGCCCTGGTGGCAGAGATACCAGCCAATCAGCTACAACCTGTGCTCCCGATCCGGCAGCGAGGACGAGCTGAGAGACATGATCACCAGATGCAACAGCGTCGGGGTAAACGACATTACAACAGTAATTTAGTGAGAGGCATTAGGAACGTTGCTCTTGTGCGTTCGACAGCAGCTCGTAAATCTGCAGCCTCGTACGAGACAACAAACTCCTTCCAGGTACCTAACGGACCATTTGACTCCATCTGCATCATTATCAAAGTGTTTTTACAGCAATTGGTACCTGGCATTTCAAAAACATAAAAGATATCACTGGATGAAAAGCAGTAATTAAACAAATTGACGAGTCCTGAAGAACTTTCATTTAACAAATTTACTTGAGGCAATTAGCTCAGAAAATGAAATTCCCAACAGGTCAACATCTACGTGGACGCGGTCATCAACCACATGTGTGGAGCCAGCGCTGGAGAGGGAACGCACTCCTCATGCGGAAGCTGGTTCGACGCCGGCAAGAAGGACTTTCCCAGCGTCCCCTATTCCAACTGGGACTTCAACGACAACAAATGTAAGACCGGCAGTGGGGAAATTGAGAGCTACGGTGATGCTTATCAGGTAATGATAACAATTGGACAGATTTGGGGCCTTTATGCTTGATGTTGGTTCAAATACAAGCAGCATGTGAATAACAGCAGATCTTCACTGCTCCAGGTGCGTGACTGTCGTCTGGTCAGCCTGCTGGACCTCGCCCTGGAGAAGGATTACGTCCGGGGGAAGGTGACCGACTTCATGAACGTGCTGATCGACATGGGCGTGGCTGGATTCAGAGTGGACGCCTGCAAGCACATGTGGCCCGGCGACCTGCAAGTCGTCTACGGCGGTCTGCACCACCTCAACACCAAGTGGTTCTCCGCTGGCTCCAGACCCTTCATCTTCCAGGAGGTAGCTTGTTTTTTAAATTAGTTTTTTTAGAAGTTGCTAAAGGAATGATTCGATATCTCTAGAAGACAGCGGACAACCAAAAGGTTGGGTGACGATTTACAGGGAAATCAAGAAAATGCTGCAGGGGAAAAATGGATGTGTATTCAAAGGCGTGATTGGACAAACCCCCGGCAGTAATCTGTATGCAAGGAGGTGATTGGAGAAGTGGGAACCGCCCACTTGTCCAAATATTGGTACTGATAATGCCTCTGCAGTCAGCAGAGCCGTGGGAAAGAGTCAAGGTGGTGAACACAAACACTGTGGGAGCAGGTGGTTGTATAAAAGAAGTCATTATCAGCCGACAAGCATCATAACAGCACACAAGATTTAATGCTGTTATATAAAACGCAACTTGGAGGCTGCAAGTTCCTAGAATAACCTGCAATCACAAAATAACAGTGTGCTCTGTCTTCACTAAAAGACACGAGGGTTTAGCTCCATAAACATGGTTCTTATTATAAAACCAAAATGTTTACTTCGTTAATTTAATTCACAAATCTCTGACATGGCACAGTTAATACAATCTAACATTATATGACAGATGGATTAGTGATATAAATGTGATGCTGTTTTCCCTGCAGGTTATTGATCTGGGAGGTGAGTCCATCACATCTCAGGAGTACGTCAAACTGGGAAGAGTGACCGAGTTCAAATATGGAGCCAAACTGGGAACTGTCTTCAGAAAATGGAACGGCGAGAAGCTGTGTTACACCAGGTATGTGAGTTTCTGCAATATTTTAAGGCCTAAAGTAAAAAATACCCATTTTAAATACTTTATGTAATATATTTTTGTTTGTGTTCTTGTCTCCAGGAACTGGGGAGAGGGTTGGGGTTTCATGCCCGATGGAAACGCTGTTGTCTTCGTTGACAACCACGACAACCAGAGAGGTCACGGTGCCGGTGGTGCTGCCATCGTCACCTTCTGGGACCCCAGGCCCCACAAGATGGCCGTTGCCTACATGCTGGCTCACCCTTACGGAGTGACCAGGGTGATGTCGAGCTTCCGCTGGAACCGACACATTGTGAATGGAAAGGTACTGTCTCTTTGAGGAGAAATTAATCAAATTTATCGTGCATATTTGAAATTGTTTTGTCTAAATCAATCGATAATGGTCTTGTAGGATCAGAATGACTGGATGGGACCTCCCAGCCACAGTGATGGATCCACCAAGTCAGTTCCCATCAACCCTGATCAGACCTGTGGAGACGGATGGGTGTGTGAGCACAGATGGCGTCAGATCACGTGAGTGCACAGGAAGCGAGAGTGCATCTTTTCTACAGTAGCTGAAATTTGCAGTTATAAAATCCACCTCATTATCTTTTTTTCCTTTCCTTCAACATACAAATACAACTATTTTAAAGTTGATCACATAAAACTGAGACACATCATTAGGCCAAGAAGTTTTTATACTTTACTAACACTTAACAATAATGACAAGAATCAATCAGTGATGTATTATTTATATCATCTCCTCGTTAGCAACATGGTGAAGTTCCGTAACGTTGTGGACGGAGAGCCTCACTCCAACTGGTGGGACAACCAGAGCAACCAGGTCGCCTTCGGACGTGGAAATCGTGGTTTCATCGTCTTTAACAATGACGACTGGTGAGTATTATCTACTCATAACTAAATATCAAATGCGTGGTTGGAATTGGCAGATATATGTTTCCCTGATGAATATCATTCATTAAAAGCAACAGTAATATTAGACTGATTTTACACAAAACTTCCAACAAATCATTTTTTGGTCCTTATCTTTTCAAAATAATGTTTAACCGTGATCGACCCTGTGTTCCCCCTCAGGGACCTGGATGTGACCCTGAACACCGGCATGCCCGGGGGGACCTACTGTGACGTCATCTCCGGCCTGAAGGAAGGAAACAGGTGCACGGGGAAGCAGATCCACGTTGGAGGCGACGGCCGCGCTCACTTCAAGATCAGCAGCAGAGACGAGGACCCTTTTGTTGCTGTTCATGCAGAGTCGAAGCTGTAATCACGTCCTCAGGGACTTGAAATAAACCAGATTATTGCAGATTAATAAAAGTAGTGACGTCACCTCTATTTTAATGAACTTATACCATTTGATTTGACTGCAGCATTACACGAGTAGAAAACACGTAAAAGGTGTCAATCTCTACTTCTTATGCTGACTTTGAATAATTAAAACAATCAGTCTGAAATTTGCACTTTTACATTTTAAAACTAAACCCTCATCTCCCAGAACAAAGTCAGAAATGACACCAGCTACATTTGTATGTGTATAATGCAAGTTTTCCATATTATACGATAGAGTGTAATAAATAAAAATGCGAGCACAGAGATGTTCCTGTCCTCTTCTTCTCTCATATTCTTTAAGTGCACATCTGTCCATTGTGTTTGGCAGTGAAATTAGACATTAGTTGGGTTATTCCTTTTATTAGACAACCACACACATTCCACTACAACATGTGAAGAAACCAGAAGTTTGCCTGATCCTCTAACCCTGGTGAAGTTTGCTGAGCTGATGATTGGACGGTCATAGGGACGAGATTTCGGTGGGATTTTACAAATAGTGAGTTGAAATATGAAACGACAACGAAAAGGTTTTTGACATCGTTGTCCAGAAGCTGTGTCCTCAGACAGCTGCACGGCCACCGAGTGTCCTGGACGAGCCCTGTGACGCCCACGCTTGTCCTCCACTGCTGCATTGTGCATTCCCCTCACCTCCATGACTCCTCGCCATCACACTGCGGCCACTTCAGTTTCACCTGAGTGCAGCACTGGCATCCGTCATTAGGACATCACAGGGGCCCGGAGGGGCAATGAGTCCAATATCCGTCCTCACTTTCTCCCTCACTCTGCCCGTCTTCCTGTCCCGTCACCCTCACTTTCTTCCTGTCTCCACCTTCCCTATGCAGCCCACCTACGTACCAGCCGCCACCTGAGGTGAGAGAGTGGAGGTGACGCCTGCCAGAACATTCAGCTCATCTCTCGCTGTCATGGCAATGTGACCCTCAGGCAGGAGAGAGTTTTTCCTCCCTGGTTCATTTAAACAATAAGAGAAAGCAATGAATGGAAAAAGAAAAACACAGTCTTGTTTTCTCAGTAAACGTTGTGTAAACACTGACATGTGGTTTGTGATGTGACTCACGATACACTGAAGTGCACAGAGTGTGAGTCAGATCCAGCAGATTGTAAGGAAAGCTTCACTAACATAAAAGGTTTAAATGTGAATCCTCATCATCTGGAGGAATCAGCTGAAGGTGCGAGTGGCTGCCTCCTTTAAAATAGAGCAGATTAATCTTTGTCTGCAAAATGTGCAAGAGAGAAAGTCAAAATGACAGAGAGTGCAGGGGGAGGATAGACGGAGGCCTGAGCGGCCGACTAGCCTCAACATATTGCAACTGCTAAATTATTGACCCTCTCTCCATCTTTGGGTCCGGCAGCTGCGAGGGCCTGTACGTTCCGATTAGCTGCCGAGACGTCAGTGTAGCAGAGCGGGGTCCTTGGTCCTGTCATCCTCACTGATGCTTTGTGACATGGCTGTCAACGGTGTCCCCGTCCTGTTTCATATTTCATATGGTGCCCCAGACCTGTCTGTCACGTCAGCCGGGGAGAGAGACAGTCATCAACTTGAGGATGAAGCCACTGAGTTTTTTGGCTCTGTTCAGCTTTTTCAAACACCGGTGGAGGTGAAGCTCAGGCTGTGGTCTGATAAAGATGGAGTTAGGATTTTTAATACTCTTGATACATAATAAACAATAATAAACAAAACAGTTCATTTTAAATCAGTCTTTTTCTATAAACTTCCTTTAAACAAATACAAATATTGGTTTAAAATGTATTTTTTTGATTTATTATTTCTCTAGTGGTGACATCAGCATGTGATGATTCGTTCAGCAGTTAAGTACCAGAGTAATATTCAGCTTCCCACCACTTGGGGGCAGTATTGAAGCAAGAACTATGAAAGTTTTTTCCAAAACAAGATTGAAAATGTCCATGAGACTCTCTGTGAAATTTATTTCATAACTACTTGAAATTCTGGGAGGAATTACTCTGATGATAAAAGAAATTCACGCCTGATCTTTAATTCTACAAATTGAATTATTGTCGATGGAAGTATAAGAGGTTTTCATCCGATGCAGATTGTATATAAGTATAAATTAATGTAAGGAGTCTATATTTTTGTATTTTTATAATATTAATATCATATATTTCAGCTAATAACTCTGGTTAAGGCCTCAGTAAAGACGGTTATTGATCCCAAGCTCTTGACAACTGAATATTCATTGATTTATTTATTGGTTTTCCAGTCACTGGCGAGTCCCGTCATGCTTCCAGCTTCCTCACCTTCCAGCTGTCACTTCATATCTCTGTGTAGTGGCACTTTCACCATGGCAACGAGCCATGGCAACCCGTACATCTGAAAATAGGCTGAATATAAGTACTTTGAGAGATAATTCAGAACATTTGGTGAATTTGTGAAGATTTCACATCTGCTTTTTTTTGGGGATGAAAGTGGATGAAAGAACTTTTAGTTTCTTGGTCTGAATTGAATATAAATTACATAAAGTGCTGTTTTTATTTACTGCCACTAAAAAAAAATACAGTTTTGTGTTTGGACATAGTTCAAAACAATGGAGAAAGTTGTGTTTGACTTCATTTGACTATTAAAAAACCTCCTTATTTCCCCAATGGAGTAATTATATTTTATCTTCTATGAATGACACAAAGAGGATTAAGGTATTTTAACCATTAGTTTTAACATTTGTAAGATGCTGTTTTTCTAGAAAGTGACGGAGGCCAATTCAGATTTATTGTTATTGCTTTATTTTGGATAATTTGAATAACTCATGTTGATATTTTGGGATCTAAACTGGATATAATTTCTATTCTTTTTGTTGTGACAAAGCCTGTAACGGTTGTCTTATCTTGTTTATGCTGTCTGGATTAAATTTGTGGTTTTATTGCCCTTTTTAGTGAAGTCTCTCTTGAAAAAAATACATTTCAATTTCAATGAGGCTTTGGACGGGATAAAAAAAGGAAACTGAAATTAAACAAATGAGGATGAAAGTTGTTGTTTGGATGTAAAAATTATGTAAATGATGAGTCATGGTAAAATTATTCGGAAGGTATTAGAAATATAAGTATCATGCTGGTTACACACAATTAACTTTTCTCAGACACAGTTCATATCCTACACACGGCTGCAAATGTATGAATAAGAATATTTCCTGCATCAAAGTAATAAAGAGCAATAAATTAATATAATGGTTAAAACAGGATCATTTTACGAAAAAGCGGCAAATTATATGAAAATAGCTTGAAACTCCACTGATGCATGTGTTCATTGATCTGTGTCACCGTTACCCTTTCCCCACACCTTTGCTGTCCTTGCAATGTTCTTATTCATACCCCCCACTAACAGATTATACAGCAGCACACAGAGCAACGTGAAGGTTGGCCTTTTGTGTCCTCATACATTTCTCTGCTTAGTCTTTAATGATATCATTGCCGGGCTAAGTCATCTTTTATGGCTGACACCCCACAGGGTGGCCAATATTTAGTCTCGTATGTGTGTGTGTGTGTGTGTGAGTGTGTGTGTGTGTGCACCAGGCATCCTAAATGTATGTGCGACCAGCTCCTACTTAGCCCTGAGTCTTATAGCCAGACTAATATGAAGCTAAAACACCAGTATGTGAAACAGGCGCCCAGCACAACTTTGAGATAATTGAGACAAACTCATTCAGTCGCGGCTCATTTAATATAATGAGCAGAGTGAGCTGTTCAATTTGCATACTGATAAGATGCCTCCATCCGATTACATAGCCCCCTCTCATAGATATTCACCATGGATATTACATCTAATCAGAGCATGGATTTATTTTACACACACACTCAGAGAAGTGCAAACTAAGGGTTTCAATTAGGCGATTGCCAGGTCTTAATCACCTCAAAGACAAATTGGGCGGCGGGTCAGCGGCCTCCGGAGTCCTGGTGCCAATAGAAGTGTCTCAGATGTGGAAGGTTCAACGCCGATCGACGAGATTGGAAAAAACACAAAGCACAAATTTGCTACCAAAAAAAAGGAAAACCCTCTCTATTTCAGCAGCATTTATATTTCATGCCTTGGCTTTGGGATCGTGTGTGATGACCCCTTCAGCTGTCGCCCCTGTGCTTTCCTTTATTGATCCCTGTTATTGCTGTGGAAGTCCCCAGCCGCTCGTGTTTGCTCCCCAACACTCTCTCCCCCTGTTCCAGCAGGTTTTCAATTGCACAGGTGCTCTACCTAGATGTTTGCATTGCGTGTGGCGGTGGAGCCGAGACCAAAAACAATGAGGGGCGGACCAGCGCTGGCTGGGCTGAAAAATCACATGTTTGTGCAGTGGCTCTAAGCGCTGCTGGAGGAATTGGACCAGGGATTGCAGCCCCACGGGCGGGTTCCAGAGCCCACGAGCCTGTGGAGCAAGACTTTCTGAAAGGGAGCAGATGGTGACATGAATAGTGCAGCAGGTCCCGTCCACCCCTGCCCATTGCCTTGCGTGCAGCACATTACCTCAACAAACGCTTCTCATAATTGATGTGCTGGAATGGCCCCATCATCGCCGGATTTTTGCAGAGCGGCAGAATCGTCAAGGTCATTTCTGCTTCTCTGGTTCACTCGTGCAACGTCTGGTACTTCAAGAGGAGTGGACTTTCTGAAAGTTCTTGGATATTACACACGCAGATACACTGGATTCATCTGTCTCCGTGTAGGCAGCAGGGTTTGGGGCGGATGAAGCTTATAAATTACTTACCTGGCCGTGCGTGTGTATAAACTGCAGTTGTAGCAACTGGATTTTATTTTATATTTCATTCAAGATACATTTTTTGGGAACAAAATTTCCCCCTTCGTATCAACACATATTTTCATCTCTGAGAGTTGATTCTAAAACACTTCTGCCTCCCACCTAATTCCCTATCTGTCTACCAGGCATAACAGGGGGGGGGGAAGCCCACAGAAACACTTTAATTATACATGGCAGCCCAGGGCAACACATAACATTAAACTTGTATGGCTCGGTTTAGACAGCGTATGTCAAAATCTGTTTTTCTGACCCAGTCAGCCCAGCGCTCTGCCACAGTATTTCCCAGTTTAATTTATAAAACCACAACAGAAAACATCTGGAAACAATCCTCACGTTGTCTACATTATTTTGTCTGATTGACTGTCAGTTTACAACAACTATACAGTCCTTATCTGCACTTTCACAGACAAAATAAACGTTTGTTGAATAGAAGAAAAATGTAATAAGATGTGATATTGTTCTGATCCATCAAAAGGAGACCAGAGAATACTGATACCTACTTATTTAGAGAATGTGTTTTAAAATATAAACATTTTTAACAGAAGGATATTGAACATGAATAATGAATGAATAAAAATAAGAATATTGACGCCGCAATTATCAAACTGTTTGATTGCACGGTGTTTAATTAATGTCAAATGCTCTTTGCAACTGCGAGGTTACTAACAGGTTATCTCAAATACACATTATCAGAGGAGACGGCAATGCCATCATGAGTAAGCTAGCAGGCTGATGTTAGCGCCGCTGCACAGTTGCATGGGAGCTGACTCAGTCTTGTTGATTTATATTCACCCGTCTGCAGGAAGAGTTTGACATTTTGAGAAATATTCTTTGAGATTTGCTTTGAGAATCTGGTGAATTATAAAGCTAAAGCTCTCATACCCTTCTTCATAGTTTGTCCCCATGAACTTTTCTGTTGTCTCCACGTTTACACATGCATCCTGCAAGGTGTTGTGTCCATTAGTTACCGTATTTGTTATGACTGCTGTTTACTGTGAGATTGTCCTTTGTGTACCGTATGCTCGCCAGGAAAATTAAATGAGCACGCGTTCCCTGCCAGCTGGGAAATACGGCAAAATCACATGTTCTTCATTGTAACTTGCTGATAAGTTGTCACTCACACTGCAGCACCCCCCAAACAATGACCAGACCGCGGGCTGAAGACATGTAAACCCAGGGGAACATGTCACATTTCCCAGGGATATTCATGAGCCTTTCTGAGCTTAAATCTGCATAGAGGGGAACAACAACAACAGGCACCCGGCCTCTCCAAGGTGAAACACAAGTGTTATTTTATTTATGCCCTACCCATCTCACCACTGTCCACCCCCTCCTCCCCTCTTTGTCTGCCCTCCCTGGGGAGCCCGGCCGCTGTGCCCCAGAAAGCTGACATGTCCAGGTTGAGGGGAGCGGTCCAATGTGGAGCGATGGGCAGCGCCTTGGTCGCCCAGACAGAGCCGGCACTGAACACATGCAGCAGTTCTCCTCCGCTGCACCGACACACGCCTTCCCCGAGCACACGCGTGACCTTCAGAGACGACTGGAGGATGTGGTGGGTGAAGACGAGAAAGAGAAAATAGTTAACTTTTTTATTTGAGTGATTAAAGTGGTGGTAAAAGCTATTTTAGAGTGAGAATTTGTTGATAATTACAGTGATTGGAAAGTGAAGTTTAGTTTTTTATTCTTGTTTGTTCTATAAATGTGAAGGTAAATAAAATGTCTCATTTTAAAATTAAGAAAATTAAACGCACAATATGAAGGTTCGGCCACTAGGGGTCTGTCAATCAAAACAACAACAGAATATGTAGTTTAATGATGTCATAAAGCAGCGTGGGATCATGGGATAAGGTTATGTTTTAAAGTTGTATTTATGTTATGCAGAAAAAATGCCAATGAATAATCGTGATCCATCACAAGTGACCAATACAAACAGTGGAAGGAATAAACTACGCTAGCAGTGGGTTTTTCCTTCGTCATACGACATTTGCCACAGACGTTATAGGAGAAACCGGACGTGACACAATATGAATGAATAAAATAGTGAATTTCTCTGAGTTTGAACATTGTTGGACACATTTTGGATAATGTAAGAACACAAGTCAACACAGTTCTTGTCGTTTCTAGTTATTTTAATGAAGAAATGTTACATATTACGTCTTTAAACTACATATGGGATAAGTGACAGGTCTTTCTGTGAGCCGCCCCGCTTTTTTCCGCCAAAGACTGATTGGCCGCGAGCAAGATTGACACGTCAGTGACAGCTGCCCAGCAAACTAGCCCTGTTAGGTCAATGCACCCTGACAGCTCGCTGACACCCCAATTTCCTGATGAGCCGCCTGCTGCGCGCTGTCTTTTAAAGAAAGCTTAAGACATCTTCTCCGGCGCCCGACCCATTCCTGCTGCTTAATTTCTTTCCATCACTTGTCATCTGATTATGCGGTTGTTCACTTTGTTGTGTCAGCAGATGGAGAGGGGGTTAATGACTTCGGAGCTGAGAGTGCTTCAGCGCGCCCCCGCCTCGCAGGACATGTAACTCCAGAGTGTGTAATGGATTAAGAGACGAGGGATGGAGTGAGTGGAACATGTATGTGCATCAGCGGCTTGAAAAAGCCCACCTGTTTATACAGTCAGAGTACTGAGATGAGATGTGTGTATACGCATTCGTTACCTATTTTCAAATATATTTTCCGTCAATGTGACATTTTGCAAATACTGTATTTTAAATAATGTTAAAACATCTTTTTTAGTTTTAGCATGAAGCCTATATTCATTTACCCTAACTAATACGTTACGAAATATGATACGCCCTCAGGTGCACAGCTTCAGCATGCAGCGAAACAAACTTCCAATAAAAGTTAAAGACAAGTGAAGAGGGGAAATTTGATTAATTCATGTATTTAGCAGATCACAAATATTCACAGACAACATATTTGTTTTTCACCAGAACATCAACTCTTGCTGGAAATTATATATTTGTAGTGACGGCAGCGTGATTAAACATTTTATGCTTGTTTTTAGTCAAGAAAAGATCATGGCTGGTGTTTTAATACTGAAAAAGTTCACAGGAACTCAAGACATGTTTTAATTTATCAAATTACTTAAGACACATTTATTTATTTATGTGGATTCAACCTAAATGTTGAAATGACGTCAACTGTTCTTTATAACTACAGTAGAAATAAGCAGCTAGTATAAGCAGCTTTTTGTCAGTGAGTCATAAAACAATAATTATTTTTCTTTTATAGTTTGATTTAAAAAAAAAACACACCCCCATCATATCCCCAAGCCCATATAACTGAATGCCCAAATTATTAATGGAAAAACATATTGAATGGTCATAAACAGCAATAGAGCCTGGAACTTCTTTGTTTAAATGGACACAATAAGAGAATCTACATCAGTTTATACAATACTATTGTATTCTGCAATAATACAAGTGTATAACAGAATCTTGTAAGAGATTCAGTAAATGTATTAACCTGTGACAACATGACAATAATGACTCTTTGTGACTCTAACAGCAGGTAACAGGACATTTTTAACACCTATAATATTGTCCTCTTATCAAACACAATATAATGAGTCAGGAAAAAAAAACCTGCCTTTTCCATCCCCTTGAATCCGATTATAAACACGCCAACCCCGAACAAGCAAAACCGTCTGGGCCTTCCTCTGCCTTCCCGGGAATGAATTCACCTCATGCTGTATAATGAGAGTTGGTATGGGGTCCATATGGTTACAGCAGGGTTGGGCAGGACCGGAGATAGGGAGACGGGGGTAATGCACGTTTTAATGAGATGAGTCTCTGTGGCACACCTGCACTCCAGCGAATCTGTGAGGATTGCTCACCGGAGCCTAGAGAGACTCGAGATCTGAGGGAAGTGCAATAGAAAAGCCTTAAAGTGCCTAAAAATGCACCAGTGACTTAATCAAGTGCTGCATTCAGTGCACTAACGTGTCTGATTTGGACAAGACCCCTGATTTGCAGCATTACTGGATCTTCCCTCTGTTGACAGCGAGCTACACAGAATGCTAATTGGGTATTACTCCAAATTCTTTCCAGCATGCGTTTGATGGTCACTCTGCTTTGTGTAGGTTGCCGCACAGATTGGATTTGGCCCCCTGAGTGGATTGTGACTCACGGCGTCTGTGACTCAGCCTATGTTATCTTCCTCTGTAGCAGCATCACAGAGCGTTTGTCCACCACAAAGTGGCTGAGTCCGAGCAATTCCTTTCTGCCGTGTGCTCGCAGCCGAGTCGACTTGGTAGCTTTTGTGTCACATGACGGCGAGGCGGCCGTGAGGGCGAGTGGCGACGGCAGCCAGAGGGGGCGCTGCACAAGACTTCGTGGATGGAAGTTTAATCTGTGATCTGTAAATCATCGTAGTCCCATCAAAGGTGATAATTCATCAAATCATTGAAGACAAGGACACGCACACATGCACACACACACACGCACACATGCACACACACACGCACATGCCCACATGGCACTGTAGTACCCACAATTGTTTCGACCTTGACGTTTTAAGGGAAAAAGATTTAAGTTCCTCTGCGGCATGGCCACCAGTGCACAATACAGTAACAGCAGTAACATTTATTGCCATTCAAAAAAGCTCTATGATTTCAAATGACAGCCCAACTGGGCTAAATTATCATGGACAGACTGGGAAATAGCCAGCCAAGGTCAAACTGAGACAAACAGCATGTTATCCTGAGCCAGAGGGGGACCGATTTGACTGATCTCACACAAGAAGACTACACCAGGACCACCAGGGGCCTATTAGGGGCTACAGATTGTTGGGCCTTGTCATGCATTCCCTCTATTTATGCCTCTCAGTTGTCTTTTAAATAATACATCTCTGCTTAAGCAGAGTCCTGCTTTTTTAAACGCAGCACCTGGCGTGCTTTGGTATTCTGCAGTTTGCTCCCTCCCGAGGCACCGATTTTTATAAGGCTTTGTGAGGGAGCTTTGGTTCAGAGATGTGAGTGGAGAATATGACTGAACTGGGAGCTGCTGCATGACAATGATGTTAGTTGGAGGGATGGTTGGTTTGTATTGTGCAGTCATTGAAACTCACGACGCATAATGAAATAGGAGCGGAGAGTACGGAGGCTCTGCAATCTGACAGTTCAATGAGGATTTCTATCATTATATCGTATAGCAAATTAACTTTATAGATTCAATGTTAATCAACCTCCTGCAATTATTAGATTTCTTCTATTGAGGATTTGCAGAAAACAACATTAATATCCTCCAGTTAATTCGATACTTGAACTGGGTGGGTTTGGTTCTAAGTGTATGCAGATCTTATCCATATCTTGTGTGTGTTCCAAGTTGGCCACATTAAAATGTGAAGTTTCCTATGTGTTGCAGTCCTGGGTTCAGATGTATGCGTCTAATGAGGCCTCTCAAAGGCCTATTAGAGCCGGTGCTCCGGCCACTCAGATCTGGGTGGTTAGCACTGGTTCCCTGGTGGACCTTTGATTCTGACCCAGTTTGTAAGAAAAGCATAATGAGCTGAATGCTAGCGGAGTTATTGTCTCATTAGTTCTGACCTGTGCTCAACAGTTTTCTTTGTCCTCTGCTGCAGAGCTGCAGTGTTCAGCATTTGTTCAGTTTTAAGTCTGTAGCTTCCAAACAGCGGGGGGTGATGGAGAAATTGGTGTTTGGCATTTGGTTTGGAAATGTGTTCACCTGATTGTTGTTTAAAACCCGAAAAGGTCACATTACAATAAAAAGAGAAACGACTCTTAGTGACTTTATCGTTGGTTTGTAGTTTGGCAGTAATTAATCTTAATTTTGGCACAGTGTGCAATTGTGGAATTCTAATCGACACTGTAACAAGTAAATTGTCTGGAATTGATAGTCAAAGCTCACTTTGTACGTTCGATCGTCAGGCCACAACCTCACTGCTCACCTTGGATGTACCTGTCAGCCCCTTCTGACCCGTCGCACTATTTCCAAAGAAGAAAAAGTCAAAGTTTGCTTCTGAATACTAATAATGGCCTGTTTTGACCATATTCAATTCCCTTTTATACGTCCAGCACCAAATCACCACATAAGCACATTAGCTTAAGGCAATTTAAGGTCGAGATTAAATTATAGAGAAACCCAGCAGTTACCAAAACGAGCACACATCACTTTCACTGTTTTTTTTTGCTATTTTGGGCTTGAATCCCCAAGAGTAGGACAATGTTTTAACTTCTGAAGACAACCGACCAATATTTCTGACATGTCGGAAATTTAACCCAACCATGTGACGACTGGTCAGGAGCATCTGATCGCTCATTGCAAATGTACATTGTGTGAAAAATGGGTCAAAAACAGAAATTAAACATCCTCTCTTATAGAAGACATGTCACATGTCACATGAAGTGGAGATAGTAGTGAGATAATGGTTTGCGCAGGTGTATTTAATGGTTTAGTTTAATTATAGTCGCATTGAATCACATTTTATAAGATTTATTTCTTTGCCCTCCGATTAAAAATGAGCCACTAAAGTAATTCAATATTTCACAGGGAAAGAAAATATGGAAATTTTTGAGTATAAAAACCTTTTACCCCATATATATATATATATATATTACATCACATGTTCAACATACATGTGCCATTTACTGGGGTTATAATGTTTAGGGCATTTGCACTGTCACACACCCAATCTATATTTCTTAACACTGGGGTATGGAGAGTGGTTTCAAAGGGGTTTACACTGATCACACATGTCAGTTAACTGGTCACAGGAGGTACAAGTCTTTAATTTGCTGAATAATTTCTTCCGTGGCCCCGGGGAAGCTTTGTCAATACAGTGGCTGACTCAGAGAAAATTACTCATCAGCCTCGATCCTGGTTTAGGCTCAGACAAAAAAGCCGGCGTTAGAAACTGGAGGTGTGTGATAAAAAAAAAGATGCTTCACCATTTAAAGTTCATATCTTAACGATTGAGAAGCTTCATAAAAAGGCTTCGTAAAAAGGGATAGAGTGATCAGATGTCACCTCCTGGAATTCACCACTAACCACTAACTCCTGTTTGACATTGAAGCAAACGGTGGGGAGCAAACAATTAAAATTCCAAAAGATCTGAGAGCAGACGTCTGATGATTCCCATAGCGCGGCTACGAGTGGTTATCAAAAGCGATGTCTTCTCAATCACAGAAGGCCGCACAGTGTGGGAGCGTCTAACTCTGCAGCGGAACAAAAGTCCGGAGACGGGCCTTGGACGGAGCTGGAGGTAATTAAATGGGATTTACACTCATTCCATTTCACACTGATGGAACCTGAAGCAGATCTTCACTCAAGACTTCACACAAACGACAGACTGCCGACTCGCGGCGCTCGGGTCAGCGGGGTAAAGTGGACAACGGCAGACGTGGACAAGGTACCCTGCAGGGTCTGTGGCGGGTGGAATCAATCCAGTTTGTCAGAATACAAGGTTGGTGTTCTAAAACCAACAGGAACACAAATATTCACTCTGAATCGTGAGTTTGACGTTGTTTGGAAATGTGTTTTGCTGCAGGTTCTTTGAGATGGTGTGTGTGACAGGTTGGATCGGCTGGCGAACATCAGCCCGGGACCAAAACTTTTGCGAAGCGGGAAAAATCCGTACCACCCAGCGCCGGCTTTTAATCTCTCAAGTTTTCCCCAAACTCGGCTTCGGCAGATGCCACCAGAAGCAGAAGTCTTTACCAGAAAGTAAAAAAGTTAGTTAAGGAGAATTAAGTCGGGTCTAAAGAAAACGCCTCGAGTCATACATTTTTCCTTAAACAAGATTAAAACACTAAAAGCCTCATCATCATAAGCTTTTTGGAGGAAGAGCTCAACATGTACACACACACACGAGCACACGTCTGAGAATAGGAGGACGTGTGCGCACACACACATCTTCATTATGATGAAATTACATGTCTTAGCTGGAAGCACAACTTTGAAATCTGCTCAGTACAAAAGCAAACATCAATAATAGAGGCATTAGGAATTTTAATCATGGATTTATCTAACACGGTAATTGCTGGTGACAAAAGCAAAGGGACCAAATTAAATGCTGGAAGCCGACAGTCGTGCATCTATTATTTCAGTCAGTCACCTCGGTGCGACTCTACCTACAGATTTGTTTGTGGTATTCCGGGGGTGATTCCTAAAGCGCCTCTCTCAGACAAACGTTTAGCATATTCAACACCCCAGGATCAATATGTTGTCCGGGAATCTGTCTCCCGCACTCCGCAATTAATTCACTGATGATGACCTCTGGCTTGAGTTTTAGTGGAGCCAACATCATCCGCCTGCTGATGGGACGGGGAGGGGGGGGTACGCAGAGCAAAGCACCTGTTTTAATACTGCTCATTAAAGCACCAAAATAAAAGATCAAATGGCGCAGGAACAACCGGGATCTCGTGCAATGACCTTAGAGCAAGACGCTAAATGTCGCCCAGGTTGTGACCGAGGTCGGTTTGCTATTGATCAGCAGGTCTCAGCAACATTTCCCTTCTTCCTGTTATAGGTGGCGATTAGAGGGGGATTTAAATAGCCATATCATACAATAGTATTATATCCATGTAGTTTATTAAGTAGTAACAGATGTATTTAGATTCTGAATGGCCCATCAAAAAGGTAGTACAGCGTATGTGTTCAGCAAATGTTCTGCTATTTAAAAAGTGCTTGACCACAATGAACCGATTGAAGAATAACTCATTTTAATCATCTCCGTAATAAAACGAACCAAATAAGACTTTTCAAAGCAGTTCTTGAAATTCATAAATCTCAGAGAAAAGGGACGACTGTGTATTTACGTTTTTTTCAATAGGACTACGCAAAAAAAAAAATCTTTTCACAAATCAAATGATCCGAACCATGATCCAGTTTGATCTGGACCTGGACCACCTCTTTTAGTCGGACTCAGTTTTGGTCCATTGTGCTCCGAGGCACCTTTCACACCTTATTTTGTTTCAGACTAAACTGAAAAGTCTGAGGGTCCAGACCCAGACCTAACAAAGTAAGTGTCAGAGGCCATAAGAATGATCTTTTATTTTGAAATAACGCAATGAATCACACTTCTCAGTATGGACCCAGTGTCTGAATGGTCTCTGTGCCCGTCCCTGAACATCCCTGCAACTTTCACACCGAAGAAAAGTATGAGTCACCCCCGGTTACACACCATCATAACAATGTTTGCCAGACATACTCGCTAATTTGTTTGTGCTCCGTTTGTAATTACAATATTTCCGGCAACAATTGGAAGCACAAAGGTTGAATGCTAAGCGGTGACATTACACTTCTGCATGTCGATGTAAGTCAGATTTGTTTTTAGCTCTGAAGATTCACTCATTTGCATTTTGTAACCACTGCCTCATTTGTTGTTCCATGATGTTTGTGCCACAGTGACATGTTTGGATCTGTTCCTCATGTACACACAGTCTGCCACCATTAAAATGTAGGGGGGGATGAATGGAGGATCTATAGATCACCAGGTGGGACAATAATGCAAATAGCAAGCATTTCCATTGAGGCTGTAATCGTAAGCTACTATTCAATATTTGATGAGACTTATTAATTTCTTAATAAAGGCATGAGCTCTTTAAGTGTTGTTGCTGTTTGTAGTGAGGTTCATTGTGGACAACGTTAATGTTCCCATGTCGCCAAACCTTAGAATGTTATCCTGTAAATTGTGAATACTTTCTCTAAGCACGTTCTTTGCACTAACACGCTCCACTATCATTACTTGGCTTTTTTTGTGTTGAGCATGCACACAAGGCCGAAGACAAACAGTAAAGTGACTCTAACTCCCTATAAAGGTCAGTGAAGCTGAGGGACGCTGCAAATCCAGGTGATAATTCTCTGTAGTTTCATCACCATAAGAAACATACGTTACATTATACATTGTTATTATTTGTGACCATGTAAAATCAGCCGTAACCAAACTGGGCAATGAAACAATAACCAAATCAATAGTTTAGACATGTGATAAAAACCTTTGTGGTCACCATGTTATTTGTCCTCTCGGTTTAATGGCGTCGCAGTGACACAGTCATCAGACGCCCATGTTACATGGCGATACGTTTCCTCCCTGTAACGATGGAGAAACAGACCCTCCAGTCGTAAACCGACCGCCAGTCATCAATGATCCGGGGATTAGCCTCTGCTGGATATCTGAGGCCAGCGATGACGACGATAGGGAGAACTAGGCAGATTAGATGAGAGTGGTATATTTTTGTACTCTCTGATCGGGTGAAGGAAATGATGGATGGACTAATACCTGCCTGCGTCTTCCTCCTCTCCTGGCTCCGGCTTTATTGAGGTCTTTAGATTCACTTATCTGCAGGCCCCCAGGTTATCTCTCTCTACTCCTTCAATGACAAGTGCAACCTCAGAGAAGCCCCGAAGACACTCTTTTCCCTAAACAAAGGAATCCATACTCTGTCATGCAGATAGAGCACAAGCTGGATCTTTTTCGCTCAGTTTCACAAAACAACAGATTCATTTTGTCGCATTAAGATCGGCAATAATTGATCCCAAATTGCAATTCGATCTGGTTGTTAATTAGGAAACTCGCTGCATTTTTGGAGCCTGCAAACAATTCCACTCTTTTGTTTTCCGACCGCTCGACTCATCATCATCATTTTTTGGGTTGTCTTATCTAATTCCGCACATTGGACCGTAACCAAATAAGCAGCAATACCTTTGCATGGATTTGAACATCTGTGTTTGAGGATCGTCAATATCGTGCCAGTTGTCCTTGTTTTCCGTCGCCAGCGCAAACACACAAACGGTGGAAAGTGAGGTGGCAATTCACTTCCGTTTGATTTGACTTTATCCTTTTGACCAGGCTGTATTTAAACAAATGGTGTAATCTCACTGACTGGCATCTGTGGGGGGACGACCCAATACAATTACTGGTGCTTACACTCCCACTTCAGAATTAGAGTGGCACCAAGTAGTGTGCACATCTCTGCAGAGGCCCAACAGTCCCTTCAATTTAATCAAGCCTCACCAAATTACACACATTATAAAATCTCTAAATATGCTTCATGAATCATTATGTGAGAAATCAGTGAAAAAGTCTAAAAATGTAAAGAGAGTGATTACATAATTCCTGGATCCGCCCCTTTGTTTGAATCCACAAATAAAATGCAATGGGTTCTTTCTTGGGCCTTGATTCATCATTCCACCAAGTTTTGTGGAAATCTGTTCAGTGGTATTTGCGTAATCTGCCGATAAACCAACCAACAAACAGACAAATGGCTAAAAAATAGATTCCGGGGAATTACACTGAAAAAAGAAAACTGTTTATCCAACTTAAAGATTTTCCTCAATTTGTAATACACAAACTTGTCTTACAATGTTATATTAGTACAATTGCTAACTTTGACTAGAAAGAATCTAAATAATTAGTTAGCAATTGAGGTATTTTATAAGTTTGTAACAATTCTTTTTTTTGTTTGACCTAAAACACAGGATTTTTTCAAGCCTTTTCTGCTTGTGCATGTTATTTCACAGGCACACGAGAGCTTAAGGTTGAAAATCTGCTGAATATGTTCTTGCAAATATCAGATTCCATTTGATCTGGGAGTTTCCATTTGTATCTCAGAACCCACATCTTCCTTTGGTCGTCCAGTTGAGTCCGACGGGAGCCACAGAGAGAGACGATGCTTATCTTCTCCCACTGCCCCCGAGGAAAGTTCATCCACTTTTCCCCACATGAGTCTGGATGGTGTCATTATCCAGGATCAAGCCCAGATGCCCTCCACCACCACCAGGCATGGCTCGATTGGGTATTGACAGCATCGACTGCTGTCTCTCCTCGCCGATGATAAACCAACTATTAGATCCATTCAGTGACTAAATGTGCTTCAGCATGCCACACACATATGAACCTCAACACAAGCCGCGCATACAAATAAAGACAGCCGTCATTTCCAACAGTTAGACCAGACATACAGAGAAATGATTTCCTGCTGTGCGGGTGATGCTGAATAAATGAGCAAACAGGGGAAGAACATGAGCAGAAATTACAAAACCGCAGGGAGGAATTCCTAACAAGCAGCCTTCCACCTCAGCACACTTCCATTTCTATGTGAATCCGTATCAAAAAGTTGCTGCAGAAGTTTTTACCAGACAGTTGGCAAGTGTGACGCTTTGAGGGGAGAAGACAGGAACAGCATGATGTCACCTGGTCCCGCTTCCTTCAGATGCCCCGGCTCCTCTGCCTCGGATGGGAAATAGTTTCGAGGGACGCCTCAGGGCTACGGCGCCTCAAAGAGCTCGGAGATCTGGACTTGACCGTCTCGAGAGCGCCTCCTCTTCAAAGTGCAGCTGCTTTCAAGCAAAGAACAATTACCGACTGTGTCCCATGTCGATACGGGAAATGTTACGGTTGTATGTTGACATATTTGACATTGAATCTCAAGGGGTAAATGCTTAAAATCACAAAAACAGTATTAACATATATCTCTTCATTTTGTTGTTTAATTTTAAATATACTGTTTTTGCTCCTGCAAGCTCCTAAGAGCAGATTTTTTCTGCGTAACTACACATTTAATATACGAGAAACGTGGACTCCCCACGAGTGGCACATCACATCTTACATCGTATCACATCGCCACACTGATATTACATGCATGTCAGGTGCGCCACATTATATAGTTCCATAACCAAGTGGAGTGCATATACCTCCACCGAGGCCCAACAAGTCCCCTTAGGTTCAATCAAGGCTCCTTCCATCAAGATCCCAAAAAGTAATTCCCACCCCTTGATTCCGGATTCACATGTGTTCCTAATGGGTTCTTCAGATATTCTTCCACCAGGTTTCGTGGTACTGTCTCCAGTTGTTGTTGCGTAATCCTGCAATAACAGGTGAAGCAACCAACAAACAAATGGAGGTGGTGAGGGGTGAAAACATAACCTCATTTGCAGAGGTATTTAAGGAGCAAAATACAACGTGTATATATGATTACCATCAATTAAATTATATAGATTCTCAACATAAAACTGATTAAAAGAGTGTCTACAAAATAAATCTTACAATAACACAAACACAACAGCTGTATTATTATCTGCAAGCTGAAGTCAGACAGACATATTTATGACTTAAACCTGCTTGTTAATATTTTATACTAACAATGGATCAAAAGAGGTTATAAGGGCAGCTCCCCCTCCAGTCCCACAAGTCTTGTTAAAACGAATACAGAAAACAGAAATTTGACTAGATAGTTAAAAGCTTATCTACGTTCCTAAAAACACAGTCTCACAGATTCAAACTTTCAAGTCAGAGCACGGAATTTTTTTTCATGCTGGTTTCGTTGTATCTGTTTACTGGGATCTCCTCCACCTTCCCCCGTACAATACAGTACAAGGCTGTGATGAAGCGTCTTCCTGACTCTTACTGCACAACAGCTTCCGCGACAAATGCATCACGGTAATGAAAAATAAAGCCACGATGCTGAGGAGGTGCAGCAGGTTAGACTTTGTAGTTTACTGCACTTTCAGAATCAATGTTTGAAAGATACCTGGGTGTTAATACGCAGTGTATGAGATGAATGAAATGCACGTCCCACTGAGGAAGTTGATGGCTTTGAAAGTGAGACAACAGTGACAAATATTTGTCTAAAAGTGAGACGGGAGGAAGAAAAAAAAACTGCTGGATCAGCACTGTCATGCATTTTGAAGATTAAACTCTCAAAGAGGAGGTTTTTTCAAACTTTTTTTTCAAACTATCTGCCAACTTACATCAATGCATCCCCTGAATCCAATCTGGTGCCAGCAGCCGTGGTGACAGTCACTGAGCAAGGGAGAAACAATCGGCTTAAACCCAGAGTGGAGCGCGGCCCCATTCCACCCAAATGGATGTAATTCATTTAGCAGAACAGGTGTTAGACAAAAACAATTATTTCCTGAAAATGTTTCTGACAGAAAATACACATTGGGTACAGACTAATTACTGAGTGACACAGCTCCTTTCAGCCTTTTTTTTTCCAAAAAAGCGATTCCCCCGTCTGCCAATTTCAACCTAATATTCATCATAAGTTGAAGGACGACGGCAGATGAAACATTATCCATCTGTTCTCCGTCCAGTTGCACTTCTCCCTCCGCCCCACTCGTCCCCCCCCTCCCCTGGTGAGGCCGAGGCAACCTGCGCATTACAAGTAGAGGCCTGATGATTACATTGTTGGACTGAGAGCGATGCTCATGGTGCTGTAATCCCAGCAGTAATCAATATCTCTGGCCGCTTCCCTGTCCCATCCCTCCTACTGCATGTAAAATATCCCCGAGCAACACTTAGACCACACTTTAATTATTCTCTCAAAGTCATCAGTGGCTGGAACCAATACTGGTCTCGAGAACACTACAAATGAATCACTGTTTTTTTTTTTGTAGTTGTTTGGGGTCGGTTTACGACACCGGGGAGGTTGGCGATAAATGATAACCACTGTGGAAGTTTATGTTAGAAGGATGGGATGAAAATGAGAAAATCATTGTGCATCAGGAGGAAAAACAACCTCTGAAGATGGTTCGGTTATGATAAATATATTTAAGTCTAAATGA
The DNA here is from genome assembly GCF_022539355.2 of Hippoglossus stenolepis. NCBI lineage: Eukaryota > Metazoa > Chordata > Actinopteri > Pleuronectiformes > Pleuronectidae > Hippoglossus > Hippoglossus stenolepis. The sequence continues at coordinate 19,496,547 of NC_061493.1, read as the reverse complement.
AATTAAAACACAATTGCTTATTTTTCCCCAGCCACAGCAAAGATTACTGCTCCGCATGTGTGTTATATTTGTCTCTCCATTAAAATGGAGAATGTACAAAAAGGAAAGATTCGTTACCTCCACTAAGGAGGACATGTTTTCTTTGTTTGTTTGTTTGTGAGCAAGATCACACAAAAACAACTTCACGGATTTCCATGGAACTTGGGGAGAGGATGCACAATGAGTCGGGGAAGAGCTGATTCAAATTTTGGTGCAGATCCGGATCAGGGGCCAGATCCAGGATTTTACTTTCTTCAACATTGCGAGATAGTTTTTCAACGTTTTTGTCTCAAGAAAGAATTCATGAATCTTGATAAAAAAATCAGGAAACATTCAGGAAACTGTTTGATTCATGCCTTTTTGTCATATATTTTGGCATTTAGAAGAATCCCCAGTGTCATTAATAATACATAATCAAATGAATAACAATTTCGGTGTCAGGTTTCAGGTTCCTGGTTCCTGGTTACGCTGTGTCCACACTAATGCCGATATTCAGCTAAACAAACTCATCCCCCTGTGTTTGAGCCTCTCGTCCACACGCAAACATCTTTCTACTTCAGTGAGACTTGGATTTCACAAAACGACAAATTGTAAGTTTTCTGTTTCTATGTAACCGCGTGTGCACGAAAAAGGAAATGATGAAATGATGCACGCCCACAGTTGCTTTGTGCAATGATCACGCGCCAGAAACAAGAACAATAGCAGCTACACACCGTTTTTTCTACCTTTAGTTAGCACAACATCTGCCACAGCGTTCTTCTCTGTTATTTGATGGACCCTTGATGTAGACTTTATCGCCTCCTACTGGCCCGACATGCTTGTTTAAGGTTTTGCAGGCTTTAAAGTGTTCTCATCTGGAAGGAGATGTTTGTCAGTCCTGTGGATGTGTGGAGGTTCAAATATAATTTCAATGAAATATCTGTGTAGACAAGGCATGAATATAAGGGAAGTGTTGAGTCTTGTCAGAGGTATATATTTTCCTGTATTTTCTTATTATGTAAGTATATATTTTTTCGTTTTATGCCTGGTCTATTAAACCCTTTTTTGTTTCCTGGTAAAAATAACAATAATATGATTATTTTCTGAACTGTGAATATATCTCATCTCTATACCTACTTTACATTTTCCTGTTTTACTCTTACAGCTCCTCTCCATGTTTTATGCCCTCGACTGTAACCCTCTATAACCACATATCTGTCTTGCACTGCAGCCGTACTCAGGAGATGATGATGATGATGATGAGTCCAAGAGACCTTTTTTAAGCTCAAAACTCAGGAAGTGATGATAGAAGAGCTGGGAGCTAAATTTAGACGACCGCCTGCTACATATTTTATCTCTGCTCATCACATAAAAGCCGGCTGGTGAGAGGTCAGCAGTCCAGCTCTGAGGCACCGTGTTCCACCGCAGTCACCAGCGAATGTTACATCTGGGACGAGCGTGCACGTCCTCTGTTGCCTTTGCACTCGACTCCCTGCATTGAATTAGTTTCTTCCCTTTGTTTCCGCCGTCGTACTTGTGTCTTTGTGTTAACGCAATTAATTATCAGGATTTACTTGCGAAGATAATTTCACTTTGGCTAATTTAACACAAAACATTATGCAAGAGAGCGTTTAATGCAACTCGCAAAAGCTCGAATGTCTTATTGTCTGTGTGATCTATTTTATCTTCTACATTGTTGTTTTGTTTTCCCAGGATGCACTCTGTAACGCTATTCAATTACACATATAAAGAAAAGAAAAAAACTAATTATGCCGGCAAACAGGTGAAAAGAAGAAAAAGCTATTACTTAGATTTTTGGCCTCAGTGCCCGAGCTAAACAAAATTTCTTTTCTTCCAGCATTTATTTATGTTGATGCAGCTATTGATCATGCTCACAAGGAAATTATGTCTCTAGGCCTCAATGCTAGTAGGTGGGCAAGGACATTAATCAGGAAATCAATTGTGCTGTCGATTTGCCTGGGTGTGTTTGGAAAAGGATTGCAATCTGGGGACTTGGAGTGAGAAGCTACTTATTCTGCAATTACACAGCAATATTACAGTTTGTGAGGAATTTGAAGTGCTATCAGTTTGAGCGCTCTGCGGCCTAATGCTATCTTTCTACTTAAATCACATCACTGGACTGTGGAATAATTAGATGTTATCTGGAAGAAAACATTTATAGTTTGGTAGATTTTAAAGGGTGAAGCAGGCGATTATCTATATTCTCTTTATTGCCAAACAACTCATAGGAAAATAGCTGATATCGCTTCTTCTTCTGGGCCATTGACCTTCAGTGTTGTCGAACAACTGGCAAAGGCACATCGGTGAGTCACTGCTGCACCTGATGATATGTTCCTTTGTTAAAATGAACAAAAAAAAGGACACTGGAGTTTATTTTGGAGTCATAAACCATCCTCCTCCTGCAAAAAACAGCTAAAAAGCATATTAATCCCTCGGAGAAAATAATCCCCGACAAAAGCCATATATAGTGGTGTTTGGGCAGCATTTGCTAAAAACTGCAGTGCCCCATTGTTTTAGGAAAGCTATATATCTTCAGTAGAGGAGAATGGGCTCGGGGGTGGAGAGCCAGAGTCAAAGCAGGAAAGTTGAAAAAGTATTGAGGGACTGACTAAGGCCACGTTCCAAACAAAGCTATCCTTGCATGAAAAAGCACAGCCACTCTTCTGACACTGTGGACGTGAAGGGCAACGAAAACATTTGAGGGGTTGTCCTGTGAAAAAGTTTGGATCCTGGGTCGACTTATGAAGGAATTCACGACAACATCATCCGACAAGGAAGAGGATGCAGGTGCTCTTTGAAATAAGTTCACTCACACATTCACGGTAGACTTAGTAAATAGATTAATTAATTTAAAGACCATTTTAAGACATGTGGGACAATAAAGAAATAGCTATGACTGCTTTGGGTGTCAATTAAAATCAAATCCTTTCTCATATAATAAGTAATTATCTCATGTTATAAATGGCGGTAAAGACTCTTGAAACGCCGTATTAGTCCGACAGATACTTCGGGGGAATCATCTAGTTCAGCGGCTGCTCTGATACGCCAACATTTCTTACACTCACCAGGTGCAGGTGACCAATCACAACAAAGTGTGCCAATGGGCCAATCAGAGCAGAGTGGGCTTCATCAGGAGGGAGGACCTGAAAGAGACAGGAGCTAAAAAACAAGTTTTTTAGACAGAGGCTGAAAAGAGGAGCAGCAGCCATGGACATTGTGAAGAAAGTGTTATTTTATATTTTATTTTCTGAAATAAAGCATCAAAACAGTTTGAAATCATAACACAAGTTTAAATGATGAACCTATATCTCCTTTAAAGCTGTTAGTTCGAATATCCTTAACTGCATTTCATTACTTTCTGTCTGAAAGCTACTAATCTAATGTTAGCTTTTGTTTTTTACAATATGCAAATTACAACACAACACAAACCTCATTACTGCATTTGTTTCATTATCCTTATATTTTGTCGTGCACCAGCTGTAAACCAACACTGGTTGTGTCTCTGTAGAACTTGAAGTTCTCTCTTCGCTCTATTTCTTTGCACTATGTGTTAAATAAAATATTAAGCAGCCCCCTCGTATTTTCAGTGTGTCATTAGTGCAATATAATGTCAAAATAACCTCAACGTGCACTGAGCAAACGTTCTTGCCTTTTTCCCCCCCACGGGTATTCGCTCGACAATCAAATGTATCCTGTGTAATTTTATCCCACGACCCTTTGTTGTCACAAATTGAGATGGAAGGTGCACGAGTTCAAACATTAACACCACATCGCATCAACATACAGACCACATGTGGTTGGAATAATGATCAAGAGAACAACAATGCCACTGTTCTTGGGGTGAGGTCGAGGTTGTCTTTGCCTGCCTCCCCCGACACACACATGCACACACACACATGCACTCACACACACACACTGCCATCAGAAAGCTCTTTGACGTGCCGTGAATCACTCGTGCCTCTCATTCCATCTGTCAGTCGTGCCTCTGTCTGTCGTTCCCTGCCTGTGTTTTTATCTTCCTTTAGACGAACCGCGTCCTGGTGAGTGCTTCATATACGTCCTTGAGAGGACACATGAAGAACTTCACCATAATATTATTCCTCCACCGGGCTAATTTGTGCCAAACATTTCAGAGAGCTGCCTCTTTCGGGAGCTTTCAAGTGATTTCCACAAACTCGTCGTAATCCCAACCTCTCGGACACACAAAGCTTTTCTGCGACTTGCACACCTTGGCACTTCCGAGCTTTGAAATTTGTTTTGTGAGGTTGGAGTACAAAAAAAAAAAAAACTGCAGTACGAATTTTGATAGCACCAAATCTGTCAGGGAGGATCATTATCTCAGGAAAGTTTCCCACCGTGAGCAGCTGGGAAATTGTCAAAAAGCATCTCGTTGTGGATGCAAATGAACCGCTGTGAACTCCCCTCTATGTATGTAGGTGTTTACTTCTGTCAATCACCATCAAACAGTGCATTTCTATAGTCACCCTCTGTTGTTCGGATGCAGCGATGCTATAGAACGATTCTGCCGCAAAGCTAGCTAAATGTTATGAGGATGATCAAATGTTAGCGTCAGACAAGTCTGGATAGTTCATCATAGCTGCTGCATTCGAAACATCTGCATCAGAGAAAGATACACATTAAAATCACAAAAATCATTTATTGTGCTGCGTAAATACAATTGACTTAAAGTGCGCATGAAGTTCTACCTTGTTTAATAACATCAAATAACTCATTAACACCAAAATTACTGTAAAGGAAGAGAAACAATGATTTGACGTGTACTTTGACTTTTAGTTTGGTTCATGTCCCATCCGATAATATGGAGGAGGCAGGTCTTGCAACCTATTCTGCAGCCAGCCACCGGGGGGGGGGGAGAATCAAGATGCTTTGGCTTCATTTTTGGGGAGCAGTCATGTCATCTTTATTTAAAAGACATAGTTCTCACATTAACAGTATAAAGTAGAATTAGTGTCATCTGTTTAAAAACTCTGTCTTTCTGTGTAGAACATGTTATTCTGTTGTTTATTCTGCACAACGTCTGCATACGTTTTCATGTCATCCTTTAATTTGTGTCGCACTGCATTAAAAGCTAAGGAATATATGTTACTTGCTCGTAGGATTCTCTGGTGCATATTTATTTTTGCAGTATCTTTGTATTATAACCTAAAGGGCTGCAGACACAAAGGCTCGTTTCATTCCTGCAGTCGACTCCATCTAGTGTATCGAGCGCTACGTTTCTTTTTTATTATTATTTGAGAGAACCCCACGAGTCTTAAAGTAAGCACAGATCTGCACTCGACAGTTTCCAAGGCTCTTCTTTTTTTCCATACGAAGCTTTTAGATCCTTTCACAAAAGATGGTTTATCTTTCGTACAATCATTTATCATCATGTATTCCTTCCAGTGAAAAATTCGGTTTGTGTCTCTCGCTCGGTGACAAATTTACAAAGCTTCCCTGTGGTTTGGTTGACTCCTGTGTGGGAGATGGATGTGACGAAGGCTCCCTGATGTTTTTGGTGGTGACATATTTGGAGCGCTGCCGAACGAGGAGATCGGTGAACTCTGAATTTGTGAATTTTCGCAGCTTGTAAGTGACTCAACTGCTCAGGTCACAGAGTCAAGAACACTTTTAATTTGGAACCTGATTTGAACAGGCGAAGCTGAAGCTGCAGGAACACACTCGTCACCATGTAACTTCCATTGTGGTTCAGTTTGTATTTTCAAAAATATAGAATTAACAAAAATAACTTGGGGAAATGAAGAATGTCTGATATTGAGCCAGGGGAGTGATGAATGGAAATAGTGATTCAATGCATCTTTTCTAGTGCTAAATATAGCCTTGTGTTATTGTGTATATTGTGTTTTTGTATTACCGTGTGTGTATTGCATTTTTTGTGTTATTGTGTGTATTGTGTCTCCACACTCACTCCCTGAAGAGTTGGTTTACTCTGCATCACTGCTGCCTCAATAATGTCCAACACAGACTACTACTATATTACTCAGATTCCCAAGTTGTAATATTTTACCCTGTATTGCTTTTGTGCAATAGTGGGTGATGTTTGTGTTTGACCATTTCCATTAACACAATATACAGCAGACAGGATGTTCAAACTTAGCACAATGTACTTTAGCTGTAAAAACACGCGTCAGTTCAGTATTTCTACATCTGCATGTATATAAAAAACGTTGACGTGACGTTTCAATAATTGAAGCCAAATTATAATATATAAATGGATTGGCCCCTGGTGGCTGACTGCGGTATAGATCAACCCCTGAACTACAGACCTTTATTTAAACCGGGGTGGTTTTTTTTCAGGTAGTTCAAATCCCACTGGAAAACAATATATTCAAGTGCAAATTTTCCCTTTTTAAGTTATTTGATGCAATAAAAACAGGTCAAAATCTCAGCCAGTAAAATCAAAACAGTCTCTCCCAGACACTAAGAGGCTCCAGAGGCCAGAGGACACAATGTGAGGTATTTAATGTTGGTTTGTTGCTACAAGCAATCATTTCGTATTACATTCATTTGACCCATTGTTAATATAAAACATATAAATTAGTGCAGCTTTAATTTTGGCAAAGATCAGTGATGGTTAAATTATAAGAGTGAGTAACAAACTGAATGTAAACCTGAGCCACCAGGAAATTCATTATACACCAAACCACCAACGTGGTACAGCAACATCACGCCTGATTTAACTGTGAATGTATTTCATGTGAGGTCTTCATAGGTTGAAAAATGCTCAATTTACACCGAATTATTTGAGACTATGTTCAGTAGCTTTCATTTAATTGTCAAAGCAACAAACAAGGTTATGAAGTTGGATCAGCGCGGTGTCATCACGCAGAAATAAAAGCTCTTTGTTCTCATCCTCAGGTAATTACCCAAGGAAATAATTGATTAAAATGCTGTTTAAGTTTAACCAAAGCAGAAAATAAACCTGTGTTGTTAGTGAACTCTATGTTACGTTTCCCTTCTCTAATCTGTAAAAATTACTGCAAAATAAAATGCTGTTTTTCTCATTACATTTGTTTTCCAATATATTACCTCCAACTTCACCTTCACCTCCCAGAATTACACTTTCCTGAAGGTGTAGACTGACATATAAACAATGTAAATGTAAAAAGATAAAAATCCAACAACTAAACAAACATGTAATCCAGAGTACCCCCCCGAGGCAAATCAACACGTACAAGTCAAGTTGAGGCTTGCTGATGAAATTCCCCGTCACCTGCACAGTAGATCAGATCTGTCTCGCACCACCTGTTGCTCTAATCAACATTACAATTCACAGTAAACATGCTTTTACAATGTTGATCAGGATTTTCAGAGTGTGTGAAGGAATTAACGACGTTTAAAAGTTTCCCAGGAAGTAACTGCGGATGCAGATGATTACTTGTTTGCGTGAGTCATCTAGAATACTGCTGCTCTAGATGTCGTCCTGAGCATAGGTCCTCAGCTGAAATCCCATATTAGCTCTGTTAGCAACCTAGCCATCATTAGTAACCATGGTAACGAGATTTAGAGACTTACATTTAAGGTAACTGGCTCTCCATCGGGAATTATTTTATATTCATGACATAGTCTGTTTGGGCAAATTAGCTTGATCGCAACCTGGTGGCTGGCTGCATTATAAAAGGTCTAAACCCCCAAACTCCATGTTAGCAGTTTAGATAGTTCTTATTACACTGATGTTTACTCAAGTCTCTGTTTGTCCAGTCAGTTTGATTAGCTGAGCCTGGCCTCCGATTGGTTGAGCTGGTGTATTAACAAGACTTTGACACACATGACGTCAAAAGCACAAAATGGCTGCAACCATTTTTGTGCTTCATTTGTGTTGAAGGGGAGAAAGTGGAGGCACGTCGTCCATCTTTGTTTACAGTCTATGGTTTTTTTATTTTCTCGGTTACTGCAGCATGTTGTAATGTAATTTTGGCGACATTATCATGTAACTGGAGCACCGACAAAACCAACTCTTCACCCGTCAGCACCCGTCACAGCAGCTCTGCCCCCGTCACCGTAGCTGGATGTTTAACAGTTGCTCATTGAACTCAACCCCGGAGGCGGAATCATGAGGCGAAGCAGGTGTGGTTTAAACCGTCGGTACGAGGCGGTTGGGATGGAGCACAGCTGGCAGAAGAAAGGCAGAGAACTCCAAAGAAGCACGGTTCCATCAGATGTTCATGAGAACAGGTGTGGAGGAGAGAACATAGAACTCGGCTGAAAGTTAGAACAGCGACAATGAGCAGCAACAACCGAGCTCTCCTCCGTAAGTCACAGTATAAATACTGATGAGCAGCAGCCGGGGGGGGGGGGGCAGGTGACTGGGTCAGGTGGCAGGAGCAGGAAACTCAGTGGTGGAGAGGTGAGGTACTACAGGTCACAGACAACAGTGGTTAGTATGCAGAACGCTGGAGTCGCTGCAAGGAGTGGTGGAGGAGGGAGGAGAAGAAGGAGCGAGAGGAAAGACAAATGGCCTCGTGGGCAAGAGGCAAAGATGAAATGTCATGAGGGAGATTAATTGTATTATTTTGTTGGATTTTAATCACATAATGAAAACCTGCACCAATTCAGATTTTATTTGGACAACTGTTTGAGAGAACTGTTTATTGTGCAACAACTGCTAGGTTACTGCAGATACTGTATCTTTTGAAGGGATATTTTACCCTCTGTTTGGATTTAAAATAAAAATATACATATATATCTGTCCGGACGAGAACAGAAAAACAACCTCATAGTTTCCCACAAGCTCGGTTTTACACACAAATAAACAGAAAGCAGATTTCTTGAAAATCTGCACTTTGGAAGGTGTTTGTAAAACTTTCCATTTTAGTAACTTTGAGACACAAACACACAGAGGAAAACGTTTGTTCTGTCAAACATGCACATTAGTGTGGGCAGAACCAGGCACCTGAAACTAGACGCCCAGATCGAATCTGGTGGTTATTAATGTTATTATATATTATTAATGACACTGGGGCTTCTTCTGCTAAATGTCAAAATGTCGCACAGAAAAGGACTAAATCTTTTTCTTTTCTTATATTTAAAACAGGAGAGACTTTTGCTCACCATTGAGTCACTGTGTAGTTTCTCCATCACCTATATTAGAGAATGTGCAGGCGACAGGATAAACACATTCGTCCTTTTTAACAGGTGCATATTCTGTATATGTTTTCCTTTCATAACAGTTTCATTTCATTTCAGACGACCCTGCCTTTTTTCAGGACGATAATTGGTGAAGTCTTCCTTTAAAGGCGGGTTATTGGAGGAAATCTACCAGAGGCATTTGGGGGGTTTTTGAAAATCTTAAAATAATTAATTCAGCACAGATAGAAAATTGGCTTATGGAAGTAATTACTGTAGCATTTCATCGTATTGAACCAGGCTTTTAAATGCCTGGAAATGGATTTGGATTTAAAACATTTAAGTTATTAATCTCTTTCGCTGGTTTGATCTCCCCTAAATAAAGTATATACAGCATGTGTGTGTGGAAATAGATCTCTAAAGTCAAAAAGGTATTCATTCTGTTTAAATTGCACACGTCAGCCTGGTCTCACCACATGGTGTATGAATTACACAAAAATCAAAATGCATGACACAGACATTTGTCAACAGATATCACTGCGCTGTATATATCTCAGTATGGTGTTCCCTTCCTATTAGTCTGCGGAGTAATGGCCACCAAAGGGAAATTGTTTCTTGGCCCCCTGATGTGTAACATAATTCTTTAAATTTAAATATCCTCTTACAATTCAGTGGATGGAGAGAAAAGGGATGAGCATCTGAAGGAAATGCACTGGACCTGCCTGGGAATACTAAACAGATTATACATAATGTGCAGGGGCCAGCACACCTCGGTGAATAGAGAGCCAAGGATTTGCCGAGGCTCTGTCTCTGGCATTTTAATCCAGTATGGAGATTTAGGCAGTAATCCACCTTCATTTCAAATAATTTGACACTTACTGTACAGCGTGTCCTCATCACTGCGGGCTAGGTCTCAATTTAAGAAAAAAATATCGTGGAGGGCAAATTCAACGTACTGTCTTTCGATTCCCGGGGAAACCAGGAGTGGATTTACGTGTTGTGTTTATGATTAAAAGAGGTCGTCTCGATGTGCGCCGTCTGCTTCCTCGGCAGTTTCTCACTCCTCCTCGTACCAAAATATAATCAGATATCTCTTGTGCTACTTATCGGCAAAGGCTAAGCATCTATATTTAAGTCGTGAGCTTTAATTTCAGTGTTTACTGGTGTTTCTGCAGAGTTCCAGTTCTAACTCAACCCAAAACAACAGAGACATTGAGCATCTGCCTTCAGACATGACGGACATCACCTTGTTCAAATTACATTTCCCAGCGTTACCTGGTCCTCATCTTCCATATGTGATACAAGAACGTCACACGGTCTCCACTGCAAGGGCAGAAATCCTGAAATTGCATGCAGTCAGTGGAACACCTTCTGCTCCATCAATCACAAGCTGTCATTTATCTATCTATTTATATAATAGATAAATAAATATATACATATATATATATATATATAAAGGTATTGTGGGAAGAAGATATCATTTTCTTCATTGCCTGTCAGAAAGGACACTATGGGGTAAATCTCTCCTCTATGATAGCCTTAGGCAGCCGGGATCTCTCTGCCATCAGCGTGCTCTATCTTTGTAATCCTGCTTTATACAAATGGCAACCGTTATTTTTTTTCTCCAAATGCTGATGTGTTTTAATAAATCCTCATGTCTCTGGATCCACTTGGCTGGATCATGGAGTCGAACGAGACGCCGCGACAACAAATAAAAAGCAAAAAAAAAAATAAACAATCACATTTTTTGACAGGAATTGAGATTAGACTGGAATTAGACTCAAAACAATCCCAGCTAATCTCATTTTTTGAGGGTTTTCAGAATTTAAGCTTTTATGCTGCCGTATATATTTTTAATAGTTGACATCTTTTCTAATTAGTTAAATGGAAACAGACTGGGGGTCTAAGAGATTTTTGCAAGAACAGGACAGTGTGTGGGATTCCTCTTCTCTCAATAAGTGTCAATATCAATGGATGTAATTACAAGGCATTTATTTATTTATGTTGTCTGTGTTATTACGTTCATAGTAACAAATGAAATGATATGGCTTTTCTTTTCCAGGTTAATGTCTGGTAATCAGCCACTACAGTATTTTAGTATTTTACTATGTGCTTCCTATACAGTGAATTAATCAGTTTAAACAGCCTTATATCAATAAATCAGTGGTGAAGTAAAGGAGGTGGTGGGCGACAGTGATGTGACGCTTTAATGTATCTAAAGTCATGGTTCATTTTTCTGCTGATACTGAAAATACATTGATACATTGAAAACAAAAACACAGCCTCTACAGTGTTTGTGTGTGTGTGAGTGTGTGTGTGTGTGTGTGTGTGTGTGCGTGTGTGTATGTGGCTTTAATCGCTTTGACTCGAGCCGTAAGTGGACGTTTATTTATTTATTTCGGTCTCTGCGTGCCATCCTCTGCTCAGAGGAAAGCCAACGGTCAGGAAAAGCCAAGACGGCAAAGTTTTCAAGAGGATTACGGGCAGACTTTGTCAAACAACCCAGGACAAGGAAATCACTTTCACTAATCCCATTGGCTGATGTGCGCCCCACAAAATGTCCCTTTCATCAGCAATAATTGAACATTGAGCTGACTACAATTGTGCTGGAGTCATTTCCTGTGCCCTTAGCCTTTTGACTTTCAAAGAATCTTGTCTCTCTGTCCTGTCTCAGATTTGGTAAATGTTCTGTCAGTGCACTAATGCTGTATCTTGAGTGACGCCCCTACATCCATGTGGCCTGCAATATATATATCTTACCAATATCAGCCATTTCAGCCTCTGTAAAGAAAAATTCCTTACTTAACTGACTATATAAACCAGCCCCCCCCCTTGGTTAACATTGCTAAACCTCCACATTAAGCCAGTTTGGTTCTGACAAGGCACGTAATGAAAAGCATAATAACAAAAGAAGAAGATGTAGCACTTGATTTTCTTTTAATTTGTTAAAGCATCTTTGTTTTTTATTTCAGGAATGAGGAGGTAAAAGCAGATTTCTCACTTTTCTAACTGTTCATAAATATGAGCACGCTACAGATTGTTTCTTCTAATCTCTGCATTATTTCTTTTGGATTTCAAGAAAATACCCCCCCAAAAAACTCCCTACGCATTTTGGCCACATAGCAAACAAACACGTTCGTATATTTTGAGATGAATCCTAATAATGTGTTTATTGAAAACGAGGCCAAGCAGGAAAGCTCTGACAAATCTCTGATATAGGACCAGCTTGGGCCTTGTGGGTAGTTAGCTTAGCTAGCATTGGATGCTAATAACTGCAGTTTACATTCAGGCAGACACACAGTTCTTGCCCTTGTGTTTTGGGTTTTGTAAAGTTTTGAAACACCCGACCACCCTCCAAACTCTAGATGGTGAGTTTTGCTCTTGCAACAGCTCTGTGCACTCTGTACTCTGACAAGTGGAGGGATCCAAAGCCGACAGACCTGCCATGCCTTTTGTGAAACTATGGTTTATGATGGACATTCAGTGGTCTGGGAAGAGATTAAGCAGTGAATTCCTTAAAAACTCAAAAAAATATTTCTTAATTAGGGGCAAATAGTGCATGTGGCCATAAGTATAGTCCCCCTCTAATCTTGACTCTGTGGCGGTAGAAGCTGTAAACTCACATATCGTGAATATAATCCTCCGTGAATCCACTGACCTTGTGGTTCCCAACTCTACTCTGACTAAAATTCAGCGAGACACTTCAGTTTAACTGGTGCGGCTCAATTCAACAGCACCTGGATGAAAAAACCACAATTTTAAAGTGCTTCGTCCCAAAACTGAGTTAGTGAAATGTCAAAGTGGGCTTTGGGTATTGCTCATGAATTTACAAGGAAGGACAGGGTGTTAAAGTTTATACATTTGGGCTTGTTGTTTTGTCTTGTTTCCCCAGCAGCGGAGACTTCTCAGACCTTGCCATCTTCACACGTGGTTTAGCCTCAGGCACTTTAAAACCCCTCCACGTCACACACACACACACACACACACACACACAAACACACACAGAGACACACACACTTTCCCTGTTCCCCCCCGCTCTCTGCCTCTCGTTCTCTTCTTTTTTCTGTGTCTGTCACTCGCTCTCTCTGTTTTTGTCTCTCCTTCCCTCTCTCACCTTCTTTCTTCCCCTGTTCAGTGTTCAGTTAGTGAATCCCTCAAGTCTATACCGGACCACTTCCTTTGACACACACAGCAGAAAGCCTGTCTGTCAGCTCCTGCACTGACAGGATGAGGCCAAGCTTACCCCAAAATTGCGTGGGTGTACGTGAGTATATGTTGGGCTGTGCTGTGTGAATACAGTACTGCCCTGCATGATTTTTGCATGCATGTGATGTAAGTTAAGGTGAAGTTGGCCGCATGCGCTACTCACTGTCAAATGATTTCAACAGGATTTAAAGGAAAAAGTCCAGAGCACTTGTTGTGATTGCATATAAACTAGCACAATAGCTACCATTGAGATTGAGTGAATACATATAATGAATATGAATACAGCAAATGTGTTATTTCTGAGATGAGTAAAGGGTGATTCATGCTTCTGCGTCGAAGCTACGCCGTAGGTGCGCACCGGGCTGAGCATTCCTAGTTGTCCGTAAGTGTGTGTGAGTCACGCTGCAATTACAACTTCCAAAACACTAGTAGTGGTAGAGTTTCTATGCTGGTGTTGAGTGTCTGCTTATAACAATGGGCGAGTGTTACTAAGCGGATCATGTTGGAGTTGGAGATGATAGATGTTGAAGAGCAATTGCTTTTTCTTAAAGAACTGCAACAAAGAACATAAAGACTTTGTCCGTGTTCGTTACTTCAACTCGATTCAAAACTGGCGGCGAGTCTGCCGCACTTTTGATGCAAGCGGACCAATAGCAGCCATTGTGGTCTGCGTTGCCTCGACGCATAATTATATTTTTGGGGAGGTCCACGTCAGGGTAGGGCTCTGCGTAGGGTATACATCTACATGTAGGCTACGACGTAGCTTCGACACAGAAAGAAACCATCTTTGAGAAAACTTTACTTCACATGTTCTTTGACCTTTTAGTTTGGTTCATGTCCCACTCACTAACATGGAGGAGGCAGGGATTTATGAAAAGATTTGGCTGTCGTCAATCATATTGATATAGTTAACGCTGTATTAACATTAGCATGTGGTTTATTGTTTCCTTTGTTTTTAATCACAACATTTTATATTTTATTAATCTGTATTAAGCCCCGACTGAAAAAATTATGCAGATGATGAAGACATAATTTATCATAGTAGAAAGTGAATCAAAGCAGTGACTTCATTCAGCCATGGGTGGGCTTTTCTCTGAAGCATTTTATCCCTAAGTCAGCAACGTCACATTTAATATCCTCACTCCATTTTACAAGGTATGAATATGCAGCGTGCGATCATATTGTCGAAGGACGGAGAGGATTTACAAATGAATCACAAGGTGATTGTCTGTTGCACCTTCGCGACTAAATGCTGGAGAAAAGGAGGAGAGCCTGGACAAATTGCCTGGTCGACTTTGCTATTTCCTTCAAGGGCGTCCGCTCCATCCTTATCTCCCTGTCTCTGTAGGCTTGACTGGTGCAATGGAACAAAAACATTGACACCTTGTTTCAACAAATGAGAAATGACAAATGCATAAATCATTCAGGCTCTGCCGAGTAGAGCGATATCAGTTTGACACAGTCTCAAGCTGTTTGATGCTCCGCTGATGAGAACTTCCGCAGGAGCGCGTGGAAACTCGTGTCAGCGCTGATGTGCGGAAAGGGCCGGCGTTGTTGTTCAAACCTCAAACCTACTTCATCATAACGATGTAGGACGCCAGCGTGCACCTGTCGGTTGGACCACGCCCTGAATCATCCCTGCATCTCACTCGGTCTGGTCAATGTGTCTTAAAAATAAATATCCAAATATAGAATTGGTGCACTAATGGCGGAATAAGTGGGAAATTCAATTTCTGTTGCATTACGGCCTCGTTGGGACGATATTGCAACCGATATTGTGCTTGACCTCAATGGTGAAAGACTGGATACTGTGCCAGAGGTTAGTGTTCCTCTGTGAGCTGAAACAATATGTGAGATTTCCAGGGAGAGTTTATCTTATTGAATGAAGATGTATAATGGTGCTGCAGCTTAGATATTGAAAATACCAACACAACGCGCTTCAGTATTTTTACGCTTCGCCGGGTTGCGCTGAGATAACGAGATGAAGATATTTCAGCAAACCTATAAAATGTACTCTTTAACGTCTTTTTAAAGAATAAAGCAATTACTTCCCGTCTCATAAACGTACAAATCAAGCAAGGACACAAAGCGATTACAGTAAATTCACTCGCTTGCATTTCCTCAAAAGTTACTGTATCTCCCACCAGGACAAATTTTGCCGCAGATGCTCTCATCTATCTTCAAGCCCATTCAATTATCTATTTAGCCAAATGCATAATTACTCGTCTGTGTGCCGAGAGTGTTTATTAGGATTCCTTACACACAAATTAAATTGCCCCCATAAACAATTTAGGAGCCATTAGAGCATCTCAAGGAATGATTCGCTTAATGAGGGGGCGGGATGGGAACGTTCAGACGAGGAGACGGGGGGTTGTAGCGAATACGCAGCATCCAGTGACATTGGGGAAATAGACAATTAAGTCTTGGCAAGCTGAACTGCTGTACACTATCATGATGGCTTGTTTGAAATCAATATAATGAGCCACATGTAGAGTGTTGTAAGGATTTTATATACAAAAACAGATGGGGAGGGGGGGACTCCCTTCTGCAGTTTGAGAATGAGAAAGCTGAGACGGCTTTTTACAGCGAGAGCACCGTGGATCCCACCAGCGTTATCAAGTGGGCATCGTCCTGTCACTGACGTCTTGTTGAAGTCGGTCCACGACGCCTCCGGAAGCGTAAACAGTGACGTGTGAGTGGAATAATGAATCTGTGGAGCAGCTGTCCTTCATTGAGGATGATTGATTTATCCACTTATAGCCCATGGTTATAGATACGCAACACGGAATTTATATTTGGACAGAAAGGAGCGTTATTTAGACCCTTTACTTATAAATCAATACAGCAAAGTGAAAAAGAAAAACACTGTATTAAAACTCGTAGTACTCATTCTGCAATTCTGTGATTGACAGATATTGTGTTATTACCTCAGCCAGGTTACGTTTTCACCCCTGTCCATCGGTGTGTTGTTTATTGTTTTGTTTGTGTGTATTTTTGAGCAGGATTTCATAAAAACTACTGATCAGATTTCCATGAAACCTGAGGGAGGAATTGGACATAGGTCAAGAAAGAACCACATACATGTGGGTGTTGATCCGGACAATTGTTATAGATCTGAGAATTTGTTTTATCACTTTCTTAAACCTTTTTTTACATTTTCACCAATTTCCCAAGGAATACTGCATTGATCTCAATAAAAAATTACTATATAGATATTTTGGGGAGGGAACCTCAAGCCAGAAACCTTGACACCCTCTGGTTTTATCTTCCAAATTAACATATGTTATTAATGTGTAATCTGCAATGTAACTATATGAATGTAGTTGAGTATAGAATAAAATGTAGTATTGTAGGAAATTGTAGTATTACATCAGACGTTTACTTAAGTGCAATACTTGAGAAATGTATTTAGTTACTTTTCTCCATTGAACCAAATGGAAATTTTAATATGTAATGTTTACTGATAAATACTGTTTCCTGTTACACATGAGACAGTAAATTAACATAATTGTAGTATTTAAATTGTATGTTATTATGTAATTGTCGAAGTAAAGCCAGCTGCAGAGCACAGTTTGTGCTCTGAACTTCTTCCGAACTAACCTTAAAGAAGGAAACTTTGACCACGAGAGGTGCTGTCATCTCTTATTCACTAGCAAGTGAGGACTCGTGTTTTGACACCTCACTTCAAAGTATCTGGATTCTATTTCATGTCGGCGTTGGAGGAAAGTCAAAAGGATGCCAAATGCAAAATCCGTAACCAAGGTCAAAGCTACTTCCCAAGATGACAGAGGGGTCGACAGTTTCATTGTCGGTGCACGGATACGACGCCACCTGTCCCCCCCCAAATCCTGTTCCAAGCATTAGCTTTGTCTTTTCTATCCGGCGTGACCAGCGCTCTTTTCTCTTTAGCTGCTCTTTCATCTGTTATTTAATGGAGGGATTGCCGACATGAAAGACACGACCACTTTGCCTTTCATCGCAATGACATCATCCCTCTGGCTATACCTGAGAACTTCTTCTTTTTAAAGTGGAATGCTGCGTAATAACAAAGAAATCCTGTGTATTATTCCTGCTGTTGACGGGAGTTTAATCATAGTTTAGACAAAGGGATTGGGATATTATCAGGGAATCTAAAGCTGCTGCAGAATTCACGAAGAACAGCTGCTGCTGTTGAGGATGAATTGGCGACAGGATGATTCGATATATGAAATGGATTTTTTTTTTTTTTTCAATCCAAATTGTTCTTTGGATCCAGAACAGCATCATTGTGCTCTGACAGGCCTCCCAAAAGCTGATGTCTTGTACTTTACCATCGTTATTGACGGATTTTGCATCTCCAGATTGTTTTATTAATGACCTCATTAGATTAAATCTCAAAGAACTTATTAGTTAATAAATCTCATTGTTTTATGGTCCTAGTTTGGTTCATATTCTTATTGGTTGTTATAACTTTATAGTCCCAATTGTCTGGAAGTCAATAGGATAAGTAACAAAACAGCGAAAACCTAATAAGCTTTATTTGGAGGTAAAAGATAAATGTAAACTGAAATAACCTCCCATTTCACAGGACAACTGTGTTTACACAACCATGGTGAGTACAGTTGGAAAAGTCGGAAATCAAACTAATCAATGTTTACGTCAGTTTGGAATCATAATTTCCTCCAAAATAAAAGTGAACTTGACTGAGATAAAAGTTGGTTTCCTCTTAGATCTCAATTATTCCAAAATAACAATGTCTTTATTTACTGTATAAATGATGGCCAAACCATGAACAGTATTATTATTAATGTTTTGGGGATTTTAGTTTTAGAAAACATAGTTAAAATGTATCTTTCCACGTTGACCAATCGCTTTTACAATAGTTAGCATGTAAATTATCAGCCTTTACAACCCAGAAGCAAATGTACTTGTCTTCTGTTGTATTCATGGGAATGAAAATCACTCGGAACCAAAAGTTAAGGAAAATATATACATTTATTAGATCTGAAATAATTAAAGTGTATTAATATAATGTGCATATCTCCCCATGTACTGTAGACTATTGTATATCTATATATAAAATGGACAGACTCAATAACAAATTGAAATAGACTTACATTAATGCTATCCTATTCTTTAACTATAGGCACGTTGTTATTTAACAGTAATACAGCGTGTTTTCTCTGTGTGAGTGTCGACTGCCTCTTCCCCAGCCCCCCTGCTGTTCCCTCAGCACAGCTGCAGTATCGGTTTCAGCACCGAGCAGGATCATTTTTACCAGATGATTATCTAAACTCTGCAGTTCCTCTTATCTGGATCCTGATAAAAAACCTTTAGGACCCGTGTATCTTTGATGGTACTTGTAAGGTGAGGCGTCTCCGGGCCGCAAAATCTGAAGTAATTCACTTTTTTTATCTTGAGCTATCGTCAGAAAGAGAAGGAAGAGGGTGTTTGTGTTCCCGTGCATCATTAGAACAATATGCATCCTCTGCAGTAACAGCAGTCGTCTCATTTTCCATTTTAACCCGAACGCACCGAAGAGAAACTCTTGAACTGCTGCACCGATTTTAACACAAGCTTTCTGGCTATTTATTAAAGTAGTAATGTTTCGCTGTACTTTTGTCCCCCCAGAGACGGTGGAGACATCTTCAAAAGAACACCTGCCCTTATCAGCGTGCTTGACCTATTTCCCCAGCTTCTTTGCTCCATGCCTCCCACTGCACGTCTCGGGCTACAGAGGACAGGTAATCCCATTGACACGAGCAGAGACTGATGCAGTGCACCTGTGATCTGGTTATCTTGTCCTATCTCGGACGTGGATGAAGCCGGTAGCCGACCAGCGAGGGCCTTGCGAGGGGTTAGATCACAGAGTATAACATTCAGCTGTGGGTGATGTTAAAAGATAAAATTGCATATCAGAGTTTAATGATGCTGCTGATAAGGGTGCAGTAGTTCCAATTGTGTGCAGTGATGTAATGGTGTTTGGGGACTAACAGAAATCTAAGAGAGATGAAGGTTGCTGGTATTTCTGGAATCATGATATGTTTACGAAAATCTTAGTATACTTATGTACAAGAATGAAAACGAATGCCCTGTCCTTACCACTTGGCCCTACCCCTTTGTTTTGCGCGTGGCCATGAAGGGGTAATGTGTCTCAATGTGATGTAGGGGTCGTGGCCATCTAGCCCTTCAAACACCCCTTCAACCGTAGTTTATTTCTGAATGCTTTACAAACGGATGAAGCAACTCAACACGGTGACCGATGCAGGTAAAATGCTCCTAAATGTAAGTATGAAAGCTTGCAAAATAACCACAAAATTTATTTTAAATCCAGCAGAATATCTTTATCCAGGAGCAAATAAAAAGGTTATTGATTGGCTGTGAAAAGCGTTTCAGGAAAATCGCTGTTAACACCATCAAAACAAGTCCCAATTCCTAGGGGAAGATTCTCTAGCCCTTTCTCTTGTGGCTCCGTTTGAAGGGGACACTCCCAGCGAAGGCGTCTTCATATGTAGGGGTTAGGGCCAAGGGAGAGGAATTGGGAAAGGGGCTAAAGCTCAAACTAATTAGACCCTGCACCACTGATCGTGGTCAATAAAAGGGAAACAGCTCCACATAAACAAACTATACATGGAGGATGGGAATCTCCTGGGAGGCAAAGCAAAGGCGTCTTCTGGTGCCTCTGTGTCTTTCTGCGCCGCAGCGAAGCAACAGGGAGCTTCTGCCGCTATGACGGATGTGCGCTATAGCGAATGCAGTCGCTATCACTGCTGGGCCTCTAGGTGCTCAGCTTACCCACCCCGCCCCTTCATTTTTAAAAAACATAATGTGCACTTTGTTTTATCACAGTAGTGCAACCCGATCCGGGCAAGAGTTGTCCACTCATTCAATTAATTGATTTTGCTGTCATCAGCCACTCTCTCCCGTGTGCTCGCCCCGTCCCGCGCAGTCTCTCTTCCTCGCCGCCCTCTCTGCGGGCTCTTGATGGCAGCTGAATGGTCATAGTGAGGCCCAGCAGGTATTTAGGCTTTCAGCGGCTCAGGATAATGTGCATCTAGTGCATGGAGCTAAAAATGTAGCTACTCAAGCCTCCCTAATTCATTTAGTGAGGCCCAAGGAGGCTGAGCGCTGGATCTGCTAAATCCATCAGCTGGGGGAGAGAGTTCAGACGGGAGTGCGGCAAACAAACTGTCTTCAAGAAGCTGCGATAAGAACGTGGAGGAGTTTTTAATCCTCTGTCACAGTCGCTGTTTTACCAAGTTACAGTCCAGTGTTTATTGTAAAGGTAAAGGACAACACAGAGGAGGCAGAGGTGCTGATTAGGCTCAGCACTTCCTGGTTCTGGAGCTTTTCCTGATGCTTATTTTTTTTCTCTGCTACACTCAGGCAGGTTGCCTCTTTGTTCTGGTGTTGTGCAGGAGATGCTCATCTTTCTTGCTAAAGGAAACCAGGGCAACCACCTTCTGACAACTCCCTCGACTCCCCTGGCTTATGGAGTCAGACAGCTAACACATGCACACACACAGGCACCCGCCAACACATACTGTAGGTGGTGATAGACAACTAAGAGGAGGAACACGTTCACACACACACACACACAGTGTATAAGGTGAGACACACAAACACATGCATGGAGGTGCAGGCAGAAGGATGGATAGGGAGTCGTAGGCAAGACACAGACAAATGTACCGAAAGAGCGATTCTTATTTGACTGTTTGTTGTTATTATTAATCACACAATCCTATTAGCTTTAAAAAATGTCTCTGTTACCATTTTAAATACTTTCAAAGCTCTCTCTAAAAAACACATTTTACACCCGACCCTGTGTTATTCATTTCACGACTTCTAGCATGGTGGGTTTTATTAAAAATTGATTGAGGCTTGGCGACCCAGATGTGTTTGCTCTCTTCAAGAAAATTTGATCCGCAAAACTTTTTTCATGCCGTCACTCGCTCCCACCAAATGTTCTCATGTGGCGACGGAGGTGCCGAGGCCTGTCTCTGACTGATGTGCTGTGGCACGAGTTGTCTGCGGCTGAGACGAGGACTACGGAGGGTTTTGACAGTGTTCACTCCAAATATCCTGCTCCAAGCGGAGCTGATCAGAATAGACGCCTCGCTCAGCACTGCGAGGCAAGCTCCACATCACAGTCTGTCACCACTGTCAAAAAGTGGGCGACTGCAGTTGGATGCTCACTTTACAACACGGCGATGGCCTGTAACATCTTGTTAAACTCTCAAAAATGTCAGTGTTTCTTTTTCTTGCGGGGCTCAAGTGTGGGTCTGGACCTGTTATACGCGAGATATGCCTTCATTTCTTGTCTCTCAAGCCCCATTTCCACTGGTTTAGAAAACCCACTAACACCCACTAACATCTGGCTTTTGTCTGCAAAGGAAATGGATACAATCAGCAATCACTCCCCGGTCAAATGACTCTGCAGTAGACACAGGTTATTATCGCCTCTGGCTCCGATTTGCAGTGATGGAAACATGATGCTGACAGATGCTAATTTCTTTTCTCTGTTTTTTTGGCAGTATATATGCTGATGCTGCACCTTCTCTGGAGCAACATTACGACGTGCATTGAACTTCTGGGCCAGGAATAGCCATGAACGTTTGTATACCTATTGGTTTTTACATCTTGGGAACAACGTGTATTGTAAAAGATTCAACGCATTGGTTTCCGGGCACGTTGGGTCGCTAATTTTGGTTTAAAAGAGGTAATGGACAAACCCACATGGATGAAGAGATGCCACATTCTGAACTAATCCTGGCCACTCAACCTCTGAATCAAAATATCAACATTATCATGTTCATCTTTCACCACAACCAAGGCGGTGAGAAACCTGGGTGTCATGTCTAATCACCGGCTTTTTTTCTCTGACCACGTATCCGTCTCCAGGTGCTTTGCTCTGAACAGCATTAGAGAAATCAGGCCTCACCTCCGGCCTAACTTAGTATGCCACCCAGCTCCTGGTACGGGCCAAGGTTACGTCGAGCCTCTCTTCATGCACAGTGAAACCTTTACAGATGGTCCAGAATGCAACGGTGCATCTGGTCTCTGATGAGCACATGTCACTGCTGCTCATTGACCTCCACTGACTACCCGTGCCCCGCGGAATCAAATTAACGTCACTAACGCTCACCTACAGAGCGACTTCTGGGTCTGCACCCATCGTATTGAACTCAATCATTCGGGGTTATGCTCTGTGTTGGTTTCTCCATAAAACGTCTTCTGGCGTTATCGTCCCCACAAACAATCGCAGACTGTTCTTATTTCTGCTTCTCCAGTGGTGGAACAAGCTACCGAATGCCAACACTTCAGATTTAACACTTAGTATGTATATCATCCATGGTCTTCTACAGTCCTGATACTTGGATGTAACCTTATCATTTCGATTTTTCGGCCTTTTCTTTGTTCACTTTTGTCCTTTCATTTGATTTAGTCAAACCTAAATTCTTAAATTCAGATCAGTTCCACCTTTTCTGCAGCTATTAGAGTCTCCTTCCTCTGCAGACAGCCAGAGGGTAACTCACAAAGTTACACCGCATTCCTGCTGAGCCCTCTGGTGATAATAGCCTCCTAACTTTCCAGGTACCAACAATAGTCGCGGTGAATTAGTACAAGTTTAGGAAAGACAGAACAAGTCATTTGAGTAATAACCTCATTAAAACAAAGGAGACAAGCACAGGGACCATTATCCCAGTCCGTCCCCGACATTAGAGGTATTTATTACTTTAGGATCGCTGTGCTTTTCTCATCAGCATCTTGATTAGGATTCTGCCTCGGTGTTTGGCTGCAGCGCAGGACGGCCGGAGAGAGCTCCCATCAACACTCAGCTGAAGTGAAATCTCAGACTGACGGAGCTCTCCCTGGTGACTCTGCAACATGGCTAATGGCCTTGCTCAGGGCCTGCCCAGGCATAGCTTGTCGATACAATTCTCTTCCGCTTTTCCCACTTGCCAGTTCCCATCTGGAGCCAATTCATGAACTGAGATGGTGTGTACCTTTCCCACGAGGTCACCGCCTGCCTTCGCATAACACTTAGCCCCGGTTCTCCCCTCCACATCCCCTCTGGTCCTCTCTCCTCTCGCTCCACTGAGCCTCCGTTCATTGTGACAGGCGGTGCAGTGCAGTGCATTACAGTGAGTCCACTTCCTCTTCACTGCAAAGGGTTTATTTCCAAGAAAGTGTTAAAAGTGCCGCTGTGAGCCAACTCAAGACCAAACCACCACTCAACGGTGTATGTTTAATGCAAGATGCGAACAAATGTGAACACATTTTTCAAGAAGTGCAATCAAGACACAGTTGACACGAGCAAACTGAAAAATACATTTCACAACCTCTTGTTGTTATTTTACTTTCCAGCATTTAATTTTGTTTGTATTTGTTAAAAATATGAAATCACAACTCTCCAATAAAGTGGGACCGATCTCTCTTTCAGGAAATGTATGGATTGGTAATTTCTAAATCATAGAAACAGCATAAATGAAGTGATGCCAGTTGAGTTTGTACTCATGCAGTATCTTCAGCTAATAAAGTCAAATTTAAATAATTTCTTATGTAGAAATACATCTAAAGCTAAATTTGATGGCTTTATCTATACTGTATTCTACATGGAACAACCCATTAAAATACATTCTAACCGGGGATAACCATCCGTCCATCCATCATTTATACGGCTGATCGTTTGAGGGTCTCGAAGGAACTGGAACCAATCCCAGCTGATACTGGGTGAGAGGCGGGTATTAGATATACTGCATATACTATGGACTTTAGTTCAAAATAATGTTTTTATAATCACCAAGTCATGTTCAAGTATTTTTCTGCTTCAACATTTATATTTTTACATATAACAGTTCTGCTCGTATTGGTTGCCAGACCACAGTATTCTACCGGTTTTCTCTCACAGTGTCACTTCAGATGTAAATCACCAACACCTCGATGGCTGCATTAAAATCGACCAAGGCTCTGATTCCTAAGGACCGCGATTTAGAATTAATGGGTTGGTTAATTTTATTACAAATATCCGTCCACTATTCAACAAGTGCATATAACGTCCCTGTCAGTGGCACATATATTAAAGCAGTAAAGGAGACTCAGCCACTTTAAGAACTTCATCTGTAAAAAGCAAAAAAGTTTTGCTCTTTTTTCGAGTGGCTCCGCTTGTGATCCGCCAAAACATAATCAAAACAAAAACTTTGTAAGCTGCCACGAGTCAAGTGCCGAACAGCAGGAGGCTGTCAGACTGCCCGGCTGAGGGGGTTATGGTTTCCACTCACCCAGTCCAAGTGCATATTCATTCACACTGCTCCGCTCTGGTTCAGCGCTGAACTGTTCAACTGTGTCTCAAGGGTGAGCATCAGACAGGCATAATTTCAAGGCCATGCACTGTTGCTCTCATTACTATTCAGAGCCATATTTACCTGTTTAGCTGAGAAAAGACAGAGTGAACAGGTGAGACCGAAAGAAGCGTTTGATCAATTTAAACAACCGGGACTTGTTTCATATTTTGTATTAGAAGATTAAAAATAATGGCTGGTTAGTTTTGACCGCAGAGTTAATCATTTATGGGGAACGTCTTCATTTTACATCCGTCTCCGTGACCTTTTCCACGTCCAGAGGCTGAAATAAAATAATAAAATCCAGGACAGGCCGACGGTTCATCACAAGGCTGAAACACACATGTTCACACCTTTGAGTCTCCACTTGACTGGAGATGGAAAACCAGTGGAAAACATGCAAACACAAGGAGAACACAGAAAGAGGATTGATGGCTACATTTGGGATCCTGGCTCTTTGGACTCGGATGGGCTCATGTGATATTTCTCCATCTATTCATCATCGCCTTGTTTTCTCTTTCTGGAAATTTGCATGTGCTTGTTCAGCCAATGGGGATGAGCTCGAACATATGGGAACTGGCTCAGTGTTGGAGTCTCACGCTCCCCAATTCTCATTTGTCATGAACGAGTGGAGCAGTGGGATGTCGGGAAAGCTGGGGGGCTTTCAGGGGGCTCTGCCATCGAGAATTTGGGTCAGGATACACAATAATTGTCTTGTTTTCTAAAGTGTGCAATACACAGTAGTACTGACAATAAAGTGAGTCCCAACAAAGCTGCCACCACCTCTTACCTAGACTACAAGTTCATCTCTTCCGCTTTCCAACCATGATAATAATCTTGCAGTCCTTCGTATTCATGCTGCGACGCTCAGATCTGGCTTATAGATGAAATGCTGATATATATAGATTTTTGGGGAATTGAATAACACGACTGCACCTGACCGCTCTAATGCGGCTCAGGTGGTAGATCGGGTCATCCACTAACCAGTGGGACGGTTGTTTGATCCCATGGCTCCTCCATTCCGCATACGAAATTGTACTTGGGCAAGACATTGAACCTCTAAATGGCCCCTGACGGCTGTGTGTGGATGTTGTAGATTATAGAAGCACCGTCTGAATGTGTGTGTGTGTGAATGTGACTTCTGGAAACATGCTAATGAAGTACTTTCGCTTCCAACACATACAGTATGCAGATGAATCCCACTGGCTTTAGACACAAGAAGGTTCCCGGTTCGAATCCTGGTCTTTCTATCTGCATGTTCTCCCTATATCTACGCGATGCAGATGCAAAGAGCTGCTCAGCACAACAAGGCAGCAACAGTTTGCTTAAAGCGCATAACTCAATAATTACACAGTCATTACACAGGAAGTTGAGCAGAATAATCATCACATCTCACATATTGTTTCTCCCATGTGCTCAGCATCACAATAGACTAAAGTGCCAGTCTTTCATACCCACAGGTCTCACCCTCCCGGCAGAGCATACTGTACCTGACATGCACCACCCATCAGGGTGATATGCCACTTCCCACGTAGTCTTGCCTCTCGGCAGAGGTGTTGAGATCGTACTGTATATCAGACGCGGTTGGATACAGTGTGCAGCACTGTAGGGCCCAGGCATCTGTCTCTCACACCCACAGGTCTCCACTCGGTCCGCAGGTCTCTTCCACATCACCCTCGCTCTGCAGCAAATGCCACCCACCAGGTGTCCCAGCTGCCAAACAGTAGGTGGTGGCAAGCAAAACAGGCGAGTGTGTGAAGTACAGCAGCTCCTCAAAACACAAAACAGCCTCACGTGCATAACAGCAGAGCAGGTCAGCTCCTCGCGTGAACTACGAACTCAGGGAGGTACCTTGAGTGGTATTACTGACAAAAAGAACATAACAAACATTAACAAACCTATTGTTAATAAGTTAATAAGGAAACATCCATGCAATTCAGGCCCATACAAAGTTTTTGGAAACCAGGAAAAAACAACATTGGATTATCACACAGCCCTGAAATACACACATACCATGTCAGAGTGACACGGATCTTCCTTTGTGTCTTTGTGTATATTACAACTCCCTATGAAATGGGAACTGCCTGTGAAACGTCGGCAGCGCTCTGCACACAAGAACGAAAAATGGTCTATTAATATCAGCCGCAGGCAAATTCCTTTGCCAGATCTGTCTCTTCTTTCTCCTGCGGAACAACACCATTCATGATGCAGGATCCAATTATAGCAGGCAGGAGCTTGTCAAGGGCAATGAGCTTTCGTGACCTCCGACCCCGCAGTCGATTTGTCACTGCCTGCGTCTTAATTTCCCGAACACTGCAGCCGATCACCGCGGCTGTCACATTCTGTCATTCAACTAATTGTCTCGCACCGGTCAAGCAAAAGAAACGATGACTTCCTGCACACTGGCAGTAATTTAGATGCATCGTAGAAGTGTTGAGACTTTTGTCACGGCAGGTGAAACGGTGCAAGAAGGGGGGTTGTCTTCACCAATGTGTGTGTAGGGATTTTCACCAAGATGTGTTATTACCTGGGAGGGGATGTCTTGATGATGATCAAAGGTCAAAGGTCAAGGTCACAATATCTCTGTAAATAATTGGGCTAGAGAAACAATATGAACCTTGAATTGATGGGGGAGTTGATGGTTTGATCCCCGGCTCCTCCAGTCCACATGCAGAAGGGAAGAAGTCACAATGAAGCCAGAACATAACGTCATGCGTTGTTAAATAATGCATTTCTGAGGATTCCCAGCATCCAGACGGCCTGAAGCTTATACAGAAGGAGAAATAATGTACGATCACACAGTGGGATAATAATGTTCCGATGCATTATTACAATGTGAAACCAACAGCATCGTCTGATTGGGGAACAGCACTGCCCTTCCTATAGCCCTTATTTTAATTTACCTTTTTTATATTAATCACTTCCACTTTTGATTTACATCATACAGGTCTTTACATAAATCATTTTTATTGCATGAAGGAGCTTTTTATCAGAGGTTGATGCTGCAGTCACATTGAGCTCCGTGTTTCACTGGTTGGAAAGAGATTTGAGGCCCATGTTTGAAAATGTTTGAAAAATCGAATCTTTAATAATCTCTGTGCTTGATTTGTGAGAAAATGTTTTGTCCCATTTTTTGATTTTTCTATGAATCTCTTCAGCAAATGTGCAATAAACAGTTTGATTCTTACGTCAGGACAGATCCACGACCGCTCTGTTACCTTTGTACATTACCTGCCTCAAAATCTCCCATTGCACTGAGGCATGTTGTGATAGAGAGTCTCCGCCATGTCATCACCAGGAGTAAGAAAGACACAGTAGTGAGTCTACAGTGAGTTACTGCTCCTCTTAAGCCAAAATATCCTGCTAAAACACCCAAAAAGTGAAGGGTCCTCTGTGCCGGCGCTGACACACACAGCAGATCATCCACTTTTGGTAGAAGAGGACTGTAAGTGCATGGAGTCAAAAATGTGATCCTTTATTTTTAGGATCTTCCTGGTGTCGCTAAACTAAACTAACTAAAGAGAGGATTAGAAATTAACCGTAAACGAGAGATTAGGCCCTGGTACCGTGTTGAAACCTGCACGACATTGTGGAATCGAAAATTTAGCTATAACATAATATAAAGAAGCAAACAAAAGCGATCCACAGCCGATCAATACGTCTTCATGTGAGATGAAAAGGGTGGATCCTCCCTCCGCACCTGACGCTGCTGCCTCTCTCTCTCCGAGGTAGGTAGGCGGAGGATGGGGGGGTGGGGATATTACACGGCTCCTTTTTTTAATGTTCTCTGTAAATCCTGTGGGGAAATTACCCGAGCCCGGTCACCCCCGTTTGTGACAGATGGAAAACCTTTCCAAAGGGATTATGATGCCCTAGACTTGCTCTCGTTCTCATTTCTTTTAAAGCCCAGTTATCAGTTATCTGTCAGCCGAGCCCTGCGTTGCCTTGACAGAGATGCACATGTCTCGGCTCGGCCCTCACCAGAGAGAGCGGATGAGACTCGGCGTTATGACCTCTCCTGTCTCTGCCATTCACAGCTGTCAGGCGACACAATGACATGATGGCGACACTCGGAATGCACCTTAATAGTGCCCTGTTGGGTCTTGTTACCACCCTCGCCCCCTACCCAAGAAAAGGGTTTATGGTCCATCAGCAGTGTGCCACGTCCTCAATTGGCCCCTCGAAATAGGATTAACTCTCAAGCACACATCTGGGATGACAGAGTCTGAGGGGAAATTGATGAACTTCTCCATTAAAGTGGATATTGTTGCTCTTTCTTTTATTAAGATGTGATGAAGTGTTGGGAGAGAGTAGCTCCAGCCTGTGGATTCAGACTCATGTCACCACATCAGCAAGTTAAGGTTTTACATGAATAGCTTTTACATTTAGGTTTGGTTACATTTTTTAAGAGAGGCACATGATATAAAAACAATAAAGCATTGAAATCCAAATAATAAAACACAGATTTAGTCAGTGGTGATAAGTAGCCATGTGCTCAAGTATTATAATTAAGTATTGATTAATAATATAGTTATACTTCAACATTTGAGTATATATTCAAAAAGTAGATTTACTTTTTAGTATTTTTTATCGTTATTCAAGAGCATGGTCTTTCAGTTTGAGAGCAGGACTTATTGACTTCAGGTTATCAAGTATTTTCACTCAAAACCCTGCGCTTGCACTCAAAAAGCCCCTTGTGATGAGATTGGTTTGCTTGCGCTCAAACTATGTGCTTGTACTCAGATATTGTTTTACTTAAAATGAAATAAAAGCTTTTATTGTCCTCGCACAATACAACAAAATTCTGAGTGCTTCTTCTTTCCACAGACAATAAATAATAGAAAAATAGAAATGTTTTCTAGTTATTGCACTTATTGAGTGTGGATGGATTTCCTCCAGCTCTTCCAGCTCTTCTTGCGCTCACACTGCTCTTGTGCACACGTGAAACATCTGCTCTCGTATTTCTCCTCTGCTCTTGGATTTCTTCTTTTGGACTTTGGATATCTTTTTTTTTGTGCAACAAGCGCACAGCTTGAGCGTTGCAGTGAAAATTCACATTACTTATTCCGATTGTTTTCATCTGTGACGACTTTGAATCAGGTAGAAATTGCTTTCTGGTTTTGTTTTTCCATGTGGAACTGATGTCGACAGCTAATCGATATACACGTGTCCCTGCCCGTGGAAAATATTTTCTTGTTTTTGTTCAACCTCATGTCTGTTTCTTCCCACATACAAACTCCCCCCCCCCGTTGTACCGTATACACACTGTGCATTACCATATACTATCCCCAAAGACAAGTCAGTCAAAATGTGTTCTGTGGCACTGAAAGCTGATCCGTTCGCCTCCCAGGAAAGAGATTACACAAAGTCACATGCAGAAAAATCATTCCGTAATGTTTTTATTGAATTCTTACAACCACATTCTCTTTGGAGACAAATTTGCAGCTTCTGTATATTTGTGAAGTAGCAAAAGGTCAACGTGTTTGGTTCTTCAGCAGTTTGGTCAGGAACCAAAGTCATGAAGCACAACTGAAGCTCTGAACTTGAGAATGGAGCTAAGTAAAACAAAAATACCCTCTACTTGTTGAGACATTTCCTTCAAAACATCATGGTGACGCCAGAAATTCTTTATTTTCTGTAAAAACTGTCATGGCAATGCGTCCAGTTGTTAATTGGATATTTAAGTCTGGACCAAAGTGGTGGACGGACCAAAAGACAGAAGAACATTTCAATCCAAAGCTGCTATTGCTTATTTCATCTAAAGATTGTGTTACAGAAAAAAAAAACAGAAACACTTTATTAGAAGCCTGTATTTACTGTTTCTTGTAAAAACTCCCTTTTTGTGTAATATGATTTTCCTAATTGTTGCCTGACACTAACTCTTCCTGAAGGAAACTCATTCCTATACGTTGCCAGCCCCGTCCACACCCTCACTGCGAGTGGAGATGTGTGCGTTGTGTACAATATATTCATTGTCTCCAGCCTCACCGGGGCTGTACGCGCTTACATCCTTGACATTCATTTAAATGGTAATCACAGTTTCAGTTGCATCAATCATAATCATCACCTCACAGCTCCGGCTCCATGTTTAAGGCACATTCAGTATATATGAGAGTGCCACCGATGCTCTGCTCTCATTTTAACAAGGGAGTGAATGAGTGCATTTGAAAAATAAATGTCAAATTGCTCCGATTAAATTAGTTTTTTAGGTTTTAATCTCATTTTTTCCTCTTCAAAAATAATAGAAAACTGAAAGTCTGAATCATTAGAGACTTCTTTTTCCTTTGGACTTCTGGGTATTGGAGTCTTAAATATTTTAATGCTTAACTATTGCTTTCTTTTGAAGCTCCCATTAAGGGGAATGTGTCGGTGCATGTATTTTCATAGTCAGATTTAACCCAACATATGCTTCTGAATGGGATTTATACTGGAAAACCTGGAAGTACATTTTCCCCATTTTATTCCTGAATGCCACTATCTAATTAAAACCCAATGAATTAAATGTTTTACTCATGAGTACACTTTAAAAATCAGATTTTAAATTGACATCTAAAAATGAAGTCTTTTAAGTGACCAAGGAAAAAAGGGGGAAGCGGCGGGGGAGGGTAATCTTCGGAGACAGGGTTGTAATTTTGCTAAGTGAGTCATCAAAGATAGCCATTTAATCCCAGATCTGCCCCAGAAAGGAACAGAGAACTCTTTTGATCAGAGAATGAGGCCAACACTGGGCCCTGGGAGGGGGAGAAAAAAAACAAACAAATCCATTTTGGGGATTGAAGTCAATTCAGGGAATGAGAAGATCACAAACGTTCTATTTGTCAAATCCAAAGTCTGCGTTTATCTAATTTAGTAAAATATATACACAAAAGAGAGACGATTGCTGCGCGGTGACCATGAGTCCAGGAGGAGTTCTCTTCAGAAATTCAAATTTTATTCATATTTTAGCCATCAAAAGATGTAAAAAAAAAAACTGCCAGATGATTCCTCGAGAGGCTTTTTCATGCCAGCAGGGAAACATGGAGAATCAGTAACAAGTGCAAATTATCATTATTCAACCATCACAATCCGCGTCCTGCTAATACACATAATGGTCTGTTTATGTTTTCTGTGTTGTCGTGTACATGTTTTATGCCGTTCGCTGTTACGCAACCATCACTCCCTCTACAGAAATATCACAGCTTCGATTGCCGCGCTCCATTATTGAATAGAAGGGGAGAAAAACTGCAGGTGGTTGGCGTTTAATATTTAAGAGGTTTCGCTGGATTCCAGCACCTGCCCTGCATACTGAGGACGGATTTCTCGACAGACCTGGCCTGTGGACCTTACGGCCTCCGCACCGCCCTGCATCCCACAACACTCCCCCGCCCCACCCCCCCCTGCAGCCACCCAACCCCGTCCCTGCCGTCGCCACAAAGCCCTGGTCTGCACCCAGACACTTTGCCTTCATGCTTTATTCATTTTCCATAACATGAACATCACAAGTGAGTCTCTGCCTGTCAGCCACTCTCCAGATTCTGGGATTAATGTAAACCCGGACAAACAAAGAGGATTCGGTGTTGGATGATAATGGCGAGGTGCTATTTGCATTGTAATATGAATTCATTGGATCTGTCTATATCCAGGCGACAGCTGCCTGTTCCAGCAGTGACGCGACGTTTTGTTTCCTGTGAAAACAATGCTTCTCTCCAGATGAGGGCTGGAGATAGAGGTGTCCTTGTTCATCTGGGGAAACGTTCATCATGATTCCTGCGCAGTCTTTTCTTTCCCCGACAAATCAACTCCCAACACTTTTCCCCCAACATTTTGGGGGGAGATGTGCCGCCATCGCTCCCTCAGGACTCCCAATTCTGAAGCGTCTCGTTTTTTTGTCCTCTGCGAGGCTCTCAGCAGGGAAGGATGCAATGTTTTATGTCTGAAATGAAAAGAGGTGTCATGAGGCGTCACTAAATGCACGGGGGCTGCGTTTGATTGCTTTGCTCTGCGACGAGGGGCTGTTCTCGTGTCTGTTTGGTGCCGATCACTTGCCGCCAGTTCGCCTCATCATAAATAATGCAGTCCCCACCCTGCCCACCCAACAAACACCTAAATGAAGAGAGGCTGCATTGCAGATTCGCGGAATGAGAAAGGTTACTTCAAGGAGCACGGCGAACCTGAATGAAAAAACAACAGGGAAGCGTTTGATGAGGCGTAGGGCGGTGTTTACAAATATGTGTACTCTTGTTGGAATGATGTGTGTGTTGGTGTCGGCGCGCTGGTGGGCACTTGTATTTGCTGGTGTGGGTGGAATAGATAAAAGGTACCATACATATCAGGGATAGTATGGAGCGAGAACAGAGAAACTCCACGGATGAATACGTAAGCCTGTAAAATACAGTAGCTCTATCTCCCAAAATATCACTTTTTGGGGAGGAAGAGGAGATTGGTAGAAGAAAAATATGCGATGACAAGTTATCTTCCACATAAAAGTTAGCTCAAGCAATGCTCCCGAAAAAAGAAAAAAAAAACAGTGGCTGAGACATTTCAACAATCGAGAATGTGCTTCCCGTCTACTTTTAATCACCGGAGTTTCTGATGAAATATCTTAGTACCGAGAGGGAAGACAAACCAACTGTTCCCTGACCGCAACAGACCAGCGAGCGGCTCAATGCACGAACAGGTGTCGTAATAAACGTCCTTTTAATAAATGCCCATATGTTTCTCTGTGTCTAATAAGTCATTAAGTCTGCGGTTATAAGTGTTATTAAGTCATTATTGAAGGGTAATGAGTTTAACCGTAATAAACCAGTTCTTAATGCTAATAGAGGCTTTAATCAAGGTCACAGATTTCACACTTTCTCTCATCTGCAATTTTATTACTAACACATCGTTAATAGAAGGTTCATGCCATTGTCAAATGGTAATACAATGTTAATTAATGTAGTTTAGAATAAATGCAGTCCCTTTTCTCTGAAGCTATGATGATTGCTCTGAAAAGCTATGGATCACATATATATACAAAGCAAGCAGAGAAAACCTGACAATGCAAAAAAAACGTTATTAATGCGTAATAACTGATAGTGAGTAAGCAAATAATTAACCATGTAACATTATTTACCACCTAAAAAACCTTAAATGTCCCTTCATAGAAAACTGTACAGATGGTTTAGGTATAGAAAAAGTTAGGAGTGAGCTCTGTGGACAAATTGTCCATCTGTCTTGTTTTGTGTCAGTTTATATTGTGATATCAATATATCTCATCTTCTGCAAAATCAATTTAGAAACTGTTTAAAGAGGAATTAACCACAAGTGAATGTCTGGTTGTATCAAATCTATTAAATTTAAGTTTTTCATCACAATGATGCCAAAGTCATTTGATAACGCAAACAGTAGATCTGCTCATTCATTTGCGTTAATTTCACACAATTAAAATGATGAATGTTGTAGATTAAATATGTATTTTATGTTTTAAATGATATAAATCTATAGTAGCCTTCGGACTTGGTTTCACCTAAAACTCAAGATAGTTGACCTCACAGAGGTCAATCTGGGTAATTTGTGACTAATGGTGTAACTAACGTGCAGCAGGTAATGTTTCTTTTAGATAATGTCTTGCGGTGTTTAGTGGTTAAAGACGGCCAGAAAAATAATCTCAGTAGAAAGCCAATATTTTTGACTGTTGTGATTTCAAAGTGAAAGTAGAGCTGCTGGGTTTTTCTCTTAAAACAGTTTCGAAGGAAGATTTAAGAAGTTTGTTGTAAAACAACGACTCTTTGACTCTTTGCTGTATATCTGCGCTGAAGGAGTCGCAACCAAACCGGCAGACGAGGACGAATCCGGAAGTGGCAGGAAAGGGAGTCAAGCAGGATCTGCAATCTGAGTCATAATGTTTCACTCTATTCTTATATTAAATAACTAATTAGACACAAACTTACCACAAAAATGAAAACGTTGACTTTTGAATCTGGCACATGTCCAATCCACTAACATGGAGGAGGCGCGCTTTATGACCTATACAGGCAATCCAGATGATTTGGCTTCACTCAATGGGCAGCTGTCATGTCGTCCATCTTTATTTCCAGTACGTATATAAGACTAAAAACAAAGTGGTGGACAGACGGGAAACAAAAAAGAGGCAGAAACATGAGAACACGAGGAAAGAGATGAACATGTGACTTTGCACTGACAGTCCTGTGGAGATAGTGGGAGCAGGAAAAACCCTTTTATTCCTTGAGCTGAGTTTCTGAAGACGTGATCTCTTTCCTCCTGATATAGTTCAGCAGCTTTAACAACCGAGTTCAGTTTGAGTCCCTGTGGTTTTTACCCTCCCGACACGTTACCCTCAGTGAAAAGCAGATTAGACGTGGGTGAGTGAAAGCTTGATCGAGCGTCCACACTCACAAATCAACACTGTGTTTTTTCTTATTTTTTTACCTCGTATATATATATGCTAACCTATACCGAGTCGATACCCTCTAACTGCACCTGGGCATTAACAAGCAGCCTCCGCGATAAAATATGTAACCCTCAATCAAAAGGAGATTAGCTAGGGGTCAGTGACTGCCTTGTCGGCTGCCAATGGTCCATGTTGGAAATAATGAACCGCTCAGAACATGACAGACACAAATAGCATGATGTATGGGAGGAACACGCTCGGCGCCGACTGTGTGGGCTTAATTGATAGTCAGGTGATTAATAAGGCACAACACTAGAAAACTCCCATCAATTAATAGTCTTGTCATTGTGGGACGACACATAGAGAGATGCAGGTATAGTGGCCAACGAAGAATAACGAGAGGACGTGTGGAATTTTAATTAATGACATTAGCGATGTTGGTCTGCTGAGCGTCGCTACCCAGCGCTGGTTGGTTCCACTGAATGCCTTCACAAGACGTACTCAGCTCTGTAATATAATCCAAATTCACAGATAATTGATTCTGGGATGTTTTCCATCTACGCCTGCCTTCTGGGAAGCAGGCTCGCGGTTACACATCTTCTGAAAAACCTTCAAGACGTGAGTTTTGAGCCAAGAAACAATATCTTGGCTTGATTCATCCAATTGATTTTCATTTTTATTTCCCCTGACAAAAAAAAAAAAGATGTGGTTTAATAAACTTTACAATATATGCTCCAACAACCGCTGTCTCCCTCAGAAACCGGGAATTAAACCGCGGCAAATGTCATCGTGGCAAAGATCAAGACACGGAGCAATTTAAGTATCATGGTCGTACCCATTGGTATAAAGCCACTTTCGGCTGCAGAGCGTTTAGCAGGAAGTCCACCAGCGCTCTCCTCTTCAACGTCTACACCTTTTGCAAATTGGAGATATTAGAGCCGATGCTTTAACGACAGCAGAAGTAAAAACAATGCAAAGCCTCCTCCAGTCTATTAGCTCATAGATTCTTCTTCTTCTCCTCCGGAGCCGGCAGTAGCTACCTCTCACTTTCGGGTTTTGATTTTTTTCGTCATGGATGCACTTTTCATTCAGTCTGTCGTGAACACTGAACGAGCCTGTGGCAAGTACGAGCTGTGCACAGTACATACAAGCCCCAGTGATGTACTTCAGCAGCAGCATCTCCTCTGTGGATTGAAACAGGAGGGCAGGAAATCATCGGAATCCGTCAATTGGCCCATTGTACACATTCATCATCTCGTTCCATGTGAAATTGTATCCTTGATCCTAAAAGAACCCCCTTTTTTATCTCCGCTCAAATATTAAGGAGGGCCGCTGATGAGCTGATTTGTTGTTAGGGCTCAGAATGACTCGTGCCATCCATCATGTTGTGAAATGTAGCACAGCTCGCGGAGAGGTTGGCGGGTTGCCCACCGCTCTCAAGGCTCCAGCTGCTCATATGCCCTGGTTTTGGTGCAGCTGAGGTGCCACCCGCTTGTTCGCTTGTACCTGGCAAAGAATGGGAACGTGCCTCCCACACACTGAGACCTTTTGATTCCCTGATTCCAGGGGTGCAAAGATGACAGTCTTATCTAACGCTCACGTTCTCTCTATTCAATTCAATTCAATTTTATTTGTGTAGCTCTAAATCATTATATACATTATCTCAATTGACTTTCCATAGAAGGTGGCTTAAAAAAAGTTCACACGATGAGGTTACTACATAAAATATAGTCGCAATAAAAGTAAGATAAAAGGGAATAAAAGGAATTAAAACAACACAGTAGAACCAGAGTTACAAATCACATGTTAAAAAAGCTTCCCTGGAAAGAAACATTTTTTTTGTGACTCCCACGCTTTAAGACTTTTTAATCCCTGATTCCAGAGGTGATGACAGTCTTATGTTCTTTCTGTCTATGTATCTCGAAAGTAATTCTACTCATGAGTTATTTTTAAAAAATCAAACCCTATCTGTCATTTAAATTGTTTCAGTAGTAAATCACTGATGAATATTCAATGTTAGTTTGTCTTTAAATTGGATTTGGTTTGATCATAGGTTTTCCTTTTTCCTTTCTTGCTAAATAAAAGGTCCAGGTACAGTGTGTTTCAGTTTCAGTGTGTCAGTGGTCCTCGCAGGGCTGAAATAAACACAACCAATCATGTCATTCGGTCCAAATGAAATGATTGGTGACAGACCTGCCTGCACGCACCCTGCCCGTGCTCTCACTTCG
This sequence comes from Hippoglossus stenolepis, assembly GCF_022539355.2. Classification (NCBI taxonomy): domain Eukaryota; kingdom Metazoa; phylum Chordata; class Actinopteri; order Pleuronectiformes; family Pleuronectidae; genus Hippoglossus; species Hippoglossus stenolepis. The sequence goes on along the minus strand of NC_061493.1, from coordinate 19,459,297 downwards.
CATGAGCGGATTCTTCACAAGACCCAGAGACGATAGCAAGAAGTTAGCGAGCGAGTCACGGATGACTTTGCGATTCGTACATTGTCGGTCAGTGCACGCTCATGAGTTTTGGGGGCGTAGCTTAGACGAGAGGAAAGTCTACAGCGTTGATTTAAAAGAACTAAGAGTTGTGTAGGATAGAAACTGAACGCTGCTTCTCCAGGTGGAGACTCTGGGGACAGACAGCAGACCTGCTCCAGACGACCTGAGGGGTCTTTCATAACGGAGCAGGAGATCCGAAATATATTTTGGCCCTGAACCATTCGGGGCTTTATAAACCAACAGCAGGAGTTTGAGGTCCATTCTTTGACAGACAGGGAGCCAGTGTAAAGAGCCAGTAGCCAGTAAAGTATCTGTCTCTCTGTGGCATCATGTGCAGAAGCAGAAGTCACTCGAACCTCAGTTTGTCAAGTCAAACAAATATGTTGATTAAAAAAATTGTCATTTCCGTACAGGTCGGGTTTTGTGAAGTTGAAACTAAGAAACCTGGAAACTGCACAGTGCACGCTCACATTGACAGGACCAAAGAACGAGAGCTGGTGAAGTTACTGACAGGGCAAGTCAAAACTTTTTAGTGTTTAAACTTTAACAGCCTGAGATTTGTGTAGCCAACGGTCTGTCTATATTAAAAATATGATATAATAGAGGAAAGTAGTGACTTCAGTAAGTTTTATGTGTTTCATTTTACCACAGAAGTAAATAAGGATGTTTACACACTTACATGTCTTTAGTGAGCATTACTTTCCCTGGCACGCACACACACACACACACACACACACACACCCAAGGACACACTGCAGAGCTTGAACTAATTCCAGAGTGTGTTTCCTGACTCTCCCATCTCCTTCCTGATCACTTCCAGCTCCGAGCTGCACTGCGGTGGCTTCGGCACAACTCTCCAGAATAAAAGTGTTGATGTGCTCCTTGTACACAGAGACTTTTACTTGTGGTAATGACTCACTCAAATCTCACATCTGTGTCTTACACTGTCATATGCCACCACACAGTCGCCCAGATTGTCATTTAAAGGTGACGTCTCACTCCAATTATCAGCCAACGTTTGGTGACACAATCTGCTCACCCACACTCAACAATGGGATGTTTGTTGTGCTCCGTGAGTTTTGCTTTAATTAAAGCCAGGAGCACTCTGGAGATCTTTATGTAAATCACCAATAAAAGCAACTTTTCGGTTCACTTTGACAGTTAATTGGGAAGTTATCTAATATTTATATCCCCTCTAATTGCATGCCATAATTACAACCTTGGCCTTAAGAAAGACTTTGGAATAAATTGAATTAATTTGGCAGCCGTAAGTTGTGCCTGCATGCTGATTCTCTCTGCTCCACCTCTGGAGAAAGACCCGATTAACTAATAAAACATAAACCAGACAGAAAGGCGTCATGAGAAAAAGAAGCCCACAGCTGGATGGGATAGAACCAACGTTTTATTCCGAATCTCAGAGCACGCGTGAGGAAGATCTCAATCCACACGAGGGTTGATGTATGTCTCTGTATGTCTGAATGTTTCTTTATCCTCTCTCTATATCCGTCTGTTTTTGCTCTTTCTCTCGACTGCTCACACACACACGTACAGGGCTGCTGATCCCGTCCCCCTCTGTGGTCTTCCAACATGCAGGTGGGGTCACGGATGATTAAAGCAGTGGCGGGTGGACTCCACTTTGAAACTATCAATAGACCCCTGGGAGCCGAATCAAACAGAAAGCCCTCCATCTCTGTCAACCGGGGCTCACGGTGGCACCGAGGGAGAGGACATGCAGAGGGTGAGAGGGCAGGCTCCACCTCTGTATCCCCGTCGTACGCTGAAGCACTCTGCTGAAAAAGGGAGGAGAAAAAAAAGCGAGGAGCGGCTATATGGAGGGATTCCTGACGCTCTGATGTGATTTCAAGCGCGCTTTGTGGATTCATTCGGCTGACCCCACAGCCTTTGACCGGAGCGGGCTCGGGCGAGAGTGGGGAGAGCCGTCTCCTGCAGCCTTTTTTTTACTCCCACCATCCTGAACCACTGTAACATCAATATTCAGTGAACTCTGGTCTAAAAGCTGTGGCTGCACCGGTGTTAATGCAATCAAGAAAAATAGGAAAAAGCAAAGATGGACGACTGAAAGGTCACTTTTTTACACATTGATTGGGTCAAAGGTGGATTTAGGATTGTTGAACTTATTTATTACATTCAAACTAATTGCTGGATGGTCAGTTGGTTTAATTGTCAGGCGGATTTTGTAAAAACTACAGAACAGAATTCCACGAAACTTGAAGGAGGGATGGGACACGGATCCGGAAAAAGGGCAAGATTCAGGAGTTGATTTTTTACTTTCTTTAACATTGCGAGATCGGGTATGCAGGCATGAATCTTGGTGAAAATAAAACAAATATTTCAGGGACTGATATCCATGAGTGTGACATTTGGTGAGGATCCAAATAAAAATAAGCTTATATAGCAGCAGGTTTCCAGGGGATAGTGTCTGTTGGTCTTTGATCAACCATTTTGGTCAAGACTCAACAACTATCAGATCCCTTGAAATAAAATTTTACTTAAGATATTTACGTTGCCCTATCATCATACCTCTGTTCATCTTCCTCTAGTGCCACCACAAGGCTGATATATCTGGTTTTAAGTGAACTGAGATTCATTCAACCAATTGTCATCATACAGGCTCATATCAGCATTTCACTCAAAGATCTGCTGCAGAGCTTCATCTATTTATCTATATCTATCTATCTATCTATCTATCTATCTATCTATCTATCTATCTATCTATCTATCTATCTATCTATCTTTCTATCTTTCTATCTATCAACGTATTAATCCATCTATTTATCTTTCTATCTATCTATCTATCTATCTATCTATCATCATCATCTATCTATCTATCCATCCATCCACCCACCCACCCACCCATCCATCTATCTATCTATCTATCCACCCATCTATCCATCTATCTACCTACCTACCTACCTACCTACCTACCTACCTACCTACCTACCTACCTACCTACCTACCTACCTACCTACCTACCTACCTACCTACCAATCTTTCTATCTGTCTATCCATCCTGCTCAGAATCTGAATGAGCGAGCAGAGTCATGGCTGTGAGTGTCAGGGTGGTATGGCAGTATTTCCAGGAGGAATGATTTAATGGAAATGTCAAGAGCAGCAGTTGCTCCAAGCAAAGGCTGAACCCTCTGATACAATGTGAGACACTTACCTCGGTGGGGATGAGAGACTTGTTGTCATTCAGCTCCGTTCTCTCCCCCCCCCGACCAAAATCTGCCTTTATCAGAACAGAAACAGCATTGTCACTTTTTAATGGGATGACAGGTCTTTCATTGCATATTAATTTGCCCAGAAATCAATACCGGCTGCGGTGCTGTTTGGGGGAATTTGAATCACTTAGCTGCTTAGTTTACATTCTGCAAAAAGGAGGAAGGAGAAGACTGGAGATTAGATTTGTCTGTGCTGGGTATATGGTTTCTGGAAGTAAGTAAATGATGGAATGAGGCAAACGTGGAAGGTCAAATTGACCCTTTTAAAAATAAGCTGTTTCATTCCAATGGGTCTAATGTTAGATTTTGAGATAAAAATGGAAGAATGTTGGTTGTAAGGTGGGAAGGAAAGAAATGCATGAGTAAACATAAGAGAAGGAGGGAAAGAGGGGAAGGATGGACTGTATTTCACTATAATAAACTACTTACATCACCATCAACTGCTTTAAAACATATTTTTGAATGAGGAACATTTCATCGTGTTCTCTGAAAAACCCAGAAGTTTGCCCACTGGGCGCAGGAGCTGTCCGGGGTGCTGAAAACGAGGAGGTTTCACAAGACGGTTTAAAATCTGTTAAACGTGACAAAACTGGTCTGTTCCTGCTTTTACATTTCTCCTTAAACGGTTTGCAAACAGGGGAGAAAGGAAAGAAAGAGAAAAAGGGGCTCCGGTGCTGGAAGTGAAAAGAAAACACTCCCTTCGCACGCCCATATAGAAATATGAATGAAGATGAAAAGCAGGGGAGATTGTACAAGTCGGTTATTTCGAGGTTCTGGTGGCATCGACATGGGACACGGTCTGCTCAATTACTGCGGTGACCTTCGGCTGGGCGCGGCTGCTCTTATCGTGCGATCCACACCAGTTGTCATTACGGCACAATTAAAATGCGCGTTCAAAGCGACCTGTCAGCGCGGCTGTTCGCCGGGCTGCGTGGCACCCTGTAGTGGAGAGGGTGACATCTGTGACTCCTCGCCAAGGGAGCCCGGTGCACGCACCTTCACTCCAGTTATTCCTGCAGCTCTGCCGGCGAAATCCACCGAATAATTAAACCAAGAGGAGTTTTCATTTTTTTCTCCTTCCCATGTTTTTTTTCCTCAAGCGCACTTTCACTCTCTCACCTTCCTGGATGAAAGGTAAGATCTTGTTTTATTTGTTTTCCCAAGAGCTGTTGAAGCGCTGCTGTAGTGATAATAATCTCTGTCCTCGGGCAAACAACCAAATGATATTGTATTTTCAAACACTGGTTCTTTCTTCTGCTGAGAATCTGTTCTTGCTGCATCCTGATTTTGTTCGACTGTGGATTTCTGCCCTGAGCTCTCGCCTCTGTGAAGTTGCTTTTGGATTCTTTTCTCTCCGAATGCCTCATTTATGGCCATAATAAAAAAAACTCACAGAGTTTACTTATAGTTCGGATTTGCATGGCGTTAGGAAACACTTTGACATCAGTGAGTCTGGAGCTCGCATCTGTGAGAGACTTCTTCGGCTGCTGAGCAATTATCGAGCAACTTTAAATAGAATATTGCACCTTAGCGTCGCTGGAAAAATACGCCGAGTCGTTCCATGCAAGAGTTTGTAATTATTTCCCAAACTGAGAAAATGTGTTTTCAGGAATTTCAAGAAATGTCACTGCAGGATAAAAATGACTTTCTTAGTTTAATCTGCATTTTAAGGCACAACATCAGCCCCGGTGGCACAAATAACTCCAGTGCTTCACTCGCCCCTCGGAATAAATTACTCTCAATATGTGGCTCATTAACTGGAATTTAGGAGGCGCGTAAAACGAAAGGCTGAAGCTGAGGTTCACTAACCAGTCAGTGTTATCTTTAGGACCCGGCGGAGCGCTCACATGTAACTGGACACTGGCTCCGTTTAGGAAAGATGTCTTATCTCCCCCTCTCTCTCTCTCTCTCTCTTCCTCTCCCGTCTTCATCTCGAGCTGAGAAACGACCCAAAGAGTTTCTCCCCGGATGTGTTTTCGTACGCGCTGATGGACTTTAACGACTCTCAGACCTCGGGTGAATCCAAAGTCTTTGTCGTGCGCCATTCCGATGAACGCTGCGCCAAAGGCAGCGCTGCGTAAAGTCAACCCGCGCGTGTGCGAAGCCACACGGAACTCGTCGGCGTTTGTAAGCGCGACAGAGTGAAAGTGTGAACGTGAACGAGTGTCGTTTAGGAGCAGAAGCTGTTTTAGCGAAAGACAAAAGTTGAAAAAGAAAAGTTGGGACGAAGGGAGAACCTCGTGTTGTCCGTACGAATGCGCGCTTCCTGCGCACACATCGCCTTCACTACAATCTGGTGGGAAATCAGAGGAACACTTGAGAGAGAAGTGAGAATCATTCTGCAGCCACGCGCGGTAGATAACTTGTTGAATGAGTTCGTCCCAGGAGCAGATTCACGCGTGAGTATTGTTGCGTTTTGAGTTTTCGGATTGTGCATTTTTTTCCCCTTTTTGCACATCATCGCTTATATGACGATGACAGATGTGACTAAACGAGCCAGAGCAGGGTAATTAGAGTGATCTGTTTCATGGGCGGGTCGTTAACAGTAATCAGGTCTGAAGTGAAAATTAATAAGCAATGAGCGGCTGATATGAGACAGAATAAAACACTGCACAGTTTATCCGCCACGTCTCACCGTGTCCTCTCTTTACGGAGTTTAATGAGGAGACTGTGTTGGGTGAGATATGGGAGCTCGTAAATCTGGATTTGCCTTCGTGTCCAGTTAACGTGAAGCTGCTGTTGTGTTAAACGTGTCCTCATTAGCACGAGTCGTTTTTCACATGAAATAGTGTCACTTTAACCTGTTGCGCAGCAGATCAGTAAAGTCACATGTGTGCCTCGCCTCTGCGCAAAACGTGACCCAGAACACAACAGACAAAGCTTAATTATCCAAACTACAGCACATGCTTGCTCTCTTTGCGTCTTAATTCAAATCTGGCGTTTGACCAAATCAAATGTAGAATTCTCTGACTTTTGCTCTGGTTCTCCGTCCTGCGATTCTGACTGCATGAATGTTACAATGTCCTGGATTTTAAATATTTGCAACATGCTCTGCATTTTTTGCATTTTAGTCGTTCTGGAGAGGAACTTTGAATAATGCATGGCAGCAGATTTACGTGGGCAGTGGTGTAAGGCTGGCTGGACTCCGTACAGAGGGACCCTCACTTTGTCACAACCACATCTTCTCTGGGAGAAAAGGCTCTTTGCAGGAAAGCACAGCCTGCCTTTGTTGTCAATAAGAAAGCAAAGTAATGGGGCTTCAGTTTCCCAGGTCACAGGTGCAGCCTTGAGACATTATTTGTATGTTTTATGTACTTACAGATCAAGAGCAGGACGGTTGCTATTCAGAGAGAGAGGGGGACAAAGAAATAGAGTGGGGAGGAGAAATAGCAGAGCTGCGAGGTTGAATGAGGGACCCAGAGAGAGGGAAGAATGAAGGAGAGAAACACAATCAGAGGAGAAATACGTGCCAGTACAGACATGCTTGTGTTTGCCAGTTGATCCCACTGTGACTCGTATGGAAGGGTTGGTCCTTGGCTCGGGGAACGTTGGAAGCATTAACCAGTTTATTGTTGCACTCATCAACCAGCCACAAAGCATCAGTCTGCTCACACTGGCAGCGGATCAGGAGTTATTGGTAGGAAGTCAGCAAAATCAATAAACACAACGAGGCGGCATTGCATGTGTGCAAATCCCAAAATCCTTCCTTTCGACGCAGGATGGCGAGACAAGAAAAAAAGCAATTGTTGCAGGATGAATAACAGCGAGAGCTTGAGTCTGTCATGTCAATATCTTTGGTTTGGTTTGTTTTTCTTCATAAACAGTATTGAAATTCATATTATAATCAGCATGGAGCAAAACAGCGAATCTGATGTTCTGTAGTTCAGCACCACGGACAGTTCCCCCTCCACGTTGGGAGCCCCCCCCCCCTTCACGAAGACAAACTCGGAGACAGACAGCAAAGCCACACTTTAGTTGGATTACTATAAAATGAATGGAATACATCCGCCATGCTTTATAGGAGTCTGGCTGGGAGTTTGTAACCAATATGAGCCACGGGGCACGGCTGCCTGCTGACTTTTAAAACACTCTGCCATGCATGAGCTGCCTAGGGGATGGAATGCAAGCGGACACAAGGGGGTGTTTCAGAGGCTTCAAAAACAAGTGAGGAGAAAGAGACTGAGAGAGAGAGCGAGAGAGGAAGGAAGAGATAGGCAGAGAGCGAGCGAGAGAGAGAGAGAGAGAGAGAGAGGTGGTCACCCTAAGCTCTAAACCCCCCTCCCGCATATGGAGGGCTGCTCAAATATTGATGACTTTTAATATAGAATCTGACCTCATATTTTTCTCGGCAAAATTATGACATTCCTGAGTTTCTGCCTCACATTCGGAGCTTGTGGTGGAGATGCAGGGAAAGGAGTGTGTGTGGGGGGGCAAGGGGGAACCAGAGTCGGAGATTGTAATATTGCTGTATATTGCATTTTTAGCTTTGTGAAAAGAGCCTGATGTTATGAGATAGGAGGGACAGCGCAAAGGGAGATTCACAGTTATTATAACACAAGCAGACACAGGATGCCGCTTCCAGTGATGTTTCTGAATCAACGCAGAGGGAGTGGCTTTCTTAAACTGGTGTCAGAACACTTATTGTGCGTGGGAATATTGTCTCATCATAAGACATATACGTTTTAATCCTTTTTTTTCTCCATTATTGTCTTCTTAGTAGTGCTTTAACGCTGAATTAGATCTGTTCTTGGGGGTTTCGCTGAAGATCCCTCCACCTGCCTCTCATGTGTATGGATTTCATTCCTCCAGGTGTCCATGAATCAAAACCAATATTCCTGTGGTTAGCTCCATTAGCCGTGGCTTATTAGCTTTGAACGTCCCCTATTAAATAAAAATAAGATAGGGCGACCTCCACCACCCTGCTGCTGGTACCTAATTTGACTGCCTTTATAATGAAAGTCAAGCTCTGTATAATGAATTAGGGTGTGTGTGTGTGTGTGTGTGTGTGTGTGTGTGTGTGTGTGTGTGTGTGTCCCTCTGACATATGTGTTATATATATTCATCACGCCTGAGCTCCAGCCGTCTTATCGAATTTGTAATTGCCCTCCTCTTAGAAATCTTGTTAACTGACACGAGCACATTTTAAGAGCCAAACTTTCTCGCTCTTGGTCCCTTTTTCCCAATAGAGGTCTGTCAAATGAAGCCTCCCATCCATACCTGCCAACATGCCTACCTTTGAAGGGTCTGCCGAGTCTGAGCAGCAGCACAGATAATTTCTCCGGCTCAGACGAACGTCTTTCATTACAGTTGTAATGTATTCAGGCCCGGAGTCATTTCTCTAAAAAGGGGCATTAGGTTGGAAGCAGGAGAAGCAGTAATTGCCTTAGATGTGGTCAAAACCGATTCAGTGCTCGGTTCCAAGATAAGATCGCAAAAAATTAGAGCACTAAATTCTAATGCCTGGATGTGCCAGCAGGGAGCAGAGGAACCTGCCTGTGTGTGAGGCACAGCAACACATTAAGGAGAGTTCATGTTTCCCACATTCTCGTAAGACTTTTTATTAAGTTTCCTGCATTAATTAATTTGATTTGACAGAAACCTCAATCTTTTTTGACACAAATCCAAACACAGCTCTTTTTCTCTGAACGTCAAAGTCTCTTCACATCCTTTCAACCCTCAGGTCGTGGGAATGTCTTTTGTTACAGCCGCAGCCTGAAGGGGAAAGAATGAAGCAACTGACCGGAAAGTCACTGACCCAGCTGCGTGTATCAGCTCCGGGAATCTGGTCAGAGAAATGGAAGGAGGAACGCTTTTTTCCCCTTCAACAAGTGCTGCCGACAGTGCCCCTGAGCAAGGCATTTAGCGAAAGAATAAAAGAAATGTTACACTGTGAATGCGTATTTGCTGGAACTGTACATGTTTGTGAGAATTATGCCCCTACACAGACAGGAGGTTAAACTTAGCACATGCCTCTGAGCAGCGACTTCTGGGAACATTAACTTCGGCCGTCTGAGCTCATTGACAGTAACTTAACTCCTATTTACAGTGTCGTTACTGTGTGTGAGGTCGGCCGCATACAGCTGCTCCACTTTATTCTCCCCACTACCACACGCGATTTGTACGTGAGACATTGAGATGCTGTGGGTCTCCGCTGACGGCTGCCAGGCACCATTACCTGACGAGTTAGGCCATTTGACTGATGGGTTGTGATAGCTCGGAGAAACGTACAATCCCTCAAATAGACCATTTCTGTCTCCCAATTTTACCCTAATATTTCCCAAATGCCTCGGAAGGCATCTGGACAAACACGCTCGACTATAAAAGAGCAGGAGTCGGGGAAAAAAGCAATAACTTAAATGCAGTGACTTGACACATGGAAATGAGCCTTTTTGTATGAAAATCAAATGGAGATTAGGCTTCGCGGAACAAGCTTGATTTGAATTGTATACGGTGATTTGGACACGGTTATTATTGAGGGGACCCTGCGTTGTGTTAACATTATATACAGGCAGGTGCTAGTAGGAAGTGAGACCCTCTATTTATACGCCTCAGTGCCCCTTTAACCGTGTTAATATTTCAGTCCAGTGTTTCTGATGTATTTTATGCTTTCGTGTGATCTGTGTTATTCACCAGGCCGTCTTTCTCCTCTGTTCTTCAGGATGCCGCTTGTGGCAAAGAAGCACAACTGACAGGAGATCAAGCGACGACATCTGACAGCCGCTGACTTATGAGGAGTGTCACTCCCCTCTTCTCATCTCCTTTGACCGTTAGTTGACCCTCTCATCAACACTTCTGAAGGAGCTCACTCGGTGACACACCTCATCAGCCGGGCAGAAGTGGCAGCAATCAAAGACAAAGTAACCGAATGGGGGCTAATCGTCGCCTGGAGCTGCTGACACAGAAGTAGCAACATGCTGCCACAGTTTCCAAATCCTCCACTGCACCGTTCAGAGCTGCGTTTAATTTAGAAAAACTCTCAGTCATTGTGTTGCCTCTGTGACGAAGCGGCAGCTGCAAAGTGAAAAACAGAAGAAGAATTCCCTCAGAGATCATTCAGAACGAGACCAGCGATGCTTTGGCACGTTTTGTTCACGCTGCAAGCCGTCTGCACCAGCGTGGCCCTTACCATGCAACATTACCCGGCGGCCTGGGGACACTATGACGTGTGCAAGTCCCAGATCTACACGGAGGAGGGCCTGGCATGGGACTACATGGCCTGTCAGCCGGAAGCCACCGACATGACAAAGTACCTGCGAGTGGCCCTCGACCCCCCAAACATCACGTGTGGAGATCCGCCAGAAACGTACTGCGCTTTGGTGAGTCGTAACCTCGCCTGTCCCCTGATGGAGACAAATGAGGCTGTAGGCAGGATCTCACGGCGCACTGGGTCAGGGATAGAGAGCAGCACATACAAGGCGATGTGCGGCCGCCGCAGAGATTAATGTACACGCTGACCCGCTGTGTATTAGGATGCAAGTGCAGCAGACAGATGCACACATGTACTCACTGAAATGTGTTATTATATATAAACATATATTGTATGTGTGGGTACATAGTCACTCAGACACAGGCTTATGGGAAGGTGTGTGTGTGTGTGTGTGTGTGTGTGTCGCCTCTGCGGACAGGCAACACATACACACGTATGTTATGACGTTTGTCATATTTCCAAAACAACTGATATTTTCCCGTCAAATATTTCTTCTGTGGACGAGCGAAATTATTTAGATGCAAAGGAAATAACATCAACTTTTTCATTTTTGCAAAAACTTTCCCTTGAAAGATTTTTTGTGTTCTCCTGCAAACATTTGCATACAATTGTGGAAATAAAACCTTATTTTTTCTTCTCATCTAAATATATTTTTCGCATCGGTCTCTTCAGAGGCTCCTTAGAAAAGCAGCAACAGTCAATTTGTATATGTTTATAGAAATATATCAACTATGGGACAATATTGTGAAGCTAGATTTTCTCACCAAACCCAAACATGCAAAGTAGCCTACATGCAAATGCACAAATGACTGCAAACACACACACACACACACACACACACACACACACACACACACACACACACACACACAGAGTCAGAGGGAGGATTACCGTTAACGATAACAATTACACAGTTATTATGTGCCGCATGCTCAGTGCAGTGTTCAGCATCTTGTTCCATTGGCCCTTATCAACCATTACCAACAGTTCAACCCCGGGTTGCATTTGTTCAGAATCACACTCAATGGAAGCAGCGAGAACCCATGGACTTTAAAGTGCTTTATTAGAAGTCGTGCACATGCCCGCTGAGAGCTCCTGCAAGTAAATATTAACCAATTAAAATGGGCATCTTTTAAAAGGGAGAGTTTTTATTCTCGCGGCTCCAGATGGCATTGAGACATTTAGTGCCACCGTAGGATGAAAAAAGAGCCGGTCTCCAGTCGCGTGTGACGTTCTGTTGAGCTTTATATCAAAACAAAAACCTTTATCGGCCTGTAAGATTATCCTGAATACACAATATTAACATAATGATGGAACACAAAGAGCCACATGGAGACAAAGAGACATCAGAGTCGGTAGAGAGATATTTCATTTCACTACAGTAACTGTTGGTAGTTAGAGATGTCACTTTATTGTCCATGTTTCCCTATTGATTTTTTTGGGAGATATAATAAAAATTACAGTATATTCTAGACCTACACCTTATTTTTTCTTTAATACATATTGTAAACTGAAAAGTTTAGTTTAGTTATTACACATACACATCGTTACCCAGCTCATATATTACTCTGTGTGGTTGTAACTACTAATGTCTGGGGACAAGAGGATAATCAAATTACTTTGCTGGCCTTTGCTCTGATTTTAAATTACTCAACAACGGTGATGATACATTACAGCAGCATCTACCTTGATGTTGAAAGAGAGATGATGATGGTGCTGGAGCACCGAATTATCACATGATAAAATCCCCTAATCTGTTCCTCGTGACATTGGTGTTTGATCCTGATTGTTCTGGCACTGTGACGACGACACAATAATAGCTGATGCTACATCCCCAGTTAGCTGTTGCTGCACCGTTTAGCATCTGAGTTTCCTGCAGTGTTTGTTTCAGACGGTGATCATTTGGTCGCTTCACCAGTTTGGTGCCAAAATACATCGACAGCTATTGGATGGATTTCCATCAAACTTGGTAAAGATGTTCTGATTCCCCCAGAGTCCTACTGACTTTGTTCCAGAGCTACTATAACTATATAACATTGATTGCTGTGAGATGGGCTGGCACAAGACGTCCATGTGTCCCAGATGATGAATCTTAACAACTTAATGAATTCCTTTCACTTTTCATCAAGCATTTCCTTGACATTTGTAATTTTGAGTAAAGAGTCTAGATTCAACAGATTGCCATTAAATTTAATGCAGATGTCAATGTTCCCCTCAGTCTGGACTTTAATATTCTGATGATGCCTTCTGTTTCCAACTGGAGCCATCTTCAGTTAAAATCTCAATTACTGTTCGAGCATAATTCTCTAGTTCGAGCATATTAGCAAATGTTAGCATGTTCAAATAAATAGTGAACCTCGTAAACATCCGAATATTAACATTGCCATTGGGAACATGTTAGCATGTTGACTTTGTGTGGGCTGACAAAGACACATTGCATCCTAGACTTGCAGAGAATTATCAAATAATATGAAAATTAAATTGTATAAATCAAAAATATCCAAAGATCCTTCATCTTACTCCCTGAAAAATATCTTTTGACAGGTTTACGCCTAGACAGTGATGCCATAATTGATCAAGGATGATTAGAAAATCCAATAGCTCAACTGGGCAATTTTAATTTAATTTAAGTATAATCACAAATTAACAAAATGCACAATTTGTATTTCTGACACTGGCCAAATCCCTGCAGGGTGATAAGGTACAAAGAATAGTGACCTGTCGTAACTGAATATAACTGGTGTTTTTCACCTCATGTGTAGAATGAAGCGGTTCTGTCCCCATGTCTCTAAACACGTTCCATCACGCTGTAACCTGACTTCACACACGTCCCAACATCTGATTGATAGTTTATCCATCACCTCTGACATGAATTCGAGGTCATTATCGCTCGGATGAGAACACGAGAACACCGGCTCCTCCTGCACTCACTTAAACAGCTGTTGTGCCTTTGATCTGTTTACATTCTCGGCCTGCACACCGGCAGACTGACACCGGTGACCTTATCCACCGGTGCTTCCTGAGAGTTTGTTGGAGATGAGAGGAGCGTGCAAATGAGCTCCGTAGCCAATCACTGCGTTGCCTGCGGTTGCGGCTCCGGTCCACTTTCCCCAGGAGTGGGTTTGCCTCATATGGGTTGGTCAAAGAATCCTACATGGCTCAATCCCCCCCACTCCTCTTTCCTTTGCACTTATGATTCCCATCCCTGTCGCCCAAGGATGTTTTTTTGTCAAAACTAAGCTCTGCCAAATATAGTTACGACAGTCTGTGCTCATGAAAGGGGCATTAATCATTCAACAGTGGATATTTTACATCTGAAGGCTTGAGGTTGTTTCATCTTCGGATGAACTGGTAAAGATATTTTGCTTTTGGTTCAGATTCTAGGTGTGTTTTTCTCTCTCTCTCTGTTAAGGACGAGTGATAAAGAAGGTCCAGGAGAAACGGTGTCTAGGGCAGGTGTTCTGGCTCAGGAAGTTAGCCCTGGTTTTATTTTTAGCTGCAGACCTTGAGGGGTTCTTCAAACCGTGTTGGTATTAAGGCTGTTCACATGTGGTGCACTGTTCCACTGTGGCTCAATATCATTTAATCAGCAGATTACTACTCTAACATGCAAAGGTAAAATAGATTTTACTGTATATAACTCCATAATTTTAATTACTCTACAGTTAGAAAGATAAGTGACAAGGTTGTTATTAGCTTGTTATTGCTTAATTTGTATAAAACAAGTATAAAACAAAAATAGTGACTGTTCCTGTTTTAATGAATGGCAAAAAGACATTTAATATTCAGCTCTAACACAAATTACCTTATTAGATAATAGCAAAGACAGTTTTTACACTCCAGCACCACGTGGGTCCTAATGAACAAAAGCTGTTAATGCAGAAGAACCTCTGCTAAAAGACATCTGCGGCGAAAACCTCTCATAATCATCTCTGATATGGTTAACAGGCACAAGAGTGTTTTTAATTACACCACTTCTCTCACCCTCTAAAGTCCAAATCGGGTTGGCTTTGGTTAATTTAATGGCAATTCACAAAAGTGGAAGGCCATTAAAGCGCTTTCATTGAGAAAAGAGGTTTAATTTTCATGCACTTAAACCAAATCATTTCGTGGCTGCCAAGTAATGGCCATGGACGTGTTTACTCCACAAAATATGAATAAGTGTTTGGCAGACGGCTGCCACGCTCTTACATTTTTGAATATGCTGCATAAATAAATTACGTTTTGTTGGAACAGACCACCCTGTCAAATATTCCGGCTGCCGTGAGGAAGTAGTGTTTGAATCACGACCCGACTAATTAGCAACTTTTCACCCAGTGGTTTGAAACGAGGAAAATCTTGGAAGACAAATTCCAGAGACGCTCTGCTGTTGCTCTGGATCCAAATGAGAGAACGTGAGCTTTGAGTCAGGGAGTCAACGGACCACACCCTCCACGGTATCTGCAGCCATTCATCTGCGTTATGTCGGTAATTGTATCAACATCTGTGAGAGTGATTCGGCCGCGACGTTTATTCCAGCTCCTCTGAGTCTTACCGGGTAGAGGCTTGTAACGCCACTGAACTTTACTCAGTTCTCACAGAATGGATGAAAGCAGTTGTGGCTGCCAGTTCACCACACGGCCCCCTCTGAGGCTTAGAGGGGAAAGACAAGACGAGAGCTCCCACTAAGCTGCTCCGAGACTGCCATGTTATTGACAGTCAATGCGGCAGACTTATCTGTGCCGGCAATGACGGAAGCCATTGTGAACTTTCAATCTGTGCCTTACATGCCCACAAGAACTGATGTAATGGACTTTAGAAAGAGAACTAGATAATCGACTTCAGAGAAAGGGAAGTAACCTTTGCTGCAGTGGCTGTGAGGTCATGGACATAAAAAGCGAGTCGACAGAATGGCAATTGAGACGACTCTGTCTCCCACAGAATGTGCTCGAGAGCTATACCTGCTTGGCTTCTTAAATGTTCGAGGAAACATAATTACTACCTGAATTAAATTCACTGGCACATTTCCTTTCCGGTCTGGAAGTTTGTGCCCCGAGGTTGCAGTTTAGTGCTGAAACAGCTGAAAACGCATTTAATTGATTTTATTGTGATTCAAGTTGGTTTTGAGTTCTCAAATGTTCAACTGTTCATGTCATTGTACCCGAAAGCAGTTTCAGATCAGAAAGCACTGTGGTGTGTTGTTATAGAGAGTGGGCAAGGAATATTTTGTTGTTTGACTGAAGGCTTAAGCTTCTACGTTAAGAAATACCTTTGTTTCAAACGATGTGACCGTCAATGCCCACAAACATCCAATGCTTCCTTTATGTTGGCATGGTTGTTAAGCAATAGATCCACTAGAGGGCAGCACATCGGCAAACGGTTTCTGACAACAACAACAAACATGGCGACAGTGGAGGAGGTTGTGGTTATGTACCTCTTAGGAAATGTGTTGTTAACGCCTGTCGTCAAACTTGCCAACACGCAAAGTTTCTTCAAATAGTTCCGACATTGTTTGAATTTCAACCGTATCGAACGTTGAGTATAAATTTGCCTTTACATGACTTGTGGATTTTTGTTCACTCTCACGACTTTAACAAATCTTTTTTGTTAGTTGCAGAAGGAACTCAATGAATCAACGCAATTAAGCTATCACCAATGGATAAATTAAGGATACAACTAAGAAACAGAACTCCTTAAGCAAACAACAGAGCCCAGTTATTTCTTCTCAGGAGCTGGAGGAGACTAAACCAGAGCTAAAACAGGAGAGAAAATATCAAACGTGACTCCAGCTAAATGCTAAAAGTGCTCTCTATCTGCTGAATGTGCAAATAGGCAACTAATCGCTAATGTGTTTGCAGGGTGATAATTTGTCAAAGCTGCTATTACAGCTAGTTTCTCTTCCCCCAAATGGCCAAGAAATCTATTAACGCAGGTTTACGCTTCAAGTGTTTCAAGTCGCTCGAACAAAGAATGAAAAACCTGCTTAATTAATTAAAGCAGAATGGGAGGGACAATACTTAGACAGTAAGAAGTTTGCAGAAAAATTTGACTTGTTATATTGATAAAAATGCTAATTCTTGGTCGCCTTAAATGTTCTAGAATAGTTGTATTGGAAGATAATATCAGGGTTGAGTGAGTTGACCTGATGAGACTCAAAATGAGGATTGATCTACTCTTTGTGTTGTACTCCTGGTATAATACACTCTGTGGTTTACTCTGTAGAAAGCAGTAAATTGAGGTCTCTGACATCGAGTTGTCGTATTCTGCAGTGGTAGCTCCGACAATTTTTCACAACCACAGCCTGAAATGACACTTCATTTGGGATTGTCAGCAGAAAGTATAGGTTTCTGTTGTTTTTTTTACACTATCTAGTCCATACATTTTCCAAAACCACAATGTTAAGACTCAACATAAAATGCTTACTATATGTATCATATAGTGCTAGTCTAGTTAAGAGGAATTGATTCCTTACACAGCCCTTATCTTTGCCAGTTTGAGTATCAGTATCATGAACACAGTGTCAGTTTGTAGTCGCTGAGACATCCAGGCAGTTCAGAGGTCAAACTGAAACTGCCATTGCCCCTCTTTGATCTCTGTACCCTTCTTTCTTGGGGGGGGGGGGATCCACTCATCCATATATTTGTTTGGAGACAGGGAACAGTTGGAGCGTTTAGCTTCCTGTCACCCCGGTGCCCTTGACTCTGTTCTGAACTGGCCCTGCCCAGCACATCATCACCGCACCACTGCGTACTAAGACACCGAGATGACATGCAACATGTCCCCTGACTCCAGGAGAGGGGGAGTCATCATTTATTCTTTCACTCGCCTGCCACCTCTTTTGCTTCGTGGCTTTTTAATTTTCTCCGTCCTTTGTTTTCTGTCAACTGATGATGCATAATCTCCGTGGCTTGTTTGAACACGGGGAGGTTGGGCGCTCCATGCGAGGTGAGCACTTGACTGATAGAGATGCGTATGTCTGCATTATTCCCCGGGATCTGTGACAGGTTAATTCTTAGAGAGTTGTAAATACAAAGACATGAATTATGCATGGGGGTATAAAAAGAAAGTGATGGGCTTTGTGGTTCGACTAGACAGAAGTCTTTCTGGACAGCTTAACATTTGAATGCATGTTTGCTGTCTGAAATGGAGCGCATAACTATTTGCATAAGTGCCTTATTCTTTTTGGAATTTCTCCCCAAAGAAGGTATAATACTTGAAAATCCAGTTTGGGGATATTTTCACGTAGGTATATGCAGGACTAGTGCTTTCTCAGCAGAAATCATAATAATTGCAGTTTTTTTGCCTTTTTGTTGCCCATAATCTTAACATTACAAGAATGTCAAGATGTCTTGTACTAATGCAAATGTTGTTGGAAATCCACATATATTCCCTTAACCGTTTTAGTTCCCTATTATCTGCATTGAAATACAAATTGCTTTATAAACAGTTCTATTTCAGTCTACAAACTGCTTTGCATGGCAGACTGTCAAACCTTGATATTAGTGAAAGTGAACACAACACAGCCGGGGTCAAGGCAGATTTAATTCAAACAACGCAGGGAGTAGATTTGACAGAACTATTAGAAGAGGTGGCGTAATAATTAACACATGTTCACACGACGTTACAACCCACAGTGTTTTATTTTTCACGTCTTGTGTAAATCCTTCCAGTCATAAATCACGTATTTCATGGTTCTCAGGACATCTGGGCTACGCAGGGTTTTCCATTCAGTTTTTTATGAAGTATTTAAGATTAGGCTTTTAGTCATGATTGTTCCCACCACTTTGTTCCAGACTAAAAAAAAATCTCAACATCTTTTGATTCATTATCCAATAAATCTAAAAAACAGTTCAGCCGATTTCTCAATGACAAAAACACCTGCTCTGGGTCGACTATTTATGTTTATTTGTTCATTTCGTTCATTTCGAAGACACAGTTGTTTTGAAATTGTCTTTTTTCAACATCAAAAGCAACAAATTAATCACTGTGCTCTGGTGCCTTTTTTTTTATTTTTTTATCCTTTGTAAGTTTGCTTTTCTCGAGCCGTGATGCATCTGACTCAACTTCATACTGCTGGAAAATGTGGGCAGAATTAGTTTGGATAATCATTTGTGTATTTTAATGCAAATGTGTACTGATGTTTATGGTCCCCAGAGGATGAACCCTGCAGATGTGGGTAGCACTACAATAAAGTTGCTATTGTGGTTTGGAAATAAATAGCTCAACAGTTATACAGATGTAAAACAGATATTCATGGTCCTCTGGGGATAGTTTCTAATGACTTGACTTTCCCTGTAGTGCCACTAGTTGGTTGAATATTTTCTTTCAGTCTTTATTTTGACAACCTTTGAATGGAGAGCAGTTAAAATAAGTGCATTTATTCAATGTTGCCTTTAGACCAAGGTGTTTCTGTCTCGGCGGGAAAGGAGTTCTTGAAGTTGAAAAAAAGTAACAAATACACAGTGAACATATTTTACCTGAAGCATCGAGTTCAATGGAGCTAAATTAAGGTTTTTGTTAACCAGTTGTCCTTGTTTATGTCGTTTTGCAGATCATAGGAGAGCAGTTTGATTAATTTACCAACCAAATGTGATTACTTTTCACCCAATTGAGGAAAAATATTATAAACTATAAAAAGGTATGTGATAGAATATATTATTAACATATAGATCAAATCTACACACTCTACACGTAAGTAGGACATATGTATTTTTAGACAAAAAGTTGAACTAAGCCTGCTCCAAGTTTACGTGTGAAAAAAGCAAAGTGACTCGACCACATCTCTGCTTCTCATCTCTTTTTCAAACCCGTCAACTCACTTTACATAAGATACTAAATCTTATTTTTGTTCCCTTTAGGTTTGAATTTCAAAGCACGGTGACAGAGATAATTCTCATTAGCATTTACTGGATCGTGCTCGAGGACCCGAAAAGCTAGAAATAAGATGGTATTTTGGAAAGACTCGAGGGAAATCCTCTTACCTCATTTAGCTTCCCCTCTTCTCGTTGACGAGCCACTTTTAACTAATTTGCTGCAGATTTACGCACAAACCCATTTTTGCCACATCACTGGCAGAGGCGTGATACAAACATGAGCGTTTCATCGGTGAGTCACTGTGTTTGTCTTACACCTCACTACACATGAAACTATTTATGTCGGTGTGTGCGGTGCCTGTCAATACCATCGAGACAGGAGTTAGAGACAGTAGAGAAAGTGTCACAGCTTTCAATACTTACATGGTGACGACATTACTGTGTCACGTACCTTTCCCGGTTATACTTTGATGAATCCCCCCTCAGTGCCTCCTGTTGCCGTATCTGTCTCGGCTTCAATAAATAAATTAGAGGGTATCTGTTCACACTGTAATTTAAAAAAATAAAAGGAATTCCTTCCCACTAAATTGAATTATTTTCGCTCTCACTACCTTCAGTGCTCCAACGCCCATTCAGCCTCCCTTTTATGCTTGACAAGCTGAATGGGATTCTTGTAAAAGATACGGTAATTGAATTACTCAGAAGCTGTTTGGCAGGCGGGCTCTCTGTTGCTGCCCAAATAACTTGACTTGGCTCACCCGTCTGCCAAACATTTTATTTGTTCTTTCTTCTCGAGCAGGGGAGTACATGTGGGTGTGAAGGACTTCCCCTCCCTCAAGACACTCTGTAATTCTGGCGAGACTGAGGAGTGTCAGGCAATCGAGCAGTAGCCTCGTGGGAGACGACAGATTTGACCTTAAAAGTCTGTCGGTGGGAACGTTTCAAATGCAGCCACTTTTTCATATGTTTAACATAACACAGCAGATAATCTCTTCCTGAATGTCATGCAATTACAATATTGTAGATTTCTGTGTATTGACTTCGAGTTGGCCAAGAGAAATGATTCATTCATTTTGGTTCGTCGGAGCATATCAGCAATTATGATCCTAAATGTTGTCATTAAATATGATAAATTGCTTTCTTCCCCAGAGTCATTTGAGAAAATTGCTATAATAATCGTGTCTTTAGGTTAAATACAGAGCTACAATCAAAACACTGTTACCTTATTTTAATATAATGACTGGTAGCAGCTAGCATGGCTCTTTTTAAATACACCTATCAACTCTAATAAAGTGGTCACATACATGATTGTTTTAACTAAACAAAAAAAGAAAATTTAGATTTCTGAGTTTAGAGTTTAAATTTGAAGCTATTAGATTCTCTGGAGCCAGAACCTTGAGGCAATTAGCTTAGCATAAAGACTGAAAGCAGAGGGGAACAGCTACCCTGGCTCTATCTGCCCACTAGCATCACATGTCACTACAATAAGATATATTGTGTTTATTTAATCTTTCAACAAAACAAAACTAACAATAAATTGCTTATTACTTATCTCTCGAGTATGGACTTTAATTTATCTCTCAACAGCTAGCTAGCGTTTCTACCCGTGTACCATACGCTAATCTAAGGTAACTAACTGTTGGGGCTACAGAGACATGTTATCTTTTAGCCTTCATAAGAACAATGCTAAGCTAGGCTAAATACCTGTTTTTATTGCTAGGCTAAAGTGAAGTAAACAAATTCCCAAAATGTTCAACTATTAATTCAAGGTGTTTTTATTTAAGCACATTAACTTTGCAATGTGTTATCTGGAAATTCAGAACCAGTACAGAACCACATCAAAGGGACTTGAAATAGAGAAATGGTGGCGAGATGACAGGCAACTGCTGCGACCCACCTCCCCTTAGGAAACCCAGCCATCATGTTGTCAGGCCACATCGATCTCTGAGAAAGAGTGAAAGAGGCTGCGCTGTAGAGAGGAAGGGATGAAAGTACAGAGGGGATAGAAAGCCATGTGTCCAAAAGTGGATGGTACGATTTTATCAGGCTCAGTGAAAGGGTGACATTTCAGTAATGCTTTATTCCTCACTTTGGCATTTCGAATTAATAAAAGCCTCTAATAACTATGCAGAATGAAAAAGGATGGAGGAGGAGGAGTTGACGCGCTATGAGCCAACACACTGATGAACAATGCAGCAATTTCACTCTGGCTCCGTCTCATTCTTTCCCTCACTGTCTCAATTTCATCCCACTTTCTATCACTTTCTCTGCGATGACCCCTGCATCTCATTGTTGGAGGCTGAGCCCTGCGCCTGTGTCCCTGGAACACTGCGAATCCCTCGGCGGCAGATTTTAATTTTTTTTAAAGCTGATTATATAAAACCAGCAAAAGTCAAAATCAATAACGCAATGATTTTGGCATAGTTTAATTGCTATATTGTCGGGGTGGAGACATTGTGGAGTAACATTTCATTCTCATTCCGTTTTAAATTGTTCCAAACTATGTGGATCAATAGGAGTGAAACGGAGTTGATGAGTTAGAAATTGGGTTTGTGCAAACAATCCGACTTCATGCGACAAATTGTGAGGCCTGTGGTGGCAAATGACAAACAACAGTCCAAGTACAGATGCATTGGAATCACCACGGTTTCTCATAGAGATGAGATAATATCGTACTTAGTTTTGGTGTGAAGACAAAAAAAGGTGTCGGAAATGATGGTTTTCAAACAAAAATTACAGTAGTTAGCTAAACCCAATCCACACAATGTAATTTTCACATGTCTGTGTGTCGGAATCCAATAACAATGTTAGTGTTTAGAAGTGTTGAAAAGGCTTTTTAGTTTAATTCGGAAAAGAGCTTAGCTATTTGTATCACTCCGCTTCGAATCTTAATGCTAAGCTAAGCTAATTGCCTCCTGGCTTCAGCTCCGTGATTAATGCACAGACACGATATTTCCACCAATGTGATTTTAGAAAAGCATATTTTATAAAAATGTTGAACTGTTGCTTTTAGTGTTGAGGAGGAAGAGAAAAGAGAGAGAGAGAGAGTCCCAAAAGGAGGTTATCATATCAGCTTTACATTTACTTTACATTTAAACATATGTTTAAAGGATAAATAACCCGTGAACTTCTTATAGTTCTATAGTATTTTCTCGTGATTATGGCTGGTTTAGCATCCCTTAATATATGTAAGTATATTTATTGTTTATTTAACATGTAAAGTACCTCACATTCATTATGCATATGACATAAACACATGACACGATGAACCTAAGTACTGTGTAAGTAGCCTTCGTACGTTTTATAATCAGATGACAGGTGAAACCACCTCATGAATTATTTTTACCATTGGGAATCAAACCTATAACCCAGGCACTGTTAGTGTCTTGCTCTACAGTATCTGTACAGACAACAGGATCAAAACAGTTGCCTGTAACTTCATCTGATGTGTTTGTTGTACACACAGATATCTGCCTGTGTACGCATTCCGTGTAACGTATCTCGAGAAGAGCTATATCAATTTTTGCCACACAGGCAGGCGGTGTTTTATCCAGCGGCTGCTTTGGAATACAGAGTGCGAGAAGAGAGAGGTGAGAATTAAACATCCTCTCATTATAGCAATGTTAAAGCGTTTTATTGAATCCTGACATCAGAGGGAATCTAATCCCTGACACAGCCAAGCGCTTTCTCTCTCTCTCACACACTCACACACACACACATAGAGACAGATAATATACAGGCATAAACAAATAAGGATAAACACACACAAAAAACAAATACGCACGTAGAAAATCACGTCTATACACACACAAATTCACACAACAAATGAAATCTGCACCTCTCCCCTCGCCAGCGTGCCCAGTGATCACAAGGCAGTATTAAACTTTCCCCCAGTGGGATTCTGCCACATGGGACAGATAATGAGGCCAGGTGTTAATTAATGTGGAGTGTGTTTCCCCTCGTCTGCCGACGCCCCGTGAATCCCAAGCAAGGCTGCGGCCCTGGAATCGCCGCGCGGTTGATTTGCCAAGCGGCGCACTTCAAAAGGCCAGACTGGCTGCGCCGCAGTCCTCAAAGGGACTGCTTTGGCTAGGGCCGCGTTCCAAAGGGCGGAGTGCTTGGCATGTGGCAAATCGAAAAACACGAGCGCCGGGAGAAGTTTGTGTTTTTGTTTTGATCAGACATCTGGGTCAATAGCGGGCTACAGCCGTCACCCCTGCACCCGGCCGCCGCGCTGTTTACTCGACCACCCGATGCAACCGTCTCTCATTTCGTTTGCCGAGTTCAGACTCGTGCATTCCGCTCAAAGGAACACGCTCATGTCTGTGGAAGTTTCATCTCTTTAACTACAAATTATTAATTCCCTTTATTTCATTCTAAGCAGCGACTGTTTGTGTCCACTTCTGTGCAATTTGCAACTCTGGAGCGCCGAAGAAGAAGAGCTGCAGCCGGTTGAAATGAAATACATTTCATTTCTTTTTATTATTTCATGAGTCATCTTAACACCCCTTGAAATTATCTTGGGACCCCCAGGGGAGCAATCTCTGGATTACGTTACTCAAGCACATTTGAGTAAATGTACAGAAATGAATATAAGCCTGTGGTAACCTGGAATGAGAGTACATGGGATTTATAAATGGATTAAAACCACAGATAATAGGTTTTTTAAAAAGGAGATCATCAGGGTATCATGTACGAAGGTTTTTCTTGATATTGAATTGCTATTATCTGTTATCAGATCTGTGACATTCATAACCCCCCCCAACCTGAGGATATGATGGAGCACTCACAGGTCAGACGTGCAATCCCACCGTCCTTCATTCCTTTGAAGGTCAGGAGAATGAAAAGCCCGGCTCTGTTGTGAGCCACTCTGGCCCCGACTGCAGGTTATTAAAGCTCTATCGAGTTTCTGCCAAAGCTCTGACTCTCCCAATATCTCACCATGGCTCATCTCAGCTGTCTCCTCCGTCAGGGTTTATACGGAGCTGAAAGGATCGACAGCCAGCCTCTGCGTTCACTATACACTTGACCATTCCCTCCTTCAAAACTCAGACCCAGATCTCCTTTGATATCATCCTTTTGGGCCTGTCGCCTGTGTATCACCACGAACGTATCATCCTCGGTTTTATCAAGGTATCATGTGAGAGCAGGGCGGAGAGAGAGCTTGCCCTCCACACCGACTGAAAGTTGGGAATTTTATTGTGCGCCGTGATGGGCATCTTGTGATTTGGTCAAGTGGTGCTTCAGCTCGGATCATCCTCATTTTGGATGTCAGGGATTAACTCCCCGAACACTGCATCACAGCCAAGTGATATCACCTAGCTGTCATTTGTCAAATTCCTCCTCCTCCTCCTCCTCCTCCTCCTCCTCCTCCTCCGGTTCGCGCCGTGAATGAGTGTAGCCATCCGGAGGTGTGATAGCGGGGGGTTTGGGCCAGCGACAGGTCTGCAGGTGCCATGTGGCAGGTAAGAAGGTGCAAGGCCGAGCAGGATGATGGGCTGATTAATCCAGCAACACCTCAGTTCCAGTGGGAGAGATTTCTCTCACATCCACAGAGGCTCCACAGCGAGGAGGCTACTGAGGGCTCAGCATAAAACCAGCAAAGTACACACAGGTCACAGACTCAAAAATGTTATATTGCTGTGTGTTTAACATTGGAGCTTCACCCAAAATGCAAAGTACACGTAACAGTAATAATAATGTAGCACTTAACAAAGTACAAAGGACAAAGAAGTGAAATGATTATGTGAGTTTAACTAAACTTCTTTAAAAGAGAAAACGGAGGTTAATAGAATTACCTGAACACTCTATTATAATAAATAGACCAACTTTGACTTTGTGAAATTACTTGAGGTCTTTAACATCAAGGGATTAACGTGGTTCGGATCTTCTGGACAAACTTTTGTCATTGTCCTCGTCCCGACCCCTATTGGTTTTTTCCCCTCTCCAACTTTGTTAATCAATGTTTTCTTAACGCTCAGAATAAAGTCTGGTAAGAACAGCGATGAAATTATTACCCATTGTAAAACCAGTGACAAACCAAACTGGGATTATCCTTCAAAGACAATATTCTTATTAATTAAAAATCATATTTCCTGAAAGTTGAATTTAAATTAGAAAACCTCCACCAAGGCCCAACAGATCTGGATTTTGATTTGCATCAAATCACACACACACTCATAAATATCACTCCCCTGAATTTACTGGATAATTTTCATAATCTCTATAAATGATTCCCTGAGAAATCAACAAACTACTATTACCATTTATTATTTAGTTTTCTAAATAAATAGAAAACCAAAATTGGATCCCCTGACACCGGATCTGTACCAAAATTGAATGGATTCTTCCCGGACCCATCCTTAATCCGTCCACCAAGTTCCACTGTGATCTATCAAGTAGTTTTTGCATAATCTTGTTCACAAACAGACAGATGGTGATGAAAACATACTCTCCATAGGTAAAAACAAATTCAAATAAAATCAATACAATGGCGAATAAAAGGTATAAAGTTCTGTATTTGCAGAAACTGTCATGATGATGGTTGCTTGGGTGATTGTATTCATCTTCATTATAACAACTCATCCATCTGCATGTTTGCATGTGCTGCATTTATCTCAGTTGGGAAGTTTGGTGTAAACTATGGCAAATAATAAGAAAAAAACACTAATCACAACTAAATGAGTGATTATCTTACCGTCCCGCAGTTTGAATTATTAAATACTATAATTGCAGTAACTAACTGACAGACTGTGTTTTGTAAATATCATTATTATGCCCTTCCAGTGTCTAGTCTTCAGACTGATCTGTTGGATTTATGATTTTATTTATACGCTGCTCGCTCTGTTTACGCCCAAAAATAAACCTTGTAGGTTTCTCCCAGGACTGTTTGGTGACTGATAGCACCATATTTCTTATTTTTCTTGAAAAGGGGACCATCATTCAAGTCGAGCCAAATTAATTTAGAAAACATTTACCAAGAGAAGATGTCTCAAAACAGCCTTGTCTCCTAGAATTTACATTTATACACACACACACACACACACAACTAAACTATGACATTGACATCTTTTGAAGGAAACGTGATTGCGACCAGATTACGTTTTTTGCCGTTTAACGATAACTAGCTCGAATTAAAAAAAAGGTGGCCGGTGCAGGACCGTCTGTGATCTGAGCTCAAGTCCAGAAATCTGTCAGCTGGACTGATTGGTCGGTTTTGCCTGCTCCCATCCTTCAACAGCAGCTGTCATTGGCCTGAGAATTTATCTGCCGAGCCACCTCCTGTGTCAAAAGGCACATCAACAGTGGGTTGTGCTCAGTCAATCTCACAGGCCATATGTCAGTCATATAAACACCTGCCTCGCACCATCGTGTGTGTGTAGGTGTGTGTAGGTGGCTGTTTAGTGTTTGCATGGATGGATTGTGTGTGTTTCCACATTTGCTATGATGGTGATGTCAGTGCAGCCCATTTAGGAGAGAAAATATTTATTATTACTGCGTCTTTTATGTCTTTTTATGTCGATATTCTTCAAGGATTTTATTTATTCAACTGTTGTCCACATCCATACATTCTGTGTTGAGCTGCGTGTTTTCTTCATGGCTCATTGATTCCTATAACTGAAACTCTATGAACTATTGAACAAAACCATCAATTTACATATAAATATCCCCGGAGCCTTTGTGATGATGTGAAGAGCCGGGTGTCCAGATTGCTTTATATTCCGCTGAATGACATTTGGATTCACATTCCCAGCTCAAGTCTCTCTGTCTCTCTCTCTCTCGCTCTCTCTCGCTCCGTCTCTGTCGTCCTTGTTCTCTTGCTCTCCTACTGAGTACGACACCCTGATATTGGATTGACCTTATAGGCTGCAGAGATCAGGACATCATTAGCTGCGACCAGCCGCAGACTTGCTGCTCGGGCCTCCTGCACTAAGCCAGTGCCCCCGGACGGATCATATAGCATTGATAGAAACCGGCTGGGCTTGGTTACGCGGCAGCCATGGTGGCAAAAGCCATGTCAGCAATACCAATAAGAGATTGTCAAGGTTACACTTGCTTAGCACTGGAACGACTTGCACGTAACAGTTTTCTATAATGAGTATGAAATAACACGTAACTTGTATTGACAATCTCATTGCCTTAGGTTTAAGTTTTTATCCCCTGTTACTGCAGAATGCGTTTCCTTAGTGGAAGAATGGGACATGATCCAAGAGAGGACTTTTACATTTTCATCCAGAAAACGAGTGGATCCACAACCTTTCTGTAACATTGGAAGAAAGTAATGGAAATAAAATCAGACATTCTTGGGACTGACATCTATGAGTGGGTGCAATTAGTTGCAACTTGAATTTAAGGGGACTGTTGGGCCTTGAGCGCTGTTCAAGTATATATTATATATTAATTTTCAAATGCTAATTCAATGATTTCGTATTCCTCTTGCACAAAGTGGGGGATTTTGTTTGAGACAGATTCTCCAAAAGATTTTCAAAATAGAGGCTGGGAAATCCTGACTTTTAGCCCTGAGTGTGGGACAAGGTCCCAAACAGCTGAATCCCACAACTCCCACAGTGCAGCTCACCAGTCTTTAGACCCTCATTGCCTGGGAAACGCCAACATTGCTCAGTTTCTATGTTTCTAGCTCTATCTTATCAATGTTATTGCGAAAAAAATTATCTTGCAATGTTAAAGAATGAGAAAAATGTTGGATACACCCCGGATTTGGATCCACACCAAGATTTTATGGGTTCTTTGGAGGGACATGATACTCAACCCCTCTACAAATAAGTAAAATGAGTATTTTTTGCATAATCCTGAAAACTAGTGGAGGTAAATATGTAATTAGTGTTTTAATTCTGGGATAAATCAGACAAGCGTTCACAGTAAATGTATGAATATCAAAACTCCGATACTACAATTGAGCAAACATAACTAATTTTATTTCTGCAATTTTTAAAATGTTATAATTATGGTTTGTACAAAACAACTTTACAAAACCTAGGACTGATACTTTCATGGCAGCAGTATTTTTTTAAAGGGCAGGTAAAATATTTGAATCGGTCAATATCTAATTTTGGTCCAGAACTCTTGTCTCTCTGGAATTCTCTGCTGACCGTTTCACTCTCCCACATCCATGATCACAGGTAAGGGATCAAGCTGAGAGGGCTTATTGTTCTTCAATAGATTCCCCCCGGCGTCGTACTGAAGCCCTGGGTCTTAAATGACCACAGAGGGTATTGATCTTCATAAGGCTCTGTTTTTGTTGTTAAATAACCACCGCAGGAAATCCGATGAAAGGTCCTGACCTTTCTCCATCATTTCACCTCCGACGGGCTGTATGAAAGCATTCCAGTATGGCGGGGGGTGGGGTTTGCTGCGAGAGAGTAAATACCGTACATGTCAGTTAATGTTCGATTGGAAAACTGCCTTCGCATTATTGAGTGTTATTAACGACGGAGGGGTCAGCCAGCCGGCGCCCATATGTGAGCGGGCTGCTCGGTTAGAATGATCTGTTCCCCGAAGGCTTAAATTTGGAGGCAGGCACCGAGAGAATGATTATGGATTGAATTTATCACTTCTTCCCACTGGTCTCTGAACACTTCTTAGGCTGTGGGCATGAAGCAAATTTCTCTCCTCAAAGCCCCTGTTTACTCTCACTGCTCGGCTGGGAAATTGTTTTTCTCATTAGCCACGGATGCGGCGGTCGGAGTTCTTTATATCGTCGGAGAATAAGGCTCCCATTCTGGAAGACGCGCGAGGCGGCCGCCCCGCTGCTCCCTGAACCTAACCGTGAAAACAAATGAAACAAAGATCACACTCTTGCATGACAACGGGGGAAATCACTCTCCTTTCGAACGGAGGCGGCGTCTCTCCCTCCCTCGCTCGCCGTGCACTGTCAAGGCCTGAGCTCCGAGCAGACCTCCAAGGCTGTTCGAGCACAAGAGGGGAATATAACGAGCTCCAGCACACATCATTGTTAAATAGTTGACACAAGTACAATTTTGTGTCCCTGTTGCTTAACCGAGGCAGCCGCCATCCTCCCTATTACCCCTCTCACATCTCTGGGTTTCTGTTTCCAAGCTGTATGTGTGTGTGTGTGTGTGTGTGTCTGTGTGTGTGTGCGCGCACTGCAACTAAGATCTCCCTTTTTAAAAAGACATAGCGAGAAAAAACGGGCTCGTCATTTGCATTCTCTCTCCCTCCCACTCGCTCCTATTCTCTCTCTCTCGCTCTGTCTTAGCGGCATAACCCTTATTACCCTCCTAATTGGATCATGCATCGCTCCTTTGAGTAAGCCATAGCAGGCCTAGTGACCCACAATCCCTCAGTCTTGTTCTACCTCATCGCGTGGTTATCGCTCCGGGCCGAGGAGCAGGTTGCAGATAGCATATCGCGGCCCCACAGGAAATAAAATGGACTGCGGAGATCTGTATCTAAAAACAGGGAAGTCACACATCCATCTCCCTGAGAGGGAGATAAAAGCATCAAATGGAGGAAAAATATCTTTGGATGTGTAAAAATGTCGGAGCCCTACTCGAAAAGGCAAAAAAAGCAGCTATTCTTTATAATGGCGTCTGCTTATCAGTATTCCTGCCAGAGATCTCCCCTCGACAAAGTGGCAGTCTGGGTCGAATGCGCCGCGATACTGGAGATGTGAGCGGCTAATGTTGCAGATAGCCCAGTTCTCACCTTTGGATAATTTTGCGTGTAGAATGTCGGATGATTGCTGATTATTGAACCACTTTACAGTTGATCTGAATCTCATCAGCACTTAACCTCATTGTTCCTGGAGCAGAGGTGAGAGGAATGTCAATTGGAGTGTGTTTAGCGCTCGCTGGCTCTGTTTCAGCCCCGTCTCTCTTTTCCATTCACTCCCTCCCTCCCTCCCCCTCACACACACACACACACACACACACACAACACACACACACACACACACACACACACACACACACACACACACACAGGCAAACACATTCACAGCTCTCTACCCCTCTCACAAACAAACACGAGCACATCAAGAGCTCCTCTTTCCCCTCCCACAAACATGCTCACACAAACACCCAGACTCATTGGGTGTCTATGGTACAGAGCAGACACGGGCCCATGAAAAATGCATGTCCCTTTGTGTGTTTCATAAGAAACACTCATCGGGATTCCACTCCCATCTCAGCTGAAATACCACACAGGAATATCAATTACGCCGGCAATTTGGGTGGCGGCGCAGAGCGGAACGCGCTGAGCGAGAATATGGGATCCACGGTGTCATCGTAATGAGAGGGTCACTGTCTTCTGCCGCCTCATGGGCCAACGTTGCTTGAACATCGGCCTGAATTTAGAAAGTGCAGTGGTGGAGTCACAACAGGAAGGAGAGTCAGCAAGGCGGTGGAAAAGTAAATAACCTCTCAAGGCCAAACAGACAAACAGCCGACCCGAGAGATGCTTACGTGTTTGGGATCGCGAGGGCGGGACTTTGTATATTGACAAACAAGAGTTTAGATATTTAATTCAGAATTAAATATTTAACTAACCCTTTTCACATTTCAGTTGTTTAACTTCTTGTTCTCAAACTACAAAAACAGCTTAAACTCAGTGTTTCCATTCAAATTTCATATGTTTTCCACCCGAGCCTTGATCGCCACCATTTGGATCAGATTTCTGATCAAATCACATTTTCTTTAGAGTTAATTACACGTCAGTTACCTGGGGAACGAGAAACTCAAGCAGTTTAACACAAAATGCATTTAAATCATGTCCTAACACAATGACCTCACTCTGAGGGATAATTACTCTACCGTTATTTGTTTGGTTGTCTTGGGATCACCTCGAGTACATTTCTTGATTTGTTACAGGAACTTTTGAATAAAAGTAGAATTATAATTGTCAACTTGATCCATTGGTCACATGAAAAACAGAAGGAAAACAAAAAATATATCGTTCATAATATTTTAAGTCATTCATTTTTTATGGTTTTAAATATAAAAATACCACAATGCACTGGAATATCATATGTTATATTGTCTAGTGACCCCAAGTTGAACCATTTGAACTACTCAGTTTTACTAACCTCTATGTATATGTGTCTTTTTCTATAGGAAAACCCTTACATGTGCAACAATGAATGTGACGCTACCACCGAGGAGCTGGCTCACCCTCCTGAGTTGATGTTTGACTTTGAGGGTCGCAACCCCACGACCTTTTGGCAATCCACCTCCTGGAAGAAATACCCGAAGCCCCTGCAGGTCAACATCACGCTGTCATGGAACAAGACCGTTGAGCTGACGGATGACATTGTCCTGACCTTTGAGTCCGGCCGACCGGAGCAGATGGTCCTGGAAAAGTCGCTCGACTACGGCCGGACCTGGACCCCGTACCAGTTCTACGCCACCGACTGCCTGGACGCGTTCACCATGGAACCCAAGACAGTGAGTGATCTCACCCAGCGCACCCTGCTGGATATCATCTGCACTGAGGACTACTCCAGAGGCTACGTGTGGAAGAACGACAAGACGGTGCGCTTTGAAATCAAGGACCGCTTTGCCCTGTTCGCCGGCCCTCGACTACACAACATGGCCTCTCTGTACGGCCAACTGGATACCACCAAGAACCTGCGGGACTTCTTCACCATCACCGATCTGAGGATTAAGCTGCTGAAGCCAGCCAGTGGAGCCACCATGATAGATGAGAACAACCTGTCCAGATATTTCTACGCCATCTCTGACATCAAGGTGCAGGGCAGGTAAGAGCATTTCACTTTACCCAT
Organism: Hippoglossus stenolepis; assembly: GCF_022539355.2. NCBI lineage: Eukaryota > Metazoa > Chordata > Actinopteri > Pleuronectiformes > Pleuronectidae > Hippoglossus > Hippoglossus stenolepis. The sequence continues at coordinate 19,427,215 of NC_061493.1, read as the reverse complement.
TAGAATTATTCATGTTCTGTTGCTGCTTTCAAGTTTTCAAAATGTTTAAATTGCCAACTCATGGGACGAAACTGCAAGAATCTTGTTTCTCCAATTTCCTTAATGGTTCACCAGTAACTTAATGGCCCACTTCCATCTTCTTTCACTGACTGCAGAGCTGTTAAAACTGGCCTTTCTCCAGGTGAATGTTCCCCTTAAATACGTCTTCAAACAGCAGGAGCTCTGGGATGAGGCTGCACACAGCGATCTCCCTCCTTCCCTCTAACGTTGACGAAAGCACGATTGATATTCATACAATAAAAACAGATTGACGGAATTTGAGGAACAATAAATATCACACGGCATCAGTATAGAACAGGCCGGGATTGGCCAACTTTGTGCCGCGGAGAGCCAACAGTCTGCAGTGTTTGTATTGCAAACAAAGACACCACACAGTGTTTAGCTTCCCCTCGAGGGGAGAGGAAGAACTCAGTGGAATCACCTGCTGAGGTGATGAGTACAAATGACAGACTGCTGCTTTTCCGTGGCATATGGTTGACCCCCCCAGGGATATACCAACCTTCCCTTTGCTGTGACAAGATATTCACCCATACCTTATTTTTTGTGTATTTGATTATTCTTCTTATTCTTCCTCGTACGGCTGGTCTGGTTTTAGAAAACACCATAAAATGACCAGCATGATTTTACTGCCGCAGACTAAACATGAACAAATGAATGATTAGAAATCTACAGGTCGATTTAATGAGGCGTTTCCAGGTGCGAAGTGTGTAGCAGCCTGCACTAAGTACAAGACACAAAACATGGTCAGACACTGAGTTTTATGGACTCCTCATGGGTAACTTGTTAGAAAACAACCATTTATCCCATTAGACATCCAGCAGAACCAGCATTGTTTTCTTTCAGGCCAATTTTCACTTTTCTTTCAGCTCATGTTTGGTCTCTACCAACTCCCAAGGGGAGAAAAATCTGACTTTGTAGCTCGAATACCTCAATTTTCACCAACTGCTCATGGAGCTGAGGGGAAATGCAGATTTGAATGATAAATCTCTGTGGGTTTGTCGCTACAGCCCCCTTTAAATACTCATTTGAGCTCATAAAAAGAGCAAATTGAAACTGACTTGTTTGAATATTAGATTCTCCTCCCTCTCCACTTGCGGCACAAGGTCACGGTTCTGTCATTTTTCCAATTTTAAAGCCCTCGTTTTCAGTAAGATAAAGATTTCCGGTGCATGTGCCATTAACACAGCTCGCAATTGTGCAGTGCATAATGCTTCCAGTGAGTCATCGGGATGCCTCTGCAATTTCCAGGGAATGGAAACATTGTCGTTTCATGACGCATGGAAATGGGCCACGCGACGCTCGTAAAGCCTCTACAGCTGCTCTCCGAATGGGACCTGTGCTGCTCGCTGCCGTTGGTTTATATGAGGATAACTAGGTTGGTAATGACCCATCAGATGGGCCCCTAGGTGAATTGAAACAGTTAGTCCCTAATTAGAATTCAGTCGACTTCAATGGCAGATTAGAACCATTAGCATGTTGGCTAATTGGTATGAGACTAATCTTGTAATTAAGAGCATTTGCAGCTGATTAAATGGTAATCATCGGGGACACATCAGTGAAACATGGAGACATTCAGAATTGCCAGGCTGTGGTTCCAAATTTAGCTTGGCCCTGTTTAATGACAAGTGGATTTTACAGTTTAATCTCTGAAGTTTCCTTTATTAGCAAGTGTTTCTTTAAATAACTCACATTTCTCTCCAGTGTTTTTGACAGCAGCTAAACACATTTGACGTCGTCTTTCATCACATGTTCGTCATAAGTTGTCAGAGAAACATGGTGAGCAGTCAGACACGCTCTCCCAACATGCACACGCATACTGTAAACACGCATCGAGTTCCAAATTGCCAGAGCCGCCACCCGGCACAGACCAGCGTCTCCTTATTCTGCCATTTATTAGGAAGAGTAGCAAAAGGTTGGATGTGGGGGGGCTGGGAAAATAAGATATTTTGCCCAATTTTCCATCCTGCCCCCGGGCTTCAAATTCAATTTTCCACCAAAAGTTTGCAGTGAGAAAGAAAAGAAAATAAACATGCGATTTCTGTCCAGAGGTGGATAAGTAACTCACTTGAAAGAGGGTGATGTAGATGGGTGGGGGGTGGGGGGGGGTGGGGGGGACTGATTGGAGCTCCCACCCCAGCCCGAGCAGCCTGAGCAGCCTCCTGGCTACGACCAAATGTGAAAGCCTTATCACAGAATGGCCATCCTGTCCGAGAATACTCCATAAACGCTGATAAACTTCCTCTCACACACACACACACAGCTGAATATCTGCAATGTCAGGTATCCCGGGGATATGTTCATGAAAGTCTGGGCTCTGAATGGATGCTCGCACGCTGCATAAATGCCAAATGAAATCTTCACAATGAACTGATTCTGCCTTTTTTTACATTTATATTTCAGAAATGATAAAAAGCAATCTGAAGTTTCTGTGTTATACTGAGTGCACACAAAACTTTAATGAAGGACGCTCATTATCCGCACACTCTTGGAAGTCGTTGCGAGAAATCCCAAACTTGAAGCGCCTGAGGCAATTCGAGGGAGCCCGTGCACACACCAATAAAAGTAAATAAAATTCCACTCACAGATAAATCCTGTGTAGCCTCAGACGCTGCACAAGACAATATAAAAAGACTCCGAATGGATTCCTCTTAATAATAACACAAGTTTATAAAAACGGGCTTTACAAGGCTGAGAATCACATTGTACTGAAAGATAACGCGACAAATCTCCCTCTGCAGAAATCGTGTATGATAGAAAAGTTGAGGATAAAAAGAGACGTAAGGAAAAGGCAGAAAGGGGGATTGTGTTTTTTCCACTTCTCCTGAGTCGAGAGTGGAGAGTGTGTGTGGCGGCTAACATTGATTCCTAATGTTATTCCACATCAACAGGAAATAAAAACCTTGAACCGTGCAGGCTGTCCCACCTTTCACGTCTCCTTCTCCATCGTTCCTCACTTATTGATCCGATGTCTGCTCGTTAATTAAGACATGACCGCTGCCGGCCGTCTGCACGGTCAGAGCTGCACATCTGGAAGGTGCAGCAGGGCCTGGGAATGAGAGGCAGCTAATCCATAAGTGCTAATGTGCTATTTCTCTCATCTCCTATGTCATCCTCAATTTTTTTCTTTCACCTTTCACCGTTTCTTTCTTAACCCACAGTTTCCTCCACTTTCACTTCACCCTTTTACCCAGTATTCATTAATTCTGTCAAAGTAACAGTAAGAATAAAAACTGTCCAACATGGCTGCGTCCTTCATGGACTGTGTTGTCCATTATAATCGAATTTCAATTCAGAGACAGAACTCAAGACCACAATAAAAAAAAATCACCACTGGTGGGGGGGTATATAGAGCTAACAGTTAACAAGGAATAACTTGAATGTGCATCTTACTGAATCAGGTGTCTGAGTCAGACCCCCCCAGTGTAAATGTTGGCCCCCTTTAAGACCCCTGGTCCTATAAATATCTTATGTCCGCCACTGATCACAGATAAACACAATCTACACACGTTTAATATATTTATATAAAGCAATTCTCCGACTAGAATCACCATCTTCTGGTTTTATGCCTCTACCAAGCGGGAGGTTTGTAGTTTGTAGTTGATCATGCTCACCCTCTCGTTTCCAGTTTTTTTGCAACATTATGATGTCACAGTGAAGTTGACCTCTGACCTCTGACCTTTTGGATATGAGTGTCATCACCTTATAAAAGTCAGATAGGAAGCTCCTCTATTAAGTTCCATTAGCATATGAACTCTTGAGTCAAGGATGTTAGGGTGATCTTTGACCCCAAAAATAAAACCAATTAATCTTTGAGTCAAAATAATGTCAAATTAGATTTTTTTTTCAAATCAAGGCGTTACTGAGAAGAACAGGACACACATACAGATAACCTGAAATCATTTGCCTCCAGTCACAGCTGTTTCCAGTGTGGACGCATAAAAAGTGATCCACCAATTATAAATGTAATCGTCATCACTAAGTTGGGGGTGTGATTGGTCACTGGCCCCCTAGTGAATCATTTCCCCTCTACTGTCATGGGTGTGCGAGATTGTGTGTGTGCAGGTGAACGAGAGGCACACTGTAAATTGCATTGGTGCAAAACAATAATAGATGTAAAGTGCAGTTATTTAAGGTAAATGTACTTGCGAGTAGAAACTGAATTTCATTTGGGTTCAGAGACGTGTTCAAGGACACGTTGACAGACATCAGACGATACATTAGCCTCTCTAACCACTCCAGTTGGCCCGCTGCATGAACTCATTTGATGAGAGTCTTTTCTGTAAATGCACTATTTCATTTTCCACTGAGCTGCAGTAATGATTGATCGCGTCGTATAATAGGACCTGTGTGAGCGGCTTCTGTGACAGCCTCATTCATTAGATCACGTCCTTGCTTGCTTTGATCGACAACCTCCCTGTCGTCGGATGAGGATTTCCACATTACTTTTTCTCCAGCTATTCAAAAAACCGTTTCCCCAATTTGTCGGAATACTTTGAATTACCTGTATTGGCACCATTAGCTGGAAACTAGAATGGCACTTAGTGGAGCGCTTGCCTCCGTGAAAAGTTCCCTTGAAGTCAATCAAGCTGCATGAAATCTCACACACTCATAGAAATCAGCTTCATCAAGATCCATGAATTACTCCCCTGGAAAATGGGGGAAAATGTAGAAAATCTTGCAAAGTTAAAGAAAGTCTGGATTTGCACCAAATTTTGATTTTCTCCCACCAAGTTCTGTGGAAATGTTTGTGTGATATCTTGCTCAAAAACATTGGCAGAGGTAATTAGTCAACTTGCTAAAACTGGCACATTTACAGAAATGTTGATGTGTCTTATCCTTGTAAATACACGAGAATGAAATAGTGGATGTAAAAGTAAAAAGTAGTACGAGCAGTACAACAAGTTTTAATGTCGTGATGCACAAATATCCAAGTTGCACCTGATGTTACGTTATGACCTGAGAGTTTGAAGTCAACATCTGGTCCGATCAGTGCTTGCAAAGACAGATGTTGAGGACTGAGAGGCTGGAATTAATTAATTTAAACATATATGTATATGTAAGGGAGTCCCACTTGTGTGTATCCCCATAATAGTCCTGACTTTTTGATCATAAAAGACCATTTGGTTATGGTGCACTTCTTCACCCGCTAAAAACTCTGCTTTTTAAACACATGAGGAGTTCAGCGTATCTAATATTAACATGACTGCAGGCCTATAGAAATTAAAGAGAGAGATGTTTTCGTTCCCCGCTGACGGTCTCTGCTGATAAATGTTGAACAAAAGCAAATTTCAAAAAACAAAAACCATATTTTATCCCGAATCCTTCCCTCTGAGGTAGCCGGTACACGAGAATTATTCAAAAGGCAATTTGGATTCAAAGGAATAATGGTTGTAGATAAAAGTATGAAACATTTTAGTGTTATTTTATGCTCCCCAGTGGTTCCCCGGAGCCACAGACAAACTCTGTATCTCCCTCTCTCCCGGTGGGAATCCTGAGCTCATAAAAGTGCCGTATCACCCACTTCAACTGTATCTCACACTTAAGAAGGAGTCTAAATTTGTAGCGCCTTCGCATAACGGCCCCGCGCTCCGCTGAACCACCTACAGAAGCTCTGAACCCCGAGGATATCCACCGTCGGAGCTCTGCGATGGCCGCACATAAAAATTCAAGGAAAAAGTAATAATGATGTTACACCATATCATCTGCTGCGTAATATGCCAGCACGTTTCCATTTAAACTTATGACATTTGAATATCCTGAAGAGACGGCTCTCTCCCCCGCTTGTGTCTCCCTCCCTCCGACTCTCTGGCTTTTAACTTTTACGAGGACAGACAGAAAAAAAAGTGTTTAAATTAAGGATGTTGTAGCTCGTTGTGGATTCTTAGTTTTTAAAAAACAGTTGAAATGCAGCGGATTTAAAACATTTTGAGACGAGCTGATGTAGAACAGTGCAACATCTTTAAGTGGCATCAGGAAAAGCAACAGCAAACAGAAACGTGTTAAGATTTAAAATTGCAGAGAGGGGCAGACCTTGGGTTCTCTGGATGTTTGTGGCTGCACCTCGGAACAGAGAGCAAACCTGATCTTGAAGTTCTGGATGGTTTCAGAGCAGAGCAGCATATCAGACACGTAGTTAGGCCCCAAACTATTCAATGCTCTGTACGTCAATAACAGTTCTTTGAAATCGATCCTTTGCTTTATTGGCACAAGCTACTTTTATTCTGCCGACAGCTAAACTGATCGCATCTTGAGAAAGCAGTTAATTAAAGTTTCTGTTGGTTATTGACATGGACTTTATATAACGATGGACGACATGACAGCTCCTTTAAAGTGAAGCCAAATCATCTTGATTTCCCTCCCTGGTGGCTGGCTGCATTATACCTCCTCCATGTTAGTAGATGGGACATGGACCGAACTAAAAAGTGAAAGAACACGTCAAACTGTTTTTTTCTCAAGTACGGTTTCTGTCATTTTTAAGTAGCTCTTATAACACTAATATATTCAAGTCTATTCGATGCTGTAAAAACGCAGTGCAACGTCATGATTGACAGCTGAGACTCATTTGCGAAAGGTTCAATGTGCGTAAAAGTTGGTTAAAAACAAAAACATTTGTTCGAGTAAAGTAATTATCTCAAACACTGGTCTGTAATCTGTCTTTTTTTCCTCTTTGAATGGAAACACACCGCAGGCTCATCCCTCACAGAACCACACATGCACACACAAACTGCCTGGGTGTTATCCTGTTTCCCACACACACACACACACACACATACACACACACACACACACACACACACAACCCACATACAACCCACCCAGCTCGTGCCCTGTGAACCATGACAGCTGTAGCCGGCTTGATTGACAGAGTTTGAAAGTCAAGTTCAAGTGCAGGTTCACACGGCCCCCAGTGTTACTCTGCTACCAGCGTACGCTTTCTCTCCGGCGCTGCCAACGCCTGCTCACTTATCTTCCACCAGATGTCTGTCACATGCTGCGATATTTTCTGCCAGTCATCTCCCCGTCTCCAGCGTTTAATTAGTGCTCATTAAGGCCCGGGCTTTCTTTGTAAATAATATATTGGTGCCAGGGAAAGTACATCAACATAAACTGTCTCTGGAGGGGCTGCAGCAGCCATGAATAGTAAATGCATCAACATGTCCTTTCGCTACACACCTATTGTACGATGGAGCCTTACTGTGTGGAGCGGACAAGGTTGTTGTTGCATTCCAACGGTGTATAAGTGTGTGTGTGTGCGTGTGTGTGTGCGTGTGTGTGCATGTGTGTCCTCACCTGATTAATACAGTAGCAAAGCATGTCTCGTTCTTACTACATTAAAGTGTTACCACTACTATTCAGAAAACATTTTTTTATTTGTACATTCACCCTTCATCCTTTAGAAGGCGAGTGCCTGCAGGAAGCACTTGCATGCTCCTGCGCACAAACACACACACACACACACACACACACACACACACACACACACACACACAGTGCAGAATGTGCAGCCGGCCTCTGATTTCCATATTAATATGTCTTCCCATTGCCGATTTCTTCACGGCTTCCTCCTTGTCTCAGAGGCTTACATCACATGAATGAGATGGCCCTCCACGATGAGGGGCTGAGGTGGGACGGGGGGACGGGGATGGGGGGGGCAGACATTACCATACTGTATGCCGACATCAATGCACAACCTCAATAATAGGCCCTGTCATTGAAACAAATCACAGGCTTTCGGTGGCAGTGGTCCAAGCCCCGCAAATTCAAATTTCATTTCGCCTCGGCGGAAAATTGGAGCGGGGGGAATTAACTTGTGATCCGTTCCTAATATTTCTCCAACAATTTAGGGAGCTCTGGTGGGGCTGCTTTATATTTTCGATGGGGCGGACGCAAACAATTTGCCTGAGATGTATTACATTACACCCCGAAGAATGGCTGAAATTGGCCACAGCACAGAGCGACGAAAAACAAGCCTAATCGGACCCTTCAATTTCATGGTGACACAGCCCCGGTGTAATGAGGTGACTCTGTGACTCTCCTCCAGGAAAAGTTCAATGCCGTCTGAGATGGAGGAGTCAACGTGCACAAGCGCTGTCAAACTCCTTATAGAAGCTGCGTTTTCCTTGTCCCTGCTCGAACGGCCGTCGCTGAAGAAGGAAAACTTTTTCTCATTTTCCCTTTTCCCCCTGCAAACGTGTCTCAGTTTGCCAAAGACAACCGGGATGCATTTCACCGGTTTAATGGAACTTCAGAGATGCTGAATTTAATTCTATAATACTGAAGCTCAAAATTCTAATTAAGTCAGGTTGCATAAAGCATCCGTTTTTACTTTTACAGAGCTGCAGCTGCATTAACTCTATTTTTAGTCGGCATTATGCAAGCTATATTATTAATTTGATATACATGAATAATTTAGGTTTTTTTCTGCAAAAGTAAACAAAGTTAAGCAAACCAGATCAGATAAGACTGAACGTTTCCCCGACATCAAAGTTTCCAGAAGGCAAAGCAGGACCAGGCACTTTTATCAGTATATATGCACGTTTGTTCGTATATATGCATCCAGCAGCTGGATTTCAGAAATACTGGAGTTCATAAGTTCAACCCTCACCCACTGAATATGCTAATACAAATAGAACGATTAAAACAAGAGATATTTAATTACTGTGCAAAGTGCAAAATATGACTGAGTCATAACTTAGAGTAAATGAAAGGTGAGGTTGAAATCGTGGATTCACAAGAAGAAGTAAATTAGGTTTTTACTCTGTGGACGACTGAATGACAACCTGAGAGGTCTGAATGGTTTGTTACATAGCAACTTATAAAATGTACTTTGGCTTCAGTGCGTTATAAACCCAATCATTTTACAAATCAACTCAGTGCCGGCGTCTAAGAAGTGAATTGATGTATTGATTTTCTTGTTTTTTGAGAGAGAACTGACGGCGTAAATCAACCATCACAGCAGCAAAGCCTGTTAGAGACAAAACTCATTGACAAGTCGTTCTTGTGTTTTCAGGTTGTCTGTCCGTCCGTCCCTTTGTGAACACAATCATCACAACACAACATCTTCAGAGATTTTCTTCAAATTTGGTACAAATGTGCCCTTGGACTCGCAAAACAAGAAACTAATAATAACTATAACAATAACAACAACAATAATAATAAGTTAGAGATGAAAAGATGACAAATTGAAGGCAAAAAAATACTTTTTGTACAAAGATTAACTGATTAGATTTCAGTGGTTAGGTCAAAGGTCAAGTTAGCCTCAAATGAGTCTGTCAGTAAAAAGTATGGAGACTTTTACTTCACCGGGTAATTGGTAGAGGAAGTGGGGCGGTTTTCTAGTTTTCTTTTCTAAATCCTGCCGACTAAAATACCTTCTTCTCTTCATATATCAAAGCGATTGTTGGCCTCAAACCATGGTCAGAGTCAGGGACTGCATCACAACGTCTGGCTGCGTTTGTGTCCAATCATTTGTGTTTCACTCCTCCGTCTTTCCGTCACACCGGGAGTATGAGTCACTTACTTGGAGCTGTAATATCACTGCACTGGGCCCATTCATTTTGCCAATAACAGCATGGAAGGCTGTAAAATGCATCATTCTTCCAAACACAAAAACAAAAGAAATCACGCTGTCACACACAGTCGGGGGGGGACAACAAACAAACAAACATGACCAACACCTGCTTCTATTTTGGGTGCGGCTGTCGCTCACATGCATAACAGCCGTGCTTCCTCTCATGTAGAGGAATCAAACGAGCCTCTCTCCCCCCCCGCTGCACGGCGTCGGGCGGTTTTACTCGGGTTTGTTCAGGTAACACATTGACATTCATCTAAAATTTTCAGCAAGGCCAAAGTTTCCCCTGAACAGCCTTGATCTCGCCGTATCTGTCAGAACCATCACTGGTCAGAATATGTGAGCCTCTCCAGCTGTCTTGTCAAGGAAAGTTTGGGGGAACCTCAGTATGCATTTATACAGCGAGGAGCCACATTACGAGCTCTGACCATGGCCGACTTGAGGAGCAGGTGAGATAGCGGGGCGGAGGGAGTCTGGCTTGTCTTATCGCTCAGAGCGCCAGGCATGGGTTAAATCTCGAATGAAAAAAAAAAGACAGAAAGAAAGTCGGCTTTTTTAAGTTTTTAAATACCGCACGGCCGTTCTATAAAAACTTTCAAGACGTGCAGTCGACATAAACATTCCCAGGTTTCAGGCGACGGTCTTGGAGGAAGTTATATTCTGAGTTCATAGACCGTTTTGTATAAGCTGCTATCTTTTTATTCTCCTTATCTTCACAGCAGCAGAATAACACAGACGCTGTGGCAACCAGCCGTTTGTCTGTATGTGGCCTGGTCCTGGGGCTTCCTCAGCATATAGACTCTGCTACAGGCCAACGGCAGGTGGCCTTGAGTTGAACCATCGGAGCTTATGTGTTTACATGACATAATCAGAGATCTATGGCAGCAGCAAAGGAGTAGAAATGTAAGAAATAGAGCAGATATTACCTTGTTGGCGCTGGTGTCATGATTTTCAGGTCAAAGACATTGAGATATGTAGTTTTAAAACTGGAATGAAGTTAGTTACAAAGTCATTTCAGCAGCATATCAGTTGTTTTCATGGACCTACTAGATTAAAATATAGTCACTCAAAGGCTGTGGGAACAGTTATTTATAGCCAGGATGTCAGAACTATTTTTTTATTTAAGCGTAGCCCGATTTTCTTGGTTAGCGTTAAACAATGCTGACTGTCATTTGCAAACAATCCTCCTCCCTGCACTGAACTCCACAGATCCTGTTGCTGTTGTGAACGCGTCTTAGGGGAGAATCTCCGCTGCGGAAATTTAAATGTCACTTTAAATGTGACATTTTTGGGCTTTTGCAAAAAGTGACTTAACCATCTCCAATGATCGCTAGATGTCACTTAACAGTAAAAGTATGATTCATAATAAACTGCCTGGACTAATGACCTATAGTGTCGTTTTATACCTGAGGACATTGTCATAAACACAGGTGGCTAGTGAAGCATTTAATGTGACAGTGAGTCAGCTTACACAGGACGAGGACCCTAAATCTAAAGCAGCTAAATGGAATCCAGCCATCATTACTTTTACTATTAACATTTCCCATGAAAAATAAAAAGGCTTTATGAATTTAAAAAGGTGTAATTTGGGTTTTTTGTGAGTTAAAACTATCATATATGTAAATCAAGCATGTTTGGTTCATGCCAACGCCATCGTAAAAAGGTCAAAGTCAAACAGATGAAGACATCTGTGGGTGGACTCGCAAGATATTCAAGAAAATCTGAAGGAAGATACTAGTTTGAAAATAAAATATCAATAATCCAACTATTTTCATGCATATTTTTCAACAGCATTTACATTTTCTACCTTTAATTCTGTCTTTCACATTGTTTTTCTGCTATTTCACCTTTTATGGTTTTCATAACCCTTATTTCCTCATATTCAAACGATTATATCGCTTTAGATCATTGTAATTTATTCATTTCAGGAAAACTTTATTTATTGCATCTTTGACTTGGCTTTTATTTTTCGCTGGGAAGTCAGTGTTGAGGTTTGAAAATTAGCAAATGAAAGTTTCCCTAACCCGTCACTTCAGTCTCCTCTTCTTTGAGCTCCCGATGTAACGAGTTCCGTGCACCTCTCTTGTCTCTCGGATCAGAGATGCGAGGAGCTGTCACGAGGAAGAAAAGCTGTGTTAGACATAGTGAGCCTGTCAACGTGGTGCCAAGCAGCCGGGAGAAGCAAAGGTTAGGCAGCAGCCAGCGGAGGAGATCCAGGGCACCGCAGCTGTCTCTCCCCTGGAATATCAACACACAGGAGATCCAGAAACCTCGCCGTCCTTCACTGTGGAGGCTCGGCCATTGTTTCATTTGTAGCGCGCACGATCGCAGGCCACCATATGGTCTGAACCAGATCAGTCAAGACTAATATCTATATCCGATTAGAAGCCAGGAGCAGAATAAATGACTATGTTTTTTTTTTGGAGTGGAGATTAAAGGAGGTATTTTATAACTAAAGAGCTCATGATATGAGTTTTAGTTTTTTCCTGTTTAATGGTGAAAGTTTGGTCCAAAACATTATGTAGTTTTACCTAAAATTGGCTTTAAGCCTGCAGATACATTTAGTTTTATTTGCTCAGTTGTCTGTGAGGTTCCTGCTTCCACACCGGTGCAAAGAAGGTAAATTCATAGATGGAGTTCACATTGAAAAATGTAATTTATAAAATTCTGCAGAAATGTTTCTACAGTTCAATACAATTCTATTTCTACAGACAATTCACAAACCTTGCTACGAAAACTCTTTTCATCGAAACTGCTTCACAGTAAAGAGAGAATCCAATAGAAACTGGATTATTTAATAATTGAAATGATTCTTTTTTCTGCACAAAGATGTTGCTGTTGATTTTTTATCCAACAGTTTGAGCACCACAAAGTAAATTCCATTTCACTCCAGACACAGATATTTCAAATGCTACAACAAAGACAAACTAAATATCTGCATGGTTAGATATAAATACTTAATTGTTGTATATTTGTAAAGGTTTTTATTGTAATTTGGGTTAACTGGGACTTCATGAAGAGTCTATTAGTAACTCCCAAATACAAAAACACATATTCACCTATACTATCCCGCCTATATTAATTGCCTCATCTTTTAAGAGCATTCCTGCGCCTGGTTTAAAGAAGGAACAGCAGCTCGATGCTGTATAGTGTCTCCTCAGGGACAGTCACTTGTTTGGATAATGGATAATAGCAATTGCTATTGGGCTGAGCTAAAAGGTCATTAAAACTTTATGAAATGTGTCTTTGCAATGGTGCCGGTTCAAAAGGCTGGACATCCAGGTGGGGGACTCATGTGGCCCAAAGCAGGGACAGAGAAACTCCCTGATTTCAATATGACAATGCCAGCGGCAAAAGCATCACATCCCAGAGCTCCCCCGAGTCCACGTTCTGTACTCCATCAGCGCGCCGCCCGCACCGGTCGGACCCGATGATCCAGATTTTGCTGGTTTTTAATTAAGTGGAAGGTCAAATCTCATCGCTCTTGACTTCAGGGAGCTGCCGCTGTCTGCATGGCAGAAGAGCTACAGCCAGTCATTAATTTTATGGAGCAGGGACTTTAATTGATTAAAAAGTTAAGGACTATGGGGAATGTGTGGTAAAAAGGCATTTGCATTTAGTTGCTGTGATCTGGGCTCAGATTCACTTTCATCCTCCGTGGCTGCTGATATTGTGAGACAGCGAGAGGGGGATTTTCTTTTATAGAGAGACTCGAGGAGTTGTGTTCAACTTTAATAATGCTGTCGCTGATTTTTTTCTGAGTTTAATGTTCAGGTTTATGTGAATTTCTGTTTGATCACTTCAGATTTTAGTGAATTTTATCTTCTGTGTTCTTACTTCGTTCCTTATTGACTAATTTTGCAATTTGGGGAAACACCTTCACACAAATCTGTGTCTATAACTAATATATGAAAAGGCAATGAATGATTGCGAATACAACATATTTTTAATTATTTGCCATATAATTATGTCTTTTTTAGTTTGATCTCCCTTTAGAAACAGTTTAATAAACATTCTGCATAAGCTCAGATTGTATTTGGATGATTTATTAGCAAATATCATGTTTTAATCCAATTATTATACATCACTTTTTGAAACCCTACATATAGTTTGTACTTTTATGCTTTTGTGCATAATGAATAAATGAATGTTAATAACAAAATCCCATTAAGCTATTATAAGTATGTCTTTAATTTAAATGCTCTGATTTAAAAACAATTCAAACCAAATCAAACATGTGCATCTATTCTTATACATAAATTTATTCTCTCGTTTTTACAATTCAATAGTGTATTATGAACATTTACTGATGAGTTAAGACGTAGATGGGTTTAAATAAAAGTTACCTAAAGAGCTGCGTTACCAGAAATCCAATTACATTAGACCTTAGTCACTGACTTTGTGCAGCTGCTCATCAGATAAACAGAACACGGTATAGTTTCCCTTTGTTTCCCCAGTTCTATCCATCATTAATGTGAGATGCCACTGTAAGGCCAGGAAGTCAATTAGAATGGATGTATTTCTGACTGCCGCTGTCATTTCTCCGGCTCAGGTTCTCCGGTGGCTCCGGTTAGAAAACGGGAGAAATCTTCCCTCGAAGCACTTTGTAAAAACAAACACAGGCATGATGTGAAACCATGAGCCGATCCAAACCCCTGGGGGGGGTTTCTGTGTCAGATCCTCTCCACGGCTCCCTCCTAACTGTTTCTGTATAAACCCCTCTCACCCCCAACCACCACCACCAACCTCCCGAGAAGCTGAGGTCACTGGTTGTAACCTCCTACCCTCTCGGGAGTAAGATTAAATACGGAGAATTATATTTGGAACACAGCTGGAATATGAAACTGGAATATCTCATGTGACAACAAACACTGCCTGTTCTTCCTCTGCTCGAGCTCTTCACTGGAGGTAAACACGAGCCCCTCGGTGAAATCAAAAAGCTTGTGCTTCCGCGAGCGTGCAATTTACCCTCTGCATTCAGGTTGTTAGACCCACCGCAAGTGAGACTCGAGCTGCAACCAATTTGTTCTTTTTCCACCGGCTCAGAAATACAAGCACGTTTGTTCCATGTGGTCAAATGGGGGTGGGGGGGGGGGTTTGGTCGAGTGTTGACAGCCTTCAGGCCTCGTCTCCCCTCCTGTCAGGAGAATCTGTCAACTCTGCCACAGTTCTGTCTAATAAACCAGCTCCACCGACCGGTAGAGGCTCAGACCTCCTGCCTGAAGGCTCCCTCGCAATATAACAAAGGAACTTTTGAAGAAAGTAAAAAAAAAAGTGAATTCTCAGGATATTCTGCTTTTCTTTTTAAGGCCATCATCTCTCTATCAGGCCCCTGTTTTCTGCTCAATTAGTGAGTCTCGCTTGCCTTTCGTTTAGCTCTCCGTGTGGCAAAAGTGACCTTATTCGCAATCGCTGTTCTCTCCGCGGGGGGGCAGCGACAAATGAGGCCTTGTGCGGTGTTTTTTTTTCCAAAGTCAGGCATAATGAATCTTTGTGAAAGGCACGATCCAAGTGAGATAACCCACCAGGATTTCTATTTACCCCCGTCAAAAACTGTGAAAGGCACAAATAAACATCGCAGCGAGGGGCAGACTTTTTTGCGAAATTCTCTCCAGAAGGCATCGATTCAGGTGCAGAACGATGCCTATTCATGTCTTTGTTTTTCTTCTGCCGTTATCTTTCTGTCTCAGATGCAAGTGCAACCTGCACGCCAACAGCTGTGTGTTTGACAAGGGGAAGCTGGGCTGCGAGTGCGAGCACAACACCACGGGGCCAGACTGCAGCCGCTGCAAGAGGCACTACCACGGAAGAGCCTGGAGTGTGGGCTCCTACCTCCCCATACCCAAAGGAACTGCGAATATATGTGAGTACACCAGTGTTTCTATTTCTACTGTGATACCGTTGATACTGGGAGCAACACATCACTGTATTCCCGGTTCTAGCAGTCAGTGATATCTGATGACGATGGCAATACTGAAAACATCATAACTTTTACTTATTTATTAGTTTTGCTCGTCTTTGACTCCTCATCAGCTCTTTGCCTCTGGGCAGCATCGCTCATAAATATATCTCTGAGCCCTACCTTTTGGTTTGGTTAAATATGTGCTGACATGGAGATGAAATATACAGTGTGTCATTTGGCCGGGAGTTGAGGAGTGTTTCCTTTTGGGCGGTGGATTTCACGGTTGTCCTGCTGCGTCAGAAGATTCACAAATCTCAGACTGACCTTTTGTTTAAGTGGTCATGAGAAGCTGCACTCGTGCGCATAATGAGCGACAGAAACAGATGAGCAACCGCATTGATCCTCAGCCGTCACAAAATCTTTGGCTGAGTGTTTCGGACAGAAACACAAATTTTACAGGCAACATGACTGCAAATTGACTGAAAAACTTCAATAATGCCGACCAGTGCTGACTCTATTCCCCGATGTTTTCTTAATCTTTATCAAGTAGTTGGATTAACAGTTTTCTAACAGCCTTACTTATTTGTTCCTCACATTTCCTCACCACATGTGTTGACGTTCAGTGAAAGCTTTGAAGAAAGGGTTTCATCAGGTTTTCCTTTGCGTTCTTTCTTTTTTTTTTGACAGATCAAGAATGAACCAATCAAACTCAACCTAGCAAAGTTATTGTTTGCTTGTAAATCGTAATTCTTAATAATTAGAAGATTATAAGACGCTTACAAGTAATTTGTCAAGCAGTCAAAAGGTTCACTAATAACTTATTATTTTTTATAATCAAGCCCCATTGCAACCCAAAGAACTAGGAACCTTTGCAGCAAGTCTATGTTTCCACCACAGGGACCAGGGTCTAAATTACATTGCCCCTTGAAAGTCACCAATCAGTTTAGGGAGTAAAGCAACCTTTGAACCTTTGAATACATTTTTCAGGTACACTGATTGATTGTTGGATAGAGTTCTGCATTTGTGGTCTGGAGCTAAACAGCTAAACGGCCTAAAGTCCTCCCTCTGGACTTCAGACCATGGTGGAAGGCTCCCTGGGCTTCTTCTTCCAACACCACGTTGCATTACCACCATCCTCTGTGTCTTCTTTTTCATCTTCTCTCAAGCTCCTTGGGCTAAAAGTTGCACTTTTGGTCAAAACTCAAATATCTGTATGTTTTTTGCAGCTTTCACTTCTTTAGTTTTTCGTCAGTGGTCGGCCACGTTGAGTTTCATTCATTCAAAGTTAAATAAAGGTGAATATCACTCCGTCCAAAAAATTGAATGTGGCCTTCCTGCCTCAACTGTCTGTTCACATGGTGTGTGAGAGGCAGAAGGTGCTCTTTTACATTATCCCCATTATAATCTTGGACAGGAGTTGAGTCACATTCATCAAATCCCAGGCCTGAGGCAGGGGGCTCATTGCCTCAATAAATCTAATGCAGCCACTCAGGGATGTGGTGGTGGACAGCCAGGCGAGGCCAGATGGTGGAAGATCTAGGCCTCTCGTCCTCCCTTCACACTGATTCAGTCTTACAGTCGGAGACTCTCCATGACGTGGGTCTTCTGGGATTGACAGCAGGTTTCTCAGATGCTCTGTTTGCTCGTATAGACTTCTTAGATGTGGTGCTTCGATTGGATTTGTTCAGAAACATGATATTACCATTGATCCACTGGTTTTGTGTAAGTTCGTGCCTTTCTTGCTTTTCTTCGGGCTGTTTGTTAGCGATGAACTGGAGGATTATGCAGTGATTGGTGTGAGTGTGTGTGAGTCTGTGGTTGTGTGTGCATGCATGTGTCTGCCTCTTTGCACATGCAACACCTTTGATTGTGTGTGGGAGTTTGCTTGCGGGAACGTTTTTTGTGAACTCTAAGGAGTTATTGCCAGATTTACCGCTGCGCCTCTTCTGTGTTATGAGTCGAGTTTGAGCGCGGTGCTCAACGTCAGATTGACAGGCCGTTATTAAAAAATCCAACACTTGGCCGCATCTGCACTGAACTGATGAAACCGAGGTCTAGCCATATCAAAAGCAATATTAGCACTTGTTTGGCGGCGGCATAAAATGCAATAATGTTGCACATGGAAGTGACGTAACAATATTGGTCCCCCAGGTGTTGAATGAACACACTTTTGTCTTGAATTATTCCTATTTCTCTCATAAGTAAAGCCCCGGCCCTGTAACAGGCCTTTGTCCATTATGTGAGGCTCATATTTCCTATGAGGATATTAAACATACAGGCCTCGTATCAAGACAAATATGCTGAACGTGCGAAATCTAATTATGGTTTAATAGCCTTCATCTGTCTTCAAGTCTTCCTCTTTAATCATGGAAGTCATTTATCTCCCAGGTAGAAACAGGGCGAGGTCTATCACGTATTCAAATCCCCGCACATTTAGATATATGAACATACGTGACCCATCATCTAATAAATTAGAGCCCAAATTGGAGTCCACCGTTTGAATGGGCCGCAGCTGTCGACAGCAGAGTGTGAGTGAGAGTGATTCAAATCCCTAAAATAAGAAGGTCCGTCGAAAAAATCCGTAAGTTGCCTGGAGAGCGGAAGAGGAATCACTCGGGGAATTATGTTGACAGGCCACTTTACAGGGAGCGTCAACTCATCTCGTGTTGCAAAGCAGGTTCACAGGTTAAGGGGGGTTAGGGCCGAGAGTTTGATCAGTTTGTAGAATGTGTTTTGGCTTCAAAGGGCAGTTTTGTTCGCCCTCTATTCCTCACACGGAACAACTTCTGGTCAGCCACTGTAGCTCGCTGGCTTTCTTGCAAATTGGAGCTTAAAGTCAGCTTTTCCCTGCCGCCGCAGTGTTGTGCTCTTTCCAACAGTGGCTGCGACGGCCTCAAACTGGTAATGAAGTGATGGATGGAGTGCAAACAGAATGAAAGCCCCCCTACAGAAACGTAATCACAGAAGGACAAAGCGATGAAGCTGGTGAAAAGGATCAGAAATTACACTAATTGTTGGTTTGGATTTGTCTGCTGATGACATTAACATCACACAAAGATGGTGCATCCAGACACTGATGTCACATACGGTTCAGACAAAAGCCTCATCAGGGTAGAAACAAGTCCGCTCCAGGCCATAGACAAGACCCAGTTCAGAGCGTTTAAATAAATATATATAAAGACGATAGAGACAAATTACCATTATCTATGTTTTAAGGGTGTAAAGATAAAACTAAATAACATGTTTATTGCAAACAACAAAAAGACTGTTATGTTTCTAGTTCGATTTCTTTGATTTCATCAGTGGCAGACCTGTTATTATCATCAGAGGAAGGCGGATGTTGGATCATGAACTGGGCAGCTTGTCTGGAACAACATGGCTGCTGCTAATCAGTGGACACACTAGAGACCAAATCGGATAAACAACACAAACAATTTTTTTCATGCAGTTTCATGACCAAAGTTTCAAAAGTAAACTGAAATAAGTTCACACTCTGTGTCTCTTTGCTCTTTCTGCAGGTATTCCCAGCAATCATGGACCAGTGCGTAAGTTGTTCAAGCTTTTTAAACTTGCATGCCGACTAATCCCTCACAGTGACTAACTCTCGTTTGACTGATGTTTGTGTGACAGATTGTGCTCAACATTACTATTGTCATTCATTAGGGTTGGGTACCGTTCTAACTTAAACACATATAGGAACCTGGAATATGGTACTGTTACCAATGGTTCCTTTAAAGTGCCTTTTAAAGTTGCCTGTAGTATATCCCCACTACAATGTGCACATATTCATGTATTATTGGTTTCATACAAGTATTGTGGACGTACCAGTGGCTCTTTACTGGTTAATTCTCGTAAAAATGCTAAACTAGCTAAGCTAACATCAACAAAACACTGGATCACTGGATATGATGTTGATGAAGTTATTGATTGTGACTTACTTAAAGGTTCAGTGTGTAGAGTTTAGTGACATCTAGTGGTGAAGTTGCATGTTGCAGCTGAATGCCCCTCACCTCACCCTCCCCTTCCAAACATGAAGGAGAACCTGTGGTCGCCTTCAGTTGTCATTAAAACTGACAACTGCTGGGAACCATGCAGGCTAGAAAACATGGTCCACTCAGCAGCATGTATAGAAGCTATAGAGGTGATGATCTTAGTCTTTGTCTCTTTTCTCTTTTCTCTCATGGACTGAAATTTGGCACCGTGTAATTTAATTTAATGTGAATCAGTACGTAACCTGGTCATTACTCGTAAAGGTATCGAGTTCGGTACCCAACCCTACCATCCATCACTATGTTTTCCACTGTGGAAAAAGGTGAATCCAAATAAGCCATTAATATAGAGTTACATCTTAATACCCAATTTCTATGAATGGAAGTGAACCAGTGCATGATGTGACCAAATAAGAATCATTCCAGGAAGTTTCTTGGAAGAAGTAGAATTGTCTCATCAAACTGAATGACTTTCTATTGATGTCATTATGAACCATATACTCCCACACATTCCTTTAAGAACAGTTTTGCAAGCCATGTGGTACAGTTCGATATTTGGAAAATGTTGTTGTCCTGACTTTCTGGGAAGGAAGCAGGAGCCGAATTCCATTCATTTCTGTACAGGATAGAAAAAGCAAGGGACACTTAATGATAATGGAGCTTTAAGAGAATTGTGTTACAATACACAAGCAGATTTTAAGAGGCTGTTTAATTTCCACAGTGTATAAACATCAATGGAAACGATGGAAGGAAACGTTCATAGCACAATGTGCAGCATGGTTTGCAAAAATGGGGACAGACGGACAGAGACACAGACAGATTCCTCTCGTCCATATTTGTTGAGCACAGCCAGATATTTGCCCAAAGCCAGAGGAAAGAAAACCATCTTTTATGAATACGAGGTTCCCACCATGCATCCCTGCGCATGTTGATGCCTGGAGGGGACTCCTCACGCTGGATAACAAAAAGCAGCGTCCACATGTTCCCATTTCTGACTTTGTCTTGTGGAAAATTCACTCATTAAAGCTGCATGCACACGATTCTACATTATCCCATTTAGCACCGCAAACACGTGTCCGGACTTTTCCACTGATTCCGAGGCAAATCGGCCGCGATCCAAATCCTGATTATCTATTAATCTATGCATGCTGACCCCGTTCTTTAACTATATAACAGCATGTATTATATGACTCAGTGTAATATATAACCTTTCCTATTTTTACACAGATCGAGCAAATGCCTCATCTCTTGGTGTTGCAAATCGTAACCAAGGTAGGCTTATAGGCTTTGTAACTTCAGCATGATATTAACAATACAAAGAAAGCACTGATTGCTTATTAATTGGCAATTCTGGGAGGGGGTGCAAGGTAGAAGATTCAAATAACCAGTATTCAGTGGGTTGTTTTTCCCGAAGCCCAGATACTCTTCTTCATGCACAGCAACACACACTGGTCCTAACTAGACGGATCCTTTTGTGGTGAGAACACCGTAGGGAACGGACCACATGCCCCGTGATCACAGAGTCCGCAGCGTCCTAACCTCTTTGATCGTGCCCTCTTTTTAATTACCCCACAATGCTCTCTGGGGGCGCAGCCTTTCTGCCACGCTCACAAGGAAGAAGGTGAGAGGGGAAGGAGAGGGAAGGAGAGAGGAGGGTGGGGGCTTGTGTAGATTGATCTGCAGCTATCTCCTGTTAATCCTCAGGAACCAAATATCCTGTGTAGTAAGTGTTAAGTCACAGGAAGAGGACTAGCAGGATTTCCATGATCAAGGGGGGGGGGGGTTTCCTTCCTTACACTCCTTGTATAACAAGATGCTAAAGTCATATATCTCTTTAAGCTTCTCACAAAAACAAAAAACACAAAGACAAATACTATACAATAAATGGGCGAGTCATAAATATATGTTTTTTTCAGTTATCAGGTTTAATCTTGTAAAAGAACCAGGGGCTGTAAAATTATAAGTAAATTAACCTTAACAACAACAATCAAGTTCTCCAATCGATCAAACACTTTTGTACACACGAGTTTTAACATGCAAATAATAGCATTGTTTTTGTTACACTCATGAATGACACATGGATAATAACACACACATGCATTCACAGGTGAAAGAAAACCAGGTACTGATCAATCCAAACCACCGTCTCATTTACGCTTTAACAGTTAAGCTTCTGCGTTTTCTTGCACACACACACACAATCAAACATTAGTCAGAACCAGAGCGTGTTTTGAGTCTTAAAATAGCAGCAATTAATTTTCTATCTATCGACTGCGAGTAATTGATCATTTGTTCTGGCTTTAATACCGTGGCTGATTAACACTGTATGAAAATCTCAACCTGGACAATGTCTCATTGCAAATATGAAATTCACAACAAAACAAGGTCTGTGACTTTGCTTGAGGGCACATCATTTTACAACAATGAAGAAATGAAATAATCAATATATTGCTTCAGACAGTAATATACCGGTAGTATTTACTATTGGTGAAAACCAATAATAAATAGACTGTAAATGAAATTAAAATTTGCGGCAATTTAAAGGAATAGTGAGACATTTTTGGACGTACCTTTATTACCTCGGTTAGCTTAGCATTAGGAGAGGAACCATGTAAAAACAACCTGTCACTGCCCAACTAAAGCGTAGTAATGAATGCACTGTTCTTGTTATAAATATATTTTTAGTTTTTATTTTTATTTCTTTTTCTTGACATAATAAGCATTGAACACGTGGAAACTCCTGCAAATTACAATCTAAATCTTGTTTTTTTATATTTCTGTTTGGACACAAATTGAACCATGAAGGTCATTTATTAAGTCTTATATGTTTTAACTCTTTAGACATAGGCAGGCTAGTTTTGTGAGTCTTTCTGCTAAGTTAAACAAAAAAAACCATTATGTAACTTTTTATATATCATGATCAGGAGCCTATGTCCGTCCATCCCTGTGTCCAATTGTCCCTCCCACTGTAATAATTGTGTCTCCAGAGCAGAACTCAAGAACCACTTGGAATTTTCCATGAAACGTCAAAATTGTCAGGTAGTGAAGTGGAGTCTTTTGATATTTTGGATTTCTCAGCGGGGTGGGGGGGGGGGGCTCTTGTAAAGCTTCCGATTCTGACTTGACAAGAATTTACTGAAACTTGAGTTCTTGAAGGAAAAGAACAGACCTGTGTTTAGTTGCAGTGCGACTCCCTGCCTCTGTCGAGTGTGACTATGCAGCTGACAATTTATTCTGAACTTCCGAGCTTGCAGTCATGACTAATGATGAAGCCTTCATGTTAATATGATAACAGGAGGCAGTGCTGAACGCAGGTCTCAGCTTACCCTGACATTATGGCAAAAGATATTGATCCAATGTAATTGTAGCAACACCATTCTGTCTCGGTGCATATAATTAGCAGATCCTGTATCTGGAAACTGTCTCCAGTTAAAGTTAATTACACTGCTGAATATATAATTATAAAAGCCATTTAAAAAAAAAAGGAAAATTTAATTAAGCTGCTGTTGTCTCTGTATTTCATGTTTAAAAAGGAACCTTTTATTGGATTAAAGATAAATGTCTGCATTATAACTCAGGGATTTGTGTAATATCCGATCTGTTAATATGAACTGAAGTATTTGAAAGGGTTTGCTTTCTTTTTTTCTGCCTCATAAAATCTAGATTTTCCACAAATAGGATTGACAGGCGCTGTGGTCCAGGACATGGATTTATCTCTTTTAACTTGTTATCGTGCTCCGACTCTCTGTATCTCAGAGACTTCGGTTTGCAGCAAGAGACGTGTGAGGACATCCTCTCATCATCCCATCAGATGAGAGGATTAGAGAACTGCCCGGCTATGTTTAGGACATAAACAGACTGTCAGATCCTCTGCAAACGTCAACAATAGACAGAACTGAATGTCTTGTCTAAGAATCACATTAGATGAAATGTGCTCCGATAATCAGATCAAAGATTCTGGTTCAGTATTTGTGGACGAGAAACAGGTTTAAAAATAATGGATAAGGACTCTTTCTTTAGAATCGTGCTTCTAATCACACAAGAGTCCGGATTTCCATCGTTGTAAAGCCGTTGCCGTGGAGAATTCTCTCCATGGTGTTTCGTGCGACACCAGGGCGCAAGGATGGATCTGTCATAACAGTTATCCTGCTAAAATGTCACACATCTGACAGAGGTGTGAGGTGCACGTATGTCTCAGGGGGAGCAAGCTGGTGCTTTGTCGGGACTCAAATTGCTGTGTTCTCACTTGCTGCCAGCACACGTCCGAGAGGGAGTCATGGGCAACAGGATGTCCACACCACGATATATATGGAAGTTATTTGTGGAAAATCGTTCAAATAGGATGATAATCACTTAATTTTCTTAATGGTAAAAGTTAGTTAGTTCAGTGCCCAGGGGAAAAATCCATCCTTCCATTAAGATAAGATGAGATAATCCTTTATTAGTCCCACAGGGGAAAATTTGCAATCTTACTTATCCTTTAAGGGTCGCGGGGGGGATGGAGACAGGTCGCCAGTCCATCTCAGGGCCAAACACACAGGAACAAATAACCATCCAATTTAGAGTCTCCAATTAACCGAACCCCAGGTCTGCATGTGTCTGCACTGAGGAGTTCTGGAGAAAACACACTCACTCACACTCACACTCACACACACACACACACACACACACACACACGGGTAGAAAACTCCAGCTCCACACAGAAAGGCCCCAGGGTTCGAAGCTTCTTGCTTTGAGGCAGCAGTGCTAACCACTGCACCACTGTGCAACATAACACTGAATCAATATACAGCAAAATGTTTTCTGTGGCTCTGGAGGGAGCTTTACAAAGTCTGCAAACATAAACCAATGCTGTCCAGGCTCTGCTGCTTTAATTTTAATATTTTCTCGAGGATCCATCTCATGTGAGTTGTCCATTTTTATTAAAGTCCAATATTAAAAATCCTGGATTCGCCTTTTTTCCCCCCCCCCGGATCTCCAAGATTTCATGGGTTCCTCCTAATAATCAAATGCTAGATTTCGTACATACAATCAAATAAAAAGCTTTATGTTTTACTGGCTTTACTGATCATCGCTGAGCATGCGTGAATGCATATTATACATTTTATTAACAGAGTTACTGAAGACAGCAACTTTAATGTGATATTGTTTTTGGCACGACAGCAGGTCCTGCGACTCGACTAAGACTCTGCAGGCTCGTAAGCCTCCGCAGAAGCAAACTAATTGAGCCACAAATGCTTTTAGAGCGACAGTGTTCCTGAGGGGCTGCCGGAGGCCACGCAGATTATCCTCCGGGCCACAGGCAGCACATTTAATGCGTACACTAGACAATGGAGATCCCATGGAAATGTCTACGAACACACACAGAGCAGGTGTCCATTAACTGGGAAACGAGAGAACAACATTTCTTCGCAGTGTAGCCAGGAGGCCGTTAATGTTTGGGTCCGCTGAGGACGGGCCAGCTGTGATTCAGGAGTTATTTTCATGCAAAGTTCAACAGACACTTTTTGCTCGGCACGGGGGGGGACCGGCTCGAGGTCCTGGTTTGATAGGAGCTGATATTTGGTGTTAAGCCTATAATGTGTGCAGGGTGTGGGACCACTTTTGGTCAGGTCGGGATTACACTTTTAAATATAAACATCACAATCAAAATATTATTAAGGGGTGTGAGTCACGTCTGGGCAGCAGAAACAAGCTGTGAACTTAACTCTCACTTATTTGCATTTCACTTGATTCAGCGACGATGTTTCTGATCACATGACAAACAACAGTCACTCTCATTGTATCTGGATTCTAGTGCCTTATATACCCCGAGCTGCTAAATGCTGATTTTGTCTGTCTGATATTGAAAGATACAAATAATAAATAATAAAATAATAGTAAAGTTTCCTGCCACAAAACTAAAACAGTGAGTTGAAAGACAGTAAAATGCTCTATAGAGATGTGGAAATATAAAGTTTTCACTAAAACTGAATCCATTTTATGATAAAACTAGAAGGGCGCACAAAGAGCACATCATACCTGCCTCTAATCTTTTATTCCGATCAACTGCAAATTGTAATGGGTTCTTCCTTTGGACATGCCCCACCCTTCCATAAGATTTAATGGAATTGTGTTCAGTAGTTTTAGTTCAGTGGTAATCCTGCTGAGAGATATTTTTAAACCAAACAAACAAACAAACAAGGAAATCATAACCTCCTTAGTTTGGTAAAAAAGTCACTCTTGTCGGAATGTCTGAATCTGGTACAGAACACAAACTGCAGAGGACGTTGAATAAATGTATCATAATTGACCAGAGAATGAATCCTGAGAGTTGAGTGCAGCAGAGTTGAGGAGGGAGAGGTGAAAGTGACAGGAAGTGCTGCAGGGCTGAGAGGCAGCTGAGTAAAACCTGAAGACACAGAGTTACACAGGAAATAAAACTCAACAGAATCAAGGAATACTGAGACTAAGTCGGCCGTAGCATCACTGTGGTGAACTGACCAAGTGCCAGAGAACAGGTTTATATACTACTGGAGTAGACTGCATGATGATTCACAGGTGTGCAGTGGAGAAGTGGGTCAGCCTTGCAGCAACCTACGACACACACACACACACACACACACACACACACACACACACACACACACTCAACACAAACGTTTAACACAAGGGGAGGGAAAGAGGGAGAGAGGAGGAGAATATACTTACTGTGCATCACCAGGTAATTGCAAAACACAGACATATGATATGTTTTTCTGCAAAACTGTAAAATATCAGTAAAGTGCTATGATCACTCTGCACTTTCAAGGTACGACAAGATGTTTTTTCATCAACGCCAGTGACAAATACACCCAATAATAATATTCAAGATTCTAGTTCCACCATTTTTATGGAAATTATCAAAAACCTGTTGCTCAAAAAACATCTGCAACATCAATCTTTTCCTTCTTCAGTAATGATTTGCCATTTAAATGGAAATGACTGTAAACACACAGCTTATTCATGATAGGATTTGCATATCAGTGTATGTGTGTGTGTGTGTTTCACTTAAATCTAAACATCACAATATCATATTTCCAGCATCAATTACATTTTTTTGAATCCATCTACAACATCAGTGGTAAATGTCAGGTTTCTCTGTCAGTTCCTGAATCAAAAAGAGCAGTGGCTTATTGCCAGGCTCATTATTTTTGCCCCAGTGCTCAACAATCATAGAGAGAGAAATCTGTCACGCAGACACCAGAGCTGCTGCATTTTAAATAAGCAGTTTGAATGATATTTGCTCTTGTAATATTATCATTATTGATCTTTCCCAGAAAACACATAAAAACAGTTTAACAGAACAAAGTCATCACACAAAATCCGCTCCGTCTGTTTGTGGCAGATGAGGCATGAAAAGTGGATCCACCCAAAAAAAAAAAACTAAACAAGAAAAGAAATGGCAGCACCGCACAGAAATACTTACAAATCCCAAAGTGATCATAAATCCCTGCATCCACAGGTGGAATTTCCATTTAAAGCACATAACAGCAGCTTTATCTGTGTGAAGAGGGCGGAGATATTATGAAGTTAACTCAATCCCGATGCCTTTTTAATCAGTTTTGGCAGCGGCGATGATTATTTGTTGAGTTTATTCTGACGCATGAGCCACATTACTCAAAACCCAAAATGTGATTACTATTTATGCAGGGAGCGATATCCAATTACACTGAAATCTCTTGGCAAATATTACCTCTTCCAGGATTTCACCTCTGCCAGCGGAGAGGCTTCCTGGGATAATTGAGTCGTGGGTTTTTGTCTGGAAATGTGAATATTAGCTTATGTAGTCCTAATCAGTCCATATCAAAACAAAGAAATGTTCCGCGGACGCCGGAGCAGTGCGGTTCAGGACATTACATCCTTTTCTGCCAACAGTGTTGTATTGTTTGTTTGTAATGTTAACCGCAGAGAAGAAAAAAACAGCAATTGGCGAATAACCTGGAAACGCACATTTGCATATCAAAAGGTAGAGTTGGTGGAGCCAGGCTTCCATCCCACGTCTTCCCCTCTCTCTGCTCTTTGAGCGTCGTCCTGCCAGAGGGGAAGCACATTTTAATACCGCCGTCCTGAAGCGAGGGGCTGTTAATACTCTGGCATCCTTTGATTCACTTATCAATAATTTCACCTCATCACCGCCATTGGTTTTGTTTGCTCTTTTTGTTTTGCCAGCATTGTTTGCTCCTGTGGTGCTCCCCTCAAAATATCCGTAAAATCCATAAAGGTGTCTGTCTGTGTTCCTTTGTCATAAACAGTCAGGGAAAGGGCATCCGCGGGCTGTGGGCTGTTTTCATACAGTACATGTGCCCTGGTTGTTTGTCTCCTCTTCCTCTCTGCCCTCCTTCACCAAAGTCCTTGGCTTCGCCCTCCCAAATGTGTCAGCTGAGCTCTAAGGACGCAGAGCGATGCAGACAGGAGCAGAAGAGGCAGCTTGTGCCCCATGAACCTGCCTGTTGATGTTCTCTGCCGCCCTATCGCTGAGTGATCTATTAATCACCCCCCACCCTGTCTCCCCTGCCCTTTTTGCTTTGTCTCTGCAGCTCGAGTGTGTGACAACGCGATGCTGCGCTGTCAGAACGGCGGCACGTGCCACCACCATCAGCGGTGCCATTGTTCCCCCGGCTTCACGGGCGTCCTGTGCGAGAGAGCTCGCTGCCAGGGCCCCGGGGAGTGTGATGACCAATTGTCTGGACGGGCCACGTTCCATCATCCACTGATCGGCTGCCACGTCGCTCTCACCGCCATACTTCTCCCACTAGTAATTGTTTCCCTTTGCTGAGGGACCTGACGGGCCTCCCATCCTCAACCAAACCCTAAGACCACATGTGATGAGACTGAACTCTCAACATTAAGGACATAAAGGACAAGAGACGTGTGAGCAACGTGCTCGGCATAAGCAACTCTTTCGTATGCCCACAGTTGCGGGTGTCGGTGTTACCAACAGGTCGAGCACTGATCTGTTGTGCTGAACGATAGAAGGATCCGTGAAAGGCTTGGAGGAGTCACCGCTGTCTTTCACTGTCACAGAGGAAACGGTCGGAGGCCTCACTTTGTGGTTATGTCATCGGCTGGTGAATCTCATTAGAGGCGGACGGGAGACTCACACTCTGAGAGCAAACTGTACAAAACTAGACACACGATTTCTAAGTATCATCTGAAGTGATTAAAAAATAATACTGTGGACGGGGACATCTTAAAACATCTTGCCTCGCTGCCGCCTTCCTTACTTGCCGTCTTCTCTGTTCTCCCTCCCTCCATCGCTCCTTCCTCCCTCCCTCCTCACCTCCTGCCTCCTCACTTCCTCCCTCCTGTGCTTTGGTGACTCTGGTGATTTTAATTTGCTGAAGGGTGTCAGTTGTTTTTTGCGAAATGCTGCACATGTATTATTATCAAGCCCCTTGACAAAATACCAATGTAGTACTTTTTTCTTTCTCAGAAGCTTTGTAGTCATGCTTGAGCTCACCTGTACGGGAAAAAAAAAAAAAAGTTGTAACATACTGTAACTGTATTTAATTTTTGTATAAAAACAGATATTTTCATGACTACGCAAAGCGAAAAGATGTATTACTTGTTTTCTATTGCTGCCGACCTGTCCTAGATGTGGACTATGAGTGCGTATAAGGAGTTTGGTTGTATCGTTTCTTTGCTTGTGTGGCACGTGGCTCTCCCCAAAATGAGAGCTGCTGTCAAAACTATGTTTACATACACACGCACACAATACACTTCCACCAAAGGGAAAAAAGAAAAAAACATGTCTGTGTCTTGTTGTTGAACAGTAGTAAATTTTATTATGTAGTGACATGACGTTGGAGAAAAGATGTGCTGGAGTGAAACCGTGTATTGTTTGCAGATAGGTACAAGCCAATGACAACAGCTGAATGTCATTTTAAAGGATTTTATTTTGAAATGCTAATCTTTGACCAACTCACTGGAGCACCAGTTGCCGGTAACGATATATATCAGTAGACAAATAACTGGGTGGATGAAAACATGTGCTGTAATCCCTCCTTCTCGTGCTCGTGAAACGTGGAGGATGCGGCAGAATCTCAAGCCAAAATCTCATTAGCTTTATGTGAATTTAACAAGAGGAGAAAAAAATGGAGATTGCACGGCTGTCTCAGAGGTTGTCCAGCTCAAATCTGTAATCAGATCTAATCCCTGAATCAAATGGGAAGAGGGGAAGGTTCTCCGAGCTGGTTGAGGTTGAAAGCCCGCGTCCTGCTGCGGGAGCCTCCGCCAGGCGACACGTTCACAAAATGAGCTTTAATTCACGGAGGATCAATGATTAGAAATGAAGTCGCATCCCACTGGGTGACATATTGAGCACTGAGACCAATTTCATTTGAGAGATTAATTTTCCTCCCGAGGTTGTCATGAAACTCCTAATTGTGTTAGAGTCTACTGTAAGTGCCTCTCATTAAACGACACTGTCAATGAAAAGAGTGGCGAATGCCTTTTTTGAGAGAGACTCTTGCCTTGGAAACGAGCTTCAGGACGAAGAGGAGGTTTTTAAAATGGACAAACACGCTGCAGAAATAACTGGGAAGGGACGGATGTTTATTCATTCAGCAAAAAAGATATTCATGCAGCTCGTGGTCAGCGTAAATCTGGAGGAGAAAATGCAAGAAACTGCTACATTAATTTAATTTGGAAAATAAATCAACAACCTCAGTAAATCCTTGACGATCACAGCTTAGTAGTAATGACGAGGATAATGGATTCTACACACTTTAAACTTGTGTGTGATAATAGTGATAGTTCAGAGTATGGAGGGGGTTCCTCTTTGAAAACCTTTTGAAAAACAAAAGAACAAGAGCACAATTGATTGAAACTTTGTTTATGTGCTCACAAATGTTAGCATGTCCAGCTAACTGAGTGTGACCTTCAAGGCTAAGGAACATTCCAGTGCAGCAGTACACAATAGCATAATCACTGTAGCATTTTCCTTGTGTGTAAAGCTACTTCTGGCTGCCAACAGAGAAACGCACTATTACACGATACAAACAATAAAGCTTCTTCCCCGTCTTGCTTGTCCAAGTACGTAGAGCGAGTGCAAATCAACGACAGAGGGTTAAAGTTTGAGATCTTGTACGTGTCCTTCTCATACTTCTAAGCTAGTGCTACACTGAAATAGAAAAGAAAGAAAGAATCTTTTACATTGGCCCTTAATTAAAATAATTCAGTTGGAAAAACAAGTCTGCTGAAGACAGCATTATCAACCAGCTAATGTAACCTTAGGTTAAATAGCTCGCTGGCTGCAACTCATGAGCTGTTTTCATACAGACGGTCCATGGCTGGAAATGAGAAGTTTGCTTCAGTCCATCTCAGCATGAAATCAAGGACTCAAGACTTTTAATGGTAAATTTGTCCAGCGGTTATCGTGATCTACTAACGGTAACTAAGGAGACAGGGTTTGGCGAAAGGTCAAGTATCTCTTAAAACTTAGGGATGCGACTAAAACTGACGAATCACTTTGCTTTTACCCGAATTGCAGTTACAGTTGTACCACCTACTGTGATTTAATAGTTCTGTTCAAGGCTTCTCTCTCTGCAGAATGCGAAGTGGCTCACCTGAGACTGTTTGCGGTGACGGTTGGCGAAAGGTTTTTTATAGCACTGTTTTGGGGCCAGAGTGTTCGTGTATGAAGGACAATTACCTTTATGACATGTTAGTGCAATAAAATTGGTGTTTTATGATACTTGCTCCTGGCTTTGGGCTGTATATTGCTAATAGGACAAAAAGTTTCAAGTTTAAATTCACGTCTGCTGCACTTTAATGCAGATTATGGCAGAAAAAGGTTGATGAAGAAGATGTTAAGAACATGTCTGCTTACAGAGGGAGTATTTAACTTTCCCATTTCCTTCACCAGAACTAGAGACAGAAAGAGAAAAGATATATTGGTATAGAACAAATTCAAGAACACCTTTTCAATACAAATAAAAATGCCGATAATTAGACCTACATCTGGCTGCTGTCGAAGATTTTATGATAATACATTTTTGGTACGTATGAGCCTTTTTTGTCAGTGGTCAGAATTTCCTGCACAAAGTAAGACCTGAGGATTTTGCTCGTGAGTTATTTCCTCCGCTGCTCCGTGTTACACCAGCGCCTTGCCCTTCCTCCTTTCATTTCCAAGACTCAGAAGGGGGTATTCGCAGGACATTTTTAGACGCGAGCAGTCTTTGTGTTCTACCTCCGTCAGCACCGGTGGCACCAACAGAAAGTTACATAACATCAGACGAGGGGTATTCAGTATCCAGCAAAGAGGAGGCTCAGCAACATGACTGGAGCACTCAGCTTATTAGCAATCCAATATCCATATGCAGCTCACCAGTGACACTCTTTGAAAAGGCCCAGCCACGGAACTCAAAGCACAACTTGATGGCACTCGGGGGCAGAAAGCTAAACTTTCCTGTCAGTCAATGTTAAGCCATAGAACTGCAGTGCTGTAAAACGAGCATTGCCATATAGAAACCATTTAAATATTAATAAAGCTAAAGCTAAAAATGGTGACACAAAATCTGGTTCATATTTGTTCCCTCGGCTGTTTTCATATCAAGGGTTGTAAAGAAAGAACTCGTCCTATTTAAATCTTGAATTTTAGGTTTGTTTTCTCAACAGCTGAGAATCTAAGATGGAAGTCGTCCTTATGCTTTTCACGAGCCAAATTTAGCTCGGTTGTTTGTAACAATCAGTCGGCTGGCTCAACTGTCACTGTAACAAAAGAAATGAGACTACATGTGTGGCTCCATATGGAGAGTCGCAGTTTCCAAAAAGACCTCTTTCCTTTGAGCAGCAGCCCTGTTCTCGTGGAGCGACGGCTGCCTGCTGTCTGACAACGGAAGCGATCTTGTTTACTTGTTTGCTTGTCAGTTTCCAGAAAGTTTCACTGCAAGAAATATATATCCCCCATTTGAAGAAAAAGTTACAGCCGGCACGGAATTCAATTTAATTGGTGTGTGTACTTAAAACAGTTGAATAGCGAAGGTACTTCTGAACAGATATATTGCCATGTTGGATTGAATTTAAACATTTTATTAATACTTTATATATTATACATAAGTTTATCCATCGATACATTATAGAGCTTATCCTTTGAGGGTCGCAGGGGGCACTGGAGCCGATCTGGAGTAAACCCTGTTCAGTTCACCAGTGTATCACAATGTACAGAGACAAACAACCATTCACACTCACACCAATGGACAATTTAGAGTCTCCAATTAACTCAACTCCCTGGACTGTCTTGAACTGTGGGAGAACCTGGAGAAAACCCACTCAGACACGGGGAGAACATAGAAAGTTAATTGCAAATAGAGTATGTTTTCTATTTATCACTAAAAGATTAAATAAAAATTACAGATATGAATAGAAATATTTGCAATAATGCTGGTTTTGGGAGAGAGGTATTCAATTTGTATTCGATAAGTGTTCTTTGGAGGAGTAAAAACCAGGTTGCACATGATATAAGAGGCACAAACGCATTCCAAGTGGCACCTCGTGTGTTTTTATGTGCGCAATACATATGCAGCCGAGCACACTGACTCGCCCACATCTATAGGACCTTTCTGCTGCCTCCATCCTAATCAATTTTTCAGCTCCAGCGGTACAAATTGTATCGGCTCCATTTATGTGGCAACACATCAGGAATGGCACTTATGGAGGGGCGGGAGAAGCATGCCATCTGTGGCTTTATCAAACTCCTATTCACATCCCTGACATCGCAAGGACAGCTGGTGGGTGGTTCGCCGGCTTGGCACACAGAGCACTCTGGAATCAATAGATAGCATAATGGAAAAATCCTTGTCCCCACTGCTCTTACAAAAAAAAACGGGACCTGACTACACGGGAGGCAATGCTTCCACCCTGCCCTCGTCCATTAGCTCAAGAAACACGAGAAAAACTGTTCTAATCATATCAGGTACAAGTCGCCTATTTCTGAGGACTCCTAATCGGAACTTTAGTGGGATCCGATGGAGTCGTTCTAGGTGTCAAATATAGTGCAGACGATTGCAGGGGGGAAAAATATGGAATTAAAAATATATATGTGAAACGCGGAGGCAGCTCAGAGCAGGGTAGTTGAGATTCTGGCACTAAACGAAAGCTATAAAAAAGAAATCTGCTTTCTTGTCACGGCCACAAACCAATCTGATGCCCCCTCATTTCAATACAATCTAGGGCAGCAATCGGCCCCTCAGCTACAGATGGTAATCCTATTCAGTGTCACACATGATCACAGCTCTTGTCTATTTTTGCTCAATGCCAAATCCAGCACTTTTGGCCTTCAGTGCCACACCTAAATTGCAAATCAGCCTCGGCTGGGATTGGCGGTGCAAGCCCAACCACCACCTCCTCCCCCCCCCAGAACCCCGACCGACACCCTGTTGAAGAAATTATTTATGTATCGAACCGACGCCGTCCATAAATAAAAGATACCATTCACAATCTGTTCCACAGTTTCCAGGAGCTTGGAAGAAAATGGTTTATCCTCTTTTTTTTTCATTTGCTTGGAGGGATGTGGGGGGGTTTATGTTGGTCCCCGGAGTTTCATCACAAACACCTCGGAATGGGGGAAAGAAAAATAACATACCTGTAGAATGTGTAAAATATTATCACTTCTTCCCAAATGCATGTAGACTGCCATCAATTTCTAGATGGAATATGTCCTAGAAATCACACCTGGGCCAATTCGAACTATTATTTCTCTTCCAAAAATGCAGGGAAACCAGAGAGGATATTGTTTTATTTCAGTTTGTTGATATGCACTTTACAGTTTTATAGAGTGAAATGTAAAGGGAGGGGATAAGGTGAGCTAAAGCCATGAGGTGTATTGAGTAAATACACAAATGCAAAGGTTTTTAAGCTGTAGGCACGGCTGTGGGATGCATGTAAATGGGAGTGTTAATAATTCAAATTCAAATCAAAAGGTGCACTATTTTGCACTTTGGGAGCCTTTTACTTCGGTTCATAGCACGAAATCAGCGGATTTACCAAAACGAAAAATACTATAAGAAAAAATACATCCGCCAAAATTATGTTATCACCCTTGTCTGTCTGTTTGTTTGTTTGTTTGTTTGTTTGTAAGCACGATTACACAAACACGACCAAACCGATTCCCACAAAACTTGGTGGAACGATGTGGAATGGGTCAAGAAGGAATCCATTAAACTTTGGTGTCTATTCAAACTATTGTCTATTCATTTTCGCTTTCTTTAACATTACAAGATTTGCCCCAGTTGTTTCTATGACATGAATGAGACTTCGGCCTCTACCCTGACACGGGCCGTGTGACATGATGTCTGTTTGTGGTGCTCAGAACCGTTGAAGAATTCAGATCAACTCCCCTCAGCCGTTCGACGCAGCTCGCACACAATGAATACATCACAGGGACAGAGGACGTTGTCACGGTACAGATGTGCTCTGCTTTGCGGAGGGAATTGGACACAATGGCTGCTTTTCTAAAGAGCTGGTGCAACGGAGGTAAAGTGAACTGTGGTGAATCCTAATGTGTTGATTCACATTAGCCCCCACACATCAACATGCCACCACTGTGCAGACACACACACAGGATGTTGATAACAACCTGTTTTGATGCACGTCACATGGAGCCGCAGGGTGTTGCCCTTTTACTGCAGCAGAATCCATAAGAAAATCATAAGGAATAATAAGTCCTGTGCTGGATAATCCACAGAAATATCAAAGCCATGTGAAAACAAAACTGCAACTATCAGAGAGGCTGGATATCTAAGCCCAAAAAAACTGAGATTTTAAGAATAAAGACAAATTATAACCGAAATAAAGTTGCGACATTACAAGAATAAAGCTCATTTTGCAGGAAGAATATCAGGAGATCAGTCTGTTGCCTGGTTAAAATGAGGAATATGGAGCATATTGTTACCTTAGAAGAAACGTTACACTCAATATTTTGACTCATCAGCACCAAAATAATTTAAGTATCAGGACTTGAAAAGATTGTGGAAGAAAGTGTGTCTATACTCTGGAGAAAGATCTGAACAGACTTGAAGGAAATTGCCTCTTTAGTGGAAGAGGAAATGTTTGGAGGTGGGCGTCAGTGAGGCTCTCGTTGGTTACATCTGATGTTCAATGAGGTTTTGTAGTTTCACAATGAGATCGGTTCAAAATTCAGAAAGGACTCAAACTCTGGCAAGCATCTGTTGTCATTGCTGCTTATTTCCCTTTATTGAAGATTATGACAAATTATGTATTGTTTATTTGGTTGAACTAACCCTAACCCTGCATGTAAACTTTTTGGAATCTGCTGTTATTGGTGCCGATCTGTGTTATCTAGCAACATCATCTTAATTGTTATTCTAACCCAAACGAGTTTTGACTGTGACGCTAGTTAACGCAGAGACTTTTGGAAGAAAAAGAGGCACAGGTGGCAGTCGTGGCCCAAAATCCAAAAACAAGGAGCTGCTAAACAGAAGCAATTAGAGAGGAAACAGAGTCACAGTCAGAGAGACAGACTGGCAAGGACACGAGGAGAGTTCCTTTAAAGACAAAGGGCACACGGAAAAGAGAGAGATTCAAGTTACAGTGGGGAGAAGCTTTCATCGCTAAAACCTGCCATCGCTCCCTGAAGGGAAGAGGCAGCAGTAAACACGAGCCCCTCCTCTGTTTGGCAGACATGGAGGAAGGGGACCGGTGAAGAGGAGGGAGACAGAGGGGGAGTAAGAAGGAGCAGAAGGGGTGAGAGACCGGCAGGTCCTGCCAAAGAGGCCCCTATGACGAGCAGCGTCACCTCGTTAAACCTGTCCCCGGGAGTCACAGGCAGATGCTCTGCTTCTTCTATGATAATGGCTGACCTGCGAAGTAGCTGCCGGCGTCACGCTCCTCTGAGCAAAAAGCTTCCACTTCTGACTCGGCACTCTCACAAGCAGCTTGTTGCACCGTAGGTTTTAATGCAGGCCTGGTTGTATTATAATAGTTTGTTATCAAATGTAAAAGAAAATGCTTTTCCCGCTGTTATGGTCGTCGTAAGTGTGTGTTGGGCTCCTCTGCTCCGCCGCGCTGCATGTGGCCATCAGATAGATTCATGAAATTATGTCTTAAGACCTTTTAAAAGATTCTTCCCAGCCCTGCGCAAATTGGCATTAAGGATATGAAAGTGTTTCCCATTAATGCACATTTATTCACAGTTCTACATTTAGGGGACCCACCGCTGTCGAGCATCAAAGCTCAGTCAGCGCAAGGAGCCATGAGTCAAGAGGAAGTAACGAGGGTGTGGGGGGAGAGAGAGAGAGAGAGAGAGAGCAGTGGTTCTATGGGGATTAGCTCATTTAGACTGCTTTGATCTGTGATATCTTAATTGCTGGGTAGCACTGATGGAGTCCTCACAGAGACTGAGCCGCACCACGCAGGGCGAGGAGGGAGGGTGGTCGTGTCCTCGCCTCCTCTTCCTCGCTCCTTCCTTGACTTGATAAACTCGTCTCGGCTCTTGGACTTAATGGGTTTATTGTAGTTTCCTGAATTGTGATGCAGTGTCACTCTACGTACCCTGAAACACTTTAAATCATTTTGATAGTACAAAAACTTGCTGGCTATTCTCAGTGTGGACATCATGCCGGAGACACAGAAGAGGACATTGTTGGATGAAACGCAGAAGAGGAAAAGAGAAAGTGCCCGAGTAAGAAACATATCGGAACATATTTCAGTCATTGGCGAGAGATAAAAGAGGCCGAAGGATGCAGGACAGACACCGACCTGGTGTTGTTGTTATTATTGGAATGGAAGTTTCAATAGAGGTTTAACTGGCAAGTTAATCTAACAAGCTCATAATTGTTAATCATCCAACAGTTGCTGGAATATTTCAGTCTGGATCGACTTGATGACATCTGTAAAGTTAGCAACGGAGCCTAAAACTAACTAACCTGTTTTCCAACAAGTTCTTTTAACTAAACGAAATAAGACGCAACTTTTCCTCTCGGTTCTATCAGCTAATTGAGCTTTAAAGATCTTCAGTGAAAAACGAACTTGTGTCTATTTAAGTTATAATTTTCGTTCCTGGTCCTTGAACTTAATTTCCAGCATTTTCAGCTCCTCTCATTCACCAACTCTTACATCATTGTATCTCGGCAATCGTCATTCCCGTTTTACTAATCAGTTTTTTGGGATGCTCCTTTTGAAGTATCTTTGCCATCTCAAAAATCGTGTATGGTGTTTGTCTATATTTTTTTAATTAGCTCTCCCCGAGAGTTTAGGAAAGACAGTGGAAGATTTCCCTCATCATCGATGGTAACTTTTTCCACTGATGTAACCACTGTCTTTTCTTTCTGAATGTACTATAACCACACTGTTTAAATATTACTGTGTTTTTCAGGTTTTGAACAGCAGTAAACTCAGGTAGTTGTAAGGTTTATGAGTAAATAATAGTGTTGTTTTTCTCACTTTCTTCTGAAACTGAATCGTAGGGAGATAAAGGCACAGAATATAATTTTAATCAACAGTTTCTTTATGAATCTCCTGTTTGGTGGAGTCACTCTTACTCAAGTTTATATTTATTATTAAGATTATATGTCATCGAGGCCATTAAATAATATCTTCAACATTGGTTCCTGTTAGCGAACCAGATATCTACACACCTCCTTCCTTCCATGGCAGCTTTTTACGCACCTCGTCTGAATACAGAGAAACTCTGCAGCTGTAGTTTCGTGATTTTTCTAAAGAGGTTGATGGTCACAAGTCGGCAGCTGAATATAAATCTTGCAGATAAAGTCTTTCGCGGAGTCGAGCCCTTCCGAGAGGAACCGGGGAGCTCACTGTATTTGAGGGCCGCTTCAGTTTTTTGCTAAATCCCTGTTTAACCCCCGATACGGGGATCCACGGGGACTGACGGGCAAAGACCAGGGGTTAAGGAGATCATTCAGACAGATGAAGGTGATGCATGGCTTCCTTTTCTCTCTCTGTCTGCCTTTTGTGTCTTTCACATGCACACACACACACATTCCCTCACTCACTATCCTACTGCTCGCCGTGCTTTATCTACTCCACGCAACCTTGTACACCCATTTCTCTCTCTCTCTCTCTCTCTCTCTGGCTGCTCCCCAACTCCTCCATCATTGCTACTCATCTCCCCGGCTAAGACAGGAACAGGCAGATTAAGGAGAGGAAGAGTATTAGGGGAGCCATTCTTTCTGCCTCCCTGTGACGGGCGGGTTACTGTTGGCGCAGCCGAGCCCTCCCTCTGCTGCGCTTGGTCATTAGAGAGGCTGCAGAGCGGTGGGGGGGAGGAGGGAGCCTGAGGGAGTGTTTACATTACAAGAATACTGATATTGTGAGGCTCTGGTGTGTAAATGCATTCTCAGGTTCAATTGTGCATTCCAGCTGAGTCAAAACCCATCGGGTACAAAAGGAAATAAATCCAAAACAAGATGATGATGAAGATGAAGATGAAAATCGAGAAATTATTGTTTAAATTAACTATTTGCACGATCCCAAGGGTTAAATCCCTTTAACCCAGCGAAGTTTAAAGTTAAAACTAGTGGTCCGTGCTAATGGTGACCATCACGACACAAACTGAAAATGAATGACAGACAGAATTATGGATTTTACGCACTGGCTGGTAAAATTGTGGATAAATTTACGTGCCGCTGCCTCACTGTGACTTTAGCTTGACGCGCAACAAATGAACAAATTCAACATTAATTCACATTAAATCTCAGCGTAAGTTGTAAAGTTCAGATGTTATTCTTTATCGTTGAATGAGATACGACATCTTTGGAAAAGATGCATGCAGAAAAACCACAGATCTGTCATGCAATCATGTTTTAACATGTTCTTGGATTAAAGGATCAAACAGGGTGAGGACAAGGGGCTTGTTTCATAAACAAGTCAGCATCATGTTTCACAAATGGCGGCCGCCTGCAACACGGAGATAAATGTTTAGTCCTAAACGTTTCTCAAGCTTCAATCATAGGTATGGTTTGAATTGAATTAGTGGAATGTGTCAAAACTAAGGTAAGAGGAATGACCTCGTGTTGCAAGTAGTAGCACGGCTGGTGAAATTTGGGTGAAACGAGCCCAGTCCAGTGATGTAAATGAAGAAATAAAGCAAAGACCTTCATTAGGTTCACACTTTCCTGTTTTCAGGTCTCTCTCTTTCTCTTTTGAGCACAGCCCGTTCTCCACCGCACCTCCTCAACTGTGATGCCTTTGTTCCTGCTATTCAACATTTGTCTGAAAGCGGTAAAATGGCCCCATCAAATTTCAAAAGTACAATTCAAAGAGGATCCTTTTATTAAATGCTGATGTCACACACGGGATTAGTGGGGTGTTAATTCTGGAGGGGGGGGACGGCATCAGTTGACGCCCTTGTGCTACCTTGCACTACAGTGAACAGCTGTTACATCACCCTTGAATCATTCACTCTGAAACAAAAAGAAAAACAAAATCTGTGGGGTGTAGAAGGGCTCTCTGGTTTCCACAGTGAATGACCTGCAGCTTCCACAATCCAGCCCACACACGCTCTTTAAGCTGATGACATTTGATGATGCCGCACGTCTGCAGCCAAGCAGAAGAACCTTTACTGCTGTAAATGTGAGCATCTCCAAACATTATCTTTCCTTCTTTTCACAATTCAACATATTCAGTTGTGTGAGGCCATTTGTAATTTTGGTTGGTTTTGGCTTAAAGGGGTATTTTTATATTTTACTCGCTTTAGATGACAAGATCGATGCCACATGTCCATCCAGGTATGAAAAATACACTGTGTATAAAGCCAAAGAGTCTTGATCGCCCCCTAGTGGCTGGCTGCTGTAGAGGGCAGAGAACCCGCCTCCTTGTGAGGTGGGAGGGAATGTCAAAAGTCTAAACATACGTATTTAGTTTGGTTTTAATTAGTTATTTGACACTAAAAGACGAGAGAAAGCTCATGATTGACAGCTGAGATCTCCTGATCGCCATGGTGCAGACTCTGGCTCCAAATTATGTCGGTGGTGCAAGATGGCAGCCATTTTGTCCAGGGTATTTTGGCTTCATTTCTGGATAGTAGGAGCAAAGTGAAGATGCATCGTCCATCTTTATTTACAGTCTAGGTATGAAGCTTCAGTCAGAGACTGGTTAGCTTAGCATACACATGTCTCTCCTGATAATCCTCAAATGTAACAAAACCTGCACCTTGTAACTTTTAAGTGCATTTTCCAATATGTCAAACTACTGCTGTAAATCTAGATTTACAATTAACAATTAAAAGGTAAAGCAGTTTTTTAAATTAAAGCAATTTGTGGCCTTATGAAGGCAGAGCTAAAAGATGAGATGGACATTCAGAAAAACACTGTGATCGAAAAGAAAGTATAACAGAAAAGGGACAAAAGCTACTTTGCTTCCAGACAAGTTTTCCTGTCATGATGGGATTGAATCACTTCGAACTCCACTAGAAAAACACATTTAAAGGACAATCCTTCGTGCTGTGGTGCTGAAATCGCTCCATCCTCTGGGTCAAATCACGTTCCAGCGATTCCATTTAAATAAGTTTATGTCAGTCCAGTGATTTCAAACGTTAAAAATAAAATTAGTCTTTGATAGAAAGTCGAGCCGGTGCTCCAACAGCAGCCAACGCTCTTCGGCTCCTGCTTTTCAATCTGGTGGAGAACCTGGGCGGCGCCTTGTCAGCAGGATCCGTGTTCCACTTGGGCGACTGAGCCTTTCTGGTATCGAAACATGATGACAGTGAGGGCAAGTCTCACACCAGCCGATGGAGTCATCAATAATAAGACAAGGTGAATGGATAGGGAGACGGGGGGTTATCTGTGTATAGCACATGCACTTCCCGGTGGACCACGGGGGCAGACAGCACCACGGAGAGGCGAGACACGGAGAGGCGAGACACGGAGTGACGCTCCCGGAATCTGTGATTTGACATCTGCTCTGTGTGAGAGTCTGTCAGAGGGCATGAGGAAGCGTTTTCTAGGGCACCGCCGCTTTCTCTTAAGTCCGAGTCTCTGGGCTTTTATCAAAGAGATCTGACTTGCGGGGCACAGAGAGAGTGGATGAGCAGCTCGGCGCCTGGCGGAGGCGGTCAGCTTTGAACGGACACGGAAGAAGTGTCACTCAGAAGTCAGTCCTCTTCTTCCACGTAGGTGGAGGGAAACCAGCCCACCTGAGAAGCAGCAGAACAGGAACACGTCAGACGGCAGCACTGAACCAGACAGGAAATACATTTTTATGTGCTGTTTTTTTTTACCAGCTTTCTCCTCATTTTGAAAGTTCCAATGAATTTTAATTACTTTGTTAATTAGTGTTTTTGTTAAGGTAAGCCTAAAATAACTTCAGCTTTCCATTAAACTCAATGGAAGTATGCGGTATGACTCAAAGAAGGAGCCATTCAATTTTGGTGCGGATCCAGATAAGGGGGTGGATCCAGGAATTGTGAGGTTTTTTCAACATTTTGTATGTTTTCCAGATAAATAATTCATGGGTCTTGATGAAAAAAGACATATTTAGGCAACTGATATCTAAGACGGTGTGAAATCTGGTGCAGCTTGACTTTCTCTTGCAGCCGACACGCGGTGCTAAGAGTGTAATTACATATTCAGGGACGATGTCTGAAAGAAAGAATCAGACGGCCACAAACAATCTCTTGCAAGTTTAATCTGTTCACTCGAGTCAGAAACAGTAGCAGAGACCGACAGCTATCCTGGAATCTC
Source organism: Hippoglossus stenolepis (assembly GCF_022539355.2). NCBI lineage: Eukaryota > Metazoa > Chordata > Actinopteri > Pleuronectiformes > Pleuronectidae > Hippoglossus > Hippoglossus stenolepis. Next base: position 19,385,014 of record NC_061493.1, on the reverse strand, counting down.
TGTCATCTACCAATACCCTCTAGACATTCTTTCCACATGACAGCCCTGTGAACTTATGAACTCTTTTCCCTCAGACTTATACAACACTCATGAAAGGGAAGATACATGCTATCAAACTGTGAGCCGAGCGCCACCTCTTCCCACTCTGCCGAGATCAAACCACCGTGTAACGGCGAGATCCCTAACCAGCTTCCCACCAACAAGGTTTTCTATCATGTCCAACAGCGCTACTGCTCCAGCTCCATCCAAGAACCCAAATATCAGACATTTGTATACACAACAAATTACTGATTTAAAATAGTATATATTTGTAGATTGTTCGGGTAAAAACAACCGATGATACTCTGCTGTTCAGCCAAGTAAAGCCCCAAGAAGAAACCTCCGCCAAGGAGGTTGTGTTTTCAACCGCGTTTGTTTCTTTATTAGTTAGCGGGATTACTTGGAAACTACCGGAGGGATTATCACGAAATTTAGTGGAAGGATGCAGGGGGGGTCAGGGAAGCACTCATTCAATTTAGCAAATTTGACATTTTGTTTGATTTCTCAGAAACCAATTTATGGCTCTTGATGAAAACATCAGGCATGTTTAGGGGACTGCATTTTGTATAATTCCTCGATTTCCCAGAGAAGAAAATCATGGATCTTGAATTTTTTTTTAAATTTAGGTATATTTAGGGGACTGCTATATGTGAACGGTTGCAATTTGATGCAGCTTAATTGGGACTGTTGGGCCTGAGCACTCTACTGAGTAACATTTTCAAGTTAAAATGGTTTCCCTTCAAGAAATAAGAAAATAGAAACTGATTATTAGAACCAACAAACCAGAGAATAATATACAATACAGTACTTCTAATGTAGGATATACAAGTGGTAACTGTCTGATCTATGGGATGTGTTATAATACTGCAAAAACCAAGGTAAAGGTGAAATAAACTGTGAGCTATTGACAGGATCCTCGAGCAGACCCACCTTGCCGCCCATCTCTCCCTTCCACCACCCACTGGTCATCTTGGTGTAGATCTTGATAATGTCTCCCTGCAGCAGCGAGAGCTCCCGTGTGTCTCTGGAGCAGAAGTCGTAGCGTGCCACTGCAACACCCACCACCCTGGGGGAAAACACTGAGACAGAGAGAGCACTTTTATTGGAGGCCATTGACACTAAATTTCTCAAATATTCCAAGGATGCTCTAAGAGATGCAGAGTTATTTAGGAAAGTTGTTTCGAGTAACTCGAAAATAACTAAACTAAATCTCACTCAGGATGTGCAGTTACAAATCTGTCACTAGATCGCAGTAGTAATATATGTCAGTTGAGCTCAATCAGCTTATCTACCTTTAATATACCGTGGTATTTATGTATTACTCGTGTTGTTTGTACAAGGTTTAAACTGGTGTGAAATAAAATTCTCACAGGAATAATTAATAATAAAATCTAGAGCCCGAACAATGTGGGTGTAGAGCCCAACCCATATATATTTATTTCAACAAAAAATGGCAATGATTGTGTTATAGTCTAACCATATACTTTATTATAAATGACTGTAAAGGAAAACACAAATACGTAGTTCTTGAATTGAGAAGATACATATAACGATAAATGAAAAGATAACGCAAATAAAACCAAATGTATTCAAGTTTAATTAAGAAATGAATGAGAATTATTTATGTAAAAGTTAAAATCCACAACTTTCTGCATTGTACCTCCTGTAAAATGAAACGCTGATATCTGCATTTTTATTGGCTAATCGATAAATTGGTCGAGCTCGAATAAAATCAGCCTCGACTCATGAGTCTGAGTCAAGTGTATAAGTGAGACACAGACTCAGAGATGGGAGAATAAACCAGACTTTACAGAGGAGAGCTCATGTGGCCGCCCAGCGCACAGCAGCGATGAGAGGGTCATGGGTAATTGTGGTCATGTGTTGTTTATATTAAATGTTCATGTTCAGCTCAGCTGCACGCACTGCGTCGCCACTTATCAGGTCCCTACACAAGCAAGTCAGTGCTCATATTACATGTGAACACCAATGTGCACATAGGCTGGTTTTCTGTGGAGCTTTCTGATGACACATGAAAGTAATTCATCTCCTCCCTCATGCACACACAAACACGTCCAACCGACTCAGATGCTGGAGCCAACAGATAGGATGCGTATATTCATGCACTCATGCAGCTCCGTGCACACAGAGAGACACATTAACAAATTCATCTAAATAGATTATTATGCTGCCGTTAAGTCGTGTCAGCATAATGAGAAAATGTTAAAACCCTCAAGTTACTCCAGCACGGAAGCATTTATTTATAATTACAGTGTGGTCACTGCCTTTGCTAACCCTGTAGTCACAACTTATAAATGGAAACCTACGCCTCAATTACCTATATTTCACTTTATTATAGATTATTAACGAGTGAAACCAAACAAGCTAAAGGCTTTGCCCCCTTTTAGTTAGGTTAACAGCGTTATTGTTGGATTTCAGTGAAATGAAAATGCCAGTAGGTGGTTTCACAGCTCTCAGCCTCAGATTGGTTGACAATTCTGCAGTTCATTTTTTTTTTTTTCCAGGTGAATTTTCTTCCAAAAGTAAAATTTGGATGTGGTTGTTTCTTCCCCCCTGCCCAAATAAAAATGCGTACGGTTCGTGCGATGGTACATAAAAGCGTCATCATTAGACTACATTATTTAACAGAGACGGGGGGGAAACCTGGAAACGTGGACACGCAGCGAGGAGAGACAAAGAGAGAGTAGAAAAGCTGTACCTGTACCTGACCAGAAAGGCGAGGAGGAGGGAGGAACAAAGCTGCAGCTGCCAGGAGGAACTACAGAGAAACGAGGCGAGTAATGGGGGTTGGTTCAGGCCGTAGTGGGAGCGAAGAGAGAACATAGGCAAAGTAAACACGAGTTTGACAGAAAGAGAGGGTAGAAGAGGGAGAGAGGGGGCGCGAGAGAGAGAGGGAGGGAGAAGGGGAAGGAAAAGTTGGCAAAGTTAAAGAAAAGGCAAGGGCGGGGGGGAGAGACGAGTCAGAGAGGGAACAACAGTGAAATAATCGGATCATTTGTCATTTTACTTACACAAATACACAAATTCTTACTTAACACTGACAAAAACAACCTGTGTGCTAATGTGCGTAATTTAATCTGGGCTTTTTTAATGGTTTGAACTACATTTCTGTAGCAGGGCTGCAAAATGAATCGTATTAAAATCATGATATGTGACCTTAATTCAATTAGAAAACAATTCAGCTGTGTTACCAATGGCGACGCAGCGTTAGCCCACATGATGCAGAGCGTAGCAGAGATTCAGCAGTGAAACGTAGCGAGTTGAGATAGCACCGAAAGAGGAGTGTCAAAGAGAAATAAAAACAAAAGAAACACAACTGATAACGGGAGAGAATAGTGATAGAACTTATAGGCAAGAAAATTGTGGTTATCATTGTTTTTTCCAGAATCGTGCCGCCCTATAGTGGAATGCTTGAGCAAATACGTTAGGAGAACGGCCTCTCCTGTTTGAACAAGGCCTATGTATGAAGAACCTATAGACGGCACTAGAGTCGCCAAGAAATTCGAGGCTCCACATTCAGCATCTTATTAATTTCCTTTACTCAGCTGCTGTTTCTCCAATTCTCTCCGATCCGGTTCAACAGTGCCCCCAGCAGCCTGACCCCAGCCCCATTTAACACCTTCCGGATGAACTGGAACGCAACAGCTTATTACCCAACGTCAATTTCCAACCTCACTAATGTGTTTTTTGGCTGAATGGGAGCAAACACCCGCAGCCATGTCTTCCCAGAACAGTGGAGCTGTGACAGCCGTGGGTAAGACATGGGTGTCCACATATTTTTGGCCTGTGAGTGAAGCTTCTACAACCTCTCCAGGTCATGATGATGTTTAAGACCTGGGGAGTCAAGGCGGCGGCGTGGGGCTGAGGATGCATCCGAGCAACAGCACGGCGCCTGAACAAAGGTATCGGCTGGAAATCCACATCTCAGAGCCAACGACTTCTGCTCCCATGTGAAAAACCATCTGAGCCGACACTCACACAGAGAAAACCAGCTCCCATCAACACAACAATATGGTTCCATGGCCTCTTCCTCTCCCCTGCAGCGATAAGTGACTGCAGGCCGATAAGCTGCTATAGTGCACACACACACACACAACTATTCACATACCTGCAGAAAATATATACACATATAAACACACCATCATAAACTGGCACGAGGAGAATCATGAAATAGTTTACAAAATATGTGTCTAATAAATCCTCTAATACTCCCAGATCACGTTGAGATTTTGAACCAATTTATCACGACAGATTCATGACAGCGTCAATACTTAACCGCAGATTGATCCCCCCCTCCCCCGACAGACGTAAAGAGATCTTTGGAATTATTCCGCGACTCTAATATTCAAACACACAGACAAGAAGCTCTCAGTCAGACTCAATTAAAGACGCTGGCTGGGGTTTTGGGAAACAAATTACTCCAGAGTTTTGACGGCTTTTCACTAGTTGTGTATCTTGTGATTGTTTGCCCAGCCTCGCCTTCTGTTTTCTTTTCGAGCACTGTCTGTTTTGAGATTCAAACCATTTCGCGTGTGTGTATTGTTTGGGAATGACATCTGTCTTAAAGCAGAGGCTGTTTACCAGGCGGCGAACGAGGTGCCCACACTAAGTCTTTCTATGGGGGTGGACGACTTAAGGCAATAATAATCTATCCCAGAATGCACTGAGGCAACGGCGGGTCTGTCAAGGCTTTCTCACAGAGGGAAGCGCCGTGAATGGCAGAGATGCACAAAAACACCTCTTGCAGAGCTTTGAAGCCTGATGCGCTGGGAGACTGACGCTGCCAAAGGAGGCAGGGGGACAAGGATGTAGCAGAATTTTACATCCGAACAGATACAAAGGGCTAACTTTGACTTTGTTCCCCACGTTCGTCTGTTTGCCTCGGCTGCCGGTGCAGCGGCTGCGGTTGTTTACACCTACACCTCTCTTTCAGTTAAGACAGTTTACCTCCAGCTGCTTCCTGCTCTTTTACATCAGATCATATTTGCAAACTTTTTCCCTCTTTTTTGGGGGGGGGGAAACAGGCGCAGTCCCTCAGTTGGACCAGAGGTATCCCTCAGGTGTGTGTCAGCAGGCGGCTGTCACACAGTTTTCCCCGCTGCCAGCCCAAGTGAAATGTCATGTCCTGTCAGGAAGATTGTGAAGCCATCTCGGAGCTGAGCAGCGTGCGGAGTGTGACGTTTGGAGTAGCGGGCTCCTGGTGCTTGCCTGGGGCACTGGGCCCTAACTGGGACCTCTCTGCCAAGCCTGGTGAGATGCAGAGGATCTTTTCTATTTTTTTTCCGCTCTTTTGTCTTTCGCTCTCCCTTTATCTCTGTTACCCCATACGTTCCCTTTATTCTCTGTGCCTCTCTTTATGCACATTTACACCTGACATTACCATTCTATTTGTATGGAGATATGGAAAAGCACAAAAGGTGGTAATGCACAGAGAATGCACTGCAATCCCTAAAGTGATCAAATCGGATAGACTGCATATGGAGGTGGTCATATATATGTATACACACACACACACACACACACACACACACACACACACACACACACACACACACACACACACACACACACACACACACACACACACACACACACACACACACACACACACACACACACACACACATATATATATTGTGATTATTACATATAATTTGATTTGTATATTTTTCTATAATTAATATAAATTATTTTCATCTTATTTTCTCAGAGGAGGCAAATGTACAGCGACATCTAGAGTTCTATGACAGCAGGGCAACCTCCACGTGCTGATAAAGACCATGTAATTTGACTGAAAGGTCCAGAGCAGCTTTATAAAAACACTGTAGAGGTTAAATGTACACAGGCAGTAATTAGATCTGACTATATAGAGGCATGATAGTTTGGAAAATATGCAAACTGAAGTCATCAGAGCAAGTCATGTCATATTTGGCATCTTAGGTCGTTGAACTAAACTGTAGTAAGTGTAATATGATATCCACTACTTTATAATATCCACACACAGTCTGACCAGGGTTTAGATCCCGTGTTATAAAGAGATGCGTGTGTATAAGTCTGAATGGAATAATAAAGGTTGCTCTCTTGTGTAAATGACTAAAGAGGATCGACCAATCTGAACTGAAGAGAAAAGTCTCCTGAAGAAACTGCCGCCGTCTTCCACCCTGTGTTTTTCCATAGGGTTTCATGACCGCTGCTATTTCTACCATGTCTCACATTGCGTCAGTTATCGAGACACACCCTTGTTTGTGTAATAACCAAGCAAATGCTGTATCAGTATGATTCTGTAACGTGACATTTTTGTACAGTCCTTCGAGGAGAGGGCGTGCAGTGCATTAGCCGGCCTGTTAAAACAAAATATTATCAGTGCGATACTGATTCCAGGAAACTGCTTTCGCCTTCAGCTCTGTGTGATAACCTGGGAAATGTAAGATTCCATCAACTGTTCTGGTTATATGGAGAAGATTTGAACGCTATTTCGACTGTAAACGGATCAAGATCTGATCTGAAGAGGAAGCATTTTTCAACCTGCTAGACAGACTGAGGGAAGCAGCCTGAATTTTAAAGACTCACCACTGTCAGCTTTGGTAACGGCCATGGGCATGATTCCATTGGTAAGTTCCCTATAGGGGACCTGTAGAGTGGTGTCGAGACTGCTGAAGCCCTCCTTCAGGGAGTGCTGCTGGTAGTGCTCCACTAAGTCCTGTGTAAAACAAGCACAATACACAGTTAAGTGAGTGTAAATCTAGATGGGTTTGTGTACACAGAAACGAAAGACATGTGGGAACGCTGGTGAGGGAGAGGTTGTTTCATTTTAACAATATAAAAGCAGTTAACACCGAAGTGTTCCAGAGCAGGGCGACTAACCACTAATATATCTATCTGCACATTTGTAAGAGTATAGGTACTAAAAACACCCTGATGTTAACCACTGTCATTTAATACCACAGGACTAAATGTTAAAATGTACATTCTCTGCTCTTATTGCTGTGGTGTCCCACAAGGTTCTATTCTGGGTCCAGTCATTTTTTTCAATTTATGCTCCCATTAGGTCACATAATGCAAAGACACAATGGGTCCTATTATGCAGATGATATCCAGACATAAGGACCCATCCACCTAGATAATGTCAAGCCGGGTTCCCTATACAACACATTCTGCTTCTGATTCTAACCTCATCAGGATTACATTTTTTACAATGAAGAGACATCTCCATAATATTTAAAAAATAATATGTTCTGTCTTTCGCTACCTGGGAAAATTATAATTTATGCTTTTATCTTTTATAGACTTCAAATCTTTGTACTTGTTCCTTCGTCAGTCAGGCCTACAACTAGTTCAGAATTCAGCTGCCAGGCTCTTAATGGGCTTCAAGATATGGGACCACATTACACCTGCTTTAGCGTTATTGCAGCGGCTCCCTTTACATTTTAGAGTTGATCTTAAACTTTTATCGCTCACTCTTGGCCACCTTGGACTGGCCCCAAAACATCCAAGCCCAAACGTGATCTTGGATCAGTTTGATCTAATTGTTCCCAAGGTCCAATTTTGTGCTGTTAAGACCTTCAAATTTAATTCTCCAATTTTACAATGCACTTTCTGTAGACTACATATCAGACTGGTATATGTGTAATATTCTAATGTGGAGGATGCATGTGTGTGTATGCTTATACCGACATGTATATTTATGTCTTTGTGTAGATATGTATTTATATGATCAAATCTTTCAAATAGTTTTACTGGATGTTACTATTGTTTGACTTGTTTTATTTAAAAAATGTACATTATAGCTCTGCTCTGTCATAATAGGTATTCCTATTAATAGTAGTAGTAGTAGTAGTAGTAGGGTTTTGTATAAAACAAAAGTAAAATGTTCACTGGGGTTTATCTCAGGAGACTGATGTAAAAGTAGCGTAATGTCAAAATGATTATACTCATTAATGCAACAGCAGTTTATAGGGGCACAAAAATCCATAGGAAGTTAAAGCCCTTACCAGCACAGTCTTGAACAGCCGAGTCTCAGCGATGTAAAAGCAGCCGTCCTTGGTCAGAATCTTAATGTGCTTGATTTTATCGTTGAACCTGTGGAGGATGAATAAGACATGGGCTGCTAATCAACTATACATGGTTCCACATCAATCCAGTCTCCATGGTGAACCGTCACGAAGGTCTGTCTGCACTGACTGCCGGGTACCGTGCTGAGCCAAGCAACTCTGTTTAACAAGGGCTTTTCCCTGCAGTGGAAACCATATTCCACAGCAATTCACTCACATCAGATAATAATGAAAAGCATCATAGGTGTCCCCGGTTTTACCTTGTAAGATCAGTTCATAATGCACATCAGTCACTGCCTTCCTTTATAGCTTGTCAACCCTGAGTTTAAGTAATATCCACAGTACTTGAGACCATTCTGACTGTAGACATGAAACAGTGCTTTTTCATTCTTAGATTTAAAACAGTCCTGAAGCTTTCCTGTATTTAGCAAGTTAGATAAGAAGTCAATCAAAAAACAGTAATGCATCTTGTGACTTAGATTTCTCTAAAGTTTTACCTTTGTAAACTCTATGTAGAAATGTTCTCTTGTGTGGTAACAGCCGACATTCGACTTTTAAATCAAACGGCTTAAAGCAAATATTTAAGCTCCTTAAAATCAATATCTAATCAAAAACAGCAACAGCTATGTTTGTAAAATAACAAATTTATTTTCATTAGATAAAACCTTCATGGTTTCTTTGACAAACATTCGACTGAATTAGATTTAAACTAAACTTCACAACAAGATCATGAATCATTCTCTGAGAAATCAATTAAAAGGTTGAGAAATGCCTTGAAATCTGAAATTCAAATTCCTAGACCCCCCCACCCCGATCCGTATCCTGCAAAAAAATGAATTGGTTTGTCCCTGACTCATAAAACATCCTTCCACCAACTTCCGTGGTAATCCATTCAGTCGCTTTTGTGAAATCCTGCTAATAAACAAACAAATTCAGATGAAGACATAACCTCCACGGTGGAGGTAAAAACTGTAAATAAAACGTTATTGGCTGATGAGCATCAATTGGGGGTTAGAACACACTTAGCACAAATTCTACCTTCATGAAGGTCAGATTATAGACGGTGATTCAACTGTACGATAACTTTGGAGAATGTATTAAACTGTTTTAGACACTGAAGTACATTGGGTAAATAAACTAATAGAAACAGCTGAAGTACTGGAAACTATAACATGGAGACACATGAAGTTTAGTTTTTCGACTCGATTTGACATTTTTTTTACGTCAACATATTTCAGGAGCAAAAAAACTAATCCTGAAAGACGTTATTAGTGTTCTCACTTAACCCAAGATGGAAAAATATATCACAACCGACTGTAAAGCAAAGCACCGCTGAGTGTACGCTACAGGCCTGATTAAATAATTTAGCGATTAAATAATCATACGACACCAGAGAACAGCTCAGGCAAAGTACTTTGTTGAAAAGTAGTGCAGGCCAACCTTGAACATACACATACACTGTTCGGGACACACTGTACACACTGCACGCACGAGTGGGGGGGATGTGCTGTCAGGCCAATTGCGAGCACCGGGCTGTATATTGCATGTCTTCCATATGGTGATGTGCAGGTTACACTGGAGATAAATCTGCACTGCAAACCTCCCAATGCGGTATATAACGGATGAATATGGTCATGTTGCAAATTCACTGATACATTATGAATATATAGGGAATGATACATTATTGATATGTGCCGACTTATATGATGCATAACACGTGGAGACAGGTGCAGTCTTTCTACGCAGCTATCGGCCCCCGCACGGATGCACCTTCGCCCCGAAACACATAAACATCACTCGGCGCACACTCAAACTGACCACTTGTAGCGTTTGACATCAGACAGTTCCAGTTGATTAGCAGCAGCTCGCTCTATAAAGCCCCCGTTATCTCAAACAGCCATCCTGATAATGATCTTAAGCAGTGAGACGGGCAATTAGGATTGGAGCGTTCAGACACTGGGCCCCCCCGTACATCAAAGCTTTGAATGAGCGACGGTACGAGTCCAACCAAACCAAATGGGCTGGAATGGTGTGTCACTGGCTAAATAGTCCCAGCGTCGAAAACACACCATGTCGGAGTCGCGCCCTTAATCATTATAATCTCTCGGAGCCGTCACGCCTGGTCAGAAGGACTCGATAGTCCTTTCTTTTCTTTCTTTCTTTTTTAAAGACTGAACATACTTTGATGTAGCCTGAAAGATATTCACTAGTTAAATGGACAGCATTGTATATCAAAAGAGGGATACAGAGGCACTCCACTTGCAGATAAAACAGACATTTGCAGAGGCCGGGGGGGAATTAATGTTTTATCTACAGTTGGGAGTGCGCCGCTTGCCCCTCTTTTGAAACACACTTTTTAAGATTGATAACTGAAGAGCAGAGCATGATATGACGAATGCTATCGGGCAAACCTTGAACATATGTCTGAGCAGAGGTCTAAGATATAGGGTGAAACGGATAGATCACCCAATTCCACCCTCGTCTCCATGCTGCTGAAATGTGGACTGAGTTGGAAAGTAAAATGAACTGCAGACTCTACAGACCTACACCTTCAATGGGGATCTGTGCTAAGTAGTTCCAATGAAAACTATTCACAGTGAGATCTAAGAATAGTAACTAATTTGATCATCTTTTCACTTGTATTCACATGCAACCAGCTGATGTATAAAGTTAGCGTTCTGGTGCATAATCCTGTTACAGCAGAGTTGGGTCAATGTAAAACCTTCAAAGTGGTTTGATAGCACCAGGTGTCAGTGGACGTCCCACAGTGGAACTTAAAGTGACTGAGACAGCCCATGAAAGAGAGCGTAGTGGCTCCAGTCCACTTGGTGGCGGTAATGAGCCTCTAAGTTGGTTTGTAAACAACAGTAATAAGGACAAGTAGATTAAAGCTGCAATAAGTACGACAACTGAGTCACCCGTTGTGGTTTTGCACTCAAAGCAGCTATTCAACAGTGTTAGCTTGAAAACTGTAATGTTGCCGTGTTGGCACAGGTTTAATTTCCCCTGACAAGTCCTCGGTGCCTCCTGTCGTCCGCGGAATAAACACGTGAACTTTCTAGTAAACAGACCCATGTGCATCGTCCCCTCACACGACTGAACCTTGATCCCCTTCACGTTGAATTGATCAAGACTCGTCGCACACTCGCAGCTCCGTTAAGTCTGTTTACACGCAAACATAATCTGATGTTAATCACGTCGTCATATTGCTTTCGCGCTAAAGCAATATCAGTTGGATTACAGCGCTCTGACACCATTGGGACAGGTTGCTTAGAGGCTACTTTTTACTGTACAGCTGGAAATTTGCCCACCTCTTGGTTCCAGTACACTGTCAAGGAAAGAAACCACCTGCACCAAAGAAGGATTGTATTTAAACTACCGAACTCATTTCAATGACATTTTTGCGGAGGGGTAGAGCATGACTAAGGAGAGAAAAGATCTGGATAAACGGGCTGATCCAGCAATTAATTTTCACTTTCTCCAACAAGACGCGATGGCTTTGATGGAGGTAGAGCCCTTCTACTTCAAAAACATCACAAGCGGCTTCTGAAGTGTCCGCCGCTCGTCTGTTGAAGTGAGGGTGCTCAAAATGGGTAATTTTCTGAATTGTGTTGTAGCATTTTCTGATCATTTATGAATTCCTCGAAAAACAGGTTTGCACAGCGCCTCCTCTTCTCCTGTGTGATTTCTATAAAACCTCTCTCCTCTCAGCTTCTATCCAGACACCTGTAACTCATTTGGGTCGTGCCCTGTCGTACTTAAGTGCCTGCGTGTGTATTTTATCTCAATACGTTGTCGAAGGCTTTCAGTTGAAGCACGATTTAGTATTCTTTGTGTTTGTAATTATCATGACCCCTAACATCAAAAAGCCCCTTTGATCATTGATCATAATTTAGGGAGAGGACACTTCTACTTTGGGCTAAAGCAAAGACACGTTTCCCTTCAAAAGATCTGTGGTTAGCTTTAAAAAATACAAGTATAAAAGTCATAACACGATCACGACAATGCTTTGTGAATTCTTGGCTTCAAGTTTTAACAGTTAGTGTAGTTTACTGCCTCATCACAGCACTGTATCCATAGAGCTATGATTATTATATTATATAATTATATGTGCAGTTTCTTTACACAGTGTGACTGGTATAATGGAAGTTTAGTTTATAGGATTTCCTCTGGAGCCAGTTTTAACAGCAGGACTAGGAAGAGTGTGTTTCCTGCTCATCAGTAAAGCCGCTGCTAAAGACTCAAAGAATGGTTGTGGGTGAAGAAGTGTCCTGTCCTGGAAAATATTCAAATGGTAATAGAGAAGTTTTTAGTTTTTCTTTATAATTTGGATGATTCAACCCTTTACACTAAATTCTGTCCCCCACCACCTGTATCACCGGCATCAACAGTGACTCATCAGACCAGGCAAACGTTTTTCCATTCTTCAGTTACAAACCACTGATGATTACATAGTCAAGTTAACTTCTATTTCTTTGCCTAAAGAAGTTGAACACAGCACGATCTCCTTCTGCTGTGGCTCATCCGCTTCACCATTAGAAACGCTGTCTGTTCTGAGTCTGCCCCATTGTTGTACAGAGCTGTTATTTGCATGCGGACAAATTTTCCACCTGAGTGATTCTTGCCACTCACGTCACGCAAAAACGTTTTTTTTTGCCCACAGGGTAAATGCATGTGTTTCGTTTATTCTGCTTTTCTTGGTAAACTGTGGTGAATAAACTACATTGCAGGAGATTTGATATAGAAATGAATTTCAAACGACCAGTTGTATCACTTACTTTATACTGATGGCGTACTCGGTGCCTTCTTTACTCCGGTGTCGGACCAGATAGGTGCCGTTCCCTCTGTCCAGGAGCTCCTCCTCAGCCTGGTATCTCTCCACGGGCCCTGCAAACCTGAACCACCCATGAACAACTACTGCACTTACACTGCCATCAATCATTCTGAACATGAGGATGAGAACAGTCAATACAATCAATGCAATAACAGCGGAAATGACTTGTGGTTATTGTTAGCGACCTGCAGTAATTTGTTTTCATCGCTTACCAGAGCTGGGCGGAGTAATCGACAGGTTTCGGAACCTGCCATAGAAAAGAATTGTGGTTATTCTGCGTGTTAATGGAGTCAATACCGAGGGGGGGTGGGGGTGGAGGTCATTTGTGGTAATGTGATATTCAAGCCACATCTAATGGCTAAAATCAGTCTTCTACAGAAAAAAAAAAAAGCTGCAATTGAAAAGCACCATATGCCTTTGCTGAGACATCAATAGTGGCCATTATCTACTGAATGAATTGTTATCACACTCAATGTGTCTTATTGATTACAAAAAAATGTGCACACTTACACACGGGCAGGGCCTCACAGCGTCGCTTGGAAAGAAGCCAATCTTGCTCGTCGCCAGAATTTTGCCCTGCAATGGCAACTGGCTGTTAATCGCATTATATTTGTCTGGGAGCAACGACACCTCTCTCTTCCTTTCCCTCTTCCCCTCCCACACTCGCTCCAATAAATCCTCAGCAATTAGCACACAACAAGCAGTGCATCTAATTTGCAGCCCGAGTTAATTATGGTTCAAACTCTGCCGGCAGTGAGATTTGCGCTGCATCAAAACAAGAGCCTCGTTTAACACTAAATAATGGATCTTATTCTGGTCTTTGAATATCCAAACAGCGTAAGCTCTGTGCCTGGCGCTAACGCCTAACAATTGCATCTTAGCTAACCTGCCTCGAGCAAACCAGCGCTTTACAGGAAAGTCGTCACTTCTTTGAACAAACGTAGTGTAGTCTCTGTATAAAGAAACCAATTTAGCCCCAGAAAAAGGACTTCATCTTCATATAAACTTGCTCCTTCACAGATAGTTCAGTTCATTCTATAACCTTAATTCTCTACCGTGCACATTATCGTGTAGATGGTTATAAACAAATACATCAGCATTAAGCTCAAGGTAATCTAAGTATCCAGTTCTGAGCTCCAGGTCAATTTGAAGTCCACTGAGTGAATCTGAGAGGACAGTGAGTGTCGAGGGCATGTGGAGCTCTTCATTCCGCTTCCTGCCCTGTTTACGCTTCTCCTCCTCACTCCTCTTTATTAGAGCAAGAAATGCTTTTTGGGACCGTGCAAGCCCGGGCGGTAACTAGATTGGAAAGCGAATCTTTACCCATCTCTATGATTCATTCTGTGTAATAACATTTCATCAAAGGTTTTTTGAGAGCCCCTCTCTATTTGTTATGCCTTTCGATAAGCGTATGATAAAGATTAAACTTATTACTCTGTTGGCATAAACAGGCAGCAGCCAAAGGATCAAATGAAATTACAGTGATTGATTGTATTGTTCTGCCAGTGGGATGGGGGATAATTGCCTTCTGGGTAACAGGGGATATGAATTCTCAATGTTCTGTAATTCCATCCTCTGGCGCCACTGGGGACGCTGAAGATTAAAGGTACCCTGTGGAGCTTTCATTGTAAACAAACACGGTTTTTGTTTTGATTTAGTGTTTCTCACCAAAAATGCTTTGTTTGCGACCGTGAGACCCAACAAACTCGTCGAAAAAATACTTTTTGTATGCTTAGAAATTTGTATTGTGCAGATCAGATTGTGGTGTCCTTAATCTTCTTCTCTTTATTACCACGTTTATTTTATTACAGCTCACCGTCGCCACCGACTGCTGGTGCGTATCACTGCCTTCTGCAGAAAGTGAATTGGACAGAAAAGAGACTTTGATACCAATTCCAATTTCTTTCATTAAATAAACAATGTTTCCAATGTGATTTCTTCAATGTCTAAATCAATACATTTGAAATTTTAAACGCAAAGAACAGATTGGACCTTTTCATTCACTTTGTGGTCCATTAGTATAGAAGAGTGTGAGGGCCAGACATAGGATGAAAAATGAGAGGATGGTTTTTTTATATCATTTTTCATTTCAAGAATAAAGCAAAACTATCAGAAATGAATTCAAGTCATCAGGTCCATTCAATCTAGTCAGAGAAGCAGCAGCTGGGGAAGCATTACATCCCTGGAAAGTTGGTGTAACCATCAATATTCTTGTTTTTGGATCATTTATTTATCGTTTAATCTCGTCATTTTGACTTTTGTAATCTCTATATGTTATATTTAAAAATATATCTATCCTCTCATTTGGTTCAAGATTATTCTCATCATTTTTAAAATTCTCAAAATGAACAATGGAAGAAGAAAAAACTCTCGACCAAAACTCATCTCCTTCGACTGGAATCCGACGCATAAAATAAATATCAAGCCACACTTCATTAAGGCAGACACGTTAAGTCAACCACACAGCTCCAGCAAAGGAAGAAACCATGGCTACCTGCTGAGGTTTATTATTTTAGCTACTTATAACTGGTAATATTATCATTTTAATCAATTTTAATCAACCAACATCTTAGTATTCAGTTTATTTTATTTATTTCATGTGGTTGAACTTTAAATCACACAGTGAACTATGTCAAACTTTGATGAATGACTGAATTTGACTGAATTTCTTTGTATTTTCAGAAGATTATTCAAAGGCAGGGGGCAGTGTTTTTTAGATTATTATGTCGATTCTATTGCAGTAATGGGCCTGAAAGGTTTGGGTGACGGGTGCTCTGACAGAAAACATCATGTGATCCTGCTGCTCAGTCTATTGCTCTCCAGCGCCACTAGACGTCACAACCTCCAAACCGCAGCTTCAACTATGCTTTTCTCAGTATCAATACACACATAACTGGAAAAACACAAATGTGTATTATAATTTAAATCCTTTGATTATCCCCCCTCAGCATGAACGGTAACCATTGGCAGCACATCGGCGTGGTGCCATCGCGTCTGTGACATTCAGCGAGTCGCTCTGGCGGCTTACACAAACTCTCCTGGCACTCGTGTCCTCAACCCTCCACCTCGTGCTCGGTCGCAACAGAGAGAAACACGGAGCACAGGAAATCGGGCTAACTGCCTACTCCCAGCCGTGCCGTTGGCAGAGGCTGCGGTTTGATTGGAGCGGCACCGGGAGGAGCATGAGGCTTTAATGCTGCAGTAAAGCAGAGTGAGAAACAGCTAGGGAGGCTGCCGGAAGACCCCAGATAAATCGCCATCCTTTCAAAAATAGATAAGGTCAAACCCTGTGAACCGTTGGCTGACCTCGTGAGGTGCTTGCTAAATGCGCCGGTACACGAGGTTGTGCACCACCATTAAAAGATCTTCCAGAGGCTGAAGTGACTGCTGTTTTATTGTCTCTCTCTGGCACTAAATTAATCAAGTGAGGCCATTAATTGCTTAGATCATCTGATGTGGGCTGTGATTCAATCTGATGAGTAGAGAAAAAAGACAAACACCCCGTCTCTAATGTAGCTGCGGTTCAGTGGGGTTCAGATACAGTAGATCTTCGTCTGATGTTTTCTAAAAGGGGCTGACCTCATCACAGTGTTGCTTTTAATGGCTGTCAGGACGCAGAAAGTGACAAATAACCACAATACGGTGAAATACTTTATGCTTTAAAACTTGTATTGTGCAAATCAGATTGTATTCTTCTTTATTACATGTATTTTATAACATATAGATAACTACTGGTATATGCAGAATTTTTGCAGAAATGTGAGATACCAACTCCATCTGATTTCTAGTTTCCAATTTCTAATCCTAATTTTCTAATCAATGTTTTCATTATGATTGATTCAATGTCTAAATGAATACATTTGCAGTTTAGAGGCAAGGCACAGATTTTACCGTTGTCCATTAGTGTTTCTAGTTTTCCAAATGATGCTGACCTCATCACAGTGTCATATTTATGGATGTCAGGACCCAGGATGTGACAGATAACCACGATACGATGTGTGATTTACAGTGATGACCACAGGGAGACAAAATAATGACGTCACCCCATCACGGCTGTTTTGAAAGCTTTTCTTCCCTTTGCCACACAGTGGGACATCCAGTATTAGAGAGAGGAGACGACAGAAGGCATCGATTCAAACCCGTGACACTGCAAAGGCGTTGCGTGCGCCGAGCCAACCTGGCACGCCATAACATGTTATTTTTTCATGGGCATCACAGATGTTGAGATAAAACGAGGACGAGCTGAGTGACACGCACCTGCCACCAGGAGCTGTGCAGGTCTGCAAACATCACTTCAATGACATCCCCCACATGAATGCTTAGTGGGGGCCCGTACTGGGGATAAGGGATGCCACCATAGTCTCTGATCACAACCATCCTGGGTAAACCTAGCAGACAGGGAACACAAACACATTTATACTCAAACTTTCATACACGTATCAAAGAGTCTTGTGCACAGACACAAGCAGCTGTGCAGCAGAAATACTGTCATCATGTGGGGCCGAGAGAGTTTCTGAAAAACAAGGTGAAAGTATAAGTATAAGACTAAATCCTTCATCGGCCGCGTCGACCGAACAGAAATGAGACGGTGTGGTCTCCTTATTGCATCACCGGCTGACAGCCGTCGCCTAGCAACAGAGCAAAAAAGTTCTTTGTTTGATTATAAAAGGTGAAGAGATGTGTACCGTAAATAAATTCTACTTGGTTCGTTTCACCTCAGTTACTGACACTTTGAAATGAATGTGAAATTGGGCTTTGAATACAGATAACTGGTCATTTCGAGTTCTGTTGGTCATCCAGGGGAAATGTGACTTATTTCCCGGAAAAATATGTTTTTGTGATTTCTATTTTGATGATTTGGGTTGCTGTGGTTGGGCGTGGTCAGAAGTTTGCTCTGCACCTACAGTAAAGTTTTACATCAGTGCAACAGGGCGACAAACTAAACTATAGGGGGGTGAAGAAAACAAGATTTTTGGCTGCAGTAAAGTTGTAAATATCTTTTTTCCCAACAAACTAAATTCTCAATCACAGCTCTATTTGATTGAGGTGATCTCTGAGCGCACAAATCCACCTGTGCTAAATAATAATAATAATAAAGTAAATAAAAAATAAAAGTAAAAGTAAATAATAAAGGAAGGTGAAGAAGGTTTTTAGGTTTTTGTAGTTTTCGGTGAACCAGCCAATCATGTGCTCAAGTCCCTTCCTGTCCCTGTGTCACTTTAAGGTTTGACAACTGCTCTTTGAGATTTATGTGGGAATTCTGACAGACGTTTTGATTAAGGTTTAAACAACCAAAACAGCGAGTCACTGCAGCAGGAAATTCATCTCTCTGATTCCTGAACGGCTCCAATCCCTCCTCGGCGTGGCAGACGAATACAGCCACGAGCATCCAGCTAAGGCTAAGACTAAACACCGCTGCCAACTTATGAGACACGGCCACTTACTCTCCCCCTGACTCACACATCGAGCCCCCTCAGACACAACTCGCTTCCAGCCACAGCTCTCCCCCTTCAAACCAGCCCTGGGGGATATTACAGTGACCTCAGATGAATGGAATATCTCACATTCATGTTTTTATTAAGAACAATAAGCACAGCTGTCTTCCTCATAAAGCCCCTTATGGAAATTGATTTATCACAAAGGCACGGCTCAGCGGTTGAGGCCGAGGCATATAGACTGCTGCAAGTGCTTTTCTGCCAGCTTCTCTCCTGCCGTGGCTCTCGTAATGATTCCACCTCCTTCAATTCATCTCAATGCCGTCAAGGGTTTAGGCTTCGCAGCATGAGGTGCAGAAAAGAGATTTTTTTCCTTCCCTGCCTTGGTTCGGGCTCCTTTTGTGTCCTATTCTTACTCAAATATATTTTTGTCAAGAGGAAACTGTTGTTGTTCATTCCCTGCTCTGAACCCTGTGGAGAAATCCATGTCAGTGTAAATCTTCAGGGTTTTTGTGGCACAAAGGAAAAAAAAAAGTTGAGTAATATTTGATGAAAAACGTGAGGTGGTGGGGGTGCGATAACATCTGAGGGTTTCGCTTTAAACCAGCAGCTATCTCACATCTGGCCTCTGACTAACCGGCTGCTTTTCATCCTGTCTGTGTTTCGGTTTCGCTGCAGACCCCGAGATGAAAGCAGCTTAAGAGGTACAGCGCAAGAAAAACCCTTAGCACGTTCACAAATGTGGTCGAGTGGTCAAGGCTCACTGACCTGGGTCTGGTGGTGCTGAGTTCTCCTGTTGAGAGAGAGAGAAAGCACAAATCATGACACAGGAAAAAGCAGGAAAGACAATAAATCCAGAAAGAAATATGGAGAAAGGATTAAGAGAGAGGCCCCGTGCAGGATCAGCCTGACCTGAGCAGTGAGTAATACTCTTAAAGTCATCATCTGTGCGTCAGATATCGAGAGTAACATGTAGGTGTTCTCTGGGACTGAGCAGTTATTATGTATAAAGGTAAAATACATACATACAATACATAAATACTGGATATTCATTTAGTCTATAACCCATCAGGGCATCATAGAGTGTTCACTAATTTAAGAGCAGCTGTCACAAATTACAGAAACAGGAACATCTGGGGAGCAAATAATTTCATGTGACTCAAAGTATGGAATACTTAGAAATAGGAATATATAATACAAAGTATGTTTAATAATGTTTATATTTTGTATCATGATGTAAATATACACTAGGAGGAGCTATAAAGGTTTAAATACAAAAAGTTTGTGGAAAAGACTTCGTTAAACACTGGGCTCACAAATCTTAAAATGAAATAGAGTCTTCAATTGAACACAAGCACAAAACTATAAAGTGTAAATGTTGCAGAGAGGGCGGTGGAAATACTCAACAAGCATTTCAACATAATTTTATTACCATGCATTTAATTTGTATATTTTAGTGCATCAGTTAAATCCAAATTTAATTAGTGTAGATTCGCTAGAATAACTTTTAAAACATGATTATATGATTATACTTGCGTACAGTCCATTATATTGTGGCGGCACACTCCAGTGCATGTGTGGGTGTATATTGTAGCATCTGCTGTGTAATATAGCAAATATAAAAAATCGTAAGCTTTAGTGTAGCAGTGCAGGTCTTACCTTGGGTTTCGGCTTCGCCAAATCTGCAGACAGGAGAGCGACAAAGACAGAGAGAGACACACAACATCAACCGTCAACCTCATGATGCTTCAGAGATTATAAAGACCACGTGATGGGGAAATAAATGTATATGTACAACAGCAGATTTGGGTGTGGGAGTGGAAAAACAAGCAAAGGTCAAGCTGTTAGATATGTTGTGTACGTGGTTGACAATCAGACACGTGGGTGGTGCAAGAGAAAAGCTCACACACAGTTAAACAGGTAAATAGCAGATCATCTCTCGAGCATGAATGTGCTCATTGAATTTCATGGTGATCTGCCCTTTAGATTTTCCTATTTTGTGTGGATGAGTGGACATATCGTCCTGATGGTGGCGCTAGAGTAAAGGTCACACAAAAATATGCTGATTTAAACTCTAAAGGGACACACAGAGTGGATATCATGGAAAGGAGTTTTCAGGATAACATGTGTTGGAAAAGGAATCAGTTTGGAGGTCTCCATCATCTCACCTGTTCTCCCACACACTCCCAGTCGACCCAAACACTCCTTATGAGCCCCCAGACCACATTTGATGCAGAGATAGCCCTGGTTAAAGATGCCCCTGGAAACAATAAATCACAGGTTACATTTCATGGGCATCAGCCTCCTAAAGAGAAACGCCTTGAAATTTTGGATTTCCAGGCTTCGGTCACACACTCAAGAGAAGAAAAAATGACACAGGAAATGTCCTTCAGCTTCCCTGAACCATAAAACCGACACCATCTGCTGAAAACTGAGGTATTAACCATCCATACTTGAGTACACTGTTTTATTTCAATTAAAACCCAGTGCTAATAAGCTATTTTCATTTTCACATCCTCCAAAGACCCTGAGGAAAAATGACTAAATGTAAAATGTCACCGTGTCCTGTTCACGCCTTTAATCTGAAAAAGATTTGAAGTGGAGTTTCACAAGATCAACCCCACATGATGATTTTCCATCCTGGAACGAGGTGCATAGTAACAGTTTCTATTTGCACCGTGTCTCAGACTCACTTCACAACATTCATACTCTACTGGGACTTCATCAGCGCTACATAATTATCCAGAGTGGAAGGAGCTCGCTGCATGACGCCTGAATCCTACCTGAGCAGGAGGTGACAGAAGCAACAGGATGTGATCCTCTCAAACGTGTGCATCTTGAACTGGTGGGAGTTGTGGTTGGCTTTCTCTGGTCGGATATTTGATCTGAGACATACAATAAGAAGAAAAGATGGTTAAAGGTGGTTTATGTAGAGTTTAGTGACATCTAGTGGTGAAGTTGCATATTGCAGCTGAATACCCCCTCACCTCACCCTCCCCTTCCAAACATGAAGGAGAACCTGTGGCAGCCTTCAGTTGTCATAAAAACTCAAAAGGTGTTTAGTTTGTCCAGTTTGGGCTACTGTAAAAAACATGGCGGCCTCTGTAAAGAGGACCCGCTCCTGATGTAAATATAAAGTATTTAAATATAAAGGATCCATTCTAGGGTAAAGAAAACAAAAAATCGTACAATTTAGGAGAAACTCACTTGTGAAAACATCACTAGGATTATTTTATATTCAATATCTGCCATTAGATCCCTTTCACCTCAATCTTACACACTGCACCTTTAAATGCAAACAAGACATGTTAAAGGTTCTGTCAGGCTGAAACTGTGCTAAGTGCAATAATGGTAATATATCTAATAGTTTGGAGGTAATCACTCATAACAACAAATATAAACCTCATGGTGGCGCTGTAGATAAAATCAGGGGTTCACACCGAAGTCGATATGAGTCGTCCTCTGGGGACCATAAGGTGCATGTCCAAAATTTAACCGATTGATCAACAGCCCATAATTGCCGTCCCTATACAACCATGCAGCTCGCTAATACATTTTTTTGTGTGTGTCTCAGTCGTGGGAACAAATCTCTTCATTAATCATCAGATAATTTTCCTGTGGCAGTTTATTCCGTTTATTTTCTCCACCCGACAGAACATGTGAGCAAAGTGAAGAGGACTTGAATCAGCCCACATCCAATTTTGATCTGTGTGTTCAAACATGAGGAGGGAAAAGTACAGAGCAGAAATACGCAGCCCGTCTGGAACATGAGCAAACACGACTCACACAAATAAAAGAAAACATGTTTTTTTTGTTTTGAACACACCATCCAGAAGCCACTTAAACCGAGTGCTCCCACAAGTGAGTCCTTCATCAGGAACCCATATCCTCTTCATTGGCACAATTTTCACATTCTGAATGAACCCGTTCTGGTGTCATTACCCAATGCACTGCGGCACACAGCTGTTTTCTGACTCAGACGCTGCATCTGAGGAAAACACTGTTTCAGGGCTGCTGTGAAAATGGTTATTTCCCTATTCAAATGACACATGAGGTTTGGAGAAAGTGTCGAGGGCCTAGCGGGGAAGTGGTCGTGTGTTTCCTCACTCGGTACATGGCTGCATGAGCTAAAGGAGTAAAGACGGAAACATTCCCGCCATAGACTGTGTATAAAGATGGATGACATGCTAGCTCCTCGGACATAAATCCTGCCCCCTCCGTGTTAGTGAGAGTCACATGAATTATTCTCAAAGACACAAACAGATAACCAATCCTTTCAAGGCACTTTAGTTTAATTTATTTAACAGGGGCCATGCACCACCTAAAGCTAATTTGCATGTGCAGTTCTTGGTGCAGTCACCTGGTAGCCGGCTGCAACATCCTGCCTCCTCCATGTTAGCGGATGGAACATGGACAAAAGTTAAAGTGCATGTCAAATATGTTTTTCTTAAAAGCGGTTTCTGTCATTTAAGGTGGTTCTTATGACATCGGTGTATGTGAAGTGTTAATTTTCCGGTAAGTTTGGATTTAATTAGATTTTTGATGATGTAAAAACAGGGTGAAACGTCATGATTGACAGCTGAGACTGACTCAAGATTGGTCGAGTGTCTGTATCGACAGGACATTGCTGTCCCAGCAAATGCGCAGTTGTTCGTATATAAGCTTAATTTCTGGATAGTGGGCGGACGTGGCGTCCATCTTTATACACAGTCTATGATCCCCACACACTGCACAGTGTTGCTGTGATACATGTATATGAGAGTAATAACCTAGAACACTGCTAGAAGTGAGAATGAATTCAGAAAGGCCACAGCGTGAGAGTCAGCGTGCAGAGCAGGGATATTGTTTTCATACATATTCACTCCAAACACAAAACTATTTCTCATTCAATCGGAGTGTAATGTCAAAACAACACCGTATTCTCAAAGAACAACATACCAGAGAAGGATACGAGGATATCTGCCGCCGCACATCTCCTACTGACACAAAATAATACGACTTACCTCCATAAAGCACTGATTCGAGGAGCCGTCGATGCAGAGCGACTTCGTTGCAGTTTGCAGCTCTTTGGAACAGTTTGTGTTTAATGTGCATGTGTGTGTGTGTGTGTGTGTGTGTTATCGTACTGGTGTCAGCAGTGTGTGCTTGATTACAGCTAAGACCTGATCAAACAGCGCACATGAAAGAGTCAACACCTCTCTCGGCCTTGGAATAACACGGACGCAAACAAAGACAAACAAACACACACACACACAAGTACACAGTGTGTGTTTCTCTCCCTGTGGTACACACACTGGTCTTGTGTGTCGATCACAATCTGCCTGGACGCTGGTGTGGGTGTCTCTTTGTGCTTACATGGCCATTTCGAACTGATCCAGCCACTTCTTCTTCAGCTCTCTGGTCTTGAAGAAGAGTTCAAAGCCCGTGTACCCCTGCTGGTGAGTCACGTAGAACCCGTAGCACCACTGTGGAGGTCAAGCAGAGGACAGCGATCAAACCAAATGCATTTTCTTTATGCGAGTGCTGCATCATTAGCATATGTATAAATACCGTGTCTAAATTTATACTGTGATGATCATCTCATGGTATGTGCACTTTCAATGACGGGTCAGTCGCGAGCAACGTTACCCAACAAGTGCGATCTGAGTTAAAAGTCTTTTTACTCAATTTGCATGTCATAAATCTGCAAAACCCATGGAGGGTTGTGTTGGTGCATTCGTGGGCTTAGCTGTAAACAGGGCATGATCCTCTGTAACTAGCGGCTATGTAAATAGGTGCTGCTGGGATAAATTCTATTTGTGGTGTCAGTAAAAACGGGAAAGAAAATCAGATATACCCGATAAGAACTCAAAGTTTTTGTAAAAGTGACCAAGATAATATGGCAAAAGTCAGAAATCATGGACCCCTGAAAAACACTCCATCCATACTTCCCATGACACAGCTAATGCCACATGAAGATTTTGCAACACCCGGTTATTTAGAGAGTTCGATAAAAAAAGATCGATAACACTCTCATGCCTAGAGGCAAATTTAAATCTAAAGCTGCTCAGCGTAGCTTAGCATACAGATATTGTCCAGAAATGTCTGGACAATTGGGTAAGGACAGTCTTCGGAGTTTGCCCTTCACACATAAAGAAGACAGCAGGAGTCTGACACATTCACAACAACAGGAAAATGTCAGGAACATGCTAGAAATGTCATACAAGGCCGGGTGGCAGGAAAAACTCTGGAAAATCTCCAGAGCAATTGATAATTTCAGGAGAATATCCAGGGTTCAGTGCTTGTCTGAAAGCAGGATTAGATAGATCAGCCCAAAATTGCATTAATCTAACAGACATAAGCCATATTTTAAGATATTTACTCCCATACATAGTTCTTTCTATTTGTTGGTAAGGCGGAAGATTTAAAAAAAAAAAACATACAGACCCCAAACTGAGCCCTTCAAAGATGTGGTTGCATTTTTTTAACTAAACCCATGCGACCCCTTTCCTTACACTGTCCACCACACTGTCAAACAAGTATTTTGTTCGGGCCATCTGTGATAGACAATGATCTGCAGCTATTAAAGGCGTCATCCGTCCTCACTGGCTTCAGGTCTTGTGCTGTGTGGTGCCAGGGCCGGTGCCACCGGGCTCACGGAGCAGCCAGACTGTGTGTTGGCTGCTGGATTCCGTCGACGTCAGGAGAGCTGCCGTAGTTGAACCAGAATTCAGCCCAAAGAGGACTTAAGCTGTGATGACAGTGAGGCAGAGTCTGCTAATCTGCCTCAGAGGAACCGAAGTTCAAAAGAGAGCTCAGAAGTTCGACATTTAGGAACATTACCAATATGCTTTAAGGCAAAAAGACCTGCCATAGACCTCAACTACTGCTGTCAGATTTCCTATAGGCATTAACATCTACTAAATAAAACCCAGCGTGTTAAAATATATCTTCATAAACGTGCTTGTTTTCTCTTCACTGATACATTCGGGGAGGCCACTTTCCAGAAAAGGCTACGGTTTTCGACCGCCGGAAGTAGCCCAGGTTAAATGCCTTGCCCATGGGCACGTTTGGCCTGCCCTGCACAGTCCTGAGTGTTTTTCGAGCCCCGCTGAAGTGTTAAATCATTGATGACTGTGTGGGCGCTCAGTGGCACCACATTCACACACACACTGAAGTTTCATTTAGCAGAAAATGATATATAGCTGTAAGCAGCCTTGGAGGACTGCACACATTCATCACCTGATATTAGCATCTCTGGTGTGTGTGTGTGTGTGTGTGTGTGTGTGTGTGTGTGTGTGTGTGTGTGTGTGTGTGTTGTGTGTGTGTGTGTGTGTGTGTGTGTGTGTGTGTGTGTGTGTGTGTGTGTGTGTGTGTGTGTGTGTGTGTGTGTGTGTGTGTGTGTGTGTGTATGCGCGGTGAGGTGGATGAAGGTACACACAGTATCTGTACCTCTGTGAATATTTGTCATCTCTTTCTGTTCTTTTCTTTTCTTGTCTCGCTGCAAATCATTCTTTTCTGCACGTGTCTGTGTCTTTTTGTGCGGCGCATGATTGATGGAGCTTCATCGTTAGAGGGTGGATGAGATAAAAAATGAAGCGTAATGACACATCGAAACATGTGCGGCAAAATGGCACCGCTCGTGTCCTTATATGTTTAGTACAATACTGTTAATTTAGAAAATCATGTTTGACACAACCATGAATAATGATAAACGCTCGCAGAGAAGATGCATCGAGCCCATAAACATGCACGTACAAGACCAATCCTTGCAATGGAAATACCCAAACACTGAAACCCCGAACACACGTAAATCATGGCTGAACAATGGGGTAAATGAGGATGATAATAGAGTCTCTCTGATAAAAAGCCACAGAACCGTCCTATGCTGGCAAGCTGTCACTTTCACATTAGCAATCAGCACCCGAGTGAGAGGAAACCATCTGTGAGCGTTCATCAACAAGACATCAACAAGTCCCCTCCACTACATGCAGACGTTCCCACAGGGCGGGAATAAAACACACGTGCGGAATAAACTGTAAGAGGCGTCAAAGCGGAGCCTCGCCGGTTTTCTACATGAGGGTTTCCAGTGAGGAGAAAACCCCTCTGACCCTGCACCAGCAAATAAGAGGATATAACTATAATTCTAGGTGAGTTATTCAACATTGTTTAGCAATAAAAGCGGCAGCCAAACATTTCCTCGTGTTCTTCTTGGTATGAGCGATGGAGAGCACATAAAGATGGATGATATGACAGCTCCTCAAAAGTGGAGCATAATCATCTTGATTGACACCTGGTGCCTGGCTACAGTCTAGGTCATTAACCCTGCCTCCTCCATGTTAGTGGATGGGCATTATAGATAGTTAATTTCACACCTATGTATGTTGAAGTGCTCACTTTCCCGGTAATTTGGGATTTAATTAGTTGTTTGATGCTTTAAAAAGGAGCTGAAACGTCATGATTGAAAGCAGAGACCTTGATACTGCGGCTCCACTCCACCGCTAAATGGCCGAGAGAAGTCGTCTGTCTTCATACACACTCTATGGTTCTGAAGACTAACTGACCTTTTTCCCCTCCTTGTCAGACGTGGGGTTGTTGGTGATCTTGAAGTAGTTGAGGTCGAGCACGTCCTTCATCTCGTAGTTGTCTCCTCGTCTCTTGCAAACAATGACGGCCACGTCAAATAAAAAGATGTGTCTGTACAAAGAGAAGAGTTGTGTTTATATCCCGTTGTGTTATTATTATAGTGACGAATTACGAGTCATATTCATTTAGATGAAGTTGCGAAGATGCTGTAGATTACGAAGTTAATGATGGATCATATGACTTGTTGTAAATTATGATAGCACATAAGCAGATAAAAGTTGTATTTACCAACTTAATTGACAGTGGTAATATTCTTTTTAATTTATTTTCCAGGACAATGAAAGTGAAGGAGAACAACCTGTCTTGTTTCCTCTTGTCAACATTGGAGATCATGCGCACCTCTCCGTCTCCTTTGGGCCGACCAAAGGTGATGAGAGGCTGATTCTGAAGGCAAAATAAAAGCATGCACTCAGGAAACATTTTCACAGCATCTTTTGCAGCGTCATTCTCCTTTTGTCTCAAATGTGACATGCAACATGTTTGGTCATTGATTTGATCAGAGCATCTCTAAGAATTAGCCATTTATATTATTTTTTTATTTGAATGAAAATCATGGAGTTTGGGTACCAGATTCCTGGTACACATCCCTCCTCCGCTGCAGTTCCCCAGTAAAACGTGTTGACACCACCTCTTGTTGTATCTTGTGATCACCAATGACATTCACTTAATTCACCAATCTTGTTCAATCAGGACGAGGAGAAGATCTTTACAGCCTGACAAGCCCTCATGCTCTTATTCATGATGCCTCTGCTGCTGGTTCTATTACATGATTTCCTCCTTCACCACCTTATCTCAGCCGGTTCTACTTTTGCGTTACCAAACTTTGTGGTATTTCCGCTCTCATTAGACATTAGACCCAGAGGGAATGTTTACTGTTCTCAACACTAAAATCTACATCGTCCGCCTGACGTGAAAGTTGAAGTTAATTTGGTATTTTAATTACATCAATGATTTATTTATTAACATGCTGATCTATTCCAACTGTGCATTAATCCACAGATTGTTTAACATAAAGAGATTCAGCTTAAAGACAAGAATACGTTTTCTTTAAATAATACTCAAAATATCAATTCATCATAAAAATTGTAACTGAATAATTTTCTGTTGATTAATTGATTTACTAATAAACTACTAGCTTCATTTCATTAGGGTGTCTAGACCTCTAGTTTAAAATGAACTTTATTAAAATAAAATGTTTTTATCTTTCATTATCTTGAATCCTTCAGAACAAATGTGACTGTGTGTCTACAGTAAATAATGTTCTTTGTATATTGTATATGTAATGCAGTTGTCAAAGTTGTGTCTTTTTGGTTCATTTCCTCAGACAAGTTAATGGGAGACTGAGTCCCTGGGTTAAGTCGACCACTTGTAATAACTGAACTTCCACTGAGAGTAAACAAAATGTCTCCCTGAAATCTCTCTCCCACACAAACACTAACAGCTTCTAATAGTTGAAGAAAAAGATTTTGGGGTTTACCAAGTTTTCGATGGACCTCTGGTACTGGTCGATCTCCCTGAGCGTCTCATTATCCCTCTTCACCTCGTTGACATACTGAGCCAGGTCCTGGGCAGACACACAGACACACACATATCACACACATAGTCTGTGTCAGTTTGAGTTTGTCTAGTATGGAGGTAGTGAAATATGTCACAAAACACTGGATATATTTATTTGTAAAAAAAATATGACAGTACATTTAAAGGGATAGTTTGAACATTTTGGGACATCTACTCGGTTACTTCTTGGAATGAACCATAGAATGTATATAAAGCTTGCAAAAAGTGGAGCCAATTATTTTCCATCGCCCCCTGGTGGCTGGCTGCTGTACAGGTGATGAATTCAGCATGCCTCCTCCATGTTAGTGAATGGGACATGGACCAAAACTAAACAAGTGCAAGATACAAGCTAAATATTTTTTTCTCAACGACGGTTTCGTCCTTGTAGGTCGTTCATATCACACTAAAGTATGTTCAAGTTTTAATATCTCAGATAAATTTGGTTTTAATTAGTTAATTGATGCTATGAGAATGTGCAACAATACCACTCCTGTCCAGACTTCTATGTAAAGAAGACTGCAACAACAACATGGTCTGAAATGAGGTCCCATACCACTTTTCTGCCAAAAGCCTCAACATTTTATAGGTTAGGTTAAAGACTATAATGTCTAAATGTTTAAATATGCCGTTTGTTCAGGGGTTTGGGGTTGTGGGTTTAGTTTAATGTTTAGTTTCAAACAAAGCCTTTCTCAGATAGTTTTGTGTCACAAACCGTCTCTTTATGCTAAGCTCAGCTAATCAGTTGCCGGCTGTAGATTCAGATTTAACACACAGATATATGAGAGGGGGATAAGTTTTCTCTTGGCAAGAAAAGCAAATTAGCAAAAATATGTTGTGGAGTGTTTTGTGTGCCGCTGGGAATATGCTCCATTTAAATATTATGAATCAAGTGTTCAAATTGTCAAAAGTTATGTATTTGCTGCATCTCTGTCGCGGACTCCTCGGGGCTTTCACTCACTTATGTGATGGAAATGTAAAGTTTTTATCAATTCACACCGGTCCGTCGCAGTGGAACATGAATGATGCATGAGTTTTTCTTTTCTCCGTCTGATAAAAGTTGATGGCAGCAGAGATTTTGGAATTATCTCTAGAATCAGCCTGCTGCCGGTAACAAGCTGAAATCACTGTGATTACACCATAAAGCCCTGCACTTACTTTCATGGCGTCGAGAGCGATCTTCAGGTTACTCTTGTCTGCAGCATCGTGGGTGTGCTTGACTAACTCCTGATGGAGGAGAACAGAGAGGGAATCATGGACCACATTCAGGCAAACACTTTGACACTGCATGGACAAACACACTCTGCAGTTTTGATTCGATAACAAGAAAACTTTAAGGTGTTGAGGACAGTTTCCATCATGTTGTTCTCATAAGAAAAAGGCATTTTTTGTAATGAGAAGACTTAATGTTTAGTTTACACTGATTAGATTATATTCTTCAGTTCAAATTATATATTTGTTTCACACTTGTCATGATTTGCTCTTTGTTATCACTTCTCGTGTTGTAACTGAAATTAAAAAAATAGTTTTTCTCTCTTTTGTCACCACCAGTTTACTTATTTTGGTCTCTCTTTAACATGTGGTTCCATTTTATTGTTGTTGTTTTTTACGTGTATTTATTCAGTCCATATTTTTGCTGTAATATCCAAATTTCCCCCGTGGGAATCAATAAAAGATTATCTTATCTTATCTGATGTTTTTAGTTTCCTGATATTTACTGTAAGTCTTTGTCCCTTCATCTTGGTGCATTGGTCTGTTCCTGTTGATGTTCACCTGTGTATTTCCTTGCTACCAATGCCTGGATCACCGGTGTTTAGTTTCCTGCTCACGTGCAGACAAGTTATTGTTCATTTATTACAATATCTCTGTTATATCACTGCAAGTCTTTGTGTTTGCACCCTGCTTGAGTTGCAAACAGCAACTGAAACAAGACAAAGACAGATAAATATTTCTCTTCCTCTTGGATAAACTTTTCTGAAGCTTTAAACAAATACGGCCGTGGGGGAAAAGATGCTCTGACCGTATCATCCAGCCGAACACATGTCCTTTTGATTAATCAACACATGGGGGTGTATTTGGGGAGATTAACCTGCACCGAGGAACCAATCTGTTGATGAAATCTGTCCAGAGTCTCGTGTGGAAGACCGGTTTCATTAGCATCACAACACCAGTCAGACAGAAAAAGAGACACTCACACTGGTCCCTGTCAGTGGGACGACATGATTAGATTACATGTCCGACACCACTCTCACCATTTTAGTAATAAAGGAAATTAGTGCATCATTATTTTCTGTAAGGTACAATTGTTTTCTAAACAGATGCTGCTTTTTCACGACGCATGCAGCCGGGCAGTAAAAAAATCGAAATCATCAACACGTCTTTATAAATGGTGATTTGTACATTATATGTTTAATATCAAAAGATTGGCGTGTTTGCCCTTTATTACCAACGATACAAAAATAAGAGATTAACTACTCCTCTGTGTTTTAGAAGCTAAAGCACTCTCACTTAATTTCCGCTTCACCTCCTCCTCTTCCCTTTATTCCTCTTCTTCTTGCCCCTTCCCAAAGTGCCTCCCCAGGGTAGGGGGTGACTGAGAACACTCACCATTTAGACCATTACTCTCTACAACCATTTAAAACTACTCTCCAGTCATTGTCCTGAACTGCACTGGCAGCCATACGCTGACCTCTGGTTCATACTAACCAGGGGAGACGGTGCAGGGATTTCTTTTTAAAAGCTGTTTTTCACAGGAATCAAAAAATATACACTGTACAGAATTTGTAATTAACTATTAGATAAATACATGGTCTAATTGTATAATTACTATTTGAAAATATTTAGATGAGAGACAGACCTGGAATAAAATATCTTCCCTGAAAAATCCTTGTTTGTTTCTATAAACTGAAGTCCTGGGAATAATTGATTAATTGAAATGGTGAATGTCAGTGGTGTTTTTTACAGTGTGGATCTGTTTGCACATTGTGAAGGGAGGCTAATGTGTGGAGAAGGGCGCCATCAAGAGGACACATTTAAAACTTTTTGCAATTTTACTCGGCTGATTTAAGGATGATAAAACCTCTCGATGAAGAAAACTTATACTCATCATAGAAAAAAAGGTATAAAATATGAATGTATGCAACAACCATGAAGGTTTGAGTCCCTCCAACATCAGGTAATATCTGGTCAATGTGGAGACATACAGCAAATTAATCCAAGAGTAAAATATATCCAAAGATTGATGCATAAAAAACATCTTCCATTACCAAACAGACCAGAGGACACAGTCACCGACAGGACCTGCTGCTGTTTCTCAGGAAGACACATCCACAGAATCTCTTTACCTGAAGAAGCAGATGATACTTCAGGACTCTCTGCATCGGAACCACCAGCAGGTCCCTCAGGGTAAACTTCCCATTGTTGGCCCTTTTGGAGCATTCCTGGAATAAATACAGCAGTTTGTGTCATTTTACTTTACGATACTGAGATTTTTCACAAGCATCAGGTTAACCAGGGCACAAAACAATGTATTTGTCACAGCGTATTTCTGCTCACGTTTTATTTTAGGGCCACGAAATTATCAAAATTGTGAGGTCATGAAGATGAGTGAGGCCTAGTTTGTATTATTTTGTATATTCAACTGTATTCTAAGAGCATACACAGTTTACTTTTACTTTTCAGCTTCTATCAGCAACCATTGACATAAAATCTATTATCTTAAACAACTCTTACCCACATATCATGGTATATTTCTCGAAATTGTTTGGTTCTATCGAGGTTGGATTGAACAAGACACACAATGCAATAAAAAACATGAAACACTGTATGTGTAGTGCACAAAATAAACACTGGGGGTCACTGTAAAACGAGAGATATGTGTGTGTGTATGTGAAGCAGCTTCTTCAGGTGTCAAACCTCCAGCTTCAGGCGAACGTCCTCCTTCTCTTTGCAGATGAGGTCTAACACAGCGATGGCGATCTCCACCCGACTGCAGTAGATGCCATAAATGAGCAGCCTAACAATTCAGAGGAAAGACAGTGAGGTGAGAGCTCAAACATGATAAAACTGTTTATACACAATATAAGAAAGCTTCATAATCTAACTCACATTATGTTAGAATCACATTATTCAAGATAAAGAGACTCAACATGATACTGAATCTTTTGCAGGAGTCATCTACACTATGATCTCATTTCTAGTAGTGACAAAGACATCCTTAATGGAATATGAGCAGGAAACAGTTGAATGCAATGTGTGAATTGTGTTGCACTTTCACCAAGAATGTTAGAAACAACTCAGACAGAACTTTGTATCATGAACTGACTCAGAGCTTTTTTTCAGCCACTGACTTGTCATAACTCAAAAGTAAACCTGGTGCAGAACTAATGCAGTTAAAATGTGTCATATATATTCAACAGTAAGTTGCAAACTGCAAGAGAAAGTACAGATGTCTCGAGTGAAACTAAAATGAAACCATTTCATAAAGTGGAAATGTCGAGAATTAAGTCAAACTTTTCATTTCATATCAAGAATAATGTCAAAATGTCAGAAATAAAAATGACTATTCAAGATTAAAGTTGAGCTTTGAGGAATATATTAAACTACCCCTAAAAGAAAGCTTGTGCAAATGAAATTTTTCTTTCAGTAACAAGGAAATTATTTTCTTTGAGAGCATTAACACAATGTAAAGCATCGCATAGCTTCTCCTCTACCTGGACTCGATGGACCAGAGGAGTTGACTTTATCCTCGACATCTCAACTTCATTGAAAACAAAATCTCCTTCTCTCATATTTCTGTCCTCATGCCCGACCCTAACGAGATGTTGCTACCAGCCAATGAAATGCTCCCCTCGCTGGCTTCTCTGACTTCCACGTGATCACACCTCGCGAGTCTTACGCAACATGTTGACGCGGAGAGAAGCTGCATTAACGATGCTCTTTCAAGCTTTCGCCTGCAACCTCACAATAAATATGAATGATTGGTGTTCATGAATACCTCTCTTTGTAGCTGAGGAAAATCTGGTAGAGATTTAAGGCGTTTTTGTTCAGGATGGAGTCCTGCACGTCCACCATCAGGCTCTTGTGAACTTTAACCAGGTCCTGCATTGGACGGAGAAGCTGTCAGTGTCCGGTCAGAAACATTTAACTACGTCCGCCAAGGAGGTTATGTTTCCACCCCTGTCAAACCTTTTATTGAGGGTTTGTTTGTTTGTACAACTTCAGAGAGGAACACATAAAATGTTTGTGTTGATCTGGATCAGGGACTTTTTAAACATTGCAAGATTTTAGTTTATTTAAATTTTCGCTGGTTTTCCGAGGGAAGAATTCATGGATCAAGATGGAAAAACAATCAGGCACATTTAGGGGACTAACATCTATGAGTGGGTGAAGTTTGGTGCAGCTTGATTGACGTTAAGGGGACTGCGGGGCCTTGGCGGAGGTTATGAGCACCATCCTAGTTTTTAATGTTTTGTGACGTAAAGGGGAAACTTGTGGGACTCACAGGAATGTTGAGAAAGACTTTGTCGATTTCAGCCGCAGAGAAGAACTTCATCAGTGGATTCAGGAAATACTGGAGAAAGAACATAAAAATAAAAACTCTCTTGTTAATCTCTCCAGGTCCTTTAACCGACTGAAACTACGAACTACAAACAGCTGTGGTGACACTCAAACTGAATCCAGTAACAGACATCACATCAGATGGTAGATACGAGGGTAACGGGAAATTAATAGTTCAGTTCAGATTAGAGTAGAAAGAATGTGACATGTAACAGTATGTGATGTGGATGCAGACGAGGTGCAGAACCTTCTCGATGGACTCCAGCGTCTCCGTGTACTTCTCCTCCGTCTGTTTGATCTCCGTCAGGCAGCAGATCCGCACGTCGACCTCCGCCTGCTTCTGGAGAGACGCACACCTCAGAACATGTTCCACACTTATTACTGTCTGATGGAGAAACGTGTGGTTTGCTTCTTTATGTTTATTTTTGCTCATTTACTTTCCTCTTGAAGAAAGAAGAGTAAAGAAAAAAAGGGAAATATTCAGTAAATGCAGATTCTTTTCTATTTGTATCCATTTTATCTCACCTGATATTAGTACTGCATTACACGTCAATAAAGATCATCTACCATGTTTATGTGAAATCTAAAGTTACTTATTGTATATACTAATACTCTGTATGATATAAAACATGTTATTGTTATAGATCAGGGTATTAAATACTATGAATATAATTGATTCTTAGCTAAAATATTAAAATGCTGCTTTCATGTTCACCAATCAATCAATTATCCGCTAATATGGCATTAAATAATAAAGCATCACTTTGCATTATGAGTACTTACACCTTTAAAACCATAAATACAAATAGAGGACTTTAACTTTTTACGTTTACGTTTTATTAAAGAATATTCAACAATAAATAATTATAAATATGTAATTTTTTTAATAATAAAGTAATAATAATGTAAAAGATATTATATATGACTAATATACTCTTATGGCCATATACAGGTGAGAAATTCCCATGTACATTTTGTGTGTGTGTGTGTGTGTGTGTGACTCATAGTGGTACCAGTGGGGGATGCTGCTCAGCCCTCATGAGATCTTCATAGATCTCTCCACCTGCATAGTCCTCCTCCAGCCCGTAGACCACCGCGTACAAGTCGTCCTCGTCCTCAAGGGCATTCTCACACACACACACACACACACACACACACACACACACACACACACACACACACACACACACACACACACACACACACACACACACACACACACACACATTAGCATCTCTAAAATGTATTGATTATTTCAGACATGGAACAATTACAGTAAAGCATGTGCAGGTGTAAAACTTCCTGTACATCCTCTGTGTGACGACAAATGATGTTATACTCATTAAAATAATAGAGTCATACGATATTAAGTGAAACAATAAGATTCAACTGCTGTTTCTTTCTCACTCATTTACTCCTCATTAATCACCAATCAGTGCTTTTATTAGATTAAATATTTCATAAAGGAACATCGCACAATTCGAGTAACTCCTGATTTGGAAATGAGTTGTGACATGAAAACAAATAGTGTTCCTGCTCTGTACATATTTGATTACCCTGATTTGTCTTAGCTCTCGAGCGAGCTGTCAAACAGCCCCATTCACAACCCTGATGTGGGCGGGATGCATTCAGCAGAAACATGCAAGAATTACTCATTCTTTTCCTCTGACGGTATCAGAGAGACGGAGCCAAGCCTTTAACCACCACATGTGGGTGTCCAGACCCCTGGAGAGCGAGGATGATGAGCAGAGTTCTGCTTCTGAGCAAAATAATCATGTCCTATCAGCAGCAGTGATGGGCCCACAGAGAGCAGCGTCATACGTACTCAATCAAGTCCTCCAGATTATTGTAAATGTCCTCGTCTTTTAGGCTCTCCTCCATCGGGAAGGGCCTGGAAACGACAGCACAGCAGGTTCGGTGTTAATCTGAATAAACTCTACAGAGAAACTATTAGAGGGACTAATGGAAGGAGAGATATCTGCAGCAGGCAAACAGTTTGGAATATTTTACAGATTCACCAACGCAGCTTTAAGAAAACAAGAAATAGGGCCTTTAGTAAGATTTACTGATGTCAAGATTATAAATAAAACAAACAACACATTAAAACAATTTTATATAATGTAAATATTAAAAACTTTTATACGAATGAAAGCTTACAACTCCTGGTAAAACTGGAGAGTAATGAGATGTGAGAATGTGGTGGTAAGTGGAGGAGGAGACGGAGGTGCGTGTTAAAAGGCTTTCGATAACTTTACCTAATGTCTGTTTGTGTTATTTGATGACTGCGTCTGTTTTGTGTGTTTTTAACATTCTCTGACTTACTTGAATCCTGCTTGTTGTGCAACTGTTGTGTACGAGAGCAGAGACAGCGTGTCCATGACCTGGAGAAAGACAGAAAGAGAGAGTCCATCCTGAGTGGTCCAAAGACAAATGGTCAGCTCCAAACATTAGTTCACACCTGGAATTAAATATGTCTCCTGTGACCAGATGTCCCTTCGTCGCTCTACACATAAATACACATATCGTTTCTGTTTGTAAAAACCAAACAATGCAGTTTTTAGCCAGTCTGACAACACAGAAGTGTCCGACAATGTGTTTGTGAGTGTGTCGGTGACAGAGACAGAAGCTGTGTCTCAATTCGACTTGTCTGTCCCATTTCGAAGGCTCCTTCACGTGTCAAAAATGTGTCCTTTCATCCCTGAGAATCAAAGGCCCAACATATCCCAGGATTCATTGCCCGTCAGTGACAAAGGCAAGTGACGAGACTTTCAATGCTTGAATATCCCGCTTCAACTTAACCGAACACGTTAAAATATCAAGTGACATGAAAGCTTTCTTGTCTTGTCCAGCTTCAGCTCTGTTGCCAGGCAGCAGCAGTCAAGGCGACAAACTGCTGACGCCGCTCACAGAATCCTCTGTAGACCAGACTGTCTTGTTTCAGTTTGTATTCTTTGGGGTTTAGGTGGCCAACAAAGGAAGTGGTCTTCATGGACTGGGTCCGCTGGAGGATGCAGCCTCTGAATTGAGACACAGCTTAAGAGAGACAGAGACTTGCTTTGCTAAAGCTATTAACTACCACTTTCCAACAGGTAAATGTTACTGATCACATCCATGTTGCACGGATATACCATGACCTGGATGACTGAGAATCTCAGACAATATATAACTGCTAACTATCTGAATCAAATGTTTAGTCTTTGCACATTTGGTACACAATTGTAAAGTTCAGTCTGGTCGATCAGTCAATGCAGTGAATTTAGTTGTTTAATGCAGTTGAGAATACAACTGACAGCGTTTGCTTTATTATTTGAGGTGAATTTGTTAAAGATTTTATATGTTTGTTTCATTTAAAGTACACTTAAGCACACTAACCACGTTGAGTTTGATCTCACATGTGGCTTCAACGGAGTCAGATTATCAGACAAGTCAAGTGTGAGAAACCGTTTTGGAGACGTCCTAAAAGTATGAACACTTTAATACGTGAAGTGAACAAATGTTTGATCTTTTCAGTGTATTTGTGAGTTCTTCCGGTTCCCTTGAAGAACCGATGCTTCACTTTTTTCTTTTTGTGTTTCTATTTATTAGTTATTCAACTATCCGCGTTAAATATGTGACAGGTGTGATGTGTAGCAGAATGAAGTTCAAGTAATTAAATCTCTTAATAGATAATGGTAATAATACATTTGATGTTTTCTATTTATAATTCAAATGTGTTTAATTAATTATTTAATAAATCTACTCTAATTTGCAGCAAATCAAAAGTATATATATATTTTTTAAATCAACTGATTCTCTTGTGACCTTCAGGTGAGTTTCAGGTGTGTCATCCATGGAATAATGACACACGACTGATTAGTTAGATCAACTCACATCAGATTCTTCTTTTTGTTTCAGTGAAGACAGAAGTTTGAGTGCTGCAAATAATAAATAATGCCATTTGTACATTTGTCTAATGTGCTGCAAAAAGGATTTCATTTCATGTCACCACAAACCTGTGTTCAGCCGCAGCCGCAGAAACTCATTCACACAGGAAGAGGAGATAAGGTGCAAACAGACTCTGGTATCTCACCTCGTCAAAAACATATTTGTCAACGCTACCGGTGAATCCAAATCTTACTTTGCAGTTCTGTTACTAACTTCTTCAGAGCAGAAATTAGAAAATGAGCAAATTAACTGACTAACTAATTATTTTTGAGGGATTTCTCAAGACTATAACCCCCATTATATCCAATATTTAACTATTTCTCCAACAGTATTTGCCTCAGCATCACGCTCAGTGTTGGTGGAGTCAGTTGTTTTGCGAGGCCTGATAAAGGAACATTAATAACTTTTATAGCAGTTTTGAATAGCTGGATTTCCTTCCTCCAGACTCATTTGTACTAAAAGACTTTGGATGCACAGATACAAAGATTTGTTCATAAAACTTTCATTCTCTCTCACACACACACACACACACACACACACACACACACACACACACACACACACACACACACACACACACACACACACACACACACACACACACACACACACACACACACACACACACACACCTCCAACACCACAGACACTCTGCTGCAGAGAGTTGAGGGTTTCGATGTAGCGTGACCATATCCTGAAGACCATTCTGTCTCTGTCTTCTCGTCAGAATAAGAAGCGAGTTTACTGTCAAGTAGGCTTTCACTTTGGCGTTTTGATGCATATCAATGTACATAATAAGTAGAAAGTGAAAGCAAAAGGAAAATATAAGGAAAAAGACAGGACAAGAACTTTAAGTACCGAAGCAGAATCATAAGTAAAAGCTAGACAATACAAAATTATGACACAACAATGAAATGTATAAAAATGAATATGTAAAAACTATATAAAATATATGTTTGTCTCCTTATATTGTTGTTCATGATGATGTAAGTGAATGAGAGACAAGAAATGGTTTGCACATAACTACACAACATCTTTTTACATCTAAAATGTTGTTACTATCACCTGCACGCTGCCACTCTTAATGCTATAGCTTCATATTTACCACAAAGACATAAGACTAGCATCAACTTTATCATCTGACTCTAACACAGTCGAATAAAAAATTTTACTGCACTTCTCTGTTCGAGTGCATTCAAGTTAATATCTTTTGCTTTTACGGAGGATAATATTATTACAAGTGGAGAGAAGAAATAAACCCATTTCATCTCTCAGACCTCCTGGCAGCTGCATGCGGTCAGCGTGGCTGCCCGAGGTGAAGCCTGTAGTAAATCACGGCAGGAATGTAGGTTAGAGAGCTCTCATTAGATATTCAGCGGACTAATGCTCAGTCTACGGCTCGAGTTGGCACAACCCCGCGTGGGTGGATTAGACTGTGGCTGAGATTTGAGATGTTCTCTTTTGGATGTTTTCTGGAAAATAGGGAAGAGATTGAGCATTTCTCGTTCAGCTGTACAACGCTTGCTGGAGTCAATCCAGTCCAATCACCAAACCTGCAAACAGCCGTATTTTTAAATAATGATGTGGGGGGGTGGGAAAAGAAATGATGGCAGCGCAATCTTCCCCCTGCACCGGAAGCTTGTTTGTTAGATGGACAACTCTTTAACATGACTGAGATTATGCAGCCCTGCTTGGATGTGCTGTACATATTTGCAGGCACCACCTCCCCTGCAGGATTATCAGTGGGCAGATTAACTGGAAGCTTCTTTAGAAACATTACACACTGAATGGAAAGGAAATAGTCTGTGTGGGAAACTGCACGCGAAGCTCTGCATGCAAGCCCTCATAGTTCTCTCAGACTTAAGACCATTCTCTATCCCCTGCAGGGAAGTGATTTAAACATTGTAAACATGTGTAATATGCCTGAATAAAAGACCATTTATATACTTGTCTCTGTGCACTGCCGACACACT
The DNA here is from genome assembly GCF_022539355.2 of Hippoglossus stenolepis. NCBI lineage: Eukaryota > Metazoa > Chordata > Actinopteri > Pleuronectiformes > Pleuronectidae > Hippoglossus > Hippoglossus stenolepis. The sequence goes on along the minus strand of NC_061493.1, from coordinate 19,345,002 downwards.
TTATTTAAAATACCTGAGAATGTCAAAAAAACTACATGAGATGCCATAAAAATTACTTCAACTAGACACAAATCTTTATCAAGTAAAATATTGCATGAGGTAAATAAGTCACATGAAATCCTTTTGACCAGAGATTAAAGGCTTTTATTATCTTTATTATTTTAAATCTACTGAATTATATAATTATAAATATATTAATTATATTAGTACAAATAAAATCTGCTCTAGTGGTTAGAAAGCATACACTGTAAATATAAAGGTGGATGACGCAACTCCCCCTTTTCCTCCCACTATCCAGAAATGAAGCTAAAATATCCTGGCTGTGGTTGCCGCCATCTTGCTCATTAATAGCCAGAGTGTCTTCAGTAGCGATCGGGGAATGGAGCGACAATTCTGTCCCATCTGCTAACATGGAGGAGGCTGGATTTGTGACCTATATTGCAGCCAGACACCAGGCGGCGATTTAAATGCTCTGGCTGTCATATCGTCCATCTTTATATACAGTGTATTGTTAGAAGTGGTTCGTAATACTTTCTCTGTGGATCGCCTATGAATTGTCTGATGACTACAAACGCTTTGAGGCAAAGTCAAGCACCAAATGCACTGAAGTAAGGAAATGGGAGTGAGTGTTTCTTTGAGTAAATTCAGGCTGCTGTGCTGCGAGTCCACTGAGCAGCGAGGAGAAGTGCACTACAAACCCACTGACCTGATAACACAGTGTGGCTCCCACAATAACACAGCAATAAAAACTGAGTCGACCCCTTCAGACAAACACCAGGAAGATGCTCGGCAATGTATGGAGGAAATGGAATGCTTTTAAACTCACGCACACACACACACACACACGCCTTATTTCCATCAGAGGCAAACACACTATCCCTCTGACTCGCTCTTTATCTTACTAATTTTCCGTAATTTGACTTTGCTTCATGCACTTCCTTTTACTTTATACCCAAGTATGACATTGAATGTATGTTTTGCATGAAACTTTAACACAAACACACGTTCTACCGAGTCTGGATTTCACATGGGAGTTTTCTGCTCACATTCATCTCAAGCTTTTCCAGAAAATATTAGAAAATACAGCTGTGGACCAATCATTTTAAATACTGTGTAGAAATTGTTTTCTTTTGTGTTACAGCTTATTCTTCCAGTGAATGACAAGCTGCTTGGTAAACCATGGTACAGTTTTGGTTTTTGTGTGAAACATTCTCAGAATGTGACTTGTTTATCTCAACAAATCATCTGAATTTCTGAACACAGCCACTACAAGCCTTATCATCACTCACAGGTTGTTGATGTCACAGATGAACAGTAGATTACTTCAAACCTCAACACAAATACATTTATTTATTTAACACTGATTAAAATGTGCGCGATCCCGGAAAGCTCACGGACTTTTTATAAGTTGTTGCAACTAAAGAAGACGGCAGCTAAAAGGAGAACTGTTGGAGAATATCATCATATGTGAAAAGACAGGATTGCTTCTAAGTGTGGTGACAGAAAAACATAACAATGGGTGTGAGTGTTACCTTTCCGAAGTCTCTAACGTCGAAGAGATCAAAGGCTTCAAATAAGTCGTTTTTCTTCATCCCAAACACGTTGCAGCACGACGTCAGGAACGTGCGGATGTTCTTCAAGCACAGGAACTGCACAGAGCAACGACAGAAACTCAAATTAGCTTCCTTTATCTCTTACAGTAACTTTTCATTTTCTAAAATCATGTTAAGACAATTTTTGTATTTTCACACTTCATATTTGTCTTTTTTCTTTTGCTTTAAATAGAACAGCGTTAAAATGGCAGAGTAAATAGATGATACATACAAATCCTTCCATTATCTATACTGCTTATATTTTGAGGGTCGCAGGGGAGAGCTGGAGCCAAACCCTGCTGACATCAGGCAAGAGTGGGGGTGCACCCTGGAGTATTACAGGGCTGATATATAGAGACACCCCCATTCACAGAGTCTCCAATCAACCTAACCCCTGATATATAAACACATCTGACACATATTTCATATATAAATACATATGTTTGAGTCAAGCTCTGGCTAATTAAACAAAAAATTCCCTTACACATATAGTGCGCATGTAAAGTATTCAAGCAGTAAACAAATACCAGCATAATTGAGAACATTATTAAGTGATGACTAAACGAGAAGCTCATAATGTGATAATTTACTGTATTAACAGAGCTAAATAGATTCTTGGGAGCAGATAGGCCACTTTTTATCAGGCCATCGTGGAGGCGCCTGTAATTACTCCACCGCCCTCTGGGGCCCTGCTTGTCTGCGGAGGAAGGGCAGAATTCTGCCAGCCTCAACGTTCTGGGGCAGCTTCTCGTCTTCATGTCCACTTTGGGGGTAAAATGGACCATGTTGTCTGCTGTTATCTTATTTGTTGTTGCACCGTTTATATTCTGATGGGGAAACTTCTCTTTGGATCTGAGTTGTTCTCTCATTTCTCTATGAAAACATAAAGTAAATAATGTAAGAAGAGCTAAGAATGTAATTACGTTTCCTTTCTTAGTCCGAACATACATTATGATAAATAAAGTACTTTTCCCCCGCATCATCACAGTACACTGCACCCTCCCCATCCACTCCATTACCTTCATGCCCTTGATTCTACTTCCAGGATCGTAGGTCAGCAGGGCTACAATGAAAGAGCCATTTCAAATCTGGCACACATGCTTTTCTCCACCATAGTCAGATGGCCTACAGCTGCAGGCTGGGACTTGCCATTGTCCAGCATTTTATGCACCGTGTTCGCTTTCACTCTCTGTCAAGAGGGTGAAGACAAGTGGACGCACACTGACGGAGCACGTACAGAACTCTGCAGAGCGGAAACTGACATTTATTTATCACGACGTTAAATGTCTTTTTTTGGATAGATGTGTGGAAAGGAAAAGTAAAAACTGTTTCTCTGATTAAATCTTTTTGAAAGTACCTGAACATTTACTAAATCTTTCAAAAAGAAACCAAACGATGTCAGTTCTACTTGTGTAAAAACCATTTTGTCATGCATTCTTTGACATTAGATCTGACTGTGCTATAGATTACTCGGAATCAAATGTCTTATTGAGTCTGAGTCAAATGCAACATCCTTTAAAAAATATATATATATATATTCAGATCTAACCGTCTGCAGTGTTGCACAGGAAGTCTTGTTCTAATACCAGAATGACACTCAGTCAAAAAATGTTATTCAATCAAGCTGAACCAAATTACACAAACTAATAGATATTAGTCCCTTAAAAATGCCAGATTTTTTCAGCAATATACATAAATTATTCTCAATATAAACAGTGTCCTGTCATGATAGTGTAATATAAATAAATAATCTTTCTCTGTGTGTTGAAATCACAAAGTCTCCTGATGACTACACTTGCTGGGCTTCGGTCTCCGTGGCGAGCCGACCACAGGCCGTTGCACAAATAGTCAGCGTTCCCAAATTAATGGGAGGATCAAAGCCAGGATGTTATCAGGCGTCTCCAGCGGCAGCAGGAGGAACAATGAGGAAAGGGCGCTCAGTCAAACCTTGCTCCACTCATGTGGCTTTTTCTCAGGCTGGAGGATGTTAAGAGCTCTGTCACTTATTCCAGAGCCGGCGTCACATAGTCACGGAAACAGGACACAGCAGGTTTAGGGTTCACGATCATGTTTCGGGACGAGCAGATGGCTGAAGACAGGTCCACATTAGATAATCTCTGCAGTCAGGGTCTGGCAGAGGTCACTGTGTGGTCTTAGTGTTTACAGTGACAGTTATCAGTTTGAGAGGGAGCCAGAGGAAAAAAAACGCCGGCTCCCAGACTGATGGGACTTGGTGAGTGTGGCAGATGGAACCCGATCAAAAACTCGCCTTAGGCTGCAAAGCCTGACAATCGACTGGTCTGTTTGAAAATCATGGAATAACCTAGAGGTGAAGAAAATAGAGCTACCCCCCCCACACACCTCTGCATGAAACTCTGCAATAAGAATGTGCTTGTTGTTCCCTGCAGGTACTTTGACAAATCACAAAACTTTACAGGATGATAACATTAGACATCACACACGTTGACATGTGGTAGGAATGATCCATTCATTGCAGGTTTTTATATTCACAAGTACCTTTAACTAAGCTATTTAGCATTTTCCTTTCATCATTTCACTATTTACCTCTTTTATATTACTCTTTTTTATCTCTTTTATTTTGCTTTAAACTGGTTTGAACTCTGCTTTCTGAATTTAACTGATCTCTTTTCATTTTGTCTCTGTGTCGTTGTTGACGTCCCTGAACTGCACCTTGAATCTGTGTGTGAAATGTGCTTTAGAAATAAAACTGCCTCACCTTCATGCACAGCACATTTTACAGCTGTTGTTCATAAGCATGATACAAAATACTTTAAGTCTGAAGAAGCTGTTCATGATTAAACTGACTTAAACACACAGATCTGCAGATATTGACATCTGACACGATATGTTTGACTCCTATCTACACTCATTTAATAAGCATCCGAGTCACAGCATGTCTCCAGTTCCTTGCACAAGTTAATTGCAGAAAAAGGAAAGAGAACAGACAGAAAAGGATACAGGACAAACAGAAAAAGAGGGGACAGACAGAGAAGGAGAGAGGACAGAAAGAAAAGGAGGGAGGACAAACAGATAGAGGACAGACAGAAAAGGATAAAGACACACAGAAAAGGATATTGGACAGACAGAAAAGGATATAGGGCCGAGAGAAAAGGATATAGGACTGAGAGAAAAGGATAATGACACAGAAAAGGATATGGGACAGACAGAAAAGGATAGACAGAAAAGGACCGACACATAGAGGATGAATGTACCTGAGACATCTGCGGCCTGAGGTTGATCTCCTTCAGGTTGATGGTGAGGGGTCTCAGGTTGTTCAGCAGCTGGCACAGCAGCACCCCGTCCCGCAGGGTCTGCGCCAGGTCGAACACCTGCGCCGTGTCCGCGGTCACCCGGTGGTTCACGGGCAGCACGTTGCAGCCGATCAGCCAAACCGCGCACTGCCTCCAGTGCTCCATGTTGTCTGGGGGGGGGAACCAGGTGGGTCAGTGCAGCGTGTGGCCCGGAAACTTTGTCCCTGTTTCTAACGTGTGCATGATGGATTCAGCTCCGGTGGTTCGTTCCTCTGAGCTGCAGCTCGTTCTCCCGAGGACGCACAGCTGCTCCGCGGTGAAACCCCCTCTGTCTGTCCGTCTGTCTGTCTGTCAACTTCCCCTTCCTCCTTCTGTCAGCTTCCTCAGGGGTGGACCCAAGTCCCATCAGCTGTTTTCTCCACTTATCCTCCTAAACACACCTTTACTCTGAAAGGCCCCGTTCAAAATAATAATAATAATAATAATAATGATAAACTTTATTTGTATAAAACCTTGCATACAAGAAATGCAGTTAAAAGTGAAAATGTAGTTCAAATAAGAAAGGATCAGATTTTAAGAAAGATAAGAACATGTTTACATGACATTTAAAAGATTTAGTCAAAGGCTTAAGCAAAGAGAAATGCTTTAATTTTTCTTTTATAAACTTTCACTGAACTATCTTCTATAGCAGCAGTCTGTTTAAGATCACTATTATTCATTTTAGAGGGAATTTGTAGCTTATTCCACTGTGCACATTATTTAGGAATGAGGGGTCCAACAGATAATTTTTATTATTACAGTACTAATTTGTGAATTTGTGTCTAGATTTAGATTTAGTTTGATTTATTTATATTTCCTAATTGAAACCCCAGGCTGTGAAATGAGCTGTAGGACGCCCTCATGCTTTCCACTGTAAGAGTAAGTAATTACACTATTTTGGGCAAATACAATACTTTTATAATAATTTATCATTTAAGATGTAATTATACTTTATTAGTAGTAGTAGTGGAAGTATAATTAGTAGTAGTGGTAGTAGTATTAATTGTAGTGGTAGAAGTAGTAGTAGTAGTGTAGTACTGGGTGAGGTGTATTCCTTACTTCTAAAATGAGTGGAGTATATATTCCTATAGAATCTACTGTAAGAAGCTGCAGAATCCTGATTGTGAAGTTTACCGTGTTTTTTACTGACACATCAGTAGATGTTGAATCAACGCTGAGGCTAAATACAAATACCTGATTTAGATGATTAATTGACTATTAAGGTGGTTTGCAATTAAAGTTCTCTCAGTCAACTAATCAATCAATCGCCTATGAATTCCAGCACTTATTATGAGGGGCTGTGTGTGACTGTGTCTGTGAGTAATCCTCCTCCCCCACACGCTCAGCTGACATTCCATATGGATTATAAACAGCTTTCAGGTGACCACAATCTGAGTTTTTTGATGGCAGGTGTGTTCTGATCTCTTTGTTTCAGTATAACCAGATAGAAAAGAATCAAGGGATCTAACAGAGGCAGAGAGAAGCACATCCTCTTGCCACAGGATTTACGGTAGATCACTGTCAGTAAACCCGTGACATAAACACAGGAAGGAAGCCGAGGGATCCCGTCATATTTCACCCTGCGTGTGGGAGCCAGATGTTTCCTCAGACATTGATCAGGCTTATGGACTTACACTCGTATAAGAGTAAATGGATTTTCTTACTATGAATACAGAATAAATCTTATAATGCAATGAAAATAATGTCTATACTATATCAGATCATATCTTAACAAACACATTGTTAGTGCTCGCTTTTAGGAGTTAAATGCACAATGGTGCTTCTTGAACAAACACCGTACCAAACTGACACCCTTTCAGCAGGGCATTGGTGAAATTTTATATTAATTAAAGATAATTAAATTATTATATTAATGTTACACGTCAATGTGACACGTCAATCTTTAGTTTATGAATAAGGCCTGTTGTCTAGTAGCTGAAGTCAAGAGAGGTGGTTAGGGTTAGGGTTAGGGTTAGGATGGGTGAGGCTAGGTTATCTTATCTTAGGTTAGATTGTCTTAGTTTAGCTTATTTTAGCTTATCTTAGTTTACCTTAGCTTATCTTATTTCAGGTGAGGTTAGGTGAGGTAAGCAAAGGTAATGTTGCTTTTAATTCTAAATCACTTCCTCAAGCTTTCCGCAGCATTTCTGGTTACAGTTCTTGTTCCATGTGTTTTCCCTTTTAACGTAGTTTTGTTTTTGTGACGTCCTTTTCATTTTTCCATCTCTGGATATGTTGTGTATTTCCCTTTTTGTGCTTTGTACATTCTCCTCAGGAGTCACTGTGGTGGACACCGCAAAAGAGCTAAAAGGAGGGTGACCAATGGACTTCATTTTGCCAGGTGGACAAAAACACGGCTTCAAACGAATAATGATAAAGTTGCTCTGCTGGATGTGACAACACTTTCTCAACTTTGTCTAAGTGATGACAGTGTTTTCAGTTGATTACACTGCCCCCGAGTGGCCAAAGCTGTCACATTCACACCATTGAAAAAACAAAACCTCTCTGAGCGAGTTACAATATATGAAAAAGTGGAGCAACTGGAGATTTTGCATAATTTTTTGTGATAATTAGCAGGTGAACACAAATCTATGCTGCTGCTGTTTGTTTGGCAAGTGTCTGTATAAATCCTCTCACATTTCAATCATCTCTCTTGGTGCAGGCCTTAAGTGTGCCATGAAAGTTGTACGATTAAGGGTGAGAAAGAAATATAAAAGAAACGAATTAGTTGTTTAATATAATCAAAAATAAATATAGTGAGTAAATGTAGTCAGGATATCCATAAATTGAAGTCTAATATTAAAAATAACTGCTCGTCAGGTTATAATTAGTCAAAAAGACAGTTTGTAATGCATAGGCATCAAATACACGCATGAACAGTAAACTGATCATTTTAAAGATATGCAGGGATGTGGATAATCAAGTTACTACACGTTCTACATCCTGAATATGGTTAAAGCCTGGATAACACATAACAGGGACTAGTGTGCATGCTACAATACTAATTGACACATGCTGTTGATGGTATGACACAGAACGGTCTGAATAAAATACAATTTTACTATAAAGTTATTGTATTTACCATAAAAATATGAATTATATATAATATACTAATGTTGATTACATGCCGTAAATTATTCTAACGAATGCCCCTAGTCCCCTCAGGGAATCAAAATGGGAGAAAACCATTAAAGGTTCAGTGTGTAAGATTTAGGTGTTGTCATAGAAACTCAAAAGTTGTTTAGTTTGTCCAGTTTGGACGTCTGTAAAAAACAAAACATGGCGGCCTCCGTAGAGAGGACCCACTCCTTATGTAAATATAAAGTATTTAAATATAAAGGATCCATTATATAATAAATATACAACATTTAGATGAAACACACAAGTGAAAACATCACTAGGATTATTTTATATATATATACATTTATATATCCCTTTCACCTTTAACAGTAGTAACAGGCTACTGGTGGTGTTAGCATCGTTAGCATGCTATCCTCTGTCAACTTCCGGTGGAGAGAAAAGCGACGCGTGCACGACACCGGAAGTGAAAGCGGGAATAAAGAAGCTGAAGCGTCAAAACATAAACAGAAAGCGCTGGAGCTTGTGTGGGACTCGCCTGTCTCACGCTGAAACCTTCAGCCCCAATGTCGTGTGTTCCCCGGGACACTAACCCCAGCAGAGGCCCCTAGCTGAGCCGCCGGCCGCTGCGCTGGACACACAACACCTGCGGGAAAAAAAGATTGAAGGGACGAAAACTCACAAGTGCGCCTCGTCGGGCCTTCGAGCAGAGGTAACGTTAGCCGCGCTCGTTAGCCGCGCTCGTTAGCCCGCGCTAGCTCCTTTACGAGCAGCTGTTCGGTTGTCAAGCGGATCTGACAGAACTGAGCTGACATTTGTTAGCCGCCAGCCGATGCTAGTTAGCATTAGCCGCTGTGAATCACAGCAGGCAGGTAGCGGAGGCGCTGGACGTCACACCACAAAGCACATCGGGGATTTTTTTTTAAAAAAGGGCCCTGGAAGCAAGCTAGCAAGTTTGTTAACGTCGCTGTGTGCAGATGGGGACGTTAGCCTGGAAGCTACAGTGCTAACCTCAGCACACTGTTGTTGTTGTTGTTGTTGTTGTTGTTGTCGTCAGCGGGTGCAAGGCAGCGATCTCGAGTTACTCACGTGTTTAATCTTAGCACCTTAACGAGCACCCTGCGTGTTGTGTTTGTGTGCGACACCCAAAGGTGCTGCCTCGGGTCGACGCAGGACCAAGGGGACAGGATGGCCGAGGCTGACGGCAAATCCACTGCGCTGAACGGTAAAGGATCACCGCAGCCCCCCACCCCACCCCCCCGGAGGAGGACTGGGCTGTTTTTGTGTTGATGTTTTGATTTTCCAGCGCTGACTGTTCACCTCGGCTCGTTGTGTTTTGCTCGCAGTAGGTTCCTCTGATGAAAAGGAGCCTGGAGAAGATCAACAGAAGGAGGGAGATGCCTCTGGAAGCAATGAAGGAGAAACACAGTCTTCTTCTCAAGATGGTAACGTCACCTCCTGCTGCTCTATAGTGGATAATGTTGACTATGTTTTTAAATCCGTAGAACTTATAGAATGGATATGTATTTACCTCTGGGATCCCCATCCAGGTGTAACTTCATTTATTCAAGGGATATTCACCATCTAGTCCTATATTGGAAAACATTTAAAGGTTCAGTGTGTAGAATTTAGTGACATCTAGTGGTGAAGTTGCATGTTGCAGCTGAATACCCTTACCTTACCCTCCTCTTCCAAACAGAAGAGAACCTGTGGAATAATCAAAAGGTTTTAGATGAAACACAATAGTAAAAACAACCTTTTGTTGAATCTCCCAATGAGACAGTGTCGTCCTAACCTTATTCTCCTTGACTCTGGTTTTCCCTATTTCGGTAGCTCCCAAGGAAACAGGCGAGGCGTCTGGAGACAAGCCAATGCCAGGTGTGGAAGGAGAGACGGGCACAAATGGCGAGGAGGAAGAGGAAGACACAGACAGCATGGATGGCAGCGGCCTCTACTCCCTGACCGAGGATGGTGAAAGAGAGAGTGAGGGAGGCAGACATGAGAGGGCAAAGGACAAAGATGGTCGTAAAAGGGCAGCAAGAAAGAGGAATAGACCCGGCGGTGGCAACAACCACTCCTCCAGCTCGGACGAGGATGACGATGAGGATGAAGATGAAGAAGAACAGAAAGATGATGACGAGGAGGAGGATGATGATGATGATGATGATGATGATGAGGCCATGGAAGCGTGGTTGGGAGCAGAGCTCTGTGAACTCCGTGGGCCTATTTGGCGGTCTGTGCCCTCACTGCTCTCCAGGGAGATCGGCAGGGACTCGCACCAGTTTGTGAGGCGTGTGTGTGCAGCCCGAGGCCTCGTGCAGAGGCTGGAGCTGCAGGGCCGCCTGGAGAAGCACACGGGCTGCGTCAACACGTTGCACTTCAACCCCTCGGGCACTCGCCTGGCGTCAGGCAGCGACGATCTGCGAGTTGTGATCTGGAACTGGGCCATCCGCCACGCTGAGCTGGAGTTTGACAGTGGTCACAAGAGCAATGTCTTTCAGGTAAGGGAAATCATCAAGTTAATTTTCAATCTTCAATTCAGTCAAATGTCCAAAAAATGTAATTGCCCATCACAATATCACAATATCGCTCTTCAATTATTTACTGTTAAGCATTTTCTTCGCTAATTTGAATGAATCATTTATGGATTATAAAACTTGAATACTCTATGAATTTTCAAGCGATAAAGTAATGGACTAAAAGCACTAGAGAGCAAAAATTAAGATTACAATGCAGAGGTGAGATTATTTCCACAGAGAAAAACTACTTCCATTGTGCTTTATAATAATTTGAACCTCTTAAGAGTAAAGATGCAAACAGACAAAGCACTAGATTTGAGCAAAGATATGAGCAATTGACTTCAAGGTAAATAACATTGTAAATTTGAATTAAACAACAAGGGTTATTAATTATCTCATGGTCGGCACTATATGATGAAACTCAGAAGACAAGACTGGAGATACAGATTCAAAGGAGTCTTCTCCCTGCCCCTAATGTACACAGGCGAAGTTCCTGCCTCACAGCGGAGACTCCACGTTGGCCATGTGTGCTCGAGACGGTCAGATCAGAGTGGCGGAGCTGTCTGCCACACAGCGCTGCAAGAACACCAAGCGGGTGGCACAGCACAAAGGGGCAGCACACAAGGTGAGTGTTAGTACTGCATGTGTGAATGAAAGCGTTTCAACAATATACGCTGTTGGCCTGTTAATGAAGTTCATTCTCTGCCTCTCATGAATGTGTGTGTTATTATTTCAGCTGGCCCTCGAGCCAGATTCGCCCTGCTCCTTCCTGTCTGCCGGAGAGGACGCTGTGGTGTTTGGAATTGACCTGCGTCTCGATCGACCGGCCAAGTGAGTGACACCAATATTAAAGTTGACCAAGTTTAAAGTTTGTCGACCCCAAGGAGTGAAAACTAGTCAAAAATGTATATTAGTCAGTGAGCATCCACCTCTAAACATCTTCCTCTGTCAGGTTTCCCCTGTTTTCTAAACTATGTCGTCTTGCTTTTTGAGACTTTGTCCGCTCGCCATCGCTCATAACCTACTTTTCCTTCTGCGTCTCCTTTATTCTGTGTGGCAGTAAACTGGCGGTTGTAAAGGAGGGTGATAAAAAAGTTGGGCTTTACACCATCTACGTCAACCCAGCAAAGACACAACAATTTGCTGTGGGCGGTCGAGATCAGTACGTCAGGTAGGAACCAGCATCTTAGTTTTAATGCTCCTCATTTTAATTTTAATACAAATGGGCTGCAATTGATAGATGTTAATCCTCTTTTTTTTCACTTCCTCATCTTCTCACTCTCTGTAGGATCTATGACCAGAGGAAGATTAACGAGAACGATAACAATGGCGTACTGAAAAAGTTTTGTCCTTCACATTTGGTTTCCAGTGAGTCCAAAACCAACATAACCTGCCTTGTGTACAGTCACGATGGCACAGGTAAATCAATGAAAACACGATTAGAAACATTTAAATGATCAAATTCATTAAAAAAAACTTACAATGCATTTTCCCTGTCACAAGCACATGTGATATCCCTGTGGCAGGATTTTATTTTCTTGTTATTTCCATAATCCAGTTTCAAACTTGAATTTGATTGTCCTTGTCCTGTAATTTCTCTTTCGGTTATGAGCATATCTTATCTTATTTATTTAAAATAACAAGGCCTGTACTTGATGCCTGACAGAATGACCTCTATCAAGATAAAACACTTCAATGTACAACCTGCTCTTGGAAAAACAAGATTGTTTGATTGTTTTTTTATTACTTTAAGATCCACCAACCTTCATTTATGACATTAGAATAAATTAATGAAAAGACTGTGTGATCCTTTCCTCTGTCCAGAGCTCCTGGTCAGTTACAACGATGAGGACATCTACCTGTTTGATGCCAACCACAGCGACGGGGCCGACTATCGCAGGAGATACAAGGGACACCGCAACAACGCCACAGGTGTTCATCACATCTAGTCTGCTAGAAATCTAATTTAGTCTGATCTAGTTGAATTTCACAAACATTTGCCTGTCAGCTGGACGTTATTCTTCTTTCATGACCCTCTCCCATCATCACTTCTTCCTAACAGTGAAGGGGGTGAACTTCTACGGGCCGAGCAGCGAGTTCGTGGTCAGTGGCAGCGACTGCGGACACATCTACCTGTGGGACAAGAATTCTGCACGAATCGTCCAGTTCATGGAGGGAGACCGAGGAGGAGTGGTCAGTCAAAGAGAGACAGATGATATAATATTGAAATTGGGGAAACACATCTTCCTGCTTCCTGCTTCGTTATTTCCTGCTCAGACATTTAACTTCTTCTCTCTCTTCTCAACAAACACAGGTGAACTGTTTGGAGCCTCATCCCCATTTGCCTGGTATGGCCACCAGTGGGTTAGACCACGACATCAAACTGTGGGCCCCCACGGCGGAAAGTCCCACAGGACTCAAGGGTCTAAAGGAGGTATTTTCCTGTCTTCTATTCTGTTACTGTGTTGGTTACCATAACATTTTACCCACTTCTTTCTAGTGGCATAGGGACACAGTGTTGTCTGTGTCATTTGTTTATATCTAATACTCATGTTGATGTGGAACACGCAGAGTCTTGTTTATGACATTGAAACACCTCTAATCAAGGATTGATTGTGTTTTGCCAAGGTGATGAAGAAGAACAAGCGGGAGCGCGATGAAGACAGCGTGCGCCACGGCGACCAGTACGACACCCAGCTGCTGTGGTTCCTAATGAGACACATGAGGAACAGACGGCCCACGAGGGTGAGCTGAAGGAGATGAAATGTCCAAGGCAGGGTCCAACAAAGGGATCACAGTAGTTGCGTTATGGGAGATGTAGTGTTTTCGAGAGTAAAGGTTAAGATTTTGCAGGTTTTACAGCTTTATTTTGGATAAATCGTGATTTATTTAGTTTTTCTTTTTGCCTGTCCCTTAACTTAAACTTCTTCCTCGTGTCTTATTGGCTACACTGCTTCCAAAATGTCTGGTGGTACTGCTCCGATTTGTCCGTGTCCATAAGCTTTGAGAAGACGTGCATAGATACAGTTTCCTCATCTAATGTTGAGTATTCATGAGCTTTAATAGTTGTAATATTCACTCTTCCTCTTTGTCTTGATGCAGACTCGTCGTGAAGGTGCAGATCCAGACTCAGACGAGTCCTGGAGCTCTCCAGATTCCTCTGATGAAGAGGAGGGAGGTCCAGACCATGTCCAGTGCATGTCCTCCTGAGCCACACGCGCGCGCGCACACACACACACACACACACACATATACATACATACAGACACACACATACAGACACACACACACATATTCTTTATTGCCCTTGAATTGATGCACAAAGGCAAGCACTATTGACACACTGGCACACTCAAACACTGACGAGCCACAGAGCCACAGACTTTGGGTGTTTTTGTTTTACACACTCTCACACAGACAAACATTTACATTTACCTAAATATGCTGTCGAAGCAGTGACAGATGTGTTGACGCCTGGTTTCCCAGCAGTTCAGAGTGTGCGCCGAGCGACCTCGGTCGGCATGCACACCTCCTGAATCCAAATTTTTGAGAATTTGTAACGAAGAGGTTTAGAGATTGCTCACGTCCCTATAAACCACTCGGAGGCCCCGGCTTGTCCATACATCATCAATCTGCTCCTGTCAGCCCCAGAACTATGTAACCGTGCGTGTTTGGCAACAAGCACCTCCAACTTCACGCACCTGCTAGTAAGCCACACATCACCAGCACACAATCCCTCCTCTCTTAGGCTTTTTCTTTGCTTTCAGTGTTGATGATGAAGAGGGATTCTGCAGAGAGGAAGAGTGTAGGCTCGCACCCTCAAACCATCCCCGAAATGTGACTTCCTTTACTGTTTGAACTTTGAGAGAGGGAAAACCCCCCCGGTGGCCCTCACTGCAGCGCCCCAGACTCAAACTGGTTTCTGGTCTGGAGCTTGGAGCAGTTAATCGCATATGTCCCACGTTTGCTACCAGAGGACGGCTAAATCTCGTAATGCTGCGTCCCCCTACATGCCGCCCTCAGCTGCTCCCTCCCCTCCTCACCCCGTTGCCCCTTAGTCCCCCCACTACTGACTGCACTACGAATCAGGGATGCTCTAGTTTGAGACGTCGACAAAACATGCACTGAGGGTTTAATTTTTTTTGGAGAGGGTGGGGGCTGTTGCCTTGTATCTCATTTGAAAATTTACAGTGAGGTTAATTCTTTTTAGTTTATTTTTGAGGGGGTATTTTGCACTTTGGCATTTCTTGACTGAGGAAGAGGAGTTTCCTCTTTGCTTCCACCAGCCTCTCCTCCTCCTCTTCTTCTTCCCACTCACTCTCCATCCCGACACCCGTGTTTGACAGCAAATCTTAAGTTCCACTATCTCGCTGAGCATGACAACGGAGAAGTAGCCGGCGTTCAGCATGTGCATAAGAAACCAAGGACTGGGTTTGGGCCGACCTGGATCAATCGCAATTGAAACACTGCCGACGAGCCAGTTGAGACTGGAGTGAAAATGGACTCTTTAAAATCCGGCTGTGGTGCCAAACGTCTCCGATCAATTGCAGAGTGATATTTTTTTCAGAGAAATTTGCGAGTGGAAACTTCAATCTGTGCCGTTACTACCATCGGCTCGAAGAGGGGGGGGGGCAGGGGTCGGCAGGGTCGATATGCTTGCCAGTCATTTGTTGTGTGAGAGCGATAAAGTCCAGCTTTTCTCATTTTCTATGAGAACTCTAGCTAGTTGAATTTATATGTACATATATAAATATATATTAAAACTGTAAAGAAAAAAAAATACTTTAGCAAATGCTGTTTGACTTCAAAGAAGAAACAAAGTTGAATCATTTGATTGGTATTGATGCAGAGGTTTATATTCTTTATGAGGACAAAGTACTTTTAAATTCCAGAGAAAACAAAAAGACTTGAGGCACCGTGTTTTCCCTAAACGAATCCTCGTCTGTTGATGAACAGAGTCATTGTCAATTCTAGTATTGAAGTTTTGATTCTCTTTCTCATCCCCCCCTCCCCCACCAAGAAAAAACAGTATTTTCCTTTCTATATCTTAATCCATCATTTGAGACAGTTCCATCCAGAATTTTCCCACAGGCTATTTTTGGCATCTTGTATACATAATGAGGCTTTTGATGGACATTTTCTTCCACCACTGCCTAATATTGCATTCAACCAGTTCAGTTGGAAATATGTACGATTCGTGCAATAAACAAAAAGACAGTGCTCTTGATGTCGCAGTCGTCTCGTGGTCTCGTTCTTTCCATTTCACTGCACTTATTCAGTTATTGTTTGACGAATGTGGTCGAGTTTCCTGCTCTTTAACTGTCGAGACTTTTATCAATTTTCAGATATAGTTAAGTGCTGAGTCTGAACTAATTGTTTTTTAAGGATGAACTAAAAAGTTAAATCTCAGTGGAGCACATTCCTCCAACAGTCCCCCTTAAATCAATCAGGCTGCACCAAAGTGCACTCTCATAAATATCAGTCAGTAACATGGAGCCATTGTTAATTGTTTAAAATGTTTCCTTTAACTTAATGTTCGGATGACCTCTCACATTACTTTTTGATTGTGAAAAAAGTTTAGTAAAATTTAAAATTAAGACAGTTCCCTTCATTTATGATGGAAACATTTTCTACATTCATGGACAAAAACCTGACACGTGATTTCCTTATGAAGTTTTTATTCAACAAGTCTCCGAGTGAAAACTCAAACTCAAGTTGGCAGTGACCAACAACTGTAACCAGTCACAACCAAACACACTCAATAAACTGATAAAGGACAGCCTCGTTTCACATGGACAAAACTGACAAAACACGTGATCTGAACATTTTATGTGGTGCATTTCCTAGATTCACAACCTGGACTGATGAACACAATTTCCCTGGATGAACAAAACCAGATCAGAGAAAAAACACAAGTCGGACACCTGTGAACTGAAGAGATCTCTAAGACATATTTTCCTGCCTGCTACTTTAAACAATGTCGGCCATTTCTTCCATTCCATCCAAAATGTTTAAGGAAATCACAAGGATATCATTTAAGCAGATGTCATTAAAGTATGAAACCATAAAGCAGAATAAACAGCTGTTTACAACTCATCCAAATCAACAAAACTCAAACATTACAGTGATATTATTTTGTGGTACAAATCAAACCAGTATCTTTGAGCTGCTGATCCGTGCAGTCGGCTGGTTTCAATAATCCCGAACACAAGAGGCGAGTCTTTCTCACTCTGGAATCCTCGTGTACGTAGGAGACGTGAGCTAGCGTGTCGAATACAATCCTCCTGGACATAGTGCATAAATATTAAAAGAGGCACTATCACGGGCTTTCGCTTGTTATCTCATGTAAACCAATGTGTTCACTTCACACTGATAAGAATCCAAAAAGGCACAGAAGCCACAAGTGTCAGCTGGTTATTCTTTGTACTCCAGAAACTGCTGCAGTCTTTTCCGGTGCTCAGCCGACATCTGAACAGCACTGAGGATTTAACAAAGAAATGAGAAATCAATACATGTCATTTCTCCCATTGGAGAAAGTCACATTTTTTAAAAACAGGCCTTACTTTAAGTGGTCTCCAAACGTGGTTGTTATCCTGTAGATGGACGTCTTGAGTGTGGCCCTGAGAGCAAAGCGCAGTGTTTTGTAATTGGAGTCTCCCATGCTGCTGCTCGACCTGAGGGGTTTACTGGAGGCGTGAGGAAGCTTGAAGTGACGGTCTACAGCCTGGGGAGGAAGAGCAGGACACAACAGTTATAATAATAATAACTATTTGTATAGCACTTAAACTTGTCAGTGTGCAAACAATTCAGGAAGTAAAAACCCATTTGTTTTTGCTTCCTGAACATGTTGCTTCAGGAGCTGCAGGAGCCATTTTTATGGCAGGATGTATGCAGTACACTGAATTGGTCAGTAGGTGTCATCATTGTGCTTTGTGTTATTTGTCACATAGGTAGGGACACGTGCACATTATTTAAAGGGGACATAGCATGCCCATTTTACCACAAGTTGATATGGTTCCTTGGGGTCTTAATGAAATGTCTGTAACATACTTTGGTCAAAATACCACAAGGATTATATAAAACAGCACCCTTTTTACCCTGTATAAAACAGCCCTCCACAGAGTGACCTGTTTTGAGTGCCTGTTCCTTTAAATGCTAATGAGCCAGCTCCCAGCTCCCAGCTCCCAGCTCTCACCTCCTCCCCCATAATTTTAAACGATATAAATTATCAAATATGCATCCCATACTTTGTATTCCCCTTCTGTTGTCCTGGAGTTTTAATTTTCCCAATCACATAATTAAATGTCCCCCTCTGCCCATCCACTACAAGCACACAAGCAGACAGACAGAGAGAGAAAGAGAGGGGTGGGGGGCTATGAAGACCATCATTTACCCCGAACCCCGACATTTAACGGGTACAACAACAAGCGGAGAAAGCAGAATCGCGGGCTGACCTTATATGTACAGTCTATGGGGCTGACCAGCGCGGAGAAATGCGCGTCCCGTGTAAACAGCCAGGCGGCTGCATGTGGGAACGCGGTGTAAACCGGCGTAACGAGTGTGGGGGCCAAGGCCATGTAGGGAGACTTCCAGTGTATTGTGACGACACAGTACACAGGAAGCTCATTCCAGTCACTCAAGCATGATGTTTCTGACTTAGAGGAACCATAACAAAACGCGCAAGTGTTTTTTTTCCCCAGAGTTTTGGGGTTGGTAGACATGCCAGATACCCAAATTAACGTGTAGAAGCACTAACAAAGGGGAATTTTCATGATATGTCCCCTTTAAATTACATGTGGGTGCATGGGAAACCAATTTACCTCTTGCAGGACCAGCATGCAGCCGAGAATGCTGGGTAACGTGGTCTGTACAACCCCAAACTGGTCCTCTGAGAAGGAGGCTTGAACCAGATAAGACAGACCTGGAGGAGGACATCAGGACATAATGAGTGTGTTTGAGTTACGAAAGCTGCATCCACATCAAGTGAAAGAAGTGAAGAAGCTCGTCCTACCTTCTAAAGCCCAGATGTGAGCCTGGCTGTCAGCGAAGAGAGCCTGACTGGAGGCCTCCGGAAGCTGCAAGACACAGTGTTAGTGAGCAGGAGATTTTTAATTGACGATCGTAGATTCAGACTTGGGAAGGAGCAAAGTTACTAGTTACCTCAGCCAAGGTGGATATTTATTTACCCCCGTCTGTTTGTATGCAAGATTACACAAAACATACTGCACGAATTTCCGTGAAATTTAGTGGAAGGATGTGTTATTGGTCAGGGAAGAGCCTCTTAAATTCAAGGGCAGACCCAGGGATTTTTTTCACTTTCTTTTTCATTGCGAAATCGGGCATTTGTCAATATTTACCTTGATTCCTCATCGGATAATTCATGGAAAAATCAGGCACATTAGGAGACAACATTTTTATGAGTGTATAAAATTTGATGTAGATCCAAATAAAAATTTGCATCCAGTGGATTTAACTGTGGTTTAATAGGGAGGCTGTTGGGCCTTGGCGGAGGTATGTGCTCTACTGAGTGTCGTGCTAGTTCTACATGATTTGACTACAACATACATGCATGATTAAAGGAAGATACAGAAACATCAAAGAAAACAGGCACACCAACTAGTTTCTACATAAAAAAGGAAAACATGCAAGTGCAATGTGATACGATCACAAAAATAAGATTTCTCAACATTTAAGGAAATACAAACACCACTTTTAACAACACCATCACATTTAAAGTAATTAGTGAGGCTCGCTGTTACAGCTAGATGTGTGACAGGGAGCTACATTAGTAATGCATGAGATGATTAGGCCTAACCAGGAATTAAAATGGGTGAAATGTGCAGGGTG
Organism: Hippoglossus stenolepis; assembly: GCF_022539355.2. Classification (NCBI taxonomy): domain Eukaryota; kingdom Metazoa; phylum Chordata; class Actinopteri; order Pleuronectiformes; family Pleuronectidae; genus Hippoglossus; species Hippoglossus stenolepis. The sequence continues at coordinate 19,325,655 of NC_061493.1, read as the reverse complement.
GAATTGTTAAAATTAAATTAAGAACAAGAATTACTGTGCAGGAAGCTCCTCAAGAGAAAGCATGCACAGGCAACACATCCTTACCTTGTTAAACAAATACATTATCAGCACCCGCTTTGCCAAGAAATGTTTAACCTGAATGGGACAATTAAGCGAAGAGTTGTTTTGGTATCAGAAGAAGAAGCCGACACGAGAAGCACAAATCATGGATTTTCACACCAAACAATGATCGTTGAGTCACAGCCCCGTCTCATCTCTGAAGCTATAGACTGTAAATAAAGATGGACGACATGACAGCTCCTCAAAAGTGAAGCCAAATCGTATGGATCGCCTCCTGTTGGCTGGCTACAGAATAGGTCATTAACCCTGCCTTCACCATAAAATCCAAGTGCACATCAAATACATTTTTCTCAAATAAGGTTTGTCATTTTAGGTCTAATCTCACTGATGTATGTCCAGATGTTAATTTCCAGTAAGTTTGGTTTTAATGAGTTATTTGATGCCATGAAACCAAGGTTGAAACATCCTGATTGACAGCAGTGACTGACCTATGATTGGTCGAGTGTGTGTATCCTTAGGATTTAGATACTACAGCTCCACACCACAATCACTTCTGCAAAAACTCCAAAAGTGCAAAATGGCGGCACCTGTATCCAACAGGAGGAAGAGGAGACACGTCGTCCATCTTTATTAACATTCTATGTTTAAATAAAAACTGCATGTCCGCCACTGGGACAAAAGGGATTAGTGTGATTCAGATATGAATGAGGAAAAGAGTATATGGGTCAAATGGAGGTCTGTCTTTTGACTCTCCCAGGGTTGATAACTGTTAAGTGTGAAAAGCCTTATGTCAGAAGCAAAGTGTTGAACAGAAAAACAATTATGTCATAAAACCGATTAGAAACACGGCTGAAGTACCTGTTCTTTTCTGTTCTGGAGGAACTGAGCCAGTAGACTTGGTTTAGAGGGTTCCTGCTGGGGACTGGGGACTGAGGCAGGAGATGGTGGTGGGGGGCTGCCATTGACCTGTGCATCTAAACCAACACAGAGGATTAAACCACACATGAGAACGAGGAAGCTGGACTCAGATAGACATCAATCATCCATCTACTACTGAACTGACGCAATGATCCCCTGAGGAACTGACAACATGCCACCATTCAAGAAGCTCAAAACCTGTGGCTGAAATTAACTAATCAATTTAAATTTATTTACGCTGAAAATGTATACACAAAAAGATGACCTAACATTGAGAGTTTCAGATCTGTGCAGAACAGATACAATGAGGTGAATGTGTCACTTCTAGACTGAAATCTCCTTAGTATCATTATGTCATATGAGCCCCCTCTCACCTGTGGAGGTGGACCAGAGTTTTGGCCCCCTCCTCATGATGTGCGGGCTCTGCACCGAGCCGTGCCACGGTGAGCATTGTTCTACTGGAGCAGTGAGGCGCCGCAGGGCCGGAGAGGCGAAGGGGCTGTCCAGGTCGGGAGTGAAAGGTGCCGTCAGAGGACTCTGCGGGCCTCCGACAATGGAGCGGGCAAAGACTGATGCTGGAGTTTTCATCAGCAGATTGGGCCTTGGGGACATGAAATCCTCTGAACCTGAGGTTACTTGTATGAGAAATAAAAGGACAGAGATCATTTAGATACATTTTTCACACATTGTTTAGGATTAAAAAATCCTCAAGATAATAGATGGTCTATGACTATATCCTAATTTGTATTCACGACAAACGCTATTAAAATATATGTACTGGTGCTGTACTACAACATAAAATACATATACTATATCGGGCTCTTTACAAATCAACCAGCACCCACCTGATGTCTCAGATGAAGTCTTCCTCTCACTACCAGTAGACAGTGACTTGGCCCTGCCATTGGTTGCTACAGTGTCATGATAGGCGACAAGTCTCTGGGTCAGATCAGCCAGCAGCGACAGACACTCCCGACTGATGGCGTTCCAGTTGTGAGGATGGCCACCTGAGAAAGACGAATGAAACTATATAGTGAATACAGTTTGCTTCTGTTGCAGACAAGGACCTCTCCCCAGATGATATAACAGACCTGGCTGACTCAGACTGAAGACCTCATAGCGCCGTGATGGGGAGTGTTGAGACAGCAGAGCCAAGTCCTGCAGAGCCAAGAACTAAAGTTGGGGAGGGACAAGCGATAAATCATATATTAAGTCATCAGTAAGCACATCAGAAAGAGTAAACCTGAGATAATCTATGTGTGTGTTTTACCTACCTTTAATATTATTGGCTGCTGGTCTGTCACAACTTTGGGTAGACACTGGTGGGCATCTTCAGTAAAAGAAGACTGCACGGGAAAACTGTACACCTGTAGATAAGAAACCGTTCAAATAACTTATGGCTTCTCAAGTCTTTTTTTTTTTACTGATGAGACTTTTACCAATAACATACACATAACCCTTGGACGTTCAAAGCAATGACACACTGCCCCCTAGTGTCATAATTTAAGGCAAACAAGAGAAGTCTGCCTTGCATCTCAGCATCTCACTATTATCATGAATTGGCAAAACTGCAGTGCTCTCCTTTATGGGGATCACAGGCATGTTAAGCAACAAGTGCAAAGTCAAAAAATGTTGATCAGTTTAGAAATTACACAAAAATACAACAGAAAGAATGAACATTTTACAAAAGCATGCAAATTCTTGATTCAATATTAAGTGGATGTATAAAAGAAACATACCTCAGTGACAAAGATCCTAAAGAGCAGCAGTGTGATGTACCATGTAAAGAGGAGGAAGGTGGCACTGATCCACAGTTGGTAGAGCAGGGAGAGGTCCAACAGGCCTGCTATGCTGTCAAGAGGGTGGATGGAGCTGGAGGTCGCACACAAACACATCCATGTAATTTAGTTCATCAGTCCACAGAATGTTTTTGTGGAATCATATATATTAAAAAAAATCTAAAAACTACTGACCTGTTCAAATGAAGATTCAGTGTTTTACAGATCCATACTCTTGGAATGTATCCTGTTAGAATTCAATTAAAATATTTTATTCCTCTAATCAGTAACTTTATGTAGAAAAGGACAAAAGCAAATGAGAAACAGAGCTCAAGTGCAATAACTGAACAATGAATAAAAGTCTATTTGAACCTGAAAGCTTGAACTCATCGAGCAGTTTGATGCAGGACGTAGGAGCTTTGTGTTACTTCTTTGTAAACAGAGGTCACTCACCCAAAAAGAAATACACAACAATGAAGTTCCTGACAGAGTAAAGTGCTTGAGTGGCGCTGCATTTCACCACCAGAGGCAGCGATCCCTTGAAGCGGAGGTATTTGTATTGCTGAGGAAATAACAGAAGGTGAGCGTGAACAACAATAACTGAGTGGAACTCCAAATAGGACACTGATTTTTGTTTGCATTATAAAATAATAATATGATGTATAACTACGTGCAAACTGTCACAGTACTTGCATCTAAGCGTTTCCAGAAAAGAAAATATCCCTCACCTGAACAGTGTGGAAGGAGACATAGTTCATGTTATGGATCACACCCAATAGACTGTGAGACAATCCAACGAAGGCTCCAGCCAGCAGAAAGACGAGGTGATACTCATTCAGACACATCTGAGGGGGACTGTCAGTGTTGAACACACATTGAGGCAGTTAGAACATAGCTGATGCATGTCAAACTCAACGTGATCGTTTCGCATAGTGGCCACTTACCCTTCACTCTGCATACACGTGTAACCGAGTTTCTCATATCTGCCCCCGATGGTGACAGCACAAGACCAGGCCACAACTATTCCCATGATGCAGTGGGCCAAGGAGTTCAAAATCTGACGAGGGTGAAGCAGTTGTCCCAGCATGGCGATTTTTGAGCATGCGATGGTTGGGATGACTGAAGAGAGACGGAGAAAAATAATGTAAACAAACTACAAAAATGGTATTTCTAGAAGATCTTGGGGATACCATTACTACTGATAGACATTCTGAATTGTTTTTAACAATTAGTTCCACAAAAACTGATAATATTCATGTTTATGTTAATGCATATTCTATAACCTGATGTCTACGCCACGCCACTCACCTGTATAATACTCCAGGTTCAGGAAGCCCACCATGAGGATCACTCCACACAGCAGGATGAAGGAGAAGATGGCACTCGCACTCGTGAGTAAGGAGAAGCATTCTGCGGGTAGAGAGAGAAGTGTCAGCTTCACACACAGTTTCATACACAAGCTCTTGGTCAGATCTCTTTAAATGAACAGACCTGATAACGTGTGGATGGGGTGAAGAAGACTGAACCTGCTGAGGATTACAAAAACCGCCGTGATGGGAGGCAACAACAGGACAGCCCAGGCAATACTGGCCGCAGCTCTCCAGCAAATCACCTTAACAGAGCAGACAGTCATTATTATGCATTACAAAATACACGAGCATTAAAATCACCTTAACGGGACAGAAACGTTCATATGACATAAAACTGATGAAATATTTGACTTTTCTTTTTTTTAACCAAAATGCCTTAATCAGATGCACAATCAACTCCTCTAAGTGAGTGATTTTTAAAAGTTATATTACCAGCTTAAATACATTTATACTGACAGAAAGAACTACATTGATTACAATCTACGACATGAGGTAAAAATAATGCAGTCATCATAAGGATAATTGCAAACAATCATTTCATAATAAACCTGCACACCGTCCCAGTGTAACATCCAAATAGAAACAAGGATAATTATAAATACGCTTCCAAACACATAAATACATCAGATGAAGTTTTCATTGGCTATGAATGTGATTATTCGGTCACAAAAGCATTAAATAAAGACCTTAACATCACCAGGGACACACAATGAAGTGTGTGCAAGTTGTGAGTGTTTGACAAAGCAACACAAACTGAGCGATGCAGCTTTAACAGGCTGTGAAACCACTTCTAACACAATGAAACCTCACCTGTGTATAACGTTATTTGTTAATAAATATTAAAAAACACACATTATTGAGCTGTTTTCGTTCGGAGTACCACTGTTAGCCTGTTAGCTACGCTCGCGTAAACTAGCATAAACACAGATGCTACTTTAGCTAGCACAAGCGAGAGACGTTTTCTTTTCCCTTTCTCAGAGAGGAACTGTTTCCCGGAGACGAAGCACTCACCTTCCGGATGAACCAGCAGCTCTGCTCCGTGGAAAACATGTCGCCGGGATGAAGAAACGAGCCGAGCGGTGGTTTTTACCCGAGTCCGGTTCTCCTGCTGTCAAACTGCGGCTCCGCTCGGTTTCTCATATCGCGCCACATGCACTCAAAAGACCTGCGAAGGACCCGCGCTCGTAGCTGCCCACCTCCCTGCCTGTTGCCAGCTTCACACACACCTACACGAATCTACTGAAAATCTGCTCAACAACAACAACAACAATTATAATAAAAATAATAATGATAATATAGTAGATTCAAACTGTTTGGCCCATGTAAACGGAAAAGAGTAAGGTCATAAGGTCAACTTTAAACATTTGAGCGATAAATACTGGTATAACACTGTCACAAGATCAATTTACACACTGCACCAGGAGCCGTCAACCATGTTTTAATTGTTAAAGTTATATCTTTGTTTTCCCGTCTTAAACATTAGTCCAGATAATTATGAATTAAGCTATTTGCTTCAATTTCTAAAAAGCAGAGTGTTAGTGGTTATGTCTCTTTCAGTTCTGAATCCCTTTCGTGTCATCGTACACGAAAGATTTCTTGTCATGATGATAGCCGCTCGCATAAGTTGGGAAAGTGTGTTTATCGTAAAGAGTCTTTTTGTCGTTGTCCCGGGTGAACGGCTTGGTCTCGAAGGCGTTGACCGGGAGCTTTTGGGATGAGCTGATGGACATGTCGGTTTGCATTGCTTTGTGGACAAATGGTTTCTGCACGGGCCTTTGTGCGATCGCCGGCAGGGCCAGCTGCTCCCTCTGCGCCTTCTTGTCTTCCCACAGCTTCAGCAGACGCCGCTGATTGTTGGTCATGTCCTTGAGGTTCTGCTGCAGCGACTGGACCTGGTCTTCCAACAGAGTTTTAGAAGTGACCGTATTCGCCAACTCTGATGTCAAATCGTCGATGGTCAGGCTCAGCTTCCCGGCCTTCTCCACCAAGGAGCTGCAGTCGTGCTCCTTCTCGTGCAGGTCATTGATTATGTCCTTCGTGGTCTTGCCATTGAACTTGGGGCTGCACTCAAGTCCAATTTCAGTGCGAAGAGCCTTCACTTGTTTCCTCAGCTCCTTGTTGTCCACGGTCAAGGTCTTCAGTTTCTGCTTCACAGCCTCGGTAGAGCGCATCCTTGACTCGTACTGTCGCAGCTTCTCCCTGAGAGTGCTCTCCCTGTGCATGGCGTCGTCTCTTTCCTTGCTGCATTTCTCCAAAAGTTTTAAAGTCTCAAATTTGGACACTTTTTCTCCTTTCCCATTTGAGGAGGACATCCCACAGAAAGGTTTCCTAATCACAATGTAAAAAAAGAAAAAAAAAAATAAATAATCTTTTAATAATAATATATTTATTCTTGAAAGCGGTTTAAATAGTCCGTGAGAATTGGGGGAATAAATCCACAAGCACGAGCAGCTGCCTGCAGGTCTTGGACTGACGCGGATGACATTCCTCTTGGAGGGTTATCTGCTTGACAGTCAGCTCCAGTGTAACACTAAGCTGGGGCTAGAATGACCATTAATTAGGGCGCCACCATCCTTTTGACACCGTTTCAAGTGACACAAAGTTTTTTTCTGTTTTTCCAAATTAAACAAAAAAACTTGCCCTTGTTAATCAATGGATTTATTAACCACGGTTTAAACCTAAGTCCTCTGCATGTAAGGTGCTGACCACACAGAGTTTACCTGTAGAAACTGGCTTTGCATGCATAAGTAACATTTTCCACTGCAGGTGATCTGCGACACAGTAGATTCTCTCCATTCACTCGACCACGCGACAGATAAGATGGATGAGTTGCAAGGAACAAACAGCAGCGGCAGCCAAATGTCTACTTTTTAAGTTAGACGCTCTCTTTGACATGTTAAAGTTAAACCTATTAGTTACAATCTCTCCCTTAAATATTTAAAATGTCCAACTGTTGAAAAGTACTGGCAGCCTGTAATGCTGTCAGGAGCTGGGCAGAGAAGAGTCATGTTGCCGACATGGGGAGGGTGTGCGACATAAAACGTGACTTTAGGTTCACTGGAAGAAAATAGCAAACAAAGTCTTCTCTGATATTTTAAGCATTAATATAATGCAAGTATCCACAGTCCCTACACATTCTTATAAGGATGTAAACTCATTGTTATTACAGAGGGTAAATTTGTTACTGGGGAACTAAATGACAAAACACTAAAGTGATAGTGAACATCTTTGACTGTTTGCAAAGTGATTTGCTCTGTTCAAATGGCAAAAAGCATTGGATAATTTGTAAAATGTGACTATAGTAGACTATATCTTATTCCCTGTTTCCAGTCCTTATGCTAAACTAGTTTATTGGTGAGCAAAAGACAATTTTACAATTTCGTGGACAATAAAATTCTTATTTACAATTACATGAAAGTAGCATAAATTTTCATAACAAGAAAGTGACTAATTATATTTCTTAAACTGTTGAACTACTTATTGAATATGGGCAAAGCCGGCATGCAAATAATCAGTTAATATAGTTTAATGAATGATGGAAACTCGCCTCCAAGTGAACTGGGAATTAATTATCGTCATAACACTGACAAATTCATTGAGGAAAATTGTGTCCCAAAAAGATCATGTTTGATTTTATTACCCTTGAAATACACATTCAATTTCATACATTTCATCACAAACAGTGAAGAAAAAAAAAAATAATTAATTACAAAAATAGTTACATGTGTTGTAAATTACTTGGAAATTTAGGATTGGTCTTTGGCCTTCGTTTAGATCACTTATGGTTATGTCAGGGGAAATTACAACAACTTGGTACATAATAAGTCCGACCCTTGGAAGTTATGTTGTTCATAGAGAAAGTTCTGTACACATACACACTAACTTAATCTCATTGTAGAAAGGTGCAGTTACATTACTGCAAATACCTAAATATTTCAACTACATACTACAAGAGATCCCGTGGTGTGTAACATTATAGCCCATTTATCTTTCAAGACAATTAGAACCCATCCCATGAGAAACAACATACTTGTAGCAGTGTTAATTTTCAAAAGTCACGCAGTTGAACCGAGGATACACACAGGGTTTAAAGGTCTTGAGCCAGAATGTTCCAGTGCAGGTGAAATCCAGACGACCAATGACTTCATCACCTCAGCAACCCGATTCTCACTAATAAGGCAACAGGAGAACCTGCCATTTAAAAAGAAAAAGAATAACACATGCTATGGGAAGGAAAATCATGTACAGGAAGTCCGGTGTCAGATGTTCAGCTCCAGCAGATCAAAATAACACGAGCCGACGCTTCTAAATTAGGCCAACAACGTAGAGCTGCTAATGTAGGTGGTAAATATTCTTGACACATTAAAGTTGCCAAGAGAGAGCAGAAGGTTGAGAATTATTCAATTCAATTTTATTTGTATAGAGCCAAATCATAATAGAAATCATCTCAAGGCATTTTACAAAGAAGGTCAAGGCCTTAAAATGTATAGAGAAACCCAACGGTTTCCACAATGAGCAGCACTGTGGCGACTGTGGAGAGAAAAAACTCCCTCGTTAACTGGAAGAATCCTCAGAACCAGACTCATGTGGGCGGCATCTGCCTCGACCGGTTGGGGTGAACAGAGAAAAATGGGGAGGAGAGGAGAGATGGGTGGAAATGAGGGGAAAGAAGAGAGAGAGAGATAGGGGGGAGGGGGAGGAGAGAGAGACTAGGAACAGTTGTGTACCATCAGGTTTCAGCCCTGACAGACTGAATCATGACCTACATGTCTTGTGTTATTAGTGTTTTTGTACAAATGGTTCATGGCTTTAAAAGATTCTGTGTCAGTATTATTTACCTTCACACGATCGAAGGCATTCATGTTAAAGACGATGTCTTGTTCACCACTGTTGCAGCAGGAATGTCAACGGGTAGCGCTGGTTCTGGTCGGCTGAAGAAATAAGCCTGAAAAACCAAACAAATAACGAAAAATGGGTAAAAGAACCTGGCAAAGGGGCAATTACAAAACTAGGAGAAACATCCCATCAATCAGAAGCTCAAGCTGAAGTGTCTGAGAGTAACTGTGCAGCAAATGTTCAGTGTTTGAGGAGAAGAACGCTGCATTTCTACTATGCATTCATCTTGGTCAGACACAGCTTGGAGACTAATTACATGAATGTGAGCAGAGATATGACACCGCTGCAGCCCTGACCTTAAGAAGTGCACTAACAGCCCGCTGTCACACTCGTTAGCAAATGCAGTCACAGTTTCCGATGAAGAGAGTCTGACTCGTGTGAGTTAACTTGACACTATCAGGTACAGTCGTTTCCAAGAAGCACACAGGGACAGACACGCACAATTGCTGGAGTGACATAGAGGGGCTGGTTCAAAGCTTGGCCACGCTACTGAGATCACTAAGGACAAACAGGAGTAGGTCAATCAGTTATCTACACCGCGATGAACAGTTGTATCTTATTTCCCCAAACAGATACATTTTCCATATCTCTCCAATTTGTAATTAATCCACATGGAAAAGTTATGTAGAATCAGAGCTGGAGGAAATTTACCTTACAACCAACAGCAAGCAGGATGTTGAACAACACAACGGCTGACAAGATGGCCACGATAACTTTGGGGTGGTCCTCCCTGACGGCAGGCCAGAGCGTCATCACCAGCACTGAGCCGGAGAGGCAGAGAGCCACCACAATGGTGCACCACCTCAGCCATTCAAATGGGAGAATCCATAAGACCTTATTGAGGAAACAAAAGTGAATTATATTGTGTGTACATGCCCCATTTAATAATAAGTACTCCAAGCTTTTCTTCTACTTTCTTCTTCTTTAACTGTAAAGATATTTAATGTGTAGCAAAAAAAATGAAAATTGATTCTGAAAGTTGTTCATGTCTTACCACTGCAGGTATGTAAATTGAAAGTGAGTATCCGTACACACAGATGATCTCCATGAAGGAGTATGACACCAAGTTCATGATCTTGTTGTTTCTCCATAGCAGGAAACCCCAGAGGGCAAGAGGCACCAACCAGGCATAGGTGAAGATCGCTGTTGCAGCAATGGTCACTGGAAAACACACAATATTTAAAACTAGAAGAGTTTGTAAGAAGAATTTAGAGGAGAGTGTCCTGTTACTGGCAAGCTCAGCAAGTGAGCCATGACTCTAAAAGAGCCATGAATACCTTTTCGAAACTCAGGGGTGTATTTGTAGTTTGGTTTGCCTAAGTGCATCAGAAAGTTGGATATATTTCCACTGATGGCAATGGCAAACACAAGGGTAGTGCAAATCCAGAACGGTCCTGAAAGCACAGATATAAATCATTAGATCTTCAGTTTACATGCACATTTGGGCAACCTCTTATCACAGCATGAAGAGTGCTCACCATAAAGATCAGGATTTCTTCGAAGGTGGACCTGAACAAAGTTCTTTCCAGGCCATGGCAGCACTGATCCGATGATTCTTTCCTTCACCTGAAAGAAAAGTTATTACCTAAGTAGATTGACAACTTGCATTTGTTCTGATGCCCATGATAATGTTGTCATAAGGGTTAAAAGTCTTTAGAATAAGGTTGTGATTTCATTACATGATGGGTCTCGACGTCAAAGAATTTCTGGTAGTACTCAAAAGTCCAGAAAGGGGCACTTTTCTGTTGCCCAGAGAGAAGCTTCAATAGAAAACAGAGAACAATGAGACCAAAAGTTTACATTTTATGCAACAAGACTTGATTATTTAAAGTGTTCGTCTTGTGCAGACCTCTGTCTGGTCGTCATAGGGAAGTGTGTCCTCATCATCATCACCACTGGGATTTAAACCAGCAGCTCTTTTCTGCTTCTCAGGTTTGACGTCATCATCCTCAATGCTAATGGTGGTTGCATCTCTGTTGGCTTCTAACAGATTACCAGCTTCTTCAAATTCTAAATTCATGACATGGAAAAAATGGAAATTATTAATCGCGTGTTTTGATGGTTTCACTGTTGCTGCCGATACACCACAGCACAACACTGGGAGGTAGATGCGTTTTCAGAAGCAGCTACATTCAGCTAAACATCACGCCACTGGCTACCGGTTAAATGTCCAGTGTGTAAGATTTAGGGGAGGTGAGAGGTGTTCAGCTGCAACATGCAACTTCACCACTAGATGTCACTAAATTATACACGATGAACCTTTAAGACTCACTTCTATCGAATGGTCAATTTTTCTAACAATTTCTTATCATTCTATATCGTTATAATTTGTGAATCGTGCATCTTTTGTTATTGTAAAGCACTTTGTAACGTTGGTTTTGAAAGGTGCTACGTGAATAAAGTTACTATTATTACTTCTTCACCCCGGAGACCGTGGAGGACACTCACCCTGGAACTGAAAGGGGTCGTTTGCTGTCGCCATTTACACGGATTCACCCTCAAACTCCAGAGGCTCGTCTGTCAGGAAAGTTTGGCAACAACTTGATCTTAGAAAACTGTGGAGGAAAACAAACGTAAACCATTTTTTTTTGTTTTTTTTAGCTTCAAGGTTATTAATCATCCCCTTCACCGTCATGTGGATAAAACAGCTGAACTCAAAGAGGGATACGCGGGGAATCACGCACGTTAAATGTTAGCTAGCTAGTTTGCTAGCTAGCAAGTGCTCATTTGACAGCTCAACAACAACAACTCGCCAATTATCGCAACATCAGGAGCAGAACAAACTACGAGAGCCTCGGTTGCGTGCAGGAATCCAGATGTTAGTTTGGACTAGTTCCTTTAAACGAAGCCGGTTTTACCTGTTGATCTTCTAAACTCGTGAAATCATTGCACTTCTCTCGGCTCCAGGAAATTCGTATTCGTGTCATGTAAACAAGCCTGTTTCCTGCTACTGAACCTTTTCAAAATAAGAGTTCGACCCCTCTTTTATATTAAAATCATAAATGACTGTGTAATAATAATAATAATAATAATAACCCAGAAACAAGCATATTATATTAATTGAGTCATTCATTTATTTGTATTTAATTCGAACATGCAAATTATACAAACATTTAAATAAACTTAAACAAGTATTATTTACAAACAGTGATGAGGGAAAAAAAGGAGTGAGAAGTACAAACTTATTTAATCTCACCCCTTATCCACAAGTCATTAATTAATAATTAGCTTATACTTAACCAGCTTCCTATATACATCTATAAATATGTTGTTTACCTGTGCTCTATATTGTATATAATGTACAAAACATATATGTAATAATAAACACAATATAAATAATTCAAATAAGGCTATACATATATTTATACATAAATACAAACTCATACACCTATACACCCAAAATCAAAACTTGCTCATATTAAATATCATTTAAAAATAAATCCTCTTGTTCCTGGGGACCCCCACCTACATACCCCAAATCAGATATAAACACATTTGCATTGTTATTCATAAGGGACAATAAATATCAAGAGACCAAATAAAGAAACAGTTCCACTTAGAGATTGTTTATTATGAGTAGTTGGACTTTTAGTTTGAAGTTTGCCAGGCGGGCAGAAGTCTCTGAAGTTGCTGGGGGGGGGCTAACGACAGGATCTTGGAATACACGCAAATAGCTAACAAATAATGAAATAGTCAGTTTTTAACACGTAGGGGTCGATTCGTACGAAGTGTTAGCTTCAGTCGACTCTCCTGTCCGGTTGCTAGCAAGTGAGCATTTGTAGTTTTTTGTCCCTTTTCACGTGTTTAGCCGGTAGCTAGCTAGCTAAAGGTGCATGAGTGTGTGTTGTGTCCTCACTGTGGAAGTGACAGAATAATGGACGATGGCCCCGTCTACGTGCGAGAAAGGGGAAACCTCCGCCGGGTCAGTGACATCGTCCTGTCGCAGCCGAAGCCCGCGTCGTCCTGCAGGAGGACGAACCCGCTGGTGCTGAGGAAGGAGCATTTCGTGTTCACCTACAACTCCGAGGGGAGCCTGCGCTACACCACCAAGTCCCTGTTCGACCTCGCGCTGCTGTTCGTGGCTCACAACATCCACCACGTGGACTCGCTGGTGGGCTTCCCCGAGCAGATCGGGGACCGGCTGTTCGCGGCGGCGGAGGAGAACCGGGTGTTCTCCAACACGGACGTTTCCCCCAAGGCGCTGCGGCTGTTCAGCGACGCGTACGGGCAGATGGTGCTGGGATCCCTGTGTCTGCGAAACAGGCGAGTCAAGGTCCACGTTTCTCCACTGAGGTCATGTGCTTATCTGTTTGTGACCTTACGTTAAAGGTCGTTGAAGCGAAAGGTCCAGAGACACGTTTGATGACATTTATTATGATTTGTTGTCCACACAAAACAATAACACGTATAATGAAATGGAATATTATATGTATGTATTTTATGAAAGTTGGCTACTTTTTCATTATGGCACTCAGAACTTCCTCATATTAAATATTATTATTTGACAGAGAGGTGACACAGATATTTCTCCCCACGCTTGTTCACTGTCTGTATGTCAAGTTTCAGAAGATTTTACCGCAGAATGTCTGAGAAAATGTAAGGCAAAATTGGCTACTTTGCCATCATGTCGCTCATAACTTGCTCATGTTAATTTGAACAGGTTATGAGTGCCATAATCAAAATGTAGCCTACACTTCTGGTGGCCCAGACAAAATGAAGATGAGCTTAAAGCAAATAGCTAAAGTCTGGCCCGGATATACCAAAACAAATGTGGGCCAACTAGGCAAACGTGTGTAATCTGGATGTGAACCTACAGTGGCCCGTGTGGTAAATGGGGACTGTGGTCCAGATCTGGCAATCAGGACCAATGTGCCATCATTTCAGAAATCGGTGTGACTGTGCCAAAATAGTTTTGCTATGTGGGTTTGCCACAAACCAAAGCTTTTCATGTCCCTCATTTTTCATTCCCACAGGTTTCCACTCCTGCATGAGAGGATGGATGAAATTAAAACCTTTCACAGTTTAAAGTCACTGGATTTGTTTGGCTGCAGACTGGGTGATGATCATGAGATATTCCATCATCTAACATCCACCTCATTGGCAAAGTAATAACCAGTGATTTCTCTATTCCAAAGAAGCATTGTGGGGAATCTAAGAAATACCAGCACTAACACTTGTGTCTTTCATCTTCAGCAGTTTGATTCATCTTTTTATCGGTGGTAACAGTCTGTCAGACGCTGGCTTACAAAGACTGACTGCGCCTGTCCGGATGATGAAGAGGGGACTTGATCGTCTTCAGCTCCTGGATGTTTCCTGTTTGTTACCAGAATATTAACAGCTCCCATATAGTGGGAGCACAAATACCACCACCATCAAATTCAAACCAGTAATAAGTTGATATGTTTTGTTAAACAGTTGGTCAGTTATTCTTTTTCTCCTTTAGATAACCCTATCTCAGAGAGAGCACTTAGATACCTCACATGCCTCCCAAAACTGGAAAAACTTGACGTATCTGGGACCAGTTTGAAGGTAAGCCAATAATGGTTGTGTGCAACACCTAGCTGCAGCTTATTGTGATGCCGATGTATAAAATGAATTTATACATCCAGCTTGATGCAGGTTTGAAGACGACCATGTGGAACCTGTTGGGACTCGTTCGTTCTGAGAAACCGTTGGACCTCTTTGATCACTCGAGGTGTAAAACAGAAGGCTGGGCAGAACAGGTACATATCCTCAGCTGCTGATAGAAGTAGACAGCCAGTTTCAGACATGTACTTCAGGGGATGTACCCACACGAACAATGCAGGGGGAGATTCTCCGATTCTCTTCTTAGAAGCGTGGCACAGCAGGCAGAGGTAGGACGTAATGTATTTATTCCGCTGCGGAGATCATGTGTTTTTGTTTATCGCACAACACCCTTATCACCAAAAGCTCTCTTGACATCTCCGTCTGTGTTGTTGTGAACGCTTCTCAGCGGAGAAACTCCACCTGCATTGTTCATGTGTGAAACCTCCGTAAAAAGCCCAGACTCAATTCTGCATACATCCTCTGGATGGGCCGGGTCGGGTCAGGACCATATCTGCGGCCGGTGTAGGGTGACGCAATGCTCCTGCCGAACCCCAGTGCAAGATCCGGCGCCTAACATTTAAGCTGCTTTTTCAATCTTAGATATAAGAAGATATGTTTTCTTTTTACTTTTTTGGATCTCCTGCTGTGTTCTCACATCAGCTCCTTCAGACATACTGCAGACCTTTTACAAGGGGGCTGACCAGATATACTCCGGAAAGTCCGGAGTCTCACTGGGACATTTGTGTTCACACATGCAGCCTCTCCAGATAATGTCCGGGGGTTCTCCAGAGCTCTCCAAAGCAGCTGAAGATTTGGTCCCGCCCCGGCCCTTTGCTGCATGTCTTCCCTGCTTTCTCTCCCCCTTTCACTTTTAATTTCCTTCTGTTGAATAAAGGCTCAATGCCCAGTGTGTTGCACATCATCTTAACAAATGCTTGTCTTGTTTCCAGGTTGTCAACCAGTGGGAAACAAATACCTCCCAAATGCCAAAACAGAAGAAAATTGAAGCATCAAGAACATCAGCGCTACGCTTTTGTAAGTCTTCTTTCATTTGCCATTACGTTGCATTCTAACTGACAACTGGTAAATCAAATTGAGCTTTGTAACTCCACCTCAAATAGTTATGAAAGTCTTTTTGATGTGTAGTCGGAAGGCAGAAGTTCGTGAGAGACGTCCTGAACGCAGCCCCCTTGGTATGTGAGAGTAAAGAAGAGGACAAGCGGGAGAGACTGCATTTCTACCGACCTGCATCAAATCACGTGTTTGAGAAACAGGTTCCTTACAAGACAAATCCTCCTGCAAAGAGTTCCTGTCACGGAATCAAAAAAAGGCCGCGTCAGTCAGAAGGATGTGACAGCTCACGTCTGAGCCCGCCAACAAAACGTTCACCCTCATCAGCTCTTAATGCAGAGGACATTGAATTGTTGAATAGCTATTGAGGCCTGTCCCACGTGATATTTCCCAAAGAGCAGCGCATAGCTCAAGTAGGTCCTATAACAGGTAACACTCAAAGGAACAAAAATATTTCCCAAGATGATTCACACTGTTTTTAAAATTATTTTATGAATAAAGTTCAATATTTAACATTTGTTCACTTCCTTGGTTGTGATTTTTTTTGTTTAGAAATACAACCCTGTTCAGGCCTGCTGCACAAAAAGCATAAAGTGTGTGAACAGGCAACAATGCAGTACAGAGTCAACTGACACAAATAACTGAAATTGTTTAGGTGAATGACTTGTAGAAAGCATTCATTACATGCTCCACTGACTCAGGTACTTGGCAGTCATCAAAGAATCCTGTTGCGTGTCTGTAAAAGATTTTCTCCTCTTTGTTGCTGCTTTTTGCTGTCACCTCCCACTGCAGTACATAAAGGTGTCTTCCTGTGTGTGTGCTACATCCCAGCTATGCTGCCATTCTTTATTCATGTTTCCTTTGATAATTGTTTTGGCTTCCGATTTACTAAGTGATATGTCCATGACGTCTTCAAGATTTAGTGCTTAGCCAATAAATCCACCCCTTCATTGCCCTTTATTCCTCTGTGTGCCGGTATCCACAAAAAAGTATACTGAAACTGTTTGGTTTATTGCCAACGTCAAGGTGCATTACCAGCATTCCTGGAGGTACTGCAATACCAGTACCACTCCTTTGATTTTGTGTGCTCCTATCCTTTGATGTCCTGCACGCCCCTGTCCTTTGATTTTGTATGCCCCCCTCAATAACCAAACAAAGAAGAAGAACCAAGTGGAATGAAGATCGTTTATCGAAAGCAACTGGCCAGTGAAACAGCAGTACGACTAGTATGAGCAGTATGGTACAAGACAGTTTAAACGCTTCATAGATAACAAACAATGCATAACGTTTTCATGCCAGAAAGCGGCGACGCGTCCATGTTTGAGGAGAGCTGTGTCTGTATTTCCAATCAAGAGCTACATCAGGAGCTGGCTGAATTACAGCAGCTGGCAGGGATGCTGCAGACAGAGAACAACAAACTGGTGGAAACAGTGCATGATGGAAAGAAAATCTACCACTGCACTACCTACTATGAGCTAACACAGAAGACAGCTGAACTTGAGGACCTATTTAAGATGCTGCAGACAAAGAAAGACAATGTAATTGCAAGAATGCTGAATCTGCAGAAAAGCTGCAAGAGCAGTACCTGTCATGAACTATTGAAGAGGATGGCTGAATTTGAGAACCACGTACAGATGCTGAATATGGACAACAGAAATCTGTTGGCAACACAACAGGAATACTACAACTACAGTACCTGTTTGAAGCTATTACGGAGGTTGGCTGAATATGAGAACCAGACAGAGACGCTGGAGACAATCAAAGATAAACTGTTGGTGGTAGTGCATGATCTGCAGGAGACAGAGGAAAGTCTGAGACATGAGGCTCAACATGCAGAGTTCATGAATTGTGAACTTGAGTCAAAGAACGAACATCAACTGAAAGAGATTTACAGATTGAGAGCAGAGTTTTTTACTCTTAAGTACCAATTAGATGACGCTAAGGAAGTCATCAAGGATGGAGTTAAGAGAACACAGGAGCTGACTCGGGTGAAATCTCTGATGGAGAAGGAAAAGGCAGAAGTCGAAAAGTTGACCAACGCACTGCAAAATAGAAAGGAACATGAAGAAATCCTGAATCGGCAGAATAGTATCGTTATGGCTGAACTGGCCCGACTTGAGTCACAGAGAGACAAACAATACAAAGAGAACGAAACGCGAAAGACAATAGAGCGAAATCTTCTGTGCCAACTTGATGAAGCTGATCTGCTCATCCTCAATAAAGATGAGCTCATAACAAAGCAAAGCAGGGAAATTGTTGACTATCAGAAAACAATAGAGGAGCAGCATTTACTCACAGAGGATTGGAGAAAATCAGTCTGTGATCTGAAGGAACAAGTGGAGGAAGCTCAGCTAGAACTTAACAGAAAGCAAACCAGGGATAATGATCACAATCTGCAAGAGGAATTGAAAACACAGATTCAGCAGGAGGAGGTGCAACCTTATTGGCGGTTTCTGAAAGTATTTTTGTTTATTGTTATCGTTTTTGTAGGTTTCCTTATTTTTGGATTTGTCCTGAAAACCGGACTGGTTTACAACTGCAATGTTGACGTCGAGTTTTTACAGCCCATCTCCAAACTCTACCCAATTCCCTTTTAAACCAGACAGAAAACCTAGATCAAGGGTATTTACTTGAAATTCAAAGAAGTCCAGTTAGATGGAATTTCCTCAAGCAAAGGACTGAAACATCATAATGTGTAACGTGTGTTGTGATTCAGTGCCATATATTTTCTATAATATATATTTTTTTATTTATACTTATAGTGTAGACAGAACCATAAGAGGGGGGGGGGGATGCTATTTTTGTGGGAAATTGTTTTGCTGTTTGTGTTATATTAAATGTCTCTGTCTAAGGAACTTGAATTTCTAGTGTTGGATGTCTCTCTGGGTCCTAATAATAATGCTGTGTTGATTGGGGCCTATCGCCCCCCCTGTCTGCTAATTCAGATGCATTAGACAAATTGGTTAATCTTTTATCTGGCTATGACACCTCAGAAATGTTACTGTTGGGTGATCTTTACCTCAACTGGCTATCATCTACCTCTGAAGGGCTAAGAAATCATTACATCGAACTGAATTTACTCAACTCATCTGTTCACCAGCTAGGCCAGACACCAGAAATCGAGAAAAGGGGGACTCTCATTGATATAATCAATCATAATAACCAAAAAAATATATATATATATACATAGTGGTGTTTTTGCCTGAGTGATCATTGTCTAATATTTTGTATCAGACTCCAGAAAAAAAAGATTCCACCACGTGTTATTGTAAAGAGGGATTTCAAACACGTTGAGCAGGCTTTTTACAAATGTTTTTAATTCCTTAGCAAACAATCATGCTCCCTTTAAAAAATATAAAGTAAAAAGCAGAACTAACCCCTGGTTTTCACCGGAAATCTCGGTTACTGAGGTCAAGGGATTTGGCACGGGCAAAAGCACAGAGCTCAAGGACCCCATCGCATTGGCAACATTTGACAGTTGAGAAATAAATGTCAGGGTAATTAGAAATGTCAAGTCAAGCTATTTCGTTGACACCCTATCTGATTGTTAAAGTAATCCTGCAAAATTTTGTAAAACAGTCAAGGCATTTAATCATGGAAATTGAGGAGGAAGTGTAATGATTTCTTTCAATATGGAAGAGCACTAACTAATAAAAGGAATCAAAGCAGTTTACTATTAAGAAGCTACTGAGATTTGAATATCAGCCTCCCACTGCAGAACGTAGTTAAATGAATGAATTGAATTTCCCGACATTGATTATATCCACAACTCTTAATAAGTCTCTGCAACATTTTATTGCATAACTAAAGTAAGCTATGGTGTGTAATGGTTGAAATAAAGTCGCACCCACACAAACAACTTCACTCCACTGTATTTAATGGTGAACCATCATTACAAGAATAAAAAACGCCCAAGTGGGAAAGACCGACTGCATGTACCATCACGGTTAAGATCAAGAGCATAACATTTTATTGTACAAGTCAATATATTCTGGAAATTACTGCAGTAGAAACATGAGAACAAAACAGGGTGAATCTGCAACATTAGTACAATCCATATTACCAAGAGTTGGGATTGTGGGTGAAACCTGGATCAGTTCAAGTCAAGCAGTTCACTTAGACATTATTCAGTAAAATAAGTACACACCTAATGCACACATGAGAAAAACCCCAAAACCTATTTGACTTTTACGGTCATCACTTTACCATAATGCCTCAATTATAACAATATACAGAAAAACAAACTCTTCATCACTCCAATTTTAAAAGCATCAAAGGGAGACAAGACATCAGTTATACAAAATGTTCTGCAAGTTCTCGAGCCTGTTACGACAACAAGAAGTACAGGTCTTGTGCCAGAGGATAAAAAATAATCTAAAGATTATTCATGAATGGAAGATGTCCCCTTCTCTGCTACAGCTGTGGCTCCTAGATGTCTGACTGGCCCAGGTTGACTTTGGATGGGAGTGGCCCAGCCTCCTCCTCTGGCCCTGTGGTGGTGATGATCAGCAGGGAGGAAGCTGGATATGGAGTCAGTTTCTGCTCCTTCATGAAGTCGCCATCACCATTGATGCTCAATTTCTGAGAGGCAAAAAAGGAAATGACTGAAATGTTGAAATACAAATAGCAAGAAAATCTGCCTCAAAGCAAGTGTCTGAAACTGAGGCAGCTTTAGAGGCAATGGTATAAAACATTAACGCTGCTTTCTTAATATTAGGAATAAGGGAACGGAAAAATGAAAATTATGAGAGAGCAATATAATGATTAATATTTTTCCTACACGAGTACACAGCGCATTTGTATAGGAGCAATTCGGTCAAAAGCTTTTTGATCCATATAAATGGTTGACCATATCCGTGGTCACTATAAGCAGGTCTAGAGGGTTTTCCACTGCATTTTCTCCACCAAGGATTTTATGTTTTCGTCTGCATTAGCAGCATTACATTAAAACTAATGGACAGATTTCCATGAAACTTGGTGGAAGGATGTGGTATCGGTCAAGGACCAAAAAAAAAAAAACAATTTCTCAGAATCAATTATTGATCCGGATGAAGAAAAAAAAAAATCTGTTATGTTTAGGGGTCTACATCTATGTGTGTGCAATTTGGTGCAGATTCCAAAGAAAAATCCGGAGGTGGCGAATTTATATGTGGTTTCATAAGGGGAATCTATGTTCTCTCCTGAGTGTCATTCTAGTTCTAGAGTTACAGTAATGTACAAAGAAAATCACAGCCTGCAAAGATGAAATCACAAATAAATAAAAGTAACACATCTGCAAAGGTAATTTAACAAGACTCAAAGAAAGAACAAAAGAGACTGTTACAGACAGAGCTAGCCCGGCCATTTCCTCATTTCCCCTCTTTATGCTGAGCTAAACAGTCTCCGTCTATGTGTACATACACGTCAAACTATTTTAAAACACCCTGAAACTACACAAACACTTGCATGCCCAGATGAGCGTGCATGCTAACCACAGAACTTACCTCAGCGGGTACATACTGGTCTACAGCAGTTGCTACAGTGGCACAGCAGATCCAGATCAGGACCAACACAGACAGGATCAGAGTTGTGGTCAGGATCCACCCTGGCAGCCACGGGTTCCTGACGAGAAAAGTACAAATCATTTGTTTGTGTTGTTCCACTGAAATGACGTCTTCTGTCTGGCTCTACTGACTAACCCTGTTCAGACCTGGTATACAAATTATTACAATTCTATACGTTTCATACACATTGATCCATTTGATGCCACAATCAAAACACTGACTGCCACATATTCATTTTATACATCTTTGAAATGGGTGAAATCTTGTTTTATTGTAGAGATGCACGAAGCCTAATGACTTGCTTTCATAGCAACTTCTGACCTCTGATTTCTTTCCTGGAGTCAAAGTGAATGCTTGAGACAGATGTAATGAAACTCTTTACGTTAATACCAACTGACCTTGACAGACAGCTGAAGATGTTGTATTCGACATCATAGCTGCGGTCCCCGGGCATGTCTCTGTCCCTCTCCTGGATTAAAGTGCGATGGTACTCTTTGTAAACTGGGCTGCTCAACGAAGGGACTAGAAAATGAGAAGTAAAAGTTACTTTTAAATCCACAACCATGATGTATTAAAAAGAAACGTTTGTGTTTAAAAGATGGTCTTTGTGTTGCATCTTTCAGAACATGTGTTATTCTACTTTTATTCTTTCATTTTAAAAAGGCTGTGATTTTCTTAAACAGCTTATCGAGGTAGAGTTCTAGAAAATACTCCTGGTGTATGCAAGACTGACAATTCCACATTCATCATAATGTCACTCAACTTGTTCAACCCCACCAAAGTAAATGTGGTTCTGAAACCAGTTCTACTGTAAAGGTTGTGTCATACACAGAGGGCTGGGCACAATGGAGCTCATGCCAACCTGTAGATAACAACACACCCATTGATAGCACTAGAAAACCCCACTA
The DNA here is from genome assembly GCF_022539355.2 of Hippoglossus stenolepis. Taxonomy (NCBI): domain Eukaryota; kingdom Metazoa; phylum Chordata; class Actinopteri; order Pleuronectiformes; family Pleuronectidae; genus Hippoglossus; species Hippoglossus stenolepis. Next base: position 19,303,543 of record NC_061493.1, on the reverse strand, counting down.
TAACTTGGCTCCAGCTGGGATACATTTTTGGTCTGTAAGCATGCATTTTGTTTATTTATAAGATTTCTTAAAATAAGACAGGTACAGAATATCACTAGCTTTACCCCTCAAGTAGAATTGAAGATAATTTGAAAGACAGGCTTACAGCTCTTCTCCGGTTCCTCCTTAACTTCTTTTACCAGTTCAAACTGGGAGAAAAACTTGACCTGTGGTTCAGTCTGTTAAACAAAGAACAAGAATGTGTTGCAATAGGTTCCTTCATTACATTTGCACTGTAACAGGATTAGGCGTGTTTGCATCACAGACATGATTAAATCCCCTCCACAATTCAGTTCTATACCTGGAAAATGACAACTTTGCCATCATCAGCCTGGAGGTAGAACGTCCACGTGGAGGTGATAAGGGTGTGAGCCTGGCTCATGACATCATCCCAAAATCCTCTCACCAGAGTGAGGGGGTAGAGCAGGTGAATCCTTGGCATCATGGCCTCCAACTGAAAAACAACTACTGTGAATACTATTGTTTTCAAGGGGAGAGCCATACAGATAATATGCTGCTGCACCGTTTTCTCATATCACAACTAATTATGACTTGCAACATTTCTATTTGGAGATTTTGCACATCTTGCACAAACCAAGATGGCGGCGCGTGCACAACGCGAGGCTCAGCGTCTCCCCAGATTTTGCAAAATAGTTACTATCTGCCTACTTGTTTCAAGTCTGTTCACTCAGAACAGTCTTGCGAACACTTTCTACAGCCGACAGGATCTTCTGGACATCGGATCTTGTAATAATATCCACTTTATCGATGGTCTCAGGCTCATTCCTGAGATCGCCAGGACTACGGAGGCTACTAACCCGGCTCCGCCGACCGGAAGTGCTCACAGGCGACAATGATGAGTCCGCCTACAGAGAAGAGGTCCAGCACCTGGCGGAGTGGTGCGACGACAACAACCTGGCTCTCAACTCCAAGAAGACCAAAGAGCTCATTGTGGACTTCAGGAAGAAAGGTGGCACACACACCCCCATCCATATCAACGGGACGGAGGTTGAGCGTGTCGCCAGCTTCAAGTTCCTGGGTGTCCACATCTCTGAGGACCTCTCTTGGACCCTCAACACCTCAACCCTGGTCAAGAAGGCACACCAGCGTCTCTTCTTCCTGAGGAGACTGAAGAAGGCCCATCTGTCTCCTCAGATTCTGGTAAATTTCCATCGAGAGCATCCTCACCAACTGCATCTCAGTGTGGTATGGCAGCTGCTCTGTTGCGGACCGGAAAACATTGCAGAGGGTGGTGAAAACTGCCCAATGCATCACCGGTTCCTCACTCCCCCCCATTGAGGCTGTCCAGAGCAAGAGATGTCTGCGGAGGGCGCACAGCATCGTCAAGGACAGCTCACACCCCAGCCACAGACTGTTTGCCCTCCTCCCCTCTGGGAGGCGCTACAGGGTCCTCCGTTCCCGGACCAGCAGGTTCAGGAACAGCTTCTTCCCTGCGGCTGTCACCCTCCTCCAGCCACTGAACATTTTCACTAGACTGTTTTTTTTTTTTTACTACTGTATTATCCCACCTATAGAGTATTCATATACTTCTTCCTCATAGTGTACTCATTGTAATTATAGTCATACCATACCTTTTGACTTACTCTGTATACAATATTACTACTACCTCATTCACTTAATTTCTCATTTTTATCTCACTTACTACCACCACTTACACCTGCACTTTATATACACTTATCATATCTACACTACCTACCCCTATTGCTGCTAGTCTTGTATCAATACTGTTCATATTCCATATCTATTTCTTACTGTACATATCTTATTTATTTACATATTCCACTTTTCATATGCACATACTCTGCACTTTTACTGCTTTTTTTGCACTTCTGGTTAGATGCTAAATTGCATTTCGTTGTCTCAGTACTTGTAGACAACGAAGTACTGAGACAACGAAAGTACTTGTAGTACTTGACGATGGACTTAAATACAGTCCATCGTTCCTGCAGGTTTTGATAAGTTTTCACTGACCGGGTTCTATCCTGAGATCCACAGAGACGGTAGAGTCCTACTCACAAATGGATTAAGTCAAAAATGTCATTTTTAAAATTTGTATTAGAAATGTTTGCATGCATGTCTGCTTATGACAAAACACAATGTTTATATTTATGTCTGTATATGACATGGTAAATACAGTTAGTATAAATTACCCCAAAGTTTCCAGTTTATTCCCGTATATTCCCATGGAAAGTTTCCAACTTTGAATATTCCCGGAATTTTGCAACCCTACCTGCCTATATCTATTTGTTCATTAGTATAAGGAGATGTTGTAATAGGTGTATCCTTAAGGATACACCTATTACAACATCTCCTTATACTAATGAACAAATACAGTTGACACCCTTGTGCCACTGCACGTTACTCAAGTGTATTTCAATACAAAACCATTTCTGGGGTGAAGTGTACATTGTGTACAAATTCTGCATTTTCCCATTTTCACTCTTACGCCTTCTCCAATTCTCTCGTTCACCTCATTCTGACTTGTGCGCTGCTGTGACAAAATGACTTTGTGAACGTGTGTGATCAACAAAGTGTTCCCTCTTCTCTCTTGCACAGTGTCTGATACTCGTACCTGCTCGTGCCGCTGCTCTGCAAAGGGAAGCTGACTCTGACAGCCCAGGTTACAGGCAAACTGCTCATCAGACTGCGTGTAGGCTTCTCGACAGGCTGCAGGAGGACAGGTGCACAAGTGGTGAGAAGGGACAGATGGTGAAACAGGATTACAGACAAAGGGACAACGGGTGATTAGGAGCAAGCCTCCTTATTAGTATTGTTATGTGCTGGAGTGTGTACACATCAGGCTCATCGTGTGTTTTTGAAAGTGTGTGTTTACAGTGACAGGACACGTGTGGTGGGATTAAAGGGTGCGTGGCTCACTGGCTTCACACTCGGACTTGGTCTGGTTCAGATCCTCGGTGTCGCGGACGAACTGGCAGATGGAGAAGAGACGGCAGCCCCTGTGGCAGGCGTAGAGTTCCTCCTCCTGCAAAACACATAAAGCACGGGGCGAGGTGAGCCCGGGCAGCCTCGGTCAACACGGCGCAGCCCCGCGTTCGACGCTGCTCGCAAACAAGCAGCTTGTTCTTTTAATAAAAAAAAAAACAATGGGCCCGCGCACGTTAGCTGCGGCTAGCGCGAGCGAGCGAGCAGCGGGGGTCAACAACACTCACCCGCGGGTACGTGTGCAGACTGTACGTCATCTCGCACGACCGGTGGCAGGACGCGCTGTTGCCCAGGATGCTGTCGAACACGTCCGCCGTCGCAGACGCGCTGGACAGGAGCGCGAAGAGTCCGGAGACGCACACGAAGCAGGACACGCTCCCCATCTTGTCCCTGAAAAACCCAAACAAACACTACGCGGCACTTCCGCCTATTTAATCGCTCCGTCGTCTCGCGAGACCCCGCGAGGTTCGCGTTTGGCTGCGTTTGAGTGCTCCTCGTAAATTTATAGATTTCACACTCACTATTCGGGGGGGCTGCGTTCGAATAGTCAATTTTGCTCAGGATCCTTCCTAAGTGAAGGATTCTGTGAAGGGTAAGGAAATGAGCCTCATTGCGTCCTAACTTATCTCCTTAACGTAGGAAACATCGGTCCCATAATTATCTGCAGCACAACCTTGTCGTTGCACCTGATGTAAACATATACAACTGAACATCTATCTATCTATCTATCTGTCTATCTATCTATCTATCTATCTATCTATCTATCTATCTGTCTATCTATCTGTCTATCTATCTGTCTATCTGTCTATCTATCTGTCTGTCTGTCTGTCTGCCTGTCTATCAATCAATCAATCAATCAATCAATCTATCCTTCCTTCTATCTGTCCATCTATCTTTCTGTTGTTCCGACAGCACTTGAATGCACCATTAGCCTCCTCTGTTTACTATAGCATCTGAGCCGCTGCTAGCTGTTAGCTGTTAGCTTTTAGCTGTTAGCTTTACCAAACAGAAGATATTTCACCCTCGCCGCTAGAAGAGCGAACATGAACGGGAGGAGTGAAGAAGCATCACTTTGTACGAGCTGATCCAAGCGTCTGAAACATTTAGTTTTCAAATGACAGAGTTAGCTCGGTAAGGCTAACAGCTGGGTTAGCATCTTGTAGCTTGAACTTAGCACTGAGCCAGACTTTGCTGCCTCTCTCTCTCCCCCTGAAGATGGACAAGTTCCTGGTGAAGCTTCCCAGAGGAGGACCAGCTGCTAAATCTAAAAGCGACGAGAAGGTTTACAAACAAACCACCATTGAGTCTTTGAGGGTGAGTGACAGAATCAGTTGAATCAGTGTAACTAACTTTACTCATGCTAACTGACTGTGTGCCTTGCAGAGGGTTGTTGTGATTGAGGACATCATGAGATACAAAGCCATGTTGGAGCTTCCTGAGCAGAGCAAAGACAACCTGCTGACGGCCCTGACCGAGCTGGGCAAGAAGATCCCGTCCGCTCAGGTGCTCCGGTCCACGAAAATAGGTGAGAATGAAAAGCTCCACATGTCCCTGGGTGCTGTTGATTATAGATTTCATTCATATATCACCTTCTACAACATACACCTTCTTACAATGCTCTAAGACAATGCACATGGGTTAAAAACAAATTAACCAGGAATATTAAACACATAATTAATCACAAAAAGGAAAACCAGTTCTGATGAGGTGCGGCCTGATGCTGTTACAATTCTAGGGACACAAAACTTTCCAATACCAACATATTGGCCAAATATCTGCTTATCTATAAAACATAAGGAAACATACATACAAATAGATATATAGAACTTGGATAAGGTAAATATTTTTTAAATGTAAAACATAAACACAAATGCACATCTATGCTGCACTGTTTATTTTGTAAGATGACGCTGCTCTCAGACATGCACTGAACTCCGGATAATCTCCTGAGGTTTGCATGTGAGAACCCACACGTCCAAGTGTTGGGTAAAATCCGAAAAAAGTCTGGACCTAATTGTACGTGGACCTTCTCCACAGTGCACGTCTGAAAACGGCTTAAAAGTTTTCATATTAGCAAACATAAACGCTGATATTAATTTACCTGTGAAAGGCTCATATCGGCTTAAAGATATATCGATCAGGCTTTATTATATATGTTGTATTAGCATTTTATTTCCTGTTTGCTGAGTCAGTTTAAACCCACACAATGAACAGTCAGTTAATTTCACTGCTCTGTTACAGCTCAGCTTTTTTAAGTGTTTGCCTCGTACATGCCAGACCTGTTATAGCAGTTTAGCACCAAAGGAAAATCTGTCTCCTCTAAGGTCACACTGTGAACAAAATGCGAAAGCATCTGGACCCTGAGGTGAGTTCAATGGCAGCAAAGGTCTACACCGACTGGAGGACGTTCGTCGAGGAGAATTCCAATAAGCCGTCTATTGAGGTGCGCTCCGACAAACAGTCCGAAGGACTCAGGAGCAACGCCAGAAGACTAATGTCTGAGGCCCTGGAGGTCAAGGTGAGGAAGAGCAGCTCAGTAAAAGCACGTGTGTCCAACTCCTTTCTATTCCACTGCTCATCTGTAATCTACATCATGTACAGACTATAAAACCTAGCTCCAGTCACATTTTTCTTTCGTTTTGTGTGGCATCAGAGGTAAAATCACAACAAACGCATGCAAATTGGAATTTTTTCCTTTCATATAACAAAACACTTTATGCTGTAGTAGTTTGAAGTCTTAAACTCTATCAAATAAGATCAAGCACTTCTGTATTTATCCCTGTTTAAGACTCAGTAGAGTTAAATTTGAATCTAGGCTTTTCTCCTATTGTAACTCAACTCTTTCCCTTTTTTAAATCAAATATTTTATTTTCAAAAACACATTTACTTTGTAGCTATTTGATCAATGGCGAATTCATTCAGAAACATGCATATGAAGGTATAGGTAACTGTTAAAGTAATGTATGTGTTCTCTTCTCATATCTCTGGCTCCCAGGAGGATTCGGGTCTTATAGACGTCATTGAGAGAGAAGTGTTTCACCGATGCTCCCGGTTAGTCAGCGGTTCATACAGACGGACTGTTCGAGCGCTGGTGTTTGCCTTCAAGCACAACCCTGAGACCCGAGCTCAAGTGAAGGACAAGACATTATCAGTTAACCAGGTGGTTTCTAAATACAAGAAATAGCTGAAGAAGAACAAGGCTTTGCCTCTGACTGCATGTCAAAGACTTCTGGTTTTCTGATGCACACACAAATAGTTTTTTTAATTAATTTTTCTTTATTTTCTGCAAAGGAAATACAAAATATTTTTACATTTTGTGGCACAAACTCTTGCACTGTTGTTTAACTGTGCATGATTCATTATCAAGAAAATACATTTTATTGTTATTGGGGATGATAATGTTGAATCTATTGTGATCATGTATGATTGTTTCTGTTGATAGATGCTTTGTTTTTATACTGTTTTTGAACCCTTTTAATATAAAATGTGATTTTAAATATAACAGCTTCATCATTGGAGTCCTTTCTTTAGCTGAATAAGACTATATGTACATTATACAGTATATTACTACAGCAACACCAGCCAAACAATAGCTATCACCATGAGGATAACAGCCAGAACGCAGATGCTGATGAAGACGATATCGCTCAAATCGTGAGGCTCAGTGTTCTGATGCCCTACGTCGTCGCCGCCGCTGTTGTCAGTTTGCTGGGCCTGCTCCTCCAGACGACGCTCCTCTGCCGTAATGATGGACACTGATGCTATCTTCCGCAGGGCGTCGCACTGCACCTTGTACTCTTGCACATTCTGCTGCTTCCCGTCAGAGAAATCGATGTAGAGCTTGTTCACCAGCACAGTGATGTTCCGGTGTTTCTGCACGGGATCAGGAGTTACAGTTTAAACAGGACATTGTCATTGTCTTAACCTGCTATAGGGTGAATCATTGCTTATAATGGTGAGATTGTGGCTCGTCACCTGGCCGGCCGTACCACAGTTGACAAACTGAGCGAGTATCTTATAGGAGGTGGCCGTTAACTGGGCTGCACAGGTCGGGTTTCCCAGGTAGATGCTCTCACGGTCCAGCTGAGGTAAGGACTGCTGGGGTATCAAAATGGTGAATTCGGATCTTGTACAGCTAACGTTTACAGGTACCACTTGGATTGTAGGGGGGAAAAAAGACAGTTGACTTCTTTTAAGATCAACACACTGTATGGGAGAATGACATGGGAAAGAGTATTTTGTAGAGATGATCATTTAGCATTTCAGACAATAATCAAGGACGATATTACGCTGAGATTTGGACGGTAAACAGGAGAATGATGTAAATCTAAAACGCAGACAAATTTGATATCGTGCTTAAAGGGATAGTTCACCCAAAAATGAAACTTCACTCATCATCTACTCACGACTAAGCCGATGGAGGAGTGGGTGAAGTGTTTGTGCGTGAACGTGGATAACATGTTGTAAATGACGTCACTTTGAATCAAATTTAAATGGAGGGTCTTCCGGACACCGCAGGAGCAGTATGACGACATTTTAAGTTTTTTTTATGTTGTTTCTTTTATGTTTGAAGAGTCGGTCGCCATTTACTTCAATTGTATTGGATTTGGCTGAAAACGCTGTTTACCACTGAAACTCCAAAAGGGTTTTGTGGACTCACACCCCTCCATCGACACAGTGATGACTAGATAACGAATGCATTTTAATTTCTGGGTGAACTATCCCTTTAATCCAGTATTACCTCCAAGATAAGATGCCGTGAACCCCCTGTGAGCTTCATTTCTGTCTGTGCTGAGCACCACCAGCAGCTTGTTACCCTTCGAGAGGAGAGAGGGAGGATGCTCTCTGCCACACCAGTGTCCCAGCAGTGTGTCTGTCTGACTGTCCCCGTCATGAACAGCAACATAGTCATAGTCACACTCGCCTGACAGACTGTTGCGGTCCTCCAGGTCCATCACAGGGAAGAAGAGTTTGATGCGATATCCAGCCGCCAGAGTGATGCTCCAGTGGCAGTTGATGTTGTTCGGGTAGATGCTGGGGAAATGTGGGCTGCTGAAGTTGCCGCTTACAGCTGACAGGAATTGCTGGCATTCGCCTGGGAAATGGACAGTAGATCAGACAAGTTAGCCAACTCTTTTTATTTTAATAGTCTGCTACACGGTGCTCAGTTCAGTTCCCTTCTTGCCAAGAGGTAGATGAGAAGATCGATACAACTTCCAGGTGTAATAAATGTGAAGCGACAGCCTACATCCTATTAGTTTATCTTAGCACAGAGACTGGACATATAGGAAACAGCTCATCCTGGTCACTGCCCGGCCGAGATCAAGGGAAGTGGCTGAATGTCCCTTGTTAACATGTTAACACTCTTGAATGCTTCAGATTTCACTAAACATATATACTTTTTAGTCAGATGCCTCAGGACCACACCACAGAATGAAAACGATATGACTGCTCCCCAAAAGTGAAGCCTAAGCATCTTAATCGCCTCCTCGTGGCTGGCTGCAGCACTGGTCACAAACCCTGTCTCCTCCATGTTAACAGATGGAATATGGGCAAAGCTAAAGTCAAAATATACATGAAAAGCATGGTTCTCACAGATGGTTTCTGTCATTTTAGGTAGATCTTATCAGATTGATGTATATCCATGTGCTCATTTCTCCCTGTTAGTTTATTAAGTTATTTGTTGGTATAAAAACAGGTTATATTAGCTGAGACAGATTCTCCATTGGTCGAGTGTGTGTATCAGTGGGACCTGGATACGATCACCACTGAGCAGACTCTGGCAACAGAAGTGTTTAAGCTCCCTTTTGCTTTAGTCAAATTAAATTCCCCCAGAAAAGTCTTTGCTGTTCTACAGATCTATAGCTTCTTCTCGCTTGGCTTTAATTCTTAATGTTCTCATCTGAAAGGGTGAATGAATCAGGCCTTTGTCAATAAATGGTGCTTTGTTTAAACCTCCAAGTCTGGCAAAGTTCCTCACATTGTTGGGAACTGACCCAAGTCCTCTTTTAATTGCCAAGTCTTGCAGTTACATAAAAAAAGGCAGTACATTGGTGTGAAGAGTTGATTAAACCTAATTAAACCGTGGTACCTGAGTAATAGTACGCCTTGAACCCTCGCCCCCCTATGTTGAAGTCAGACTTGAAGACCACCAGAAGCTGGTTGGAGGTGGTGACTATGTTGGGAGGTTCATCTGCCCCGCAGAATTTGCCCAGGTGCCGATGGGTGACCGTCGGGCCATCAAATAGGGCGACAAAGTCAAAATTACATCCCTCGTTGTTTTCCAGCTGAAAGTCCAAGAAGACGAAGGTGACCACACTGGCGTTGGACACGTGGATGGTCCAAGAGCAGTCGGCGTTGTTGCTGTACTCCTCAGGGTAGCCTGGACTGGCGATTACACCTGATAGGCCAGTGAGGACTCCACCACACATATCTGGAGACAATAGAAGACAAACTCACACACAGGAACAGTTCACATGATGTTCATACCTACAAGAACCTCCAGAGAGGACTCTACTGGTAAAGTGAAAGAATTTGGTTTATGAGGCAGGACGGACAACAATAAGTATTTACATGTAACATTGGTAGAACACTTAGTTTGCTGTATCTATTTATATGGTTTAGCAACAGAGATTGTCCCCAGGGGATGAACCATAATGCCACCATGAGATTGTTAGTTGTGGTTCCGAGTGTCTATTCTAACAACCATGATATTTAGTACGTATATGTATACGTATGTATTCATGGTCCCTGGAGGATGTTCTAATGACTTGATGGGAATTTGGACACTTTTTTCTCTGTGGATACTTTGCCCTGTCCCTGCTCTGTTTGTCCTCGTTGGCAGTATCCTGCTGGTTGGGCGTGGTCTCCAGTTCCTCTCCCCCCACCAACTCATCATCCTATCATCCGGCTCACCTGCTTTTGTTTACAAGGACCGGTTTGTTCACCTCTTCTCTGCCACAGCGTCGACTTACCTTGTGGTATTCATACTTTCGGCCGACTCAGCTTGTTCCCAGCCTAATGTTTGTATGCCAGTCTGCCTGAGCCCTGACCTCTGTTCTCTGTCTGACCCTCAGTAATCCTCCGCACTCAGCCAGCTCCACAGCCACACATCCCCTGCTCTCCCTCTGCAAACAACCTTCATCTGGACACAACTCTGGACTCCTTGCACCACATCGCCCGGCTTTATTATTATTTCATTGTATTATTGATTGGCTTCTCTGACTTGCACAATTTTGTACAGCACGTTCTAGTGTTGTGTATTAAATCTTTTTGTTTTACCTGCTCTGTGCCTGGACTTGAGTGATCGGCTGCAATAACTTATATCCTCCGACCTTTCATTAGTGCTGTCATTAGGTCATAATTAATGTTTTGCCTATGACCAAATGCCATCAGCTAATGCTATTTTACATGCTAGCACAATAAACCTAGATGGAAATGGTAAACCATGCAGCTAACCATCATCATGCTAGCATTTGCATTGGGAGCATGATGATATTGTGCACTTTATATTACAAAGAGCTTTAAATGTGGCCCTCTGGTTTCTATATAATGTTTTGTTGAGACCTCTATTGAGGTTTAAGGTCAAGCCTTGAGTTATGCTATTCCTTCTAGGCCGGAAAAAGTCGGATCAAGATTCGGTCAGTTAGCTCGATGTCATATTGCATCAAACGCTCTGACAAGTTACCCTTTCTGTAGCCGACGCTGAAGCCCCTGTGGGCCACGTGCCGGTCCGAATGGAAGATGATGGACATGACATTCCAAGAAGAGGTAAACTGAGGTGGGGAGATGTCACCACAAAATGTCCCCAGAAGGTTCCCCTCGTCCTCCGATATGCCGTTGTAGATCCTGATGTAGTCGTAAGCGCAGTTGGCGTGGTACTCCAGCTCGAAGTAGTGAAAGGTGAGGAGCACGGAGGAGCCCTCGGCCACCACTATCAGCCAGGAGCAGTCAGTGTTGTAGGGGTACGGGCCTGGGAAGTTTGGGCTGGAGATGTTGCCGGATGGAGCCGCCAGGATTCCTCCACATTTGACACCTTATAATTAAAAAAAGGGTTTCAGCAGAGAGAGTGGAGATATAAAACCAAGGTTATTGCACTTACAGTATCTGTTTCAGTTTTCCTGCAACCTATAGAATCTCTGTACATGTAATACAAGCGGAAATCTGATGAACTGAGGTCCAACTCTGCCTGCAGGACAAAGCACTCCCTTCAAGTTTAAGCTTTGCTCCATCAAGATAACAAATAAAAACTCACCTTTTATAGAATCCGCCCGCTCCACAACCAGCAGCAAATGAATGAGCAAAGCCACCCCGAGACTCATGTTGTTGTTATTGTTGATTCTGCTTTTGTCACGCCTCAGCTACGATACCAACACAACGACAGACAACGGCAGTGTCAGAGCGGAACAGGCAGCCCTGAGACATCAGCGGCGGTGCCTGCAGAGGTAACGGCACTTTAAAAAATTCATTCAAAGCCCGAACGAGGAACCTGACACCCACCCGGGCCGCGTTCTGCCCTCTCCACTAAATTTTAATGACTGATATCCAATGAGCATGAGTGGCTTGTCGGGACACCGTTCTGAGAGATGCTATGCATTTTTAATGATGCATGGCCACACAAAACGCACAGACACAACACACACACACCCTGAACACCAGCTTGTGAGTGAAGTTGATAAAGGAGACGAGCAAGAGGACGGACACATTTGTTGCTAATACAAATGGCTTCATTAGAGCAACATGATGGAGAGAAGACCCCTTTAATGTTGTGGAGTCAGGGGCAGAATGTACGCTGTGTAAAAGCAGCAAAGCACGACACATCGACATCTTGCTGCATCGATGAAGAAATGCACAGGCCCGCTCCGATCTGTCCAGACTGAGAACAATGAAATCAGAACTATCTCACTTCATAATAACATCAAATGCTTCGTTGCTTAGCTGCTAAACCAGGAATTTAGCACAGTCAATAAATCTTACAAGTACAAAAAAGCAGGATTTTAATCATTCAAATTCTAAAGCAAAGACAGTAAATGGACCTTGATAATTTGCAAAAGATTTTTTGTCATATATCATTATTTGTAGAAGTCCGTGTGGGCAGCATGGTGGAACAGGTGGTGCTTCAATGCCACTGTGTACCACCTTATACTCCACAGTCCAAAGACACACAGACTGGTGTTAAGTTAATTGGAGGCTCTAATTAACTGTGAATGTGGACGTGGATGGTTGTCTCACCTTCAGGCTGGGACCACTGGGGAGAAACCTGCCATGACTGTGGCCGGAGTTGTGGTGTACGACATCTCTCCATGTGGCCCGTGTTCCTTCAAGACTGTCTTCACCAAGCATGTCAGCGATTAGTGCTGCAGGGCTTGGCTCCAGTCCCCCCCCGTGACCCTTCAAGGTTAAGGGGTGTAAATAAGGGGATGGATGGATGGAGATAATGTCCTCAAATTCTATTCAATGCAATATATCAACACCACAGCGGAACAATAGTCCATTAAAAGCAGCCACCTTGCATTTTGGTATTACTATAATTAAAGCCTTAGCAGTTTTAGCATCTTTTCAGATCTTTCTAAGATCTACGAAGATCTTAGAAAACAGTGGAGCTCAATGAAATAAAACTGGCTTGAAAAATAAAGTCTCATAAACCTGTGCTCAAATGTGTCGATTTCAATGCCTCCTCTGTTCGATTATTTTATCAAATTTTTACGATTTATTCCTCATTTCAATTTCAGATGACTCATTACATAATAATACTAATTATTAACAGTAGAAGTAACTGCGTTATGAATCCTAAGGAAGGTCATTTATACCAAACACAATATCTTTTAATGCAAACTTTGTTTACTCTCTGGTTTCTCCCTCTGAGAAGAATAGTATTTGCAAACAGATTATTGTTATTTTTTGCCAAATGCCGATCACATCCTATGGTTCACCCCTGCAGTCTGACAAGGGAACAGAGAGCTGACACATGTAGACAGCAATAATCCCGTATGAGTGAAGTGTATTAAAGACAGGGAGATAAAGTGCTCTTAGTAAAAGCCCATTCTGCAAATAAACGTTTGCTATTGCAGCAGTTCTGTGAAGGCAGGGCTTTTAGAGTGAATACCTAATGGCCTCAGTGAACACAGCTAGTACCTAGAGACACCTACTAGATGGCGCTGTTGCACTGCGAAAACCCTGTGAAAAATCTCCACCAGGGTTTAAAAAGTCATGCTGTGCTCTTAGCTGAAAAAAAGAAAAAAATAAGAAAAATAAGAATGTGATTAAAATCAGTCAAGTGTTTTTCACACAGTGGTTCCTGGAACTAAAATGAACCGCCCTGCCTTTGAATTTTAATTCTGTCCTCTCTGAAAGCTTGTCATTGTTCAAGGATGTGGGTACTGGGCAGCACCGAAATGTGTTTCAGAGAGATAGCGTTTGTTTAGAGCAATTAAATGACCTATTAGCGAGTAAATACTCAAAAAACAAAACAAGGTTGAAATTGTTGGGCAATTGCATGAGAATTAAGGGAAAATCAGTCAAACAAAGAGTTGCTTTTTGACCTGGGATATTTCCTGGAATGGAATTTCACGATTTTGGTCCAAAAACACATAAAATGAGTGTTAAATCTGTCATTTTCATCAGAACTAAGTGGGAATTAACTGGTTGGCAGGTGAGAACAGTGCCTGCATATTATCTTTTGATCAAAATAGCTAGAAGGCAAAACTATGTCAGTGTTGATATTTGTGTGATATCTTTAAATAAAAGGCAATCTGCTGCAACAATGTTCACATCATATGTCATTATGTTAGATTCTGCTGTGGGTTGGTAAGTGCTCACTCTGATGAACGTTCTCTGAAGCCTCAGTAGTCGGGAGGAAAAGAGATAAATATAAGCACATACACTGTGTCATAGGGAAATTAAAGGTTAATGTTTCCTACACAGCTTCACAACAACATCCCTGTGCCTTTTCCAAGTGCATCTAATTCTATATGGTGTTGGCTTGATTTGTCCTATAATACTTTTCAATGCATTGTTGTGTCTTTGCAGAAATGCTGCTTGTTAGTTAGATGTGCACAACAACATATTGTTTCATCCGTATTGTTTGCACATCGGCAGTTGAAATCCAGTTTCTGCAGGTTGCACCAAAAGCTCATTTTCTAACAAAGAGCTTTACTTGGAGTATTTAGCATTAATCAAATTGTCACGGTATTGGTGGAAATGTTTATGCAGTGGTGGACCAGCCAAACTGAATGAGTAGTGAGGAAACATTGCTACAACCTTGTATTCCCAGCTGGTGCTCACTTACAGCCAGAATAGCTTTTTTTTCTACCTCCCTTGCAGTGATTTTGTTAACATTTCCTCTTTGCTGCTTTGTTGCATTTCCACCCTCTCTGTACCAAGGACGATATTGATATATCATTGCACTGCCAATTCAGGGAGCTCACAGATTGGATTATGGTCCATAATGAGCTAAGCCTCTCTTTATAGTTATGGGGGCAATGAAATCCGTTATTCAGGTTAAGAAACAGGAAAGGGAAGAGATCGACTTCTCTGACTGTCACATCTGCTACCTTCCCTCCCAAGTTATGTTGCTGGTTGTTTTTGAGATTTATTCAAATGTAATTGCAAACAGAGTGAAATTGAACCAAAAGCATGACATAAAAATGACGACAGAAGCAATTAAAAACACAAAGAATGAAACGTGTCTGTGCTCAGAGGCTTAAAAAGCTGTGCAGCTGCAGCTCTGCAGCTTTGCAGCCTCTACTAATATTGTTCATTACGGCTAAAACTGTGTTTTTTTCTGCCTTGTCAAACAAAAAAGGCCTTTATAATATTGATTTACATTTATTTAGTGTTCTTTTGTTTTAAAAGCTCATTTAATGTTTTTTTGCCATTATTTTTTCTGGGGCTCGGTAAAACAAGAAGAACTAGTTACATGTTACATAGGCTAATTCGAAATGAATCAATATATAATCTGTTAGCATTACTGAGAAAAAATACATAATGGAATTACAGTTACTAATCAAAATGTTTGGGATTTCATCAGAGTGAAAATCTGAGCCAACATGTAGAAGATAACTTTCCATCTGTGGCTCTGCATCTTTTTGCTATGTTGGATTTATGGTGGCTGACAAGGCCAAACACTGTGGAACTCGCCAACACATTTCTACTGTGCTGCATTTTTCAGAAACATGAATGCCACTTCCAAAACACAACACAAACACAACAATGTAAATGTTGCCGTGAATTAAAAACACACAGGAAGGAGTCAATAGAAATAAGTTAACGATAAATACAAAATAATGCAAAGAACGAACAATAAAAATACACAGTCCTGAAAAAATGCATCAGATGGATGAAATGCAGCATGTCAACACAACGGAAAATCTCCAGGCCACTAGGGGGAGCACTGAGTGGAACAGCTGGAGGTTTGACCCAGAAATAGAGACCTTCAAAGTCCTCGATTTAGAATTTAATACTTTTTATTATTAGTTATTATTAATGTTTGTACTTTTTTACCTTCAATTACAAATCTATATTTGCATCCACACAAAACCAGAATATAATTTTTGGGGGATTATTGGCCAGCACACCTGTCTCTGACCAATCAAATCAATGCGCAGTGTTCCACGCATCCGGATTGTGCCCCGCCCACCTGGGACCACCTGACACTGCGTGACACCACGTCAGGCCACCTGAGCCCACCTGAGACCACGTGACACTAGCCGAGCACCCAACACGTGGTCGGATAAAGAAACTCAACCTCAGTTTGTTCACCTGCAGTGAAAATGTCTCAAACCTGAGGAAACATCTGCAGGTGAGTGAAAGTGACTCCAGCCTCACTGCTCAGTTGACCACATTACCAATTACATTTTAACATTGTAACTAGTTTTGTGTAGCGTTGTGTGTGTGTGAAGTGTGGTCACGGTTGCAACTCTACATATAAAAGCATCAATATCAGTACAACAAAAGTTCAATATATATATAATAGCATTGTTCTTCCTTTAAGACCACAAATAATAATGTGACATTCATCATATTGATATAATACTTCAACATCAATATCGACTGGTATGAACATATTTATCTAGTTAATATTTATGCCGTATCGTTGAGCCCTAAATTCATTCAACTTACATCTTCTGCTAAACACCCACACCAGTTAAAGAAGATTTAATTTAACTTATCAACAATATGTGTTTGAATGGAAGAAGTCAGATGTTTCAACCGACCCCAACCCTGGAGAAGGTTTGCAACTTGTTAGAAATACAACAAATATTAGCAATATTACATTTATTTAGTCATATATATATCAGATATCAGTTGTTGAGTTTTGTATGTTTATGCAGAAAACAGAACTACCTTGGATCACATGTTACAGATTCTATTTATCTCTGTATATTGCAGAGTGAGAAGGGAACAACTTGCTAAATGTTTCCTATTTAAAACAAAAAGATCTTGAAAAATTTGTGTTGTGTGGTTTGTTTTTATCCTGCTGCTTTGCTTTGGGACCACAGATGTTGGTGATATGACCGGGATAAACATGTTCATATCCGTCGATATTGATAATTATGTCACATTGTGGTTTTAATCTCTTCTTTATAAGCAGAGAATCACAAACACTTGACACACTTGAAACAGCAAAACATTTTTGCTGTTTCAAGTGTGTCAAGTGTTTGTGGATCTACCTCAAATCTGAGGTAGATCCTTTATGTGTTATACCTCCTCACTGTGCTTGAACAATGCACAAGAATTATATCTCTTTGGGACTTTTGTTATTATGCTATTGATAAAAATGTAATTTGCGATAAAGATTGATATTCTTTATCCCTACTTGGGGATCATCAAATCAGTTTTTTTGTTTGTTTTGTTCGTTTAGAGCACTTCATTAGCCAGCGTGCTAACAGTCCAATAACGTTACTTCAGGAACACTTTGTGGAGGAAGAAGACTTGTGTTGGCGGAGATGAATCTCAAGCAAACGTTATCCAGTCTGAGACGTGGGACTGTGAGTTGATGTGTGTTGACTCTTCGCAAACAGATGCCAAGCAAAGGTAAGTGTTTGCTGCTTGTGCAAAGTGTTTGGAGTCAGATTTTCAGTTGTTTCTCTTGTGTTGCTGCGATTTGTCTGTTTAATTATGAAGTAGCTACTTTGCCGTACCGGCTGAGCACATTCATCTTTGGTCCGACACGTGTATTATGAGGTTTTATGCTGTGTGAGAAAGTGAAGAATAACTTGGATAGTTTGGGCCCCATTTGTCTTCATAAGGTGCCATGTTTTTTTGTGTGGGTTTCCTATTGCCGCATTGTGCACCTGGGTCTCTGATATATGACGGGATTGTGTTGCTGTAGGGATGCACACATGATTGTTGTTGTGCACACCAGCCTCCACATGATTAGTTCCCTGCAACATGCACAATGCAATGGGAAGCTCAACGTAGCTCTTGTTACACAGGATGGTTGGTTTGTAGTTGCTGTAAAATTCTTCACAATTACACATAACTTCTCATTGAAGAAACGGTTTTCTCGTCCATGAATGTTTGTGATGTGAAGTATCGTAAAAACGGCATCAGGGACGCTGGTAGTAGGGCCGCTGATCAGGCTTCAGCACCTCCTACAGGTGAGAAATTGGAACTGCGAGGCCAAAAATAGTTGACTCCACAAATCAATACAAATTTACATTGTCATTTGATTTAATATTCTAGAGTAACATTTTAATAGGAAGCATGCCACAAGTTCTAATACCCGTCCATTTGTACCTTTTTATAATAGTTCATTTTGGAACATTCAGTGTAAATTCTATATAACCTGACACAATGTAGAACATGACTTTAATAACATTAAGCATGATATGAAAGGATCAGGGATTTTAATGGTAGTAATAGTAGGTTAGATATGTTTCAAATCTTTAATACAGCCTTATTAATTAAGAGCTGTTCAGTTGTGTTGAGGTCAAAGTGAAATTTCTTCTTTTAAAGTTATAATAAATGGATAAATAGAATAGTTCACTAATGGCCCTGATACCTGCTGTAGTATAAAATGTTCTAAAACTGCTATAAATCCTTTTATTCCATTCAAATGAATCCAGAATTATTAATGTTGTGCTGCTGCGCTGGATTTACCATGACGTCATTATTCACTCTCTCTCAGCCTTTCCAGCTCTGACCAACTCCCTGCGTGCCTGAACAGTGTGTTGCTGCTGGAAGCTGTGTGATGCAGGAACTTTGAAATGAGTTTGAAAGCTGGTCAGCAGCTTGTACAGAGACACTGTGACTGAGGGTTTTTTACATATCATCGAATGAATCGCCCGCTGTCTCACAGATTGCAATGTAAACGTGAGAATTGCCCATCTCACATTGTAAAGTGTGTGGAACGTGTCTTGCAGGTATTTGATTGGCTGATGCGGTGAGTCACCAGGAGACATTGAGCCAGGTATAACTTCTTTTGGAGCCCTCTGCGTTTGGCATTCCTCTGCAACGCACTGGTCTCATTAAAAGAAAAAAAATGTTGCCATGTTTTTGTCACAACAGCCTGGTTGATGGGTTTGGAAAGGACTGTTGCTCTTTTTCCCCTATTTGCCCACTTTAAATCGGGTCTCTTGAATATTGCATATCTGTGACAGGGGATGTTTTTCTTGCTTACAGCCCATGTAATATTTCCTCCTTGAAATATTAATTCACGGGGAAGTTCCACATGACTCTTGTTACACAAAGGGCAGCAGCATTTTCTCCACACACTCAATACCGAGTGAATAATTAGGGAAATAGTGCAATTAAACTCAAAGCAATAGGTTTAAGCAGTGGATTTATTTTCTTCTGGCTCGGTATTGATGCCTCTCTTCAAGGGAGAAGTTTATTATCATCATGTGGAGAACGATGATTTCAGCCCTGCACCCAGGCTGTGTGAAATCTGTGTAAATATTCCTTGTTTCTCCTCAGCACAGTGCTATAAAAAAAATTGCAACCTGTCTATTAAGAACAAAAGCCACGTTTTAAACCCGATCCCCTCACATTGATTGACGGGCCCTGTATTACAGACACTAGAGAAGTGTCTAATGTGCGCTGATGCACTTTCATTATTCATCGTTTCAGCTTTGCTAATTGTGCGGATGATTTCGAATGGCACAGTTTGAGATGCACTTTTCATTAGTGACAATTGAAGTGTTTCTCTGTAATAATAGTAATAATAATGAAAGATATATCGCAGCTTTCCGCGGCACGAGCACATAAAGGTACGACGTCAAAACGAGAACCTTAAATCAATCCCGACCGAACCGTCTAGACGGCTGCGTTGTATTGGGCACAAAAAAAAAAAGCGTCAGCAATTTTAATTAATCATTCACATGGCGATGCTGCAGTGTAAATGCTCCAGATAACAGAAACTCAAAGAGCGGAGAGAAGAGCTCCCTGGCACATAAACTGAGTACAATCATGACCCTTAGCAAGAGCACTTGATTAAGCCGTTTTAGTGGGTGCTAAACATCTGACTCATCGTGGATCAGTGGTATCAGAAGATTGCTCTTGCTGTGATCTTGCATGAATATTCACAGAAATAATTAAAAGACTGTAATGATGAAGTGGATGGGGACAGGCATCAGTGACACAAACAGCTCAGCTACTTGACGGCAAATGCGAGGTTAGAGACTTGAAAAATATCACTTAACATTCGGCATTTCTCTCAAATGTTCAGAGTTGAAAAGTGCCGCAGTCGTTCAGTTTTAAGATGTTCACATATTCAGAACGTCCTCCTGAAAAAGATCAGTGTCGGTCGTTGCAGCAAATGTCCAAAACCAACGTTAAGTACAAGAGTGAAGTCGTCTAGCGGCTGTGGGATTTATGACTTGTCCTCTGGGAACAAGGCAGGAAATGTTGGGTTGTTACCGAGCCACGAAGTCCATTGAGGGAGAAGGTCGATGTGGTCGGGTTCCTGCTGACACTCAATAACAGTTTCTTTTAGCCATGACCACAATTATACCCTAACTGTATTTCCCTTAGTCTAACCAAGTCGCTCTTGCATCCGATATCTACAATTACCAAAGAAAGTGACAAATACATTTGCTGGAAGTGGCGTCAAATCAGAAAACGTCTTCACCCTGAATACAGTCCTAAATATAAGTGCCCTACACAAGCCGTTCTCATGCTTAGCAGGAAACATTGAAATCCAGTATCCTGCACTTTACGTAAAGATGGACGACACGTTTCCACTTCCTGTACAAAAATGAAGCCAAAATATCCTGGGTTACGGGTACTGGAGTCCGGAGTCATGTCCTATCTGCTAACACGTAGAAGGCAATGTTTATGACTTCTACTGCACCCAGGGGGCGATGAAGATGATTTGGCTTCACTTTTGGGGAGCTGTCATGTCGTCCTTCTTTATATATACAGACTATTTGCATTGCAAAACCAGTTTGACCAGTGTAGTGCCTGACCGAGGCCACGCTGCTGCTGTTCCCTCTGAACATTTTACACAATGTCGCATTAAATCTGACAAAACAAGACCGGCCCAATTATTCTGTGACACTTCTCTCTGTAATATCAGACGCTGCTTTGTGCAGGGAAGTGAAGCAGTGCAACCCCTCAGATACTCGCCCGCGTCGATTGCAAAACAAAATGTGTGTGTTTGTCTGAGATACCAATTCAAAGTACTCTTGAGGAATAATCCGCCCTGCATGAATAAACAGTCGGAGATAATCAACCCCTCACTGAGCGCCAATGAAAATCCTTCCCGGGACTCATTTGGAAATTGTGCCCAGCAGTACATTACCAGTTTGGAGGACAACAGCAGCAACGGAGACAGAGGGTTAGCAGCTATTGGCTACTTACACTCCTGGGACGCATAATGGAAAATTACTGTGATTAATAGGGCTCTAATTAAATAGTCTCCCCCCCCCGAACATCGCCAGTAATATCTTCGTCGGAAAATAAAACTGTAAATAGAAATTATTATTTGCTCTTTCTCCCATTTTATTGCCCCTGTGTTGTTCATTCTGTGGATCTCAGTGTTGTAGGTTGGATTGTCGATGCCTCTCATGAGACATTATCATTACTCCCAATGTCACGACTTGCATGCGGACTGATGGGAGCGTGTTTGTGTATTTGTGTGTGTACACAGGTTTTTTTTGTTTTACGCCGCGTTCCCTCATCTATCAGTCGGCCGCCCTCCTCTGATGGCCACTGAAGCTCCATTAGTACCCACAGTCCTGATTGATGTTGCACAATATCGCGTTGGAAGGCCAGGATTGTTGTTCTGAACCAGCTACATGCTTATTACAACACCTCCTCACCACAGGAAAGGGGGGAATTCGCTATGCTGATGTCGTGAGGCCCCTGATTTGCATTGATGGTGAGCTCAGCAAATGTCTCGAATTGGTTTTTCTTTTTCAGGAGTTGCTTTGCAAACGTCTCACGTCCCTGAGTGAGATTGTTTTTGAAAACAGGGCAGTTTAGGTAATAAGTTGTTTCTTGAATGAATTTAAAGAATCAGCCCGTTCACGCGGAGCAGTTGTGGACTGTGACAAACAGACTGTACGAGCTCCGTCTGATTCAGAGGATTCAGAAGCGCTGAGTGGTTTTGTTTGATCTTGTGCGTTGATTCCAAAACTACAAATGTGCCTGATTGGATGGATTTAAGTTGTTTTTGGAAGCTGTGATTGTCCAGGTCCACTCCGCTTATGATTTCACGCAAAAAGCTGAAACAACAAATGAAAAGCAGTAACCTGGAAGCCCATTAACTAAACAATCAAAATTTCAATGTCTGTGTTAAACAGCCTTGATCGTGCTGTTAAAATGAAAAGTACACATTAGGTATGTTATAAAATCAGGCATTGATATGGTTTTCCTGCAAACTTAATTATGACTTTTGATGAAATGCATTAACGCTGGTTTTAAAACCACATTTGCTACCAAATTTATAAAAACATCCACATTTAATGGCTGAACGTGTCTCATAACGCCACCTAGTGTTTCAAACCATCTTGGACCTTGTAGGGCAGATATGCTTGCGTAGAGTCGACCATTTGGGGCCGTCTGTACAAAATGACGTTTATATATGAGGAAGTTCTCATATAGCTTGTGAGTATGAATCTTATCCCCTAAAACACCACATCATCTACCATTCAGAGATGGTAGATCCCCCTTCTCTCCAGCCGTCTGTGCCAGCAATTGCAAATGGCTTGGGACGCCCGTAGTCTTGTCCGTCAGGAAACTGTGATTGGCGAGATCCCTCCATGTCATAGGACATTTGTCGCTAGTGTGTTCTGCTACTGGAGTCGTTTCTCAGAGCTGGACAACCTAGATAACTTAGCAACAGATTAGTATGTCGTATGTTTGTTTGTGTGTGTTTACGATGTGTGTGTGTGAGGTTAGAGAGAGATGAGTGGGTGGGTAGGTGTGTCCTAGCCCCGCCTCCCAGTGCTGCGTTCTAAAGCCATTTTTCTAACACTTGAGCCAAACCTTTGAAGTTACACTTTAAAAACACACCCGCTCTCTGTGATCTGTCTTCCCACTGTCTCGCTCTTTGGTGGCGTCTGTGTGAGCATCACTGCAGATCTGGAAAAGCTGCTTTATGTCCCTTTTACTTCTCAATACGGCCTTTTGAATTCTTGTCTGCATTCATTAGTGGGAAACAATGGCACTTCTAGTACGAGGGTCCGCCGCCAGGACGTCCACGCCGCCAGACAATGAGGGGGACGGGCCGTGTCTGTTGCCCGCTGATGAGTACACAATCTCTTTGATTCTGCATTTGAAGCAGAGATGTAAAGCCTGTAGCCTTCTGGACTGTCAGAAGAAGCCGAGCTGAGTCACTCCAGTTAGGATTTACTTTGCTCCAGCTCTGCTTTTGTTCCCTCCACACTGTCTCATTATTGTCAGTCTCATGGTCATAAATGAGTCAGAGATGCGGCTGGAAATAGTTATCGCTGCTTCTTCTTCTTCTTTTTCCCTTCGTCTGTCTTGGTTTTGATTATTTGCCTGAAGTGTAGGTTGTTGATGATCATTGAGAGCATGCTTGAGATTATTAGTTTAAGCAGAGATGCCGGAGAAATGAGGGAAACCGGATGACATGCAGGAGGCACTGAGTCAGATTCAAACTGACAGCCTTAACCAGCTGAGCTTCCCACACACAAACAATTCAGGTTCTTATTGTTGGATTCATGCTGTTTGGCAGGTGGTGGACATTTTTACCCTTCATATTTTCTTGCCAGCAATGTGTGCGTGGCGTCGCCTTATGCACAGTGACGTGCAACAAAGTGCGATGATTGCTACACTGCATATTTAACATTTTAGTATTCCAACGGTGTGTTTCCACACATTAACCTTTTCCGAGTTCTTTCCTGCACCGTTGTGCCCGGACTATGATTAATATGCCTTTCCTCGCATGTGATAAAATCTTGCCAATCTCCCTCCCTGCCTTCCTCCTACTCCAGTCACCTTATTATATTCCAAAGATTGTGTGGTCACCGAGCTTAGATTATTCCATTCCCTGCTTTACGTCGCACGCCCCACGTGTCCCTTCCTCATTCAAATGCACTTTCTCCTCTCTCTTCAGGAATGAAATATGGAAATGTGTTTTAGCTTATGCGCGGATGATGTTTCACTATGTCCTATAACCATTTCATCAACTTCCCACCGGGGCAGTTTGTGCAGATATCCGTGGTTTGCCGGGGGTTTTCTCAGCTGGTGCTTTGTGGGTAAATTGTGCTTTGTGACACAGGGAGCATTTGAACCAGACGCCACATGAACAGGGGAATAAAACGTGAAAATAAAGATGTCATGAACCTCATTTATTTTTCACAGCCCTTGTCTATTGATGGCATTTGCCTTTTTATTGTCTGATTTTCACAGAAAGTCCCTGAGGTTTTACTCCGAGTCAGTTGAGTTGAGAGGATGAGAATCGTGTAATTATCCAGTTGTGAATTGACTTAACAAATCCAAAGACAAATCGTAAACAAACACTGCCTTCATTTGTCTGTATTGTCTGAATTCCCTATGAATGATAACAATAATTTTTAAATTAATAAAGTTGTAATTTAGATTTTCTGTCATGCTGCACTCCTCTCAGAATGTTAATATGAATTAGTGTTCATGCATTATTCCAAGATGGTTACACTGTTAGCCTTGTAGACTCACCAGGTTAATAGCCACAATTTTGCCTTGGTGCATATTTAGAACCAGGGTCCACGATTAGCATCTGCCTCTCGCCAAACGCAAATAAATATATACGGTGGCGAATAAAATAAATGTATAGTCTCCTTTGGTGGCCTACTTCGCCATAAAGTTAAATCACAACCACACATTATGTCGCCATTACATACAAAAAAAGTTTTGCACATGCTTCCACTAATCCTTTTACGTTAACATACATGAAAAAAATCTGTGGATGTTTCGATAATTTACCTCTTTGTGAAAAAGGCAAATGCGACCACATCGTAAACGAAAGTGGTCCATTGTTGAAATTTCTTCCTTGTGCCCCCCCATGTTTTCAAGTGGTACTGCTCCGTTGTCGGTTTCATCCACATCTGTAAGCTTTTAGAAGACGAAATAAACCCAGAGTCCGTCCCTTTATCTAACCTTGAGAATAAATTACCCTTTAACCTGATTGACCACGCAACTATTTGTGTTTTCCCTCGACATACACTGTCGCTGTAGCTCGACGCAAGCGACTTGTTGAGCTAAATCTCGGAGTAGGTCATAACTCTTAAAAGAGTCTGCAAGTATACGGCGGTACATTGGCAGTATCTTATGTCGTCCTGCGGGTAATATTTCTCCGTGACTGCCAGCCACAGCAAAAAAATCAATCCAAACTATCAATCATCGAACCCAAACGCCTTGGTGACACGCCTGGGCGGGCAGGCGTCGGGTGGAGGGCAACAATGCATCACCGTCTGTGGTTCAAGCTGCGTTAGCTTGTAGCTCTTGCCCCGTATCTCTCCTCTCAGTCACCACTATACTGCAACCTGAGCTCCTCTACAGAATAAACATCCGACGAAAGTAACAGGACTACCGCTAATGGAATTCACTGTTTTGTGGCCCAGCTAATGGTCATCATCAGCATCCCATCCCCCCCCCCGTCCCCTCTCAAAAGACAATTATAGTCCATTGTCCAGAAATTGTTCAGTTTTTACGGCTGGAAGCACCAATGCTGTTTTTTAAACACAGCCTGAGAAATGTATTCAGGTCTGGAGCCACATGTACGACTGGGTCAGCTCTAGGTTGTACACACTCGTGAGAAGAGGTCTAATCAGGCAGGGAAAACAACTTTGTGGCTGTGCACAGGCTTTAATAGTTTAATAGCAACAGTGGAGGTCTGTAACAGAGGCTAGAATAAGTTATGTCGATAAAAGAAATACTTGCTGATTGGAAAAAATCCCATTTGTTTTGGTCTTTTGGATTTTTTGTTGAGGGTATAACTGTAGAATATCACCAGCTGCACCATTTAACAATCATGCATTCATCTCGAGGGTTTTTATCCTCATGAATAAACTTGTGCAACAATTCATAGACAGTCACACAGACTTAAAATTCAAATCAATTAGTATAGCTATGACAGATGTGTTTGTTTTTCTTCTGCTTATTTAGATTTTGTCGTACATCTGGAATCAAAAGACGTCTGCTTTAACCTCGGGGAACCTGCGAGAGCGCCGCACTCGCTCTATCTGGGCTTATGTGTCGAGACGTCATTATGATCTACACAAATAATTGACACAGCTCAGCTCTTATAAAATATTCATGGAAATCTATCAGCTGAATTTGATATTTGTGCTCGACAAATATCAGACCTCAGGAATAAACTATTATTAGTGGTGAATAATGCATAAATAATCTTTTATACATGACACCATCTATTATTTATTCATCGCAGCGTTTCTGATGGAAAACCACGTGATAGAAAAACATATTGCTCTCCAGGGCGACACTCATTGCTTCCCATTATCTCGTTTCACTAATCTGAACCAATAAGAACAACATATGGAATTAATAATTTAAAGATGTATGTTACAATTCTTTATGAAAATGTCTAAAAACAAGATGTTGTGTATTTCGTGTGCTGACATTATCCCAAAATGTTTCCATCAATGTTCAAACCCAGAGAAAGCGAGAGAACCCCCAGAGGGCAAAGTTACTTATTTCACGTTTAAGCCTAAAAACTTTTTTATTTGTAATTTCAGGGCTAAATGATGCAAAAATCTGTTATTCCTGACCTCAGATTCTGGTGAAAACAGAAGTTTTTCACCAAGGCCCCCCACACCCTCTAGCAAAGTGAAAAATCCTGAAGGCGCAGAAGCTATTAGCAGCTGCTTTCAAGAAGAATCTTCACTGTCCACGAGAGACACAGCCGAAATTCCCCTTCTCATCTGTGTCTATTTTTCAACTCTAGCTTATGCTGAGATAAATCGCTCTGTGCATTAAGCCCCAGTTAAAAGCCTGGGCCGACCAAATGGACCCATTCACCCCCAGATTCCAGTTTCAATTAGCACAGAGACAACAATGAAAATGGCCCATTACAGCCCACAGCATGTTTTCAACACCGGCACATCCGAGGTATGATGACGGGAAGGACGAGAGGAAGAAGTGATTGCTGTTTTCTCTAGTTTTCCTCTGGGGAGACCCGTTCGTTCTGCGGTTCAGACTCTTGCCGTACATCTTCTGTAGAGCTTTCCAACACATCAGGCGTCGCACATTTGCACTCTGGTATTTTTAGAGCATTGGTTGTAAAAGATTGAAAGATGGAGGAGCGTCTAAGTGGCAACAGAAAAAATGAAACATACGAAATCATACAATTGATGCCAATGTTGATATTGAGGAGTAAAACATTTCTGATGGAGATATATCAGCCGACAAAATATATAAATAAACAATATTTGGCAATGACTCCCAATACCTAATACCTCTTTAATACCCAAGTTAGAATTGTGCAAAAAAATACAAAATAAAGTAAATACAGAAACGTTCCTGGCTTTTTACACGCCAGGAAAAAATGGCAGCATTTATTTTTTGTCAGCTTCTAACTTGTGAAGCTTTGCAGCTGTTCTGAATAATTTTACTAGAAATTAGACATTTTCTTGAAATATAAAAGATTTGAGAACATCACAATGAGCCCTGGGAAATGGGAGTGTAACATTTTAATGACTCGTTAAGAATCAATTAATTGATAATATAATAAACCGTAATGATGAATTTAATTATTCTTATCCATTCTTATTGTAGTCAGTATTTCAAAAGTGGAGATGATTCTGCAAGTCACCAAAGAGGATTTGATGACATTTCTTCTCATCACCTGTGGTAATTTCATTTCTTCTGATCAAGTACAAACTATTTATCCTCTTCTTTTCCAGGAGGGCACCTTGTCATTACTCTGTGTGTTTTCAGACCAGAGAGAAAACCTGCATCTGACCATGTGTCCACTCTCTGAAAAGTGGGTAAATCTGCGCGTGTCGCCTGCCCGTCTGATCCGTGTGCGGAAGGCTATAAAAAGATGTACATGCTGTGCAGACGCCCCCTCCATCACGGCGAGACCTGCTCCTAACGTCACCTTTGTCACCGAGACTGACAGCGTAGACGGGAAGGAGGGTGGAGGGGTCACCTGCTCCCCGGCACAGGACCACCTGTCGGAGCCAGCAGGCTTTCCATTAACTTCGGGGGCGGTGGACTTCACTTCAAGGATGTACGCTTCATAAACTCGATGGTGGAGCATTCATTAGCTCCATTAGGACTAAACTTTCAAAAGGGTAACTGTCATTGACCTGAATAGAGTGATTTCTGTTGGAATAACACCCCGGAGTCTGACCTTTCCTCTGGGGTCCGACCAGTTCACCTTCTTTTGAGTTTATGGCCCATATCTGCTTCTTCAATAGGATTTAATTTGCTTTAGTGTGTGAAATCATTATTTCTACACAAACCACGTGTTGCATTACTACACGTGTGACGTCATCGCCCTGTGGGGGTACTTCCCGGTGATGGGATGGCCCCCCCTGCTCCCATAGGGCGCTCACTGAAGTGGAAAATTGAAAAAGGCGGAGCTCCAGGTTTATAGCCCCTTCGCCTTCATTAAGCCTCGTTTGCACAGACAGAAAACGTGAGTGTTCGTTTCCCGCTCAAAGTTCCAAGTGGCTCGCACCCACTTCTCTGCCCAACTCCGAATGGGAGCCGAGACGGATCCGCCGTTTTCGTCACGGGCCCATTAACAGATGGGGCGGATCGCAGAACATAATCTCAGCGTGCTTAGCTGGTGATGCACGGCGTGTTTGCACCTGACGCGAGACCCAGAGAGGAATTTATGTTGACGCGCTGGTGGAAATCGCCCTGTGATCTGTGTGAATCATGTTGCAACACGAAAAAAATCACTCGACTGCAGGGTAGAAAAGCACGTCGTTTCTCAGGGTAGCAGCGTCACTGTTGATATTCTCTCTGTGTCCTACCATTGGAGTATATTCCACAGTCATATAAGGGGGTTGCAGACACCTGATGGAAATAAGAAATACTGTAAAAGATAATAATAGTTTGCAATCCTGCGACAGAACCCACTGTGGGAATCCAAATGGCCGGGCTTCCCCCACCGTGAGTCGGACTATCTTCAGCGCGCAGCCTGAGAAAAACCCACAGTCAGATGAACCGCGGCGATGAAGAGAAGCCCGCGCTGCTCGAGACAAAAGTGGGTCACGTCAGGAACATCTTAAGGGACTGCTGTGAAATTCTAAAAAGTCATTTACTGGGAATTGAATTTCTAATGACACTTAATGAAAATGGAGCTGTGAAAACGTTCCGCTCCTGCGCGAGCTCCACTTTTCTACAACCCCGCTGAGACACGGCGGCGTCACGTGAGGCTAGTAAATGCCGGGCTTATGGAAATGAGTGGCACCGTGTGAAAATCACATTTCATTGTGCTTTATTAAACTTTACGGTGGCTTGATGAGGCCCCCAGGCTCGAGGATATGATGTCATTAGTTTACAGTGTTGGGGAATTGAAGTTTTAGTTCGTCATTTTCTTATACAATAAACATTTAAGCGGTAACTTGACTCCAGTCGCAGCTCTCAGGAAGTTGTTAGAGGGTTTTCCTGCTAAAGTCGCGTGCACCCGCCGATTTCCCTGCAGTTCTGTGCTGTACAGTACAGTGAGCAGCTTTATTGAGGCAATAGGGCACACACTTAACTTTTATTGATTAAGAGATCAGCAGTAACTTTCCTGGCCAGTTATTACCAGCGAGAAATGTTAATGAAAACCCATCTTTCATGATCTTCAGGCTACCACAGCCCGTAATGGATTAGTTCTGTTTAGTTCAAATATTGGATCGTTTTCGTGATTCGCTGCGTGATTGTTTTCTCTGTAGAATGTTTGGAGAAAAAGGAGAAAAGGTCGAAGCTGGGCTCAGGCTGCAGGAGTTTTAAACGAATTTCCAAATCAGGCGGCGTCACAAACAGGAGGAGAATCTTCACAGATATTTTCCCCTGTAACCTTAAACGTGCCAACATGACTGGATGTGATTAAGATTACAGTTTGATATAAAAAAAGTCTTCACACCCCTGTTAAAATACCAGGTTGTTGTGCTGTAAAGAAAATGAGACCAAGATAAATCATGTCAGAACTTTTTCCACCTTTAATGCGATAAAATCTGTACAATTGAAAAACTAACTGAAATCCTTTAGGGGGGGGGGGAGAGTAAAATTAAGAAAACTATAATATCACAACTTCACCTCAACAGTTGTAGACGTTATATCCAGAGGAAGTGACACGCTCCCTCACGTCTCATGTGACCTAGTGGGGAAGCAGATGAAAACAAAAAACATGAGAATCCATAAACAATGGCACGTTCAATGGCGGATCCAGGGGTGGGGCCAGGGGGACATGGGCCCCAGCTACAATATGACTTGAGACTTCTTTTTGACACTGCGAGATACTTAACTTTACTTATTGATGGCTATCGGGGACGTGAAGAGGATTTCAACAGATAAAAGGTGTTTCAGAAACATCTTGGCAACCTTTTAACAGAATGATCAACTCAGCCTCTGCATTTGCTGTAAACATTAGTAAATGGTCACAGCATGGAGTTAACCTTTAATTTCACCTGCCTTCTTATTACTGTATCTAGGACAAGAAGCCTGAAACGTCCCCTCTCTTCATCTTCAGGCCGTCTGAAGGAACCAGCTCCGTGTCTGAGCCCCGTCTGGAGCTGCTATAAATGATCGCTTGGCAGTGGAAGTGTATTGATTATTTGCTGTTGCCCATATCCATCACTTAGTCTAGACTTGAGTCTGTGTTCGCCTTTTCCCTTTTGACGCATTGCTACCTCTTCATTAAAAAATGTTCTTCCTCGTCCTCGTGCGTCTCGCAGCTGCTTCTCTGCACCAGCAGCCAATTCTCAGACGCACGTGAAACGCTACCGACTGGCGCAAATAAATAAATAACTGAATACGAGCTAAGTGGATTATCTGTGACTCATTCCAACATTCGTGAACACTTGAAGAATTTTCTAATTTGTTTGATTATCTTTTTGAAGTGACAGTCATGCATAGTAATCCTGATTTATGCTAATGTGCCGCTCCCCTTCCTCTTCTCCCAAACTCGGGCTGAAGACATTGGCATCTGGTGGCTGCGGCGTGCGTGTGGCAGGCGAGGCCCTGAAATGTAAAATGAAAATGGACCAGTGCGATCTGTTTCTCCGAGTGCGTAAATGCGGTGCCATGGATGCCGCTCGTTGGCCTCGTGCTGGAGAGGCTAATCAACAGCAAAAGCCTGCTGGTGCGGTTGCCAACACCGACAGACGGGCGTGTTCCCGATGCCAGCTGGTATCTGGAGGGTGGCTGCTTTTAGATGAATGGAGACACAGTGGTAGACGTGAAGCTCCAAGTCGAGTTTTATGGTCTCGTCATTATTTCATCGAGAGATGAACAGACACAAAGTCACCTTCAAGACGAGACAAGTGATTTATTCCAAAACAATAACGGTAATTATCGCTGTGATTTTCATTAATAGCAATATAACAAAATGTGTATAAACATATTAATTATGCATTGTGCAAACATGCTGAGGAGGTATAACACAATATTGGCTTTAATGTTCTCCCTTAGATTTATGAAATGTGTTGCTGTTTAAATTCTCTGCCCTAAAGACGAATTATTAAAGAAAATTGTTAGTTAAACTTAAATTTTACATTCATAGTGATAATCATCAATATCCACTGACCTGATTTATTTATTTTTCATCTTGTCCATATCAACCTTCCGTACTTACCAGATGATTTATTTTCCTGTAAATTTTAATGAAATTAAATTTTTATCTTAACTTTTTGTGCATGGAAACACACTCATATTTTTCATAAACATAATTGGTGTAATCAGTCTCTAAGCTTTCAGTCCCTGATTGGGTTTTTGTCCCATGGCAGCAGTTGACATCTTTAGAATACACACTGAAAATGAATGCCTGTTAATAGCTATGTTTATTACACACTATACAATTACAAAGGATAGGGGGGGGGGTGTTGGCTGGTTCCTAATGGGTGCAGATGCAGGGCCTGTAAATGACCAGACTGTCACAACTCACAGCAAAAGAGTTGTCGTGTGCACTTTGTGTGTTACCCTGTGATTTGAATTACAACGTGCAGCAGCAGCAGACACAGAGAGTAAGTGATGTTGAACAACACGAGCCCCCTGCAGCAAGTCAAGTGTGTGTGTGGCTGCTGGAATAAAACTGATATTATATTGTTAGGTTTTAGTATCAATCAAATTACCAGTGTTCACATCCAAAACCCAAAAAATTCACTCGCAAATGTGCTGGGATCTGTTACTGCCAGATGGAGAAATCCATTCTGGAAAGAAATATAATCTCAGTGTGGGGAAACTACCAGTTTAATTACAAAGTCAAGTTTCCTATTGTAGCTTATATACGACTTGCCTGTGAATGAAACTCTGCCTTCACATCTGCTTAGTTTACTGCAATTAATATGTGAGACTCTTCATCTTCGCAGGCGGCACCACTTTAACATTCTGCGAAGACACTGCAGGTGAAAATGAGTGATTATGAGCTTCCTATGGCACATTCGCATTCTCTGTTCATCACTGTGCAGTGTCCGTGACGTATAAATAAAACTAAACACAGAGCGCCCCGCTCACCTCTCCGATGGGGGCCCGTATCTCCAGAGGAAAAATGAAAAATTAGACATTTCCACCATGTCGTGGCTGATAACGTTGTATTATGAAACCTTGATGAATGGGGCAGCTCTGCTCAGTTCATGATTGTGTGTGTGTGTGTGTGTGTGTGTGTGTGTGTGTGTGTGTGAGAATACCCTTTGTTGAAGAGAGGGACGTTGAGCCCAAACGTTTGAGGACAGCAGGTCAGTCCGTTTTATGCAAAAGCGAAAAAAAACCCACATGAGCAATGATAAATAAAATATGATCAGGCTCTACAACGAGTCTTTTTATCAGTAATGAAAAATGGGGGAGAGGATCCAGATAA
Organism: Hippoglossus stenolepis; assembly: GCF_022539355.2. Taxonomy (NCBI): domain Eukaryota; kingdom Metazoa; phylum Chordata; class Actinopteri; order Pleuronectiformes; family Pleuronectidae; genus Hippoglossus; species Hippoglossus stenolepis. The sequence continues at coordinate 19,271,115 of NC_061493.1, read as the reverse complement.
GCTGTCAGTTATACACCAGTGTCCCTGTAAGTAAAGTTTAAAACACTACAATGGCAGCAAAGAAGGTGTAACTACACAGTTTTGTATTTTCAGACATTTGTTTGTGTATAAATCAAACATCCGAAGATCACATCCCTCCACCGAGGCTCGACTTAATCACCATATTTTCATGTGTTGAGATCACATTTCTACATTATTTCTTGAGCAATTCACAACAATGTTGAAAAAAATCTCTCATTGTTAAAGAAAGTGAAAAAAAGATATCCTTTATCCGAATCAACACCAAAACTTGCACCAAGTTTCGTAGTAATCCGTTGTGTAGTTTTTGCCAAATCCTGCTAAATAACACACAGACGCAGATGAAAACATGAAAACCTAAGTCCTCTTATGAAACCATGTTTAAATCCACTACGTCTAGATTTTATTTGCATCTGCACCAAGTTGCACACACACATAAAATCTGTCATTTTTTCCAATCAAGCTCCATGAATTATTCTTTGAGAAATCTGTGTAAAAAAACGTCCTAGCTTACAATTTTAAAGAAAGTGATGAATATTGATAAGTGATAATCATTTCTGGATCCACCCTCTGATCTGGATCTGCACCAAAACTTGATGGATTCTTTCTTGGGCCCAACCCTTCAAACAAGTTTAACAAATTTTTGCATAATTTTTGCATAATCTTGCTAACAGATGGACAAACGGCAAAAAAAACACAACCTCTTCAGCGGATAAATCCAAAGATTTTTGTTCAAATATATAAAAAAAAAAATCCCAAATTGAATATATTAGTTCTCGTAATTCTTCTTTAAAGCAGCCGTGTTACTGCTGGTGGAGAAGTTCCTCTCACATTCCCTTGGAAGTATTCCCACACCGCGGCATCTGCGCTCGCTGTGAGATGTCAGTCAAAATGTTCTGCCCTTGAATGCACCGTGAGCTAACGACCCTTGACAGGCTGTTTGCAAACCGGGTTGAGAAAACATATTTTGTTTAGATTGCCTTGCAGGAATACTATTCACGCTGGCAAACTTATTTATTTAGCCTGAAGTGTGCCCGTGGTGTTTCCTGTGTTTACATTCGCAGAGACGCATGTACATCACAGGGAAGATGTCGCTGTCAGCAACGGGCTGTTTTAAAGAAGTCGTGCACTGTGTTAACTTTATTAAATGCATGATTCAAACGGTGCTGTCTCTGAGGTTTACTTTCTATCTACTTCCCTTCATTTGTGTTGCTCGCTTATCAAAAGTTTTTTCTCGTTCCGGCAGAGACAGAGAAGTATTACGACGTTGTTTTTTTGGAAAAAGATGTCATGAGCTCGGGAGATTCATTAGTAGTCTACCTGAGTAAGACGCTAGTTCTCCTGTCTCGCCGCCCGATGGCCTGTCTGCAAAGAGAAGTGCACCTGATGTGATGCGAGCAGAGCGCCGCGCCCCCGGCACTGTAGAGGTAATGATTTCGTCTGATGGTATTCATAAAATATAGTAAACCATCACTTTCACAGAAGCGCTCACAGTTCTCAGCTTGTAGCCGTTGTTGTCAGTGGTGTGTTTTCTGCAGCTTGTCCTCCGACGTTATCTCCCTTTTCTTTTTCTTCAACTTTGTGCCGCTCGTCCTGCTAATGGTAACAACTGTGCCTACAAAGAAAGGGCACAACTCTCAGGTGGTCCGCTATCGATCAGCTGAAGGCGGCACATATTCTATCTCTGTCAGCTGAAGAAGACATTTGTTAACAGCGTGTAAAGAACCCGGGCTGCTGCACAGACACTGTTTTACGAGACAGAGATGCAGCTTGTTTCCTCTAAAGAAATATCAAATTAGTATAAGGTCATGGCTTGGTTTATCTCTATATTAAGCGCATAGTATAGTAGAGATTTGAGTCTCACATTCATATATAATGTAATGTAATAAAAGCGTCTGGCTGCTGTTATTGTAAGAAAAACCTTCAACTGGGCCCAGTGACCTTCTGTGGCAATTATACAAATCATTTATACGACTTTAATTACATATAATATCATAATATTTAGGAATGAGTGTCGTATATTTAATTGCATTATGTTGACTTGCTGGCTTTAATGGTTCGTTCACACTACATGACTCTGTGGTGAGTAGGACGTTGATTTAACGCTTGTTTTCTTTTAATATTTCATTTGAGGGTTTATTTTATTTAACAGACACTTTGTGAAGATGCAACATAAATCCGTCCAATTAGATAAATCCTTCCTCAGACATCAACCGGAGATATTGACCAGATTAAATTAAGCCTAAGCATTCTGGATTTTGTCGATCGTGCCCTCGTTGACCCCTATGTGTATTTATTTATTTGTATTAATAATCAATAGCTTTCATGTGAAAATACATTTTCAATATAGCAAAATATGTGATACTTTAATAAACATTCTATAACCCGTGGTTTACTTACCCTGCAAAATAAATGTTTGCAGCTTGTTTGCTTGCTGGCACCCTTGTTTTTTTTCATCTGGCCCCAGATCTGTAATATAATATTCTGGCTGGAGTGTAACCGTTTACATGGTCCTGTGCAGATGTGCTCATCGGTGAAGCTGCCTGGGGCATGCCTGTGTTTACCGTCCCGCCGATATTCATCTTTAATCAGCTGGGCCACAGATGGATTAGCATGCTACATGCAGAGTCGTGTCAGACATTAACATGCTCCCCGTTCGCTGGCGGGGACGAGATGTGGGGGAGAGAAGATAAGGTCAGCAGTTAAATATTATCACTTGCCACAGGAGAGGGACCTGGATTTGGTGGAGTTGGGCACAGAGGTAGCCGCCATGCTTAAATGGCTCCGTAAACGCCAATCAATCTGGAATAACCAGGGGGCCCCTCAGAGCCACAGCAGTTCCCTTCAGGCATCACTCTAACAAAAACTCGAATCAGGTTGAGGACACGTGATAATAAGCATCTCCTCTTATCTCATCCGCCCCCAAATTATACCTCACGACTGAGGCTGTGTAAGTGATTCACTGTAAAACATATATTCTTTATGAGGGATACACGCTGAGGCTTTCTTCTTATTGACCTCTAAGTCGGAGTGAAATCAGACGGTAACAAGCCGAGCAGCGAGCCTGATCTATATCGGCGCTCCGAGTGGGTCATGTTTGTTTTTCAATCAGCCGGGAACTCCCATTCCATCATCTCTGAAAGCCATGTCCACAGCCCCATCACACAGCAAAGCTCATAGTCTATTTCCGAAGACATCATCACGTTCAGTAGATCCCTCTAATAAGCACGGGTCAAATAGCCTCCATAAATCATAAAAACAACACTTTTCCTCTGGTTTCGCTGCAGCCCTGCTGTAATGGAACAAGGAGCCGAGATAAATTGTTATTACTGCTCCTACAGCAGGAACCAGGGCTGGGAAAAAGGAAGAAAAAAAAAAATCAATTGTATAATCACTCGTTGAGGAGAGGAGGAAAGGGCGACATTGAAGTGTTCCTCCATTTCAGGTTATTCCTCTCGTGGAGGCTTAGGACTGCTCACAGCCTGGGAACGGGGGCAAAACGGAGCGAACCACCGAGAAAAATGATTCATTCGTCCAACCTGAGCACCGAGCGGGGGAAAAAAAACAGAAACCGTCCAGGCAGCTCTTTGTGGCTGGCATTTACAGTTCATTTGTTTTCATCGGAAGTAATTTTCATTAGCAAAACCAATTTCCCCCCAAGTCCTCAACCTGAATAATAAACACCAAGTCTTGCAGGGAGGAGGCAAAGAAAAATAACATTCACGGCTCAAACTCGTCTTCGCGAGCGCTCTGGAAATATTTCGGGATGCTCTCTCTTTGTTTGGGCTCCAGGTAAGAGGTGTCATAGTTTGCAGAGCGTGTCGTAATCACTTGCCTTAGGAGAATCCTGCGAGAGAGCTAATCATCACCACTCCGCCAGCCAAGAGGGGAACGTTTCTCCCGCTCAACTTTTGGGCTGTTTCCGTGTGACTGCTGCCTGTCAAACGAGCCACTGCTGGTTGAATAACGGCAAGTTCACATCAAAGCGCCTCGCAACACAAGTTCATTTTTGAGGCGGCAATGAAAGATTCAATGCTGTCTGCCTTTTAATCAGAGCACAGCAGCATTATTCTCCGCAAAGAGAGTTTGTTTCCTCTCGCTAAGGGCCTCGTGCCGCAGCGTCGCTTCCCTCAGCTGGAACAACATCATGAAGAATGAATGAAGGGAGGAAGAGCCGCACCTTTCGCTGAGCGGCTGCGAATCAAACTTTTGGGCGACACTTTTGGATTTTTCAACAGAGATGGACAATTTGACAAGTCGAATGCAATTTGCAAACTATTCCATGCACCACTGCTTCTCTACTGGAGTTTGACTACTTGCTGAAGAAGTGTGAAGCGGATGCCTGTGGTTGTGTTGCATTTCACTGTTAATCCTGAAAAACTGTTAAAATGTTAAAATGTTAAATGTGCGAGGTTTCATAAACTTTTTAAAAAAGAAGAGGAAAGGGGGAAAGATTAAAGTACATTCAATGTACCTGGTGTACAAAGTCACAAAGAGAGAGAATAGATGAGATGGTTTGTAACTTGCAATACTAGAGAAACAAATATGTGATGTAAAATTACTCTTTTTAAGGTTAATTCATGATCTGCTGTCTGCTTTTTAATGTTTTTACATTCAATTTTAATTATCACCTACAATATATTTGGCCCCTTTGTGGCCCCTAAATCGAAAAAACTTAGAGCCACTGAACTAGAGTAAAATGTGCCATATTCAATTATATCAGATTTCATCCATATTCTGCCAATGCCAGCTCTCGACCAATCACAAGTTTAGTGTCACCTTTCAATCGTGACCTTTCACTCCAAAAATGTGTTTTGACATTTTTAGTCCCATCTTCTAACGTGGAGGAGTTGTGGTTTATGATCAATACTGCAGCCAGCCAGTAGGGGGCGATCGGGGTGTGTGGCTTCACTTTTAGGCAGCCGTCATGTTGTTCATATGCTGGTGTCCTGATTCCCAGTCTCACATGCACACATCACAACGTGCCAGTATTCCTGTGGGTCGGGAGGAGAACAGCTTCTTTTCATCAGGCAGCCGCAGCCGTGGCAATTCTCCGTCCAGATATACAGTATGAAAATGTACTTTGTGATTTACGTCCAACCTCGTCTGCAAAACCGGGAGCCCCTCCACCTCCACCGTGTTCGCTGCACTCAAAGAACAGCCCGACGCTGGTGCGGAATACAAATGGCGGCGGAGAATAAAGCACGTCTGTCGCAACACTTTGGTGGCAAAGAGGGAAGTGACCTAAAAGTAGGCCAGCATTTTGATTACTCCTGATCAAATCCTGATAGCTCATCTTTAACATTCACGGCAGCACGTCGTCCACCCCCTTGAGCGACTAGATCAAATTCTCAATTAGGCTTGTTGTACGGGTGCCACCGACCTTGAGAAGGGCTCCTTTTTTCTTTTCTTTTTTTAAACGTGGTTCCAGGTTTGAATGTTAAGCCTTTCAAGCCACTTGGGGATAAATAGTGTGTCAGACACAAAGAGGAAAATAAAAGAAACGGAGAAACAACAGATTTTTATTGTAACATCTGATTGTGGAGCGATGGCACTTCAGCCTTATGTGTTTGTTATGGTAATAAATAACACCGCTAATCTGAGTGAAGCTATGTTGAGCTGCTCTCAAATTGCCCCATCTCGTTTTGTTTACAACAAACGAATTACGGCACGTACACAAGCACACAACTGATTCATGGCTCCTAATTGGCCCGTAATGGAAGCGCCGCGTGTTAATAAAAGTCAACCGCTCGTGTCTTTTTTAGAAGTGTTGAACCTTAGGAGGAAGTGATTAGACTGGTTATTAAACAGGTAAGATGCTCAAACACTGGGGGTGATTAATCCCAGAGGGAGCACCTTTCGCTGAGGCGTCCTCAGAAAAAAAGATGGAACGTAATTGTACCAATTTCCACCCTGAGCTCTTCCCTCTCCGCCCTCGCTCACTGTCACTCCCCGGAGCAGACGGAGTGGACTGACACAGCACCGGTGATAGATGTGGCTCGGCTGCGGGGGGAAAAATGGAAACTGAAGCCGGCGAAGACTCCGAAATGAATTCAACTCCAGCAATTAGCCAGAGTCGTGAAACGGTAATTACAGAAAAAGGATGGAGAGGGATTCATCGCAGACGAGAACGTGTTGACGATGATTGTTGACGTCTCGTGAATATAAACAAATGTGTCGTGAGATTCCTGCCAAGAGGTGTCACTCACACGTTCAGTGATTCGGAAAATATTACATGTATTTTGGTCGGCCACACGTTTGGGCCTCAGTCTAGGAGAATCCTTATTTTTTAGCAGCAAGAGAAATGGCATTTGAAAAAAGTACAAATGCTAATTGATGCTATATTTCTTTTAATTATGTTCTACACTTCTTTTAATGATTTGTACAACTTAAACATCGCACTTTATTTAGTAACATATTAGTGTTCTTGTGCTATTTTACTCTGTTAATAAGACCATTTTCATTTATCAGTGAGACAGTGTTGGAAATATTTACTATTCATGAACAGACTCCGCTGAACTGTAATTAATGAGATTTATATTTCTAATTATAAATATAGCATTAGACCTGCGTCTTTCCTTTCTAACCCTCTATCTGTGTTGTACACAGACAGGAAAATGATAATTAAAACTTATTATTATTAACAATATACAGTTACTGTTAATATGGCAGTTTTTACACATGCATCGTCGGCTGTGGACGAGCCACATTACAGGAGTTTCTGGAACGTGGAAGCCATCAAACTGCTTTTCACTAAAGAAGAGTTTTCCTCAAAGATGATTTTTCTAACGGTTACTTTCAGAAATCTTTCACAGGAGCTGTTACTGAATAAAGTCAGCACTGTATTCAGTGTGGCTGCCAAGAGGAAGTCTCACATCGTATTTCATATTTGAAAAGTGACTTTTTTCCAGCACTTGAGTTTGATTTTGTCAATCAAAACACTGAGTAAAGAAAAAAAAAAAACCTTTGCAGAACTTCACAGTCAAAGACCTACTGTAGGGGGATGGCATCCGAGACGTGATAAAAAAAACAGAAATGAAAAGCCTCACAACAGCTGGCTGAGTGGATTGGGATTCATACGAGACATGCAGACCTTCCTGGAAACTGAAGCCTCCTCTGCAGAACCTCGACAAGCCCTCAGAAGGTCTTCAAAGTTTCCCAGCCTTGCACTGTCTGTGCAAACGAATGAGGGTGTTGCTGGTGGTGCTGGAGAAAATATAAAATACAGGACTTGCGCTCTTCGTCTCGTCGCGTTAAGAAAGTTGTCACAGGCTTGTCAGTGTTTTCTCGCCGTGCTCAGAGCGGGGAGACTTGAAGGACGCCGCGTCGGGGAGAAGACACATTCTCCGAGATGGCTCTTTCATTAAAGGAAGCTGAGGTGTGTAATGACGGTGGTATCGGTCGCCTTGTGACATCAGGGCCTTCAGCGCCACAGCTCGGGCGGCTGACACAGGTCAGAGCCTCGTCAAACAGTTTCAGCGGCGGCGGCACCATTTAGTCTCGTCCAGATTTCCATTATTTTTTCCCGTCATTGTTCTGGTACAAGAGACAAATGCTCTGAATCCTAATTGAATCAGATTTGTCTTTTTTTTTTAAATAATAGTTCTTTTCCTCATTTGTTCCCCCGGTGACCATATAATGCCAAACTGAAATTGTATAATTGCTTTGAAGCAATTTGCTTATTTTCCAGGTGAGTTCAACAAAGCCGAACCGAGCGGATGTCTTCCTTTGTGCTAATAGAGTGACTCTGCGTTTCTCTGTGGGAAACGCTCCTGTAAGATTAATGACGGAGGCCAGGCCCTTCTTAAGGCTCATTCATTACCACGGGCTCATCCTCCTGCAGCCAAGTACAACGCCATGAATCACTTCTCTCCGGTGTCACGTCGCTGTACAAACATCTGCTGGGTCAGTTTACTGTTTTCATAATTTGCTGTTGAGAACGGTTCAGGAGGAGATAAGCGTCGAGTCGGGAGAATTGCTTTTGCCTTCGGGGACGTGAGCAACGGCTGCTTTCCACACGACTTTACTCTGTTCGACCCGGAGAAGTTGACTGTGCTTAAAATTTGAGGCAAATGTAAATAATTGATGAACTGAAGTGTTTTTTAGTGAAACTGACTTGGATGATAATGCAACACAGTTCAAAACATGTTTTCACCCCAAAAAGTATTAGATTGACCAGTTTCATCAATATTTTATTTATTTCATAATAAAGTTCCGTGTTGTCTTCACTCATAAACACAATCGGTGTGTCCCCTAACGCCCCATCTCACAATGTTAAAAACAGTGAAACAATTCCTAGATCTGCACCAAATTTCCTATGTCTCTGAATTTTGCAGAAATCGTTGAACAAAACAACAGACGGGCAAAAACAGCCTCTTGGCAGAGGTAAATGTATTTTTATTATTTGATCCTTTTCATAATGACCCCAATAAAACACAAAATAATGGATATTGTCATAAACATACTAATTTTGATTGATAATCTACATCTTAGAAAATAGGGTTGGGCTGAAAATGTCTGACGATATTGATAATTATCACAATAAATGTCACATTATTTCATTTTAGTTATAGACTAACTTTTTGCTGCTGTGTGATGGTTGTGGTTTTGAACTTTTCTTTATGGACAAGATCACAAACATTTTAAATATGTATTAGATCAATTGTGTGTTTGCACAAGCAATATACTGATAAATATTATTGTTACACTGCTATTGATGAAAATTATATTATAATAATTACTGATCTTGTTTTAATGCCCGGTCCTATTAGAAAGACACTTTCATACATTCTGTCCTGGCTGCCACTGACATCACTGCACTTGAAAGCAGATTATTTTATTCAGATTCAGAACTTTTAAATGTCAGCTCATCTTTGTCCAGTTTCCAGCATCAGGCGCTGAATAAAGTTAGAATGTTTTTGATGCACTGCAGGTACTCGAGCTGCAGTTCATAAATTAGGCCAGGCACGGAGCTCATTGTCTGAGGGGGGTTCTTCAGTTCATCCGTGACAGCGCTGCTCTCCATACTTTTGATGGGTGCAGGTGAGGAGAAGCTGTGTTTAGAACCCCATCCTCTTCATCCTCTTCATCCTCTGAAGGCAGAGGACATGTTTGAAGCCGTTCTCACCACCAATATCCCAACAGGATAAAAGACGAGGACAAATTATTGCCAGTTAATATTCATAAGCGGTAATCACACTGTACTGGTGAACCATTTTCACTCGAATCATTGAGCATTAATTGCTTTACAATATGTAATTTGTCCACTAGGGGTCTCTCAATCAAGAGAATGACAAAAAACCTAGTTTGATGACGCAGTGTGGGATCATGGGAGTTGTTGTCTTCTTGTCCCATCCCCTGTGTGTTTGCAGTGTACTGGGAGAGCTTTGGCAACGGCGATGAATGATTGCGATCCGTTACGATTGACAAATAGACCTTAAACAGCTAATTGGCTAATTGGCTAACTGTGTTTTTCCTTCTTCGTATACATCGTTTGCCCCATCTCATTGTTTCTGTGTCAGTTCTATGCAGAAGAGGCAGAAGTGAGACTAGGAGGACAAATTGAATTTCACATCACTGCTGTGAAAGTTAATTTAATAAATCTGTCTGAAATCTAAACTCTTAAAAGTTTGAAATAGTCCATTCATTTATAGATTTTATGTTAAAATCACAGCAGTTATTACAGTCACAAGAATAATCCTACTCATTATTGCTCATACGACAGTGACCCAGGGATTTCTATGTTCCTCTTGGATTTGATTATGTAAAAACATTGCTAATGTCCACATTGACGTGTTTAGAGTTTTGTCAAAAGTAATTCAGACACCGTCAGTGGGTTTTTGCTTATATATGCTAATCCCTAATATATAAAGATTTAGGAGGAATATTCTTAGTATGATTCTATGATGTGTGAGTGCAGTCGTGGAAAGTGACTAAGTGCAGTCACTCAAGTGCTGTTCTGGGACCTCTTTGCATCAAGAGTTCTTCCACCCTTGACAATGAAGTACATTTTGCTGATAATAGCCACTTTTCAACTTAGCAGTAAAATATTTAATGCAGCACCTTGACTTGTATTTATATAATTCACTTATTGGCACCTTGTGCAGAATCTCATTAGAGATCAAACCTTTACATTTAGGTCTTGCTGGTTTTTTTTGCTTCTAAATGGGATAATGCACCTCGGCAGGTAAAGCATTATGTAAATCATGCCAGTCCTTTGTAAGAGCGTGAAGAATTTGTTGTAGGAACACAAATATTTGCAGCGAGTGTGTGTTCGGGCCCCGTAAATACAATCAGGCATGTAATTGTTTGGCTGTAATGGCAGTGACAACGAAGCTCCAGCGACATTTCTCCTCTCAACAGCAGACAAAGGTGTTGTGTAATGGAATTCAATCAGCAATGTGCTTGTTTTTCCCCTCATTGAAAGTGAGAGGGCAGCCATTTGCTTGTTTGGAGGAGAGCCGCGGCGTGAGGCATCGAGCTTTTGGATGTGATCGTACGTTTGGGGATCAAATAAAAGGATGAAATATTGACCGAGATGTCATCAAATTGCAAACCTGTATTGCAGCCGAGGAGCCCGCAAACTTTAGCTGAGGGCAAGAGTTGACGGCGTGATGTATTTCTGTACGGGCTTGTGATTGAATCTGGACTCGAGGCCAGTTGGCAACAATGATATTGTTACTGCTCGGTATTGCCTGGCTGCACCAGTTGTAGGAAGAAAAAAAAAGAAAAAGGGAGTGAGTCAGAGATGTGATGGAGGTATAATGGAGTTCTTCACAGGTCAGCGCAGAACTATTGACCTCTCAGTGGGTTCTCTCTGTCCTCCACTCATCCGCCACAACATCCACCAGTCATCAGCAGTCCATCGGCCCGGGGTTTCCGGGAAGAGCTGGGAATCGCGACTGTTGGTGCGCCCGCTGCCCAGATCTCACCAGTTCCATTCCTCTTCCCTCCAACGCTCGGCGTGAACTCCGACCGCCGACGCTCTCGAGCATCAAAACAACAAACTAGCAAATGGTCGTCTAAACAGATGAGATAGCAGCGTGCGGGATAACTGGCCGACTTCCAAGCGCATTAGTCTATGTAACAATTTCCTCTTTATCAGCAATTTCCCCTGCTTATCATGCTCCATTTATTATGCTCGCCTTTTTTTTGCATTCTGGGTAGTCGGGGAAACACTGAATTAGAGGGTATCCTTAACAGCCCGCACAATTGGATTGTTTATCCCCCTCCCTGCTCATTTTCAAAACAGCAGATGATTTGTGTCCACTGGCGATGGATGCTGTTTTTTCCCAGTGGTGAGCACATATTGTAATTCCAGTTGATCCTACAGGCCGGCTGTGATGTTGTGCACGCTCTGTGTTTGCAGGACCTCGGTGCGGCTGGATCCCTCTGCAGGCTGAGTGACAATCCAAACAAACTCTCGGCTGCACCGACGGATAGAAGTAGACGCCATGAAAGGGGAAGCGCACGGCTGTAATTCAAGGTGCAGCTGAAGAAGAGCATGTAACCCCTCCGGAGACATTTAAAATGCATCTTCTGTCTGTGATTAAATTCTCACCGAGCAGCTGCAGCAGATTCTTGTAGATGAGGTTTTTTCATGGCATATGTTAAGTGATAAGGCCGGAGTTCTTCTATGTGTATGTTGATATGTGTTACGTCAACAATGTGGCGCTTTCCAGCTTCCGTATGTGTTACGTTCATGTAGTGAATCTTTTAAAATTAGTCTCAAATGTGCCGCGTTTTAAAAGATGAAGATTTTAAAGTGTTTAAACACTTTGAATTGTCACTTTGTTGGGGACTTTTTCCAGCTGTGGATTAATACACGCGATCCTGTGGTGAGTATTTCCACTCATAAAAGTGAATCCCCAAAAAATCGTCATTGCCCCCTGTTGGCTGGAGACAGTATATGCCCCATGCCTCTCCCATGTTAGCAAACAGGACATGGAGCAAACTTAAAAATCCAAGTACATGTTAAATCAACTTTTTAGAATTTAGTTTAAAATTGTTGTCATTAGTTAGAATTAAATCAGCAACTTTATGCTATAAAACAAAGTGAAACATCATGATTGGCAGCTGAGGCTGATTTGTGATTGGTTGAGAGCGTGTATCGATTAGTCCTCAATAACACGACTGCGATCAAAGATGGCAGCACCCACATCGGGAATATTTTGGCTTCACTTTCATACAGTGGGTGGAAGCGAAGACACGTCGTCCATCTTTATATAAAGTTTGATTTAGTCAAGTATGGATGGGAATGTTGATCTATTGTTGCCATTAAATCTTGTACGGTTCATGGTCATGAGTCCTGACTTCCTACTGGATTCATCATCATGTGTTTTTATACAGATGTTCACGTATAATGTGCTATAGCTTTGATCCCCTGACCTCAAATGATCCACTAACCATTCTTAAATTAAATGATTTACAGCTTTTTGGTCAACAACGGAGTTCCACAGCACGGAGCAATAATCTGTCATGGACATAATTGTTGTAAAAAGATAGAGTTCATTGTTGGGTTTGCTGTTTTCATTGGATTTGGTGACAATAAGGAAAATAATTTCCTTTTAAAGTGACTATTTTCGCTTCGTATAAACGTGGACGTGTTGTGTTTTTTTAAGCCGAACTGTGAAATCACTAAATCAAGCAGTTGGCATTTAAACGATCTATCGCTTTCTGCACTTGTTAAAACACGCCAGGCATGACGCTGCGACCACTTACCCGCCTGCTACATTACAACTAAATTCCTCTCTTTGTCTCCCATTCATTGTCTTTTTTTGTCTCGTCATGTTTTCAACGTGTTCCTGTCAGATGAGCAACATTTTCGCTTGATAAATGTGAAATGTGTCTCCCCTGTCCTGTGCCAGCGTGTATGTGAGCCCCAAAAAGGTTAATTGGCTCCACTGTGGCTGATGTTTGACAAAAAAAAAGCTGCCATTCTGAAGACAAATGGCTGGCGGATTGTTAGAGGAATGAATGGGGGGACATGTGAGTGAGGTTGTTCTGCTGTTGCCGTCTAAGAGAGTGTGAGTTCAAGTCCTCGACTGCTCAGACGAGCACCAGCCGAATACCGGCAGGATAAGAGACGGGCCTCTGTAGCAATTTGTAGTATTCATGCAACATTACACAAACAGCCGTTGAGCTAAAGCTCTCTGAAGAACCTATTTTTATTCAATTGTGCCTGCTGTACCAAAGGAGCCTCAAAATGTCTGCCATTTGAGGATTTCCACTTAAATCCGTGTAGTGAATTGCTCCCGGACTGAGTTTCGTGTTCGACAGTGGAACGTTTCATTTCCGATCGGCGCCTGCACGTCTGGTTTCACCGTAGAACAAGAAGCGTCCGTGTGATCACAATGTTGTTGTGAGAGCCGACCAATCGGCACAGTGGCGGCGGCGGCGGTAGCGCCGGCCGACTTTAATGAGTCCTCAACATGAGACACAGAGCAATTATATGTGATGTTACTATGGTGTTTGTTCTTTGCTTTTGAAGAACCAGCCAATTATCGGTTGATCTGAGAGTTTCCAGGGGATCACGACAATTGTCACTTGTAATTTTGTTGTCGTGCAGATGATGAGAAATGTAACTTAGCAACAAAATGGATGGCTGTACGGGACTGTGCGACACCGGGCTGGTCTGTTGTCACACGCTAATTAGATCTGACAAGCATGTCAGCGTTTACCATTTCCATTTTCCCTGTTTCTGCTTCCCCTTAAAACAAAAAATGACAGATACACAGATGCACTTTTCGGTTGCTAAACAAACAACAAATCAGAGAAAAGTTCAACAGTGTTATTAAAGAATAAATATTGTATCTGAATAATATTAAGGCTTTAAGGCTCCTTGTCTTTCAGTATTTTATTCTTTGAAAGATCCTCACAAATTCATATTCATATAGTTTTTTGCATTTATTTGATCTTGTTATTAGTGATTGCTTTGTCTTGTTGTGATATTTCTTCATTTTGTATCAGGGAGGATCCTCCTGCTCTGTACATTTGCATTGGGTTCTATCATCACATTTCTTTTACCATGTTGGGACCAAATAAACAAAACTGATCCAGCCAATACCGACCAGGAAATCTTCATATCTCGCCAGGAAATCCAGGAGTGAAGTAACTTCAGCTGGAGATTGTCGGGTCACACGTGTTCGCAACAACAGGAAAATGTGTGAAACATTCAGACGAGGACATGACGTTTAGATTCAGCTGCAGAAAACAGGTTTCAGTTCACGGGACATCGACACCAGAGTCGGCCCTTATCTTCGCGGGTGTCTTCTACGTGTATGGAATAACGTTTTCTTCCCTGAGATAGTTTTTTTGTAATGTTTGCAACCACTACACGCTGTTAGTTTTCCAGATATTCTCACATGGGTTCACTCAGACATAATATTTGGGGCCTGGCAGGAAAACTTCTGCATGTCTGGAGCCACTGACTCAGATATTTGCATTCTCACAGACGATTTCAGGAAAATATCCGCAGAGTGAGAGATAAAATGAATTCCCACATGAATAAACTATTTCTACATTGATTTTATATATTTATTAGTATTTCATGAAGAAATCAGCCCAGTGCGTCAGTCAGCCTCAGCTCCGGTGACTCCCCGGTCTCTGGGTGATTCTGCACAGCAGCAGCTTCTGGAAGTGAGTCAACCTCGGCGTGTTGTTGGCACCGCACCTGAACAGCTGCACATCCTCAGACGGCACAGAAGGAGAAAATCCTCCTCCAACGTATGGTTTTATATATTTAATTGCCGTCGTTTCTGATGTTCCTTACGAGCTCGTTTCATGTTCCCAGCGTCTTTACCTGCTGTCGCTCGGCTCTGGTTTACCTGCAGGAAAGTGTCGGAATCTGCCTCTGCATGATTTGTAAGCTGTCGTGTTTGTCCCGGGTGTTAATCTCGTATTTATAGTGGACAAAATAATCAGCGGTTTGTTGCAATGCAGATGATGTATAGTTTAGTGCTCTGGATTAAATCTGTCCCGGGAGTGTGTTTCTCATCCTGTCACTCAGCTGCAGCTCTCTGCAGAAACCCTGCTTTTTTGAGAAGGAGCCACCAGGGGGCAATATCTCACCTGCTAGTCCCAGTCCATTTGCAGACTGGCTTCAGTGGCAGGCTCCAGTTCCCAGACACTGTTGTGTTCTCTGTGACCAGTCTTCCCACACAGCCTGCCTGCTTTTTGTGTGTGTTGGAAAATGTGTATTCATGCACCCGGAGGCCAGGCTGCGTTTCAGACGGACGGGACGTTTGAACGCTTGGACTGAGAATCATTAGATCCACCCACACATACAGAATGAAGTGAGGGGAGATGATTGTTTTTGTCCTTATCCAGGCCTGACCCGGGTTTACAACAAATTAGAACTGAGGGAAATTACTCGTTTTCATTTGGAATCCACCTAATACATATAATATATAATATAAATCCTCATTTGCCATTAGAGATCATTAAACTATTATTCAAGCTCAGGAGGGATTGTGCTCAACGTCATCAATAACTCATAATGGGATTTTACCTTCACAACAACGTTTTCTCAAAGCTTGTTGGATCGAATCTCTTCAAACTCTCCCTATAAATCCGCCCTGCTCTTGAACCACTAGGGGCTTGACTTACGTGGTGTGATGTAATAGCTGCATTACTTCTGTATGCTGCCCTTTTTCAGCTGGAAACATACCTTCTCTTTCTCTATACATCAATGCATCGCCACTTGCACGCTAAGCGAATGTGCTATTCGACCAAACAGTGGTGAGCTTACACGTAAAAACTTTTACACAACGTCCTTGAATGTTCATCATTGTTCTGATATGCACGTCCCAATGCACGAGGAAAAACACGGACGTGTGGAAGCATGCATGTCCTTTGCAGAAATAACCGACATGCCGTCAAGCGTGTCATCTCAACGGCGACTTGACTGTGCACGCCGTCACGCTCAAGCATCTCTATGCTTATTCAGCTGAGTGAAAGAATGTTTGACATGGTGAGGTATCTGCCGTACACCTGACATTTACCGGGCTCAGGAGCGGTGGCTAAAAATATTTTCTCTATTTTCACTAATGCTTGATTTATACCTTAGGACTTTGTTGTGTTTGATGCAGCCACCAGCCTGTACAGGGATGGAACATGCTGCAGTGCGGGCGCCACTTTACAAGCAGCATATAAAGGCCTGGTGTCCGTGTAAAGCTCTTGTGTGTAACTTGTGACCTCTACCCACTGTGTGTGTGTCTCGCAGCCAGTTTTATGTGATGGAGTCTGTGTTTTGGTCACACAGCCACTTAGATAAGCCGGTCAGCAAACAATGACAATTTTCTTATTTCTTATTTTTCAGTAATAGAGCACAAATGAGGACCAGTGGGCTTTTATAGGTATGTATGAAAGAAAGAAGTACCTCCAGATTAATACAATGCATTTACCATTAATATTATTATTATTATTAGTATTACTATTACTGTGGGTTAATGAATAAATCAGAAAGTAAATCAAATGGTAGTAGATAAAGGTAAAAATACAATAATCATTCAAATGATTCATTAATTCATTAAAAGCATTAAAGGTCACACAAATAGACTCAGGAACAGTTTCTTTCTCTGGTTCATCACAATTAAATATGAATGTTGACATGTATATTCACATTGTTTTTAATTTCAATATCATTTCTATCATTTTCATTTTGTATTTTTTTTTCAAGGCTTCTATTTTTAAGTATGTATTAGTCAAGTATGTATTGTTTGAGCACTGTTTAGCAGAAGTATCACCTCTGATTTCATTATGAAGTTTTCCCTTGTTTTATTATAGGCCTTCCAATCACATTCACAGTATTTTAGTTAATCTGAATTCCAAATAAAGCCGCTCTCATTAACGTGTTTTTCTGTTTCTGTTGTCAGACAACGGAGCAGCTAAGTAGCGACGGCACCGCGGCTCATTAAGCTACATGTTAACCAGCAGTCGCATCTGAGGCCATTTTCGAGCTGCTGCTCTGCTAAAACCCTGATTTTCCAACCACAACGCCATCCGACCAAAAACCTATACACCTTAAAGAAGATGGCTCTGCTGGGAATAAACTGTATTTACCTGTAAGACGGTAACTCGGAGGGAAAATTAGCAGCTCACTCGTGTCTGTGTTGGCTGCTTTGCGGTCGGTTAAATAAGACAGAGCTGTGTCTGCAGAGGGAAAATACTGGGGATCTCAAAGTAGCAAAGGTTTGTCCAAAAATAGAAGGACAAAAAAAGGGAGTCTGCAAAGTTGGGAAATCAAGCGATGAAGGAGCTAAGTTTGCAGAACTGCCTCTAAACACCTTACTGGTGATGAAATGGAAACTGTTCCCACCAAATAACATCCACGCTGGGGCCGGCCGACCTCTGGTGTAACTGAATCAGTCAGTCAGCAACAGATATCTGCGTTTATAGGTCCAGCTGGTCCAGCTGCTGCAGCCGAGCCAAGAATAAACCAAAGTGCTCAATGGTGGATAATAGACGATGCAACACTGTTTTTTTTCGACTAGCTAAAAAATTATTAGTTTTCATAAGGCCATATTTAACGACATATAACAAAAACCACAAGTTTTAAAGCCATTTTTAAGAGCTGTGATTGGTCAGTAGTTCTGAGGGATCTGTAGTTTGGCCCGATGAGCTTCATTATAAACCACGCAGCCATTTTAAAATATATAAAACCACCTTATAGTCACATTCACTTCCATTTCCATGAACAAAGCACATCACAGGGAAAAAGTAGTTTAGTTCACTTGTTTGTTTGTCATCGCTCACTTTCTCTCACCAGTCGCGGCAACTTGTGCATAATCTCTGCTGCGAGTTAGGTGTCAGCTTCACTAAATAACACAATGGGAGGTTGGGAATCAATAACCTGCCAGCGACTGTGTAAGAGAGAGACACACAGAGACTTTGCATGTCTCCAACAGAGTGGAGAGAGTAATTTCCTTTCCCTGGAACAAAGCACCGATCCCGGGAACATAGCTCAGTATTAAGGCGGCGAGCACAAAACATTTTACACCCCATAGCCTCTTTATTGAAGACGCCTATCTCCGACCAAATAGGATCCGTTTGCCACAAAAACAGTTTGAATTCTTCAAGTTATTGACTCAGCGAAGTGCAGAAACACAGCATTGGCATCCTGCTTTACAGGATTTACTCTTTTGCTTTAACGTCATACTTTATTTCATCTCAAAGCTGCTGCTTGGACAAAAACTCTCACTCCTCTTGAAACTGCTGCATATCCCGATGTTTCAAGCACCGTAAATTCAATGAATGCATGGAAAGGCTTATTTCTTTTATTTATATTTTCATTATACTCTATGTGATTAGCATGCTCTTCATCACGATTCTTGCGTAGGTGGTAGAGGAAGTTAGTGGTGATCTGTCTGCAGCTTTATTTGCAGTCAGGTTGTCAGACTTTTCAAATCCAAACTACGTCCGTGCGACAGAAGAAGCCCCTCGACTCTCCTCCATCTTTGTTGTGTGTTGACTTTCATGCAAATTACCCACCTGCATCTATGTCGTGTGGAAGAACTCAAACTACCGTCCAAATTATGAAAATGCAAAGAGTCATTGGCTACAGAACAAAATTATCGAATATTAAATTAAGTTTTTGTATCATCTCATGACATGTATCGTCATATGAAGCTGCTGACACACATCATACAACGTGACATGATATGTTATATGTATGCATACATGCAAACTGGCAATAGCTGACTTTTTTGGCCACTAGGGGGTAGCAGAAACGAGATGTGAAAAATCACTTATGAACTTCTTAGTAAATTGTTTATTCTTCATACATCCACCAGTTAGAGATGAATTAGATCTTTCTTTTGTAGTCATGTTTTCTATTAAGTCCACTATTCACTCTGTTTGAACTCTACCAACTCCTCAGGGACATATATGACTATCTAGTTGTTCAATGATCCACAAGAAACAAATATCAGGGGAAACGTTTATATTTTTTATCATTTATACACATTGTACTTTTACTTTATTTGTAATTTATTTTAATTGGTATCACTATGTTTTATTTTATTGCTGTTTGGAATAAAAATTTATGGTATTCCCTGTATTTTTGTATTGCTGTACCTCGGCACCATTGAAAATCAATGTGTCTCCCGAGGTTTTAAATAAATAAATGATGATGATGATGATTTGTTTCCACCAGTGTCTGATTAATTCTCACCATGACACTTTCTGTACATTTAGCTCTGCTCTGCTCACTGAACTGAACGTTGTCCTCCTGGTGCTGCAGAGATCTGCAGGATGATGAATTCACTGCTTCCGCTCCTTCCCTGTTGCATCTTTTATAATGATGTTCAAGCACAATACAGCACCTGTGTATTCTGTATGCCTTCTCAGATTCGGCTGAGAAAGTTTGCTGCAGGCTGCTGTGCGTGTGTAGCTGACACTTGTGCTGTGGTGTGTTCCTGTGCTACTAGTATCTCCAGCTTTAAGATGCTTGACAACCAGCTGCAGGAAGATCTGCCTTTTTTAAAGTGTGTGATGAAATGCTGTTGAGTTCTTGATGGCAGACATGTCCACATGTTGCTTGTGCTTTGAGTGATTTCTCTGACGCTGTATCAAGGCTGCTGACACTGAAGGTTTGGACGTCCAGACCTTCACACCAGCACCTGGACACACGGCTACAGAGACACAGAGCAGCTTCTTTCTGTTCCTGTTTAGTCTGCAACACCACATCCACAAGCCCAGCAGCTTCCACATCCTGCTCGGCTCAGAGCGAGTGGATATACGAGTTCATGTCGCCCACTCTGCACACCGACCCTGCTATCAGCTTTTCACTATTTACTGTGATTATCGGTCCAGGTGGCCTCTTTCTGCTCTTCATTTGCAAAACATTAATGCTCATGTGGCTAATGCACCCTCCTCGGATGCCTAGCTGGAAGCCACCATTGATCTCCTGCTGTCTGCTGATCCGCTCTGAGCCTTGAAGAGTTGTTTGTTTGGAGATGCTCCTCTGCACAGCATTGTTGTACAGAGCTGGTATTTACATACCTCCTTCCTCTGTATGTGTGTGTTTGTGTGTGTTTATTTGTGTGTCATTGCCTTCTCTCTGCTCGTCTCTAATCATCGAGCTATTTCAGCCCACAGCGTTGCTCCCGACAAAAAAATGTTGGTACATTTTATCGCACGTCCAGGGGGCAGCCATTTCTAGCCCCGTTCAGTTGTTTTTAAATCGCTCATCGCCCATATTAACACGTTCAAGGTCACTTTAGAAACACTTCTAATTTACATGAACAGAAACTGAACATTTTCAGGAATCTGGAGGAGCTGTGTTTTTGAGTAAACACCAAGGTGTGCCAGATAAAGTGGTGTGTGTGTGTGTGTGTGTGTGTGTGTGTGTGTGTGTGTGTGTGTGTGTGTGTGTGTGTGTGTGTGTGGACACTTGTGAAGTGCGAGTGTGTGAGACTTCTTGTTGCACCCTCAGGGGCTGATGGCTGAGCTGCTTGGGAGAGGAGCTGCAGTATTTACCACCTGCTAGGAAACAAGCCTTCTGTGCAACAGTGATAGTGTCATACGAAGCGAAATGAAAGCCTCTGCATATCAACGCATTCCTGTTTTTAGGATAATATTTTTATACTACTTTTATTAGATTGTGTACAAGTGGCGAGTTGCTGAGCGAAAACAAGGAGACGCAGCGAGAGCGGGGACGACGGGAAACAGTTTCTGCCTGACAAGGAGTCGGCTCCGCGGGATACCTCAGCCCACGGGATGAGTCGTCTCAGCGAATGTCCGCGTTTCAATTTCACTCTGTCATCAAAATCTGAGCGACTCCTTCTGGAAATTGTCCATCTGTTCAACTTTTGTCTTCATTCTTGTGTTGAATTCTCTTTCTCCTCACCTCCTACATTGGCTGTCTATTAGCAAAGAACCAGACAAAAGTAGATCTTCCTCCCGTCTCTTCTTAAATCAGTCACGACTTCCCCATTAAGCTCTAAGCCTCTGGTCGGTCTGAAACTTCTGGCTCAGCAGCACCTCCTATGCTGCCCCCCCTGGGACGCCTTGGGTGCTCTCAACAATGAGATGAGTCAGACAGAATGGGAATTCGCTTTCCCTATCTTTGATAAAAATTTCAACCAACTTCTGACGACCCACTGCTTCCTGGTGAGAGGAATTTAGTAGAACATGTTTTTCTCCTCGCTGACACTCTGATTCTACACGCTGGAGGATTACGTCTCTTCAAACATGAGTGCACTTGTCATACTTTGTGTCGTCAAATCCCCTGCCTTCCATGCCTCCTGTGTATGTTCCTCCCATGTGTTTTGTTGGGGTCTTGGTGATTGGTGAAAAAGGTTGAATTAGTGGATAAAAATGTTCCGCTCCTTGGGATTTGCAGGTTTCCCAGTGGAGCTCTCAGCCTGTCTGAGGAATAGCCCCCTGACCACGGAGCTGTTTTCTCCGCGCCACATGTTCAAACAGTCATTAGTGACGCCAGGCAAACCGTGGAAACTTGTGATTTGATTCCGGGTGTGTTGTCTTTTTCCGTTATGCGTCAACAGTAAGTCACCAGTTGCCCAGTATTGTTCCGTTCGTGGCTTTACTGACGTCAGCAGCCGTTTGTGATGACATCTAAAACTACTGGATTTTGGGGAATTAAAAGCATTTGGCAGCTTGGTTTCTCCCGAGCTCTTCCTAAGATGCTCACGCTGGGACACAGGGAGAGGATTAGGTTGGAGCTGAACACTGAGAACTGCGGCGAAATGCAGTAAAGCTGACAGAGAACAAGCTGTAAGTTTGGTGGTGGAGTGTGATTCATTAGACTGTTGACCTTCCTTTAAGGGAGATGATGAACAACTCAGTACCAGACCCTGGGCCTCAGGCTCTGCTCTCCCTCGCAGCCGTCTGCAGCTTCAACTTCAGCTCACATTCAATCACTCTGGCAGCCACTGGTTGATAAATACCCACCATATGGCTTCTTTCCTCACCTTTTGCTCCATCCTGCGAAACAAAAAAAGCTAAATGTTGCCAGTGCGATCAAGTCCTCCCATAAGCACCATCTTCCTTGTTTACCCATAATAGGCGTCATTACTGCAGCTAATGGAGGAAATGACGGACACGATGTTTGCTCTGTTTCCTTTACTAAAGTACAGTAACTGGAAAATGCTCTGTTAGTGCTATGTTTTATCTTCTCGTTTAAAATGGGCTTTAGAAATAAAACTTGTATCCAACTGTCTCGGGGATTGTTTGTACATTGTCTACATTGTTTTGACTTTTAATGCATCTCTCACAAAAAGGACCTTGTGTTGTTGCCCAGATAAACTTCTCAACCTGTAACCCACAGTGAAGCCAGACTGTTTTTCTTCCCCTTATCAAAACATGCACATGCGAGTGCCTCAAGGCCTTACCTGTGAATGAAGGCTATATTTCTTTGTCTTGTATAAAACAGGTCTGTATTGGCCTGCAGAGGCTTTGCTGTGAACTCTTCTGCTGGAATGTCTGCTGAGACAAACGGGGACAGTTATTATAAATCCTGATGATTCCCTGCTCTGCCTCGGGGACGTGGCCTGAGCTCGAGGGTCCTCGTCAACATTTATCAACACACACCTCATGTTTAAAACACCAGTGAGCCAGTGCGCTGAGAAGTCATGACAAGAAACTCAAAGACAATTTAAATGTAAATATTATTCTCTCAAGGGATTTTTATTAGGTACACATCTGCTTATTAACACAAGTGTAACTTTTACTGAACAACAGCGCCCCCTGCAGCCACACGTGCTATTTGGTGTCCAAGCGATGAAGTGGTTTTTATGAAGTGAAAAAACAAAGCCGAACAGTCGTAGCTCCTATACAGCATCGTCCCACGGTGTGGATTTTACCCATGATCCTCCGCTTCCTGAACCAGAAGTGATGCCGCTGTTACAAATCCACATAACTCAGTTTAGAATTACTCATATTTTAAAACGTCCTCACTGAATATTGGAGATAAACGCTGGTTTTAAATGAGTTCTTTAACGGATCTACGGTTCCGTTCTGACACTTGAAGCTGCAGTTACACTCCTCCCACGGGAGATCGTACCCACTCACCAACGTTACATGAAGCAGAGGTTCAGGGTGAGGAGGTGAAATACAAGAAGAAACATTCTCCCTTCTCCAAGTCAGTGAGCCATCAAACACATTGTGAAGCTGCTATTTTAATGTAGAATCAATGGCATAGTGTTGCTTTAACGCAATTATACAATCAATCAATAATGTTTCTGTACAATAAAAATAGAGACCACGTCGTTTTCCTGTCGGCCGAGAACAGAAATACGACTCAGGCTCATCAACACTGTTGATTTCTGCAGACGATGGGGTCGGACTTGAACAGCATGAATCCATGAGCCTCTCCTGCCTTGAGTCGACAGACAGGACTGGTGCTGGTGGTATAATGGTTTGGGACATGTTGCCTTGGCACACTTTTGGCCTCTTAATGACTATTAGTTATTGTTGGAATGCCCCGGCCGGTCTGAATATTGCCGCTGACCATGTGTGTCCCTTTATGGACACAATTCACCATCTTGTTATGGCTGCCTCCAGCTTAATGATGCCCCATGTCACAGATAACAGGTTGTTTCAAACTGGTTTCATGACGATGACGAGGTTTCCCCCGAGGTTTTCTCAGGGATCAGGTGGTTGCAGAGTTTGAAATGATTGAGGTTTTAAGTTAAGTTTTTTATCTTCGCTTCAGGGGTTGAATCAGCGGAGGCACCTCAGGATTAAATTCGGATTCACGGGGCGATGATGCAAGTATTGAAGCATCTTGATGCGTGCACTTTCTCAAATGATCATTCATGAAAAATTAATACATTTAGAACAGGATAAGAATTTATTTATATTGGAGACAGAACTGCATATTGTTTCCTGGAGCAGCAACAGCAAAGTTCACAACATCACATCTGACCCGACTGGAACGAATCTGAAATGTCAGTAAAATAAAAAATATATTCCAGGCAAGTAGGGATAACAAAGAATGAAGAACACAGACGTTTGTCAGTATCAGATTCTGACCTCTGTGCTCCTCCCTCTGCTGCTGATGTGATTCACTCTGCAGGTTCGGCTGCTGGTTTGTCTCAGGCACGAGAAACATTTACAGGAATTTGTTCCATTTTAGGATTTGAGGCAAACTCAGATAAACTGTCTACATGCAGAGAGATTTCACTTCAGCTTCCACCTCAGTCCGTGTGCTGTAAAACTGTTTCTATTAGCTACACAAGCGTTCTGTGGTTGTGTAAAACAACAATAATTTCCAATAGAGCAGATTAAACAACTGCTTTTGTACTTTTTCTTTGTACTGCGTTGTCGTCAGAGTACGTCGTCACCTGGACTTCCCCTGGTTCATCGTCCACTCTGCGTCCAGCCCTCCGTTCACTTTTTAGAGTTGAGTTAGATTGCGTCTTGATCCAGTAGAGGGCGCTCACTATCAGCTTGACTCATTATTAAAGTAAGTCAGTAGTATTACTTTGTTTTGCTGCAAAGATGGAGGATATAAATGTTTCGGATTGTACACAAGTAACGAACAAACTTAAGGCTGTTATCGACTTAGTACCATGTGGCTTTCTTAATCCTCCAAGTCAACAAACCTGCGAACTCGCCTGTTAGCTTTTCCTCCACGGACGTTAAGTGTTTAACCTCATCTGAATCGTGGGAGCAGGGCGGGGATATACAAATAAATTTGGAGGAATTACGTGTCATTTTAAATTCGTTCAAACTAGATCTTTGGTAGACGACATCCCCACTTAGCCTGATCAAAGCAAAACATGGTGGAAACTTTATTATCTTAGGCTCATTTAATTGTTATAACGGTGAAGGGAAAATCCCCCCGAGTGAGTTCAGTGTTCCTCCAGTAACCAGATCAGACCTTTGGGACGTGGCGGAGGAGGAGATTGGCAGCGTTAATGTGCCGCTGACAAACTGACAGAAATGATGCGATAACGTCAACGTGGATCTCAAAGGAACATTTCCAAGATCGTGTGCGATTCATGAATGCACAACCTCGTTTTGTGAATCGATTGTGAAATTGATTCTGTGCAGCGAGTGTTGAGATATTAGTGTTGAATTGTCCCTGCAGAGTATTATAAATAATTAGTTGAAACACTCAGGTAAATAGCTAACTGCTCCGTGCTCAAATAACTTCATAATCTCTCCTGTGCGCGGCGGCATGGTGGGTCCCCGTGGCGTGCTGTTGAGCACACGCCGCGGCTGTAACCTTGGCCAATCCTCCAGTCCCTGCAGGGCTCACGCCGGTCAGAGTGGGTTGTAATACGACTAATCAGACGCTTTAACTTTTATGTAAATTTCCCCGGCTTATGAATCTTTAAAGAGGTGATGTCAAAGACAAAAGGAAGGAGTGAGGGAGGAGGGGTGAGCCGACGGTGAACCACCAGACGTGTGAAGCATCCAGTGCTGCTTCGCAACGACACTCTCTCACACACTAATGAAGTCGTACAATTAGTCTAATTAGTGATGCTGCTGTCAGAACGGGCCGCGGACACGTCTCTAAATCTGCCTGTTTTTTAAAACGTGACGTTAATTTGACAGTTTCCATCACAGCTACACGAGGATCTGAGGCTATGTCATTTTTGAAAAAATAGCTTTTGTGGGTTGAAGTTGCAGGAACGTTTCACTCATCGTGTCCCGATTGACCCCGAATCAAAGGGAAAAGAGTGATTGTTGTGCCTTCAGGTGCGATGAAGTCACATCCACACACAGACAGCAACAGATTAACAGTGTTGCTCAACTGAACTAACCGTAATTACTGACCTGCATTCAGTGCTACCCAAGGCTCCTGTTTGAGCATCCCTCTTACACACACACACACACTCACACACAGAGAGCGCACTGTTGTTGCTGCAGCAGAGTGATTCCATGATTCAGGTCAACATGAGGCCCCGGGCGCATAAACCAAAGTCTCTCCGTCTTTCACAACTTAATTTGGTGAGGAATAATGGCTCACATGTATAACGAGGCCGCGCTGCCTCACAAGTTTGGGCAAGATATATTAGCGTCAAGAATCGGGCTCCTCCGCTGAATAATGTGTCCGTGTTCGTCGTATTTGTCAAAGCGAATAACTGTACACACGAAATGTCCTGGTGGCGTTGTTCCACAGATAAATAGACATAACAAATAATGACTTAATTCATACGGACACATATTATCCAGTTACGCTATAATACATCCTCACATTCACTGCCACTGTAAATGAATGTGTGAGATATTTTACATATCGCAGCACTGGCTGCACAGTCTGTTTTATGTTAGTGTTTAATCATTTTGCAGTAGAGCTGAAATTAAAGGATAAATGGATTAGCTGATTGACAGAAAATTAATTGGACACTAATTGAAAACTATCTTGATGAATATGTTGCTGTGTATTGTCTGGACAGAGCTGACAGTTTGTGCGTTGAGAAATTATGACTTATGTGTTGTGATGAAGAGATAATAAATCCAATCAGATTAATTAACAAGTAAAACAGTCTCCTGTGACAGACCTTTTACATCCAAGGTTTAAAAAACAGTATTGGTCTTTTCATTGAAAAGTTTCATTTAATTTCGTATCAAATGAAATGGAACTGCAGTACAAACCTGGAGTGTTTTCCCCGGAGTGAAACCTTCTCACTGAAACATACTTTCAGCTTTTTATCCAGTCGAACAAAGTCTTGTATCCAAATAAAGATTCTGCTCTTGGCACGAAAATGTGTTAATGTTTGATGTGACTAATATTAGAGTGTGATAGTTGAACGTTATGTACAAAGATAAGGAACTAGATTGGATCAGATATAGATATGATTTTTGTCTGAAGCAGAAATGGCCATTGAAAACAAATGTAAATAATTAGTTTGTTGTTGTTGACGTTTACTGGGACTGATGGTTCAAGTCCAATGAAAGATCATGGTTTTTTAAATGAAGAAAACTTTGCCTCTAAAAAGCAATTTTAAAAATGAAGTTATAGTGAATGTTTTACAGCCAGTAAATGATTTCTGCCTCCCTGATTAAACGGTTTTCCATCATATCCACCAGGTAATGCAAACATTGTTGTTATATGATTCAATCTATTTCTATGTTTTATGATTAGCTCGTCTTTGACTTCTTGCTTCTGTAGAAAACTGTCTTTACCTTTGTTTACTTCCTTTCTCTCGGAGTCTTCTACTCAGAAACACATTTGTGATTTTTCTCATTCTTTCAACTCTGATGGGATTGTCTTAGCTTGCTTAACTCCTTTGGAGATCCGGGCAAATATGCAGAAACAGATCATGAACTCATTTACCAAAAAATGGTACAATTAGAATTACATTTAGAGTGTCCCTCCTCCGTCTTCGCCCGACTTCACCCTGGGTTTTTTGTAATTAGGCCATGATTGGATTAAGAGAGGAAATGCAGGGGACAGAGAGAGAGAGTGTGTTTTTTTAACTGCTGAATATAATCCATAATCCAGAAATGACTGATTCTGCAGTGTCTCTGGTTATTGGACTTATCTAATGAAAACTAGACGCAGGGAAAATTATATTTATTTCTCCTTGACATGAAGCCTGGCAGTGAAAACTATAGACTGTACATAAAGATGGACGAAGATATGCTCCTCAAAAGTCAACGCCAAAGGGGTTTCAGTCACCACCTGGTGCACCACCTGGTGGCTGGCTGCAGTATAGGTCATACATCCTACCTCTCCCATGTTAATGGTTGGGACATGGTTCAAACTGAAGTGACTTCAATATACTTGTCATGATTGACAGTTGAGACTGAATGTGGCGAGACCTCACTGCCGCTGCTTCACCCCCCCGATCGCTACGCCACAGAATCTCGCTCCAAATGTGAAAGATGGCGGCGTTTGTATCCGGGATATTTTTGCCTCATTTCTGGATAGTGGGAGGAGGTGGAAATGTGTCGTAATTATTATTATTATGAATACTTTTTATTTTTTATTAATAAAACAAACTAAATGACAGCTTTCATTTTACGTTTAGCGTTGTTTTAGGAATAAACATCATATCTTAGTGGTAACCACAGTGCAGATGGTTTTATATTTCAGTTTGTGTGATCCTCCCATCAATGGATGTGCTGACGCAGCTTCATTGCAGAAATGAAAAGTTTTATGTTTCAACCACATGGAAGAACAACTGTTCCTGGACAGAGTCGGGGGGGCGGGGGGGAATACTACATGAAAACATACGGCAGAAATTTGATGACATGCACAGTTTTGCTCAGTAGTCTTTAAAGAAAATAGAATTCTTGAGAGAGAGAGAGAGAGAGAGAGAGAGAGCGAGAGAGGAAACAATCTGAAGATGAAGGTCTATCCGTGCATTTCAAAGAGACCATCTCTCCATGTTGGAGACGTTCTGACTGATCTCGCAGAACAAAGGCAGTATGAAAATAACTGTGCTTCTGGCAGTGCGCGCTAACTTATTTTAGGAAATCAGCAGAACATGAGGCCAGCGTAAGTCCACGGCACAATGCAATTACAGTCTATATCAAAACAGAATCCGAGGTCAGATGTTCTGCAGCTCACTGTTTGATTGTTTTCCTTATTGCATTATTGCACAGCCGGGATAACAGTGACACTGACTGGTGGAATAGCCTCCTGTCAAAACCCATTCACTCACTGCAAATTAATTCCTGTCTCTTTGCAGCTGAACGGGAGTTTGAAGCAAAATGAGGCACTTTCCAATTTAGACCGCTCTCTGCATGGAGGGAGGTCATTCGCATGAAAATGAATAAGCAAGCAGATTGTCTGATTTAGCCCACTCCTATGGGGGATGCATATAGCCTGAACAAACGCAGTGATGTACAAGCTAACTTAATTGGAAGTAATGAGGAAATGCCCAGCAAGAGTTTATGCACAGGGAGAAATATATATTCATCGTGGGCTCCTTACACCGAGTGTGGGGTTAAAATATGTAAACATATGTATACAATAAATAACAACTGCACTTTGACTAAATTACTGCAAAATAAGGGTCTGATTTATGCGTCGCTGAGGAAATGGAATTTTCTGTGCAGCTTTCCACAATATTCATAAGTAATTTTAGTTGTCCTGTGCCTGCAGCAAACAGGTGTGTTGAAAACACAAATGTAATACATTGTAAAATACTATACTGTGGCAGACACACACACACACACACACACACACACACACACACACACACACAGGGTGTATAAGCGTACCTGATTCTATCAACCTGCTTCCTCTCTAGTTTCACTACAGCTTATGTGTTCCTACATTTCCCAGAATCCCCTTGGGCAGCCCCAGAGAACAGGCGTAAAAACAGTTGATTTCAGATATTGGGCTTTTTCATGTTGTAAGAGGCGAGAAAGAGAAACGTTGACAAGAAGGAAGCCAGCAGAGAGGTTTTCACAGCTTGTTGTCAAAGTGCGTCACATCTTGTGGCTGCATGTAATTCTGCTGCGGTGAGGCCACCACTGACTTTCATCGTCTAATTGTTAAAACCCAGAAGGAGATGGTGAATCTCCAGAGACTCTGATGCAGCTGATGCTTCAGATATCTGAGTAATGTCAAACTCACGGCTTCTGTCAAACTCTGCGGCTTCTGTCAAACTCTGCGGCCTCCACCGAGGACAGAAAACATGACTGTTTATCTGCAGATTGGTTCACAGGTTTGAAATATGGCAGCAGAGACGGTACAGTTGCCACAGCAGCAGCTAATTAAAAATAATGAGCCACGGTGGCTTTGCCAGCTATAGGGTTAGACAACGGACATCATGGACCATAGTTACACCATTTTACACCGGCAGTGTTTTTAAATCCACTATCCTCTAGTTGTGATTCAACAATCTCTAAAAGTTGTTTGTGTGCTACTAAACAGCAACTGAAAATCTGTTTGATAGAAATTAGATTTTACATTTTTTATTTACATAATATTGAAACATTTTAAATGAACACATCTTCAAAATAAATGTAGCTGAAAATTCTTTTAAATCAATCAAAGCACTTGGGGTTAAGAAAAGATTCTTGTCTTGTTGAGATACTGAGAATCTTACTAGTGGAATAAGACAAGATATATTTAATTCATTTTCAACTTAAAATAAAAAGTTTTTGGTGAACTTAATCCATGTAGCAAATATGCAAATAACACAACCAAAGTATCTGCGTTTTTGCACAATAAATTGCACGTGTCAAAGGGCAAGTGCAGAAAAATCAAATTTGTACCTCTTTTACACCAAAATAAAGGTGAAAGCTGATTGAATCCATTTCCACTGCAGAGAATAAAGTCGTCAGTGGGTGTTAGTGGGTTGTTTGATCAGTGGAAAAAGGCTTTTATCTGTAGCAGAAAGATATAAAAGCATTTTCAGTTTCCCTGCTTATGTGTTGCACTTGCAAATCAAGCAAAGGAAACGCATGTCCATATAAATGTTTCTGAATGATAAAGTTTTTAAAAGTAAAGATTGATATAAGAAATTAATTTCAACGTCTTGTATTCAAACCCCAGCGTTTTGCACAGAATCAGGTTCAATCTGTGAACAAAAGAAGAATCATGTCATCGTGTCTGGGAATAAATAGACGATGGCAGGCCGCCACAGTCTGAGCAATTAATGGGAAACGCTGAAAACGAGGCCATAAAAATGTTATGTCGACAGCACATTAGCTCTATCAAGGTGGAGAAGTTGTTGACGGGTAGTTTGAGGCGAGACTCCGTCTGACTGCCGTCTCCAGAGCGCAGCGCGGCGCAGCGCGGCGCAGCACCTGCCAATTATATGCCACATTTTCAGATGGCTATTTTATCTTTTGTTTCCCTGTGTTCCAACCAGACTCTTTCCTCCGCTCACTACAGACTCTTCAGGGGTGATTGAGGTGCAGATTTAAGAGGGAAGTTCTTTATTGCACTGCTGAGAAAAAGCCACAGTTTGTATATTATTTTAATTTACTCTACACAACAGGTTCCCTGCTTCTGCTTAAGTAAGAGAAATCACCAGCGCATCAGTGATTCTTCTAAAGCAGTTCTTCATACCTCTGGCTATATGATGATCCGCAAATTCAGTTAGAACAATCTATTTACTACTGAGGCTGCTCCTCCGACTGCATAACCGTTATCTGATAAATCTCAACTCGCTCTGTAATTTTTTTCCTTTACTTTTATGTAGCTCTGACGCTTTGGGGTATTTTTTGTTTTAGTTCCACATTTGTCCTGGTTTTGGTCCCGATTAGGATTCTAGTGCACGAAGCTGCAGTCAGAAGGATGTTCTTAGAATATTCTCTCATTTTGCAAAGCATACATTTGTTTTACTTCAAAAAGGAAAGTTAAATCTTTTTTTTTTTTTTATTATCTTGTGTAAAATGTGTTAAGCCCTGACATGATCAAAACATTTAAAGAAATGTAGTGATTCAATGTCACAGGTTGCATTTGTTTCGCTGATAATCTTTAAAATGTATTTCTAGATGTAGAATTAAGTCATTTGCAAGTGGAAGAGCAAAGATTAGAACATCTAAAAAAAAAACATCATATAGTGCAGGAGAAGTGATTTATTTTCTTGCTTTAGTTTGAAGGTTTGACCTTCTTCAGAATAATCCACAGTAACAAATGCAAAACGGTTTTCTTATGGGATTTTTACTTTGAGACATGAGAAATGAGCAAGTGGGACTTTAGACAAAAATATATAAAGATTGAAATTAAATATTTCCATTTTCTGTTTTCACTTCCTCCTCGGAAACCCTGTACAATAAAGAGTACTGTGACATATTCTGCAGAATTTCGTCATCGACTTGGTACCGAAGTATCTGGACATCACTACTCCCGTATATTGGTATCTGCATGGGTCCCCTCTGATCTACAGTATCAAGAATGAGTCCTGTCAAATAAGTGAAGTTGTTCTTTGTAGATATCCCATGTGTTTAGTTTGGATACTAGTACTAGATAAAAGTTGGTAGGTTTAGATTCCACAGTTTCAATGGATCTGTGGAATATGTCACAAACATGAATACATGACAACATTCCTGTACCTGTAGCGCTCGGTCTATTGAATCCATTCATTTGTTTTAAAGGCTTCATGCATTTACTACACAGGCCTAGTTTCATTAGAGGAAAGACAGACGTCATCTCAGAAGCTTCACTCAGCAGCTCTGCAGCAGCCGCGCTCCCTGTGTGAACTACAGACGCATGTGAGACGCAGACGACACGTGTCTCACCCAGTGTGGCTCAGAAGGTTGTTTTTAGAAAACCGTTCTGTGAATCAGGGAGAATCATTAACGCATCTTTCATCTTTACGCAAACTTCAATCCCATCAACCAGCGTTAATTGACTTCACGTCACAGCCACATACATGACGACGCATGTTAATGCTGCTGCTTGTCCAAAATCGCTGCATCACTCTTGTTCACATGAATGTGATTATACCGTGTTTGTTTTAATTATCCTCATCTGAAGCAGGAGAGACCCGTGTCTCCTGTCAATCTTCTCCCCGGGTAAAGACGGTAATCTATGTACATTCATGTCGGCCCTGAAATAAAGTGGTATTTGCAGAATGTTCATGCCTGAAGTGCTGAAGTTAATTGGGTGCACAGAATAAACTGGAGTAGCACATTCATGACGAGCCACAATAATCATGTTTTATGCTCAGCACATTGCTTGTTATGATTCTGGATCAGTAGAGCGGCCCTATATTGAGTGAGGACTTCCTAATTAGATGCAGAATGCAAATGGGGATCACCAGGAAAGCGATGGAATAAATTACCAACTTCAGCGCGTCCACACGTTAGAACTAACAAAGTCGTACGCAGACGTGTTCATGTTGTCATCACTAATGTATTCCCAGAGGTGGCTTTTTAAATAGAGAAACAAATGAATGTGATATATCGGCCTTTCAGATTTTATCCATTTCTGCCATATAACTGTGTTCCTGTAACCGTACAGTAGGTCTGTGACTGACAGTCTGAGCGCTGCCTCTCTCCTCTGGGAAATGTCTCTCTGGCAAACACTTGATGTGTATGAGGCAGAGCTACAGCCGCTCTGAACACTGATTAGTTGGCTCCAGGCTTCGTGGTGTATGAATTATGCTCTTTGTGTCAGGAGCTCTTCCTGGAAAGTAACGACTTTGTGAACAAGGGGCGCGCCGGGGTCCAAAGTTCAAGGGTCAAAAGTTAAACCCTGTCTGAGCGTAAATCTGTATTTTGATGCAAACCTCGAAGCAGGAGCCTGAAGATGAAGTAACGTTTTTTTCTTTTTAATTAAACAGTGAGGAAATTTAGATTTGTATAGAAACATGAAGCTGCCAAAGAAACCCTTTAAACTCCACACGACACACTCATTAAGGGGCTGTCCACTTGGGATGCTGACTCACTTCCTGGAGGCAATTAATTTCAACATCCCCCTTCTAGCTATGCTGCGTCCGCTCATTATCGCTACAAGTCGAAGTTAGAGAGAAGTACGACTGCACACTGCGGAACCCTGAAGTCATTCGAGTTGAGTCATTTTTATTTATATAACGTCAAACAGTAGCAGAAGTGAACTCACGGTTCACTTGTTATATGGGCCAGGTCTTGACTGGACGCCCCTAAAAGTAACGTTATTTACCGAGATCTAACATATCCCACCGTGAGCAAGAAATAAAACGACTTACCCCAAAGAGGCGTAAACCTCGAGGAGAAACCTTCTGCCTCGACCGGCTGGGCTGAGAGAGCAGGAGGAAAAGCCACAATGCTATAATAAATATAAATAGCTAGAATGATGATTATGACAATGATGCAGATTCTGATAACAATGATGGCTGGAGCAATACGAATTATGAAGACAATAATAATGATGATGATTATGATGTAAATAATACGAATTATTCTGACTATAAGGATTCTGGCAGTAATTAAGATTATGACGACAATAATGATGATAATGTAATATAATTATTATGACAAAGAATATTTTTTAGGACAAGAATAGTAATTATTATGATTATAGTAATAATGATGATTATGATGAGAATGATTCTGTATAAAGCCAATACTATGATAATAATGATGAATATGACAATAATAATTATGATGATAACATGCTATGATCATAATAATGATTCTGCAGAATATTATGATGATAATAAGGATTGGCGATAATAAATATGATTATGGCAACAATAAGAATAAGAATAATAATAAGGAAAATGAGACAGAAGTAATAATAATAATCGTATCAGTAGGTGTTGAGCAGGAACACGGGGTCAGTGGGAGGCTTGAAATCACAGCTTCATACTCTGCAACTGTGGAGGCAGAAATATCTGCAGAGTAACAGCAGGCGAGAGAGAGAGAGAGAGAGAGAGAGAGAGAGAGAGAGAGAGAGAGAGAGAGAGAGGCACTCAGCCTGGACTCTCGTGTGCTTCAGGGCACATACAAACAAAAGTTAGTGATGCAGTGGTTTTCAAAAAGTTTACAGCCATCCCATCAGGCAGCACAACATGGACGATACTGTGTTCACTTGTATAACTAATGCACTGAATCATGAGGCTGGTGGTAAAATGATCAAAACAGGGACAAAGCCTCAGATGATGAGATAACACGGCGCTAAGTGAAAGCAAAGGCGTGTGGTTGAGTTTTAAATTTGGTCTGATGTCAGCAGGGAGGTTATTCCAGAGGAAGGAGGCCTGATAGGAAAAGAGCCTGAAGCCTGCAGACTTCTTTTTAACTCTGGGGACCAACAGGAGCTTTTATTCTGAGAGCACAGAGCACAGGATGGAATATATACGACCGAAGGAGATCAGACAGCTGCGAGGGGGGGAAAGACCATTCAGAGTTTTGTATGCTATTAAAAGCACCTTGATGTCTGATCTGGAGTCCGTCCTGGAGCTGGGTGGCTATGGCTCAGGAGGGAGGGCGGGTCGCACCTTAACCATAAGGTCGGTGGTTTGATCCCAGGCTCCCTCAGTGTCCTTGGTCATGACACTGAAAGACGTGTGATAGAAAATATATCACATATAGATACCACATCAGTACGTGTGAGTGGGTGAATGTGAATGTAAAGCTTTGAGTGTTCATTGAGACTAGCGCTTTATAAATGGAGGGTTTTACCTTTACATTTACTCACTGACATAGACAGCGGTGACACTATAGATAATATATGGAGAGGACAATGTCACAGTAATTATTGTGCATGTGCATCAGGATCATTGCAGAGTTCTAATGGCTGTGAGGGAAAAAAACTGCTGTGTGAATCTGGCATAATGTATTCAAATGTTCTGGATGTAGTTAAAACTGAAGCCGCAGCTTCCTGAGCCATCTACAGAGTAATGTCACGTGTCAGACCAGGAAAAAACCCGCTGCGATCATCAAGTCTCGACGAAACAAAGGTGTGAATTAGGATTTCGGCGTCTGCCATTGAGAGTTGAGACATAAAGAGAGTAGTTGGCCGAGAACAGACTCCTGGGCATTGGCTTTTTGGGGGCAGGTTGCGATAGAGAAAGATAAACCTGTCAGTATGAGTCAATAATTTCCCCTGACATCTGTTATGGGATTTAGGAGCCGGGTAGTGTTCATTACCGCCCCAGGAATAGTTGCTGTATATAGACAATGGGTGACACAGTGGAGATTACGGCCATCCTCGCCAGATTGAAAGTAGGAGATAAGGAAAACACAGCTTCCATTTGTCCTGATGAAATGGTGCGAAGTCCAAGTTTAAGATTAAGGCCAAACATGTTCTCCACAGTCCACTTTAGAAAAGCTGCAGCAGCTCTGCCGCTCTCCCCCCCTGGAGTAGAAAAGACAAAGACAAAACACGGAACATTCGTTGAACAGTGGAGCTTTTTAGTGCCACATATCCCCAGACACATCTCCTCTGTACCTCGGCTGAAGCTAAGAGCCTTTTTCTTCTTGTCACATTTATGATTTTTTAATACTTTTTAGGTCTTTGCTGGAGCAGATTGGAAACTCAAATTGGAAAAAGAAAGAAAAATGAATCGATTTTCAGTGTTCTGTCACCATGGAGAGAGCGTGGAGCGGATGCGGCGTTCATCTGAAAAGTTTTGTGATATGACAAGAATCAAATTATGTACAGATGCGCCGCGCAATCTGTTTTGCTTTCGGAGGATTCTCTGAACAAACCGAACCATACATATGTATTTTAATCAACAATGCATGCGGATTACGTCGCTCTATTTTTATCTCCTAACGCAGTTTGAATAATGTAATTGCCGTGCCCATATTAAAGACAGTAGAGTTGGAAGAATTATATTAAGAGCAGGAGAAATCCAATAGATGGAAGTGGTTGGAAAGAACCTTATCAAATCTGAGTTGTCGAAAAGCCCCTCGCTCACACATGTGCACATATAGATATTCTGCCGCCACAGACACAATTGAGGGAAGCAATCCACTTAGCATGGAAATTGTGCTTTCATCTTTTAAGAGGGAATCACTCCGAAGAAGTTAAGAGGCAACTAATCAACAATAAAGGAGATAGTTCAGCTGCAGCTCCAACTTTGGGGCGAAATTTTCCTCCCCTGCACTCCGTGAACCCAAACCGTGTCATTCCCTACACGCCGTATGAGCGCTAAATGAGATATTAAGTTCAGATTGAATTAGGTTTAATATCTATATTCTACGGCTCTTTCATTATTTATGTTCACTATGAAACTGCGAGTCCCCCCTCAATTCCTCTAACGTCGACTCTTTGTGCTACAGAGAGAAGACATCATCCCGCTCGGGTTCGTGACGGATGCCGCCTGCGCTACGCCGCCGCCGCAGCCGCCGCAGAGGGCCACGGGGGTTGGAAGCTAAGATATTCTCCCCGCGTATGATGGCTTACAAGCTCCGTGCGGTGGAATGGCGTGTGAAATATGGACACCCACCCCACCACGTCTCGACTCAGCAGCCAGTCAATTGACCTCAAAGGCCACTTTGGATTTGAGTGTGTAATATTTCACGGGATCGAATTTGCATTAAAGCACCTTTTTTTCTTCCCACCTCTTCACTCTTTTGAACCATCCACCGGAACGGGGCTCTTGACTTTGCTTCCTGCCCTGGATGGAGCAAACCTTCGAGTAATATCTTTGATTAATACCTTTTTGTTTATTCCGGTCCAAGCTGCGTTTCCTCCTCCCACACACTTTTGGCTCAGTGGAGATGCCAAATTTGGGTAAACAAACGCTGCATTGACATTTATATATTTTTTTAATTTTTACCAAGATGTCGGCAGACAATGGATGTTAAGGAGACAAGAGACCATAGACTAAAGGGATTTGTGAGCATTCACAGTAAGTGCAATAAGATGTCGACTTGAAAGGCAAACAGTTGTATCTTTGATGGGCGGGTGTTACTCCGAGAACCACTCTGAGTCTAAGTGAAGTGAAATGAAAAGAAACACACTGCGAATGATATGCATAGTTTAGCC
This sequence comes from Hippoglossus stenolepis, assembly GCF_022539355.2. Classification (NCBI taxonomy): domain Eukaryota; kingdom Metazoa; phylum Chordata; class Actinopteri; order Pleuronectiformes; family Pleuronectidae; genus Hippoglossus; species Hippoglossus stenolepis. Next base: position 19,233,797 of record NC_061493.1, on the reverse strand, counting down.
TCTTACTTGGGACATCTGAGAGCCCATTGGCTAAACAAAATCTAATTAGGTTTGGAGTAAACCACATTATTGCCTCATTACTGTTAATTGACCTCTTGGAGACCTGTTACTGGAACACTGGAGAGGATGCCTGTATAGAGATAGGAACATTAAGGGGTTATGCTGAGAAGGAAGTAAATGGAAAGCACATTAGAAAAAGACATTACTGCATTTAGAGCACATTCACTCCTGAGGAGGATTCTCCCTCTTTGCAGAACTGAACAAAGACCATCAAAGGTCTCATAAATCGACGAATAAGTACTGTAAGAACCGACGACGTACAGTGGGGTGTCCCGATATCAAAGGATAGCTGGAGAAGCTAATTTCCCTTTAAATGTGGACGTGTGTTGCCTGAGGCGTCTTGGGATGCTGCTCACTCCTCAGCCAAAGATGAATCGGGGAACCTTGCTAAGGTGCGATGGCTCCGGCTGGCTGATATTTTTAACTTATTGTTATCGGTGGCGTGGTCTTTAAGGTGGAATGATGGCTATCAGGCAGTTCAAATCAAGGTCACCGGCAGATCCACAAGAGAGCAGCCATTCAGAGAAAAATTCATAAAACACTGTGTGTAATTCATGTACAGGGACCCCGGCTGCAGAAAGCTTATAAAAAGGTTTCCAACTCATACAGGCGAAGAAGGAGGAATCCCCTTAAAACATCAATGGGCGTCCACAGCTCCAGGCTCACTCCCATCTTGCCTCATTAAATTCTCATACAGCCCTCATCAAAACACATCTTTCATCTCGACACAGCGTCGGTGCTGCGCAGACAGCAGACTGCAGCGCCACCGATAAGAATTCATTCCACGGTCTGCATGCTGTGGACGGACGCTTGCTGCTAACACAGTGGGAGAAGCAGTTTGTTTTTGTTTTCCTCTTCACCAGCAAAATGGATCCTTGACGACGCCCAGGACCTTTTTGAAGTTAATCTTCCGGCAACAGCTGGCACCAGTGTGCCCGTCCACCGGCACGTCGGCTGTGTGCGGAGAAAAGTTTGACAGCTGGCAGAGAAAAAGATGGATATCCAGAGGAGAAGGAGTTGATGTGTGGGTGTAGGTTCACACGCAGGAGCAGAAGTCAACAGTCTAACAGGGTTATGTTAATCGTATAAACTGCCTCGTCTTTTTCCCTTCGACAAAAAAGTATAACTACTTAATGTTTTATTGACTTAAAGACACTTGGACTGCCATCGTGGAGGAAATGTCAAGAATAAACCGCACAGCCCGCCTATTAACTTTTCATTATTTTGTAGGTTGACTACAAATTCTCCCACGCAGTTCTCTTCATGTATTTTCATGATTGTAGACACTGTATTTTACTCAGCAGAAATATATTTTTAAGCAGTCGAGTGTAAGATGAGAGGATCATAATGGGAGTTTTGTAAGTACGTCTTTTTTTGAACTTTTTTTTTTGAACACAGACAGACTTTCACTTCCTCTCCTTTAGTCATTCCGACAGTCTTCTCTCTTTAATGCACGTACACCAAAGTTCAGACACTGGTATAGAACGAACTGCCCGTGGTTCTTCCGACACTTCAGCGCCAATACAAACAGGAATATTTCAACTTCCTTTTAAAACTAGTTTTTCCCAACTGGTCAACACGTCGCTCCCAAAACAAAACAACTTACGTTTGTGACCCTTCACAATAAAACTGGATATAATTGATGATAGTAATTAATATTTTAGTTCATTAGCTATATTATTAGCTATACATTAGCTATATATTGCTTGATAAAACCTATAAAACCTTGAATTCCCACAAGTCATTATATTTTGAATATGAATATATCTTAATATGGCCACATGTGATTTTTAAATAAGTGACAGACAGCCCTGGTGCAGAAAACTGCTGATTACATATATTTTACCTCAGTGACTTTTCTCCTGAAGTTATATAATCACTAATTAATTTTTCCGTGCAGCGGCTGCAGGTTTGACTCCGACTTGTGTCTCCTCCTCTCTTTCACACTACAGTAAGTCCAGGCAATAAAATGAATTAAAAAAAAAAGAAAGTACTTCAATTTAGCTGCGCCGAGTGGGAGAACCCATTAACATGTTAGAATGCTTGAATGGCCTGTCGCATAAAGAATGTCACTTGGAAAAATGGTCGCTGCTGGTGTTTCTGTTTATTTGGGCTCATCTTTGTGATTGTGTGTATTTGTGTGTGTGTGATTGTGTGTCATTGTTATGACGACACTATCACAGATATTGTGCCTGTAGTCGTACAAGCAGCTGCACAACAACTAAAGCATGTGAGCCACCAGCATCACAGAAAGGCCGATTGATGTTTTCACGTATATGTTTGCTTTATAGGGACTATATTTGTACGTCTGATCTTCACCGAACCCACATTCAAAGTTTAATGTGGAGCAGCGGTGTATACATATGTTATTGTGTCTGGATGTGTGCTGCATCTATAGTATTCTCATTTTGATGTATTGTTTCACTGTGGATTGCCACATTTCAAACCCTCGCAGCGCTCACACTTCCTCCGACACGTTTGTTTGTGAAGCTCCTGTCTCCTGGTTTTTGGTCTCCCTCTCTCTACGTGCAGGATCTCTGCAGTTCACCCAAAGCTCTGATCCTTCCGCTGTTGTTCGCTGCAGCAATTTTTCTGCCTTTCGCCTGCTTCTTGAATGACTCGCATCTCGTATTCAAGTGCCTTTCTCCGACACAGCTTGTGTCAACTGCTGTCGCCCGCGAGTCGCACACACTCACGATGTGGGGTGAGGTGACTGTGACCTTCATCCAGCAGCAGTGGCAGAAGCTGTCGTCGAGTACAATATGGTCATAGGATTGGAAAAACAAACCTGTGTCAGGCTCACAGCAGAGGTGGTGGAAACTTATACTCCAGCAGAAAGTGTTTACTTTGAACACTGACCCTAACAAATTCTTAAAAGTAAAGGTTTCTAAAAGGTTTGCTCTCTCTTTTTTTGGTGTTTTAAGGGTTTGGAAAACAACAAATTGCTTTAAAGGAGCTTTGACTGTACACAGTGGCCTCATAATGGAACATTCATCCATTTCATAGCCTCTACTGCCGAGAAAGAAATCAAACACTTTTGGTATGTGCACAAACCACAGACTGTTTATAAAGACGGACGACATGACGGCTTCCAAACGTGAAGCCAAATGACCTTGATCTTGCAAGATGGCAGCACCAATATCACAGATAGAGGGGGGGGGGAGTGGAGATCTGTCTCTTTTTATACAGTGTTTGGTACAAACCATAGTTTGTTAATGTAGATGGACGACATTACAGTTTCCACAAGTGAAGCCAAATCATTTTGATTGTCCCCTGGTGGCTGGCTGCCTCCTCTGTTAGTGGCTGGGACAGGGACCAAACTTAAGAAATTCAAAGTACATGTCAAATACAGTTTTCTCTTACAGATAATATATATACAGATATTTTCTGACATTTTAGGTAGTTCTTATCACCCTGACATTTCAATAATCTGGTGAAACGTCAAGATTGACAGCTGAGACCGACTCATGATTGATCGGGCGCATATAGCGGTGAGATGTCACGAATGCAGCCTCTTCCCCGATCGCTACTGAGTAGACTCTGGCTCCTAATGACGTTAGTATAGATGCATCATCCAGCTTCATATATTGTCTGTTTGTGATGTGACTTTATAGATGAGACAAATGTGTGACACAAACAACACTCTTCTGTTGAGTGATACTTACATCATATTTCCATACAGTCTTGGCTCTATTTACATATTTTCTGCCGCTGCACTTCTTCCCCTTTCGCCCTCTCAAGTTCCTCTTGAGTATGTTTGTGTGGATATATACCTCTACTTAAAACCTTATGTTCCTCCATGCTGCACTGATTCATTCATTTTCATTCACTAGCTATATACCGCTTATATCTTTGAGGGTCACAGGGGGGCCGGAGCCAATCCCCGCTCACATCGGGCGAGAGACGGCACAGATATATAACGTGTATTCAGAGCTGTTGTGATCCCAACAGCACTCAGGCATCGACTCAGGCCCACTTAATGAACAAAGTAATGTCTTGTTATGCAACAGAGGGTAACGCATATAGAGCATTTGAAGTACTTCAGGTCAGTTGTTCTCAAAGCTAAAAGGAGAATTCCAGGTTTACATTATATTAAAAGACGATTCCGTGGACCATCAACGTGTGACTCTGCCGCACTATTCAGCCCAGATCTTTTTTATTATAGACAAACAACAAGAGCTGGTTTATATGAGCCAGTCATCCCAGCAGGAGCCAACAACCAAACCCTTTCCCCCAAGAAATTACCCAGAGGGTCACTTTACAACCCCCATATCTGTTCTAAAGTTATTTCCAGGGTTCTTATTAAAGTTGTAGTTTATATATATTTCTGGGGATTTACAAAATGCCCTTTAAATTGATTTCATCCAAACAGCATTAAAGTTTTTTGGGTGCCTCCAAAACAACTGCGAGCGCTGTTAAATTACCTGCTGGATATTTTTATGAGCGAGAGAGAGATACTGAATATAATGGCAAATATGTAAAAGGAACACATTTAGGCTCCAGCATTGTGTTGTCAAATGTTAGGAGTAAATGATTGAGAGGATAAGAGAGACAAACAAGCCAAGGTGAACCCCAGGGATTTAAGTTCTTCCTCGCTATGACAGTTTTTGGATTTATATATTGGATTCCAAACAAACCATATAACAGACAACTGTGGATAAGAAATATTGCTTTAATCTCTGGAAACAGAATATTTATCTTTGTAGAGTAATCCAGACGTCAAGACTTAAAGTCCCTGAAAACAAGTCTCAACCAGTCTCAACTCTTAAGCACTTCTCTCCAACGTTACATATTCATGACTAAGCAACATTTAAAAATCCAGCCGATCTGGTCGTTCGGTCAGATCTGACTCATAGTTACCAAACGTTCCAAAACTGATTCTGAATCAAATTTGGCTAAATCCTAATCAGTGATTATATAAAGAACTGGGGAAAAAACCTCCAAAATGAAAAGTGAAATATCTGAAACAGAAGATATTGTTTTTAACTGTAGTCCGACTCCAGATTCTGGCTGAGAAACTGTTTTCAGGGCCTTCAGGCCATAGAAAATTGGATTTGACAAATAATGAGAGTGCACATCAGTGGGATGATGGATCTGTTTCCTCTGGATGTGTAATTAGCCATAACAACATGTTAAGCCAAAGGGTGGTGGCTCCCAGCTAACCTTTTGTGTAGTTCATGTATTCCTAACGTTTCAGTCTCCACATGTACTCTTCACCAAGTATGTGGGTGTGTGAGGAAAAGTCTGTTCCCTCTTGTGTTTGAGGACCATTAAAACCAGAAATCACCGAAACGAGGTGAGCTCAGTGGAACATTTTGCTTGGAGCTTTAACGAGAGGAGAAACATGTATTCACTCGAATACTTATTTCCCTTTTAATAGCAATGAACTATGCCAATTTGAAAAGAATGTCATTGGCTTCAGACTCAAGGCCTCGATCGTTTTACTGATGCCATCTCTAGTGATGCTCTAATGTTCTCTAGTGATGTTGTAATATGTTATAAACGTCCCTTGTGCCCGAATGAAAACACCAGCTCTGCTCATTCATACATATAAATGTTAATTCAGGTGATAAAGTGGCTTCTCTTGAACATGTTTTTTACCCTTAAACCACCAGCAGCACCAGTGGCAATAGTTGAAGGGCATGATTCCTTGGGTCTGCTCTGCCGTCAGCAGTATATTGTGCACCTTCTTTTCTGTTCACGTTAAGCCCTTTTTATTCGGGTATAATGTTTATGGCAGGAGCTAAGACGGCTTCACCAGCTGAGCTAAAGAGACCTCAGTATGCACCCACAAACCATTTTTTTATCCCTCTTTAACATTGCAGGAGAGTATATGAGGTCCCCAGATGAAAAGGATGTGATGTGCCGAGCTTGCACGGACACAGTCTGCCGCTTTAGCTGCTGATGTGATTATTTACAACATAATGAGGAAGCGTCTGAAGTTTCCCAAAGATTCGCAGAGCCTCTCTGATCCAGCTGGCTCATCTTAAAAGAATCTGTTCTTTTTCTGTGTGTGTCATTGATCACAGTTCACAGCTCACGCGGCAAAATAAAACATGTCTTCGCTGATTCTGTTGTTAAACGCCACATACATTATGTGAAAAAACAAGGTAGGGAACATTAACTTGCTCCGACTCCCAAGAGATGAATTCAAAACATTTAAAATTACTGTTGGAGTGCTGTGTATAGAAGGCTTAGAGAGTAATATTTGGTATATGTTTGTGATGAATCCCTCTTAGACGAGAGAAAAGCTGATGTAGAAATAGTAATAATGTATAGATATACGACAGTGGGGACAGGGTGGGGTGGGGGGGGGTCGGTGTTACACTGTGAAGTCTGCCTGCCTGCGTGACTGTCACACAGCCAAAGCGGAAACTACAAGGCCGAGGACAGTAAAAACTTTATGGATCTTTTTAACGATCCAACAGGGCCACTGCTGCAGCGGTGACCAGATGAGGCTGTTGTCAATGTGTCTGTGAGAGAGAGAGAGAAAGCGAGAGTGAGGCGGGGAGGAGCTGAGCAGAGTCATGTACTGTACACAGCATAACAATCACGCAAACACACAAACACAATAAGTAGCATAACAATTCATCAATTCGTCAACAATTCTATACTTTGTTTGACTTGTGCACTTACATGATCCAAAAATGTTTCCAACAAACCAAGAGAAAACCCTGATTTTATTCAAGGTGCTAGGACGTTTTATTTTGCGTCGTATCCTCTTCACCTTATGCTTTATGTGTCTCTGCTATACGTCGGGCGTAAACAATGTACGATTTCACAATTGGTCATGATTATTTATTGGCGTTTGCTGCCTAGCATGAATAAAACTGTATTAAATGACCTCATCTGCGAAAAAATCTCCCATGATGCCACGCGGCTTCACGACATCATCAAACTAGGTGTTTTGTTATTGGTTTGATTGAGAGACCGTTTGTGGCCGAAGCTACATATTGTACGTTCGATGGGAAAATAATACCATGAGGTTACATGTTGGAGTTTGGTTTTCCTCAAATCGCAGCTGCTTTCTTGTCATCTAAATCCATAAATTCTAATTTAGTAACAACACATCATCACGATCAGTGTTTATTTGTAATATATTACACAAAGTCATTAGGGTGTGTAATTTTCAGTTCTTGAATGTTCATGCCGCCGAGTTATTTATGCGTGTGTGGCAAACTGAAAACGTTGATGATGCTGTGATAAGCTAACAGAGGTTAGCAGACACTAACAGATGCTTGTTGCATGCAACAACACTTCATTTCACACTGTGCTGGACCTTAACAAAGACTGATCTGCCATCACTCCACCTTTGTTGCTGCTGAATAGACCCACAGTTTATGGTTCCATGAAAAACAAGTCAAATGGCAATTTTAGCAGGAGAACAATGTGATGCAGGGTTCAGGGTCGTGCTCAGTGTGATTGTAGATACGTATTTTCCATTTTGGGGAGAAAAATACGGGACAATCTTCTATTTGACCCTTTTTCTGTGACAATCAGTGTCTTGTGCGTCAGAGAATGCCTGACATTAGACTGTCTTTGTGCCCGAACTGTTGATTCTCTCCCACTAAAAGCGTTGTCTAAATGAAATGAAAACAGGCCTTAATGGATTTTCTTAATGGGTATCATCTATACATGACAGTGACAATGACGCTATTCTTTTTTTAATCAGATTTAAAAGAAAATGGACCCTTTTTTTTCTCAAGCCGTTCAGCTCAGTCACATGCATTGTTCAGAGCAAACCTGTCTTATATTTCTCTGCAAGTTTGAGAGATTGCAGTGTGTATAACATTTGACCGGACATGGGGTAAGGGTGGTAGTTGAAACTGAAATTGCAGATGAGGTCGAACATTTCGTGAGTACAGGAACTTCTTGATTCATTTTCATGTAATTGCCTCTCTAGGTCCCAGTAGCAGTGTGTAGACCTCTTTATGTAGCAGGGCACTAAGTGGAGTACAAATCACACTCTAATTTCCTCAGTAATCACTTACACTTATACAGGAAATATAACATGGTGAGCTCCGAGATGGAGTCTTACCGGCTCCCAGGGAACTATGGTTAAGGGACAAATGCTGTAAAAATAGTCCTACTATGTTTTAAAAGAACTATATTTTTAAAAATAAGTATTCCGTTGATCGACTTTAATGGTTTCAGATTGTCTGATTTCAGGTCGTCCGTCTGTCTCTCCAGCGATATCGCCTGGAGGAACTTTCTTCAAGTTTTGGACACTCAGCTGAACTGATTAGAATTCGGTGGTCGAAGGTCAAAGTCACATTCCTCATGTTTTTTTGTGTGAATGCAATATAAAAAAAATGTCTAGAGGGAATTTGACTACATCTGGCACAAAAGTCCACTTAAACTCAAGGATGAACTGAGTAGAATTTGGTGCTCAAATAAAATAAAATTATGAAGTGATGACGTGTTATATCCAAAACTTCAAAGGTTACCCTCACTGATGTCAAATACACTTTTATCTGACTTTTCTCATTCATCACCATAGCTCGGGAACAGAAGAGAAGATTGTGAACATGTTTTTTGCAACTTCTTGAAAGGCAGTAAGTTTAGTTTTCCTTTAATCACAAAAATAATAACTACCTGACTTTTCATCATCTATCAGCAGCATGTTGCTGCTATTTTATATGAACATCTACATGATAAATTTAGAGCTAATCTGTAAATAGAGTTGCTGCATTGATTATTGGCAGTAGAGCTCCACAACATACGGACAGACCTGCCATTTCATTACCTTGTAACTTATATGTGTCTATCACTAATGCATTAGTCCACTTACAGGCTGCATCCAGCAAACACAAAACAATATGGCACTCGTATGTTTATGGCCGCATGATGAATGTATGAATCCATATATTTTTATTTAAATTGAACTAAATTTAAGTTTGGAAGTATTTGTTTGTACTTCTGTAATTTATTTCACATGATTATGGACAATATAACAACAATAATAATAACAATAAATACACAAAATAATCTGGGTTTAGCTTATTTTTGTTTGACAACAATAAACAAGCCAAAACTACGTGTGAACCTCAAACCTTGCATCAGTTTACAACATAACAACCGAAATTATATGCCTCTGATCCTATTAAATGTATTTTAGTGAAGTGAGACAACAAAGTGCAATTCAGAGAAAAGTGTATCTGGGTGTTCATGTCTGAACAATCATGTCTGAATTCTCTGTCGAACACCTCACCAAGCCACTTTCAAATGCTGCACCCTCTTGTTTTTACATTGCGCCCCATCTACACATAAGACAAGGACATCATTACACGAGTAGCCACCTTCAGCATCAGGCCAGGTCGATAATATTTCTGGAAAACCATTATGGTTGTGTATTCCCCTGGGGAAGGTCTTAGGTTGAAGAAAATAGAAGCCGTGGAATGAAGCTATCAAGTGATCTAATCACTTCTGGAGCACAACCAGATAGTGAAAAGTGATTTCTTGTTCTGTCTTTGTCAGTGTGCCAGATACGATGGAACAAAGATAGCTGTAATGAATTCCTGGCATCGAAAATTCATAATTTGGGTTTCAGAATATTGTCAGCTAAGAGCGGCTGTAATTTCTGTATCTGAGCACAGAATCAACTCCAAGTGCCTGGGCACATACCGTACTTCACACTGCGCGGTTTGCGAGGAAGTAATCAAATGCTACTTATCTTCATCCTCATTATAATAAACAGACATCACAGTCACATATGGTTCTGCTAGACAATGGCCACAGATGGGTGATTAGTTGAAGTGTTCTGAAGACCATGCTGTTCTTCTATCGATGGATATGCAGCTTGAGGCCCCCAGTGTAAAACCAGGACTGTAATCACAGATCCCTCTGAGCTGTAACTCAACACCAGCAAACAGCATCTTTGTGCGTCTCAATTTTCTGTGCCGAAGACGACTTTTAGAAAACGTCGATGCCTCCAAAACGTCAGATTTAAATCTGATTTAAATATATCACCACTTAACTGACTCCTCTCTGTTGTTCTTCTTTGCCTCTAATATATTCACATAGCTTGAAAGATGCTATGAAAGTGTCTCGAGGATTTAGGGTCCATTACCTACGATGTAGCTGCCTGTGGTCTTAATGAATCACTTTGCTTCATACCATCCCGTCCATGCTAATGAATATGGAGTGCAAAGATAGCTGTAGCAGGTATCATAAAATGCTGCTTAAAGCAGCTTTGGCAGCCAGTATTTTGAGAGGTATTAATGGCTTTGTGAGTATTTGGATGATGAGCCCTAGCCGGGATGGAAAGCAAGCATTAATCATATGTTTTGATCATGTGGATTTGAAGAGGATCTCAGCACTCTGCTTGGAGAAGCCTGTGGAGGTCACTAATTGAAGTGCGTGGGGGGTCGAGAGGAAGTGTGATCCTCCAGCCTCGATCCGGGAAGCGTGTTGATGAATCCCGAAATATAACTTTCTAACGTGTATCGGAGGGAGAGTTCATGTATGAGCATTAAACTCAGAAGGTCAGGATGTGGAGACACAGATCAGCTGATCTCACACATTGAGTGTGAGACACAGATCTCACAATCTCACACCACATCTTTTTTTATCCTGGCTTCCTTCGCATGTAAAATATGTGATTTTTAAACGATGGGACAGCTGTGTGTGCACCAACAAATCATTATGAGGGGAACACATCACAGCAATTTTAGATCCGGGGTTGGAAATAGCCAGACCTGTTACATCAAGTGATTGTCTGCTGTCTGTGGCTGTAAAGTGCCAAATGAGGCCGAATCTACGAAATCAAAGAAGAGCAAGGTTGGAGGAACAAATACATCGTATGCAAAGATCTCTGGGTCCAGACAAGTTTGCTTTTCACGTATGAAAAATGCAGCAGGAAAATTCCCGGGTCAGCCATGTTCACAACAGGAAAGTCCAGGTGTAGAGCATGTTGGAGGCAAGATGACATTTCAATTCCACTGTGGAAAATCAAATGTTTTAGTTTACAGCACATCAACACAGGCGTTGGACCTTAACGTCAAAAACTCACAAATCTCGTTGTCTTCCCAAGTTGAGATCTTCTTTTGAGTCTTTTATGTGAATAACATTTGTATTTTTATTCTTTTTTAAACTTTTGTGTTCGTTGAGCGTTTGACATCACTCTGACATTTTCCGGACATTTTACCAGGGGGCCTGGAAAGGTTTTGTAAAATGTTCGGAGCTATTGACTCAAATATTTGCGTTCTCACACACAACCCCTCTGGAAAACTTCAGGAAAATGTGCGTAGACTTCAGTGAAATGCAGTGAAATTAGCTTTAGTGTCAAGTCACCTTCATTGAGGAAGGTTAGTAAAGTCATACTAACGTTGCAGCACCTATTTACACTATTTATGCTAAAACAACATGATAAAAGTTATGCTACCAGTCAAACATCTGGACATGCATAGTTGCTGATAATTTTTTCGTAAAGACGGACCACAGCTCTCAATAACAGCTTAACTTAAAAGAGCTTATATGTAATATATTCATTTTGATGAAAAAGTTATAAATGTGTCAGGATTGGTAAAATTTTGTTCTGCGGTTTCTTCAAAAACTTCAAAACAAGTCTCACTCCAACTTGAACTCAGAAGTTGGCAGCGCTGGAAGAAATGACCTGTCAATCCGGAGCTGATTAACACATTTTCAAACGCCTGCCACTTGCAAAACAAGAATCTTTCAAGTTTCTTTATGTCCCATTAAGGGCAATAAGCAATAAGTAGGGTGGGTAGATTTATTGTCACACAAAGGATAACCCACCGGTGATGGGCACTGCATGTAAATCCACATGGATTAATGTTCCTCAGCTAATGCAAGCGAGGAATTACCATCCTCTCAGAGAGTTGGAGGCAGCAAACCTTCTTGTTGCTAGGATTCTCACCTCGGGACAGAAAAGCATTTTGCTCCGTCTCCTTGTTTCATTCTGGCCTCGCTTTGGTCGCCCCCCCCACCCCTTGGAAACTGTACCGATGGACAATAATGTCGAAGGAAATAGAGATTTTAAAGAGCTGATAAATGACAAAGCAGCGAGCAGTGTGCTCTTTGTGTAGTGAGGTGAGAGGCGAGGTTGTGGACGTCAGGGTGATGGATGAGAATGTGGTGCGTCTGACTCAAATGCAGAGGCAGGAGTTGGAGTCTGCTCCGAGCGTCTCACACTGCAATGGCTGGGTTAACGTTAGAGTCGACTAAAAACCCTTGTCATGACTGTGCAGACACCAAAGGGAACCTCGTGAGCAGCATCGGCTTTGACAAGGCGTCAGTATTTGACGACTTGGGAGTAAAAACGGGTCGGGCATATCTCTGGATGAAGTCAGTGCCCTTGAGCAACCTTCATGAAGTTCCCCAGAATGAAATAAGCCAATATGGATTAATTCCTCTCTGTCTGAAACGCCAATTAAATTAGGAATTAAGTTTATTTCCTCGCCCCGCTACTGATTATCAGCAAATTCTTGATCCTCTGATTGGTCTCAGCAGCTCGCCCATAACAACAATAAACGAGTATCATCTAGGTCACTGGCGAATAATTAAGGATTATCCAGCAAGAGTGTGTTAATCATGTCGACAGCGACAACAGGATCAGCGCGATGACGGCTTCAGTCATGTCTCCATAATGACCAGTGGCATTCGGCGGCTGAGGACAATTACAGCAGATATTAGCAAATTGTATATATCTGACAGCCAGTGTGGTGCAGGGCATCATTATTTATGGCTGATTGACGCGATGCTTACAATAACATGAGTCCATACTTTGCAGACTTCACATGATAGGAACGAACAGTCATTATCACTCATGAATAATATCCTCCCATTTTCCGCCCACTGTGGGTTATATCTACTGATCGGTTCTGAGAGATTTGCATGAGCTTCACATTTTTAATCTCTCTCTCTGTCGCTAATGCAGAGATAGGAGCTTTTTCGAGCTCAGCATTATTTAACGCACTTTGTAGAGTCTTGTGTATTTTATTACTATTTATATGTTATCAGCTCGATTATCCGTGCAGGTAAAATCTCAGCCACTCGTGTCCCCGCTACACTGAGTCTGTTACTAAGAGACCTCTACACATGTTCAGTTGGAAGCTGTCAGACTGAGGGGAAGAGCTTTCCTCCTATTTCAGCCGCAATTCCAAGAGAAAGCTTTTTGTCTTGTAACCGTGGTGGAGAGGGAACGAGCCAAATGAATAATTGATGGCGTGAGATGGATGGATTCCTCTCGGTGGAAAGATGGTCCAATTGTGTATTGTATTACCTGGAATGAGGGGTCCAGTGTGCATTATCTGCAGCCCCACCTTAAGCTTTATTTCCCAGCACCTTTACTCCCCAGCGTCAACTATTAATGTTTTGTTTGTTCTGTCTCCTTTTACCCTGAAAGCTGTTCCACTGCACCATTGTTTATTAACTTGCACTACTTCTTTACTATTCAAACTAACACAATTAATAATTGACTTTTTCTCTTTTACTACTACAAAGAGTTTTCTCTGATGTAATGTGACAGTGGGGCGCCATTCACTGCTTTGAAAAACCGCCTGGATTTTAGAGGCTAATATTGACAGATATGCACAATTCAGCTCTTTCTATCTGGATTGAGAGTCTGATAAAGCAACCCAGGGGGCAAGTGTTCACAGATTCATTCCAAAGTTTGCAGATTGGTGTAAAATACTGTCACAGTAACTTTTTGAAGTAATAATTGCATGAGTTTTCAACTTAGAGATGCAGTTATAGCGGTTGTGTGAAAGCCGTGGCCACTGGAGGAGCGGAGGAATTTGGAGAGGCCTCCTGCAGCATTTTGGCTTTCTGGTTAAATACACTAGGCTGGTGGACAAAACCGTCCTGGTCTGTAGACATTGTACCACTCGAAATATGACAATACATCTAGCATGGCAGCACAGTTGAAGCGACAACACCCTAATTTGTCTGTGGCTGGACAAGCGCATAAAACCAGTGTTTTTAACAGAATTGATTCAGTCTGTGCAGTTCACTCTCACAAGCAACAGAGTCCGAATAACAGGTACACAGAAGAGAGAGAGAAAGATCTCACGTGTAGGAGAACTGCATAGAATTCCAACCATGGATATGCATTGGTTTGCACACAGCTGCAGCTAACACTATGTTGTCTGGCTGTCTCTGCGGATGGTAACAACTTTATGGATGATAGCACGAGAGGCAAATAGTGCTTCAGACAGTTCTACAAGGTGTCAATAGAAATCTCTTATATTATTATGAGAAGTGTAAGTGTTTGGGTTCATTATGAAACTGTTGATATTAAAAATGATTCGATCTGCGTCTAAAAACCACGATCTGTTCCGAACTGTGAGTTTTGTGATCCTTTGCACCCCGAGCAGATTCCTATGGATTTATTCTTATGTGAAGTACCACAGGGTTGCCACAGTGATCCATGTTTCCGGTGTTACATGTTGTTCTGACATTCAACACTCACATTACTTGCTCACTGGCCTCATCGTCTATTTAATTTTTTTCTCGACATAAAATCCATTCGTCTCGTCTTCGTGCATCAGCTGTAGCGCCCAAGCGTATCAAATTACTCCAACTTGTAAAATACTAGTTGGTAGCTGCAATTATAGAGGGAAAGTGTCCGTTCGGTGCAGCAGCAGAGCAGAGTCACATCCCAGAGCAGCAGCAGAGTCTTATCACGTGACGAGAGGAGAGTTGACCGACATGGCAGTGGATTTGGTGTCAAAGCCAAAAGCAAAAGTGTCTATTTGGCAATATTTTGGATTTAACCCAAATGTCCAAAGGGAACCTGATAACATGAATGAGGTAATCTCCAAACTGGAGGGAAGGCTTCTGCACACACACCTTCAACTGGGCCCCGAGAGTGAGGCTGTCTGCTGCAGAAGTTCAGACTAGGTCATTACCTAGTGGACAAGTTTCCACACCTGGAAATCCCTAAAGTGAGAATAGGCCGTTGACGATTCACTGAGCCTGGTGTGAAGGAATGAAGGAAGTTTTCCTAATGGTCACAAAGTGCTTCACAGCTCCATCAGTTTACCACAAAACATTAAACATGCAGAACAGTAACGGGCAAAGGAATAAGTAGATCAGTAGTCAACAGAGCGCAAACCCCCGCCAAGGCCCAACAGTCCCCTTAAATTCAAATAAGCTGCACTAGATTTCACACACTCATAGATATCACTCCCTTAAATAGGCCTGAATTTTTAAAAAATGCCTTATCTCACAATATCTATAACACAAACCACATCCTTCCACAAAGTTTTGTGGTATAATCTCTCCAGTACTTTTTGCGTAATCTTGCGTACGAACGTACAAGCCAACAAACAAACGGACAGAGGTGAAAACATAACCTCCCTGGAAGGGGTTAAAATCCCTGATCCATGTGAAAATTGAACGGGTTCCTCCTCAGCCCACGTCGCATCCTTCCACCAAGTTTCATGGAAATCAGTTTTGTAGATTTAACTTAATCCTGTTGACGGACAAACAATCCAAGCAACCAAACAGACGGTGCCAACATAACCTCTTTGGTGGAGGTTGCAAATCAAATAAACCAGGAAAACAATCAAAAACATAGATTCAACGTTGAAAGACTGTTGGTATGTGTTATTAAATCAAAAATAAAAACCTCAAAAGGTATTTAGTGAAGTTGACAGAACAGCAACTCCTCAGATGAGCGACTTTGCTCTGTGGCTCGTTGGTGCACCGGCGGTTCAAGGCTGCACTGCGGCTGCACAGCGGCAAAGATAAACAGAAGGACATTTTGCTGTGACACGGCGGCTCTCTCCCTCGACCAGGAGTCGGATGAAGTGCTCCGTGACATTGAGAGAGGGTGTGAACGTTTAAGTGGCACCACACACCTCCAGTGACGCGCCGCGCAGAAACAGTGTGGCGCTGCAGACGCTTGAACCCGGGGCAGAGGCGGGTGAGAGAAAGGGCGCGGGTGTGTGAAAGCCGGCGAGGAGATTGTTATTAACGAGTTTTACACTTTTATAAAGGCGGTGAATAATGAATGAAAGGCTGGAGCACAGCATGATGCTCAGTGATGGTCAATGAGAGGAAAGGAGTGAGGCTGTGTGTTTCTCCCTCTGCTGAAAATAGTGGAAGCCTTTGGGTCAGCAAAACAACTTATTCACCTTTTTCCTCTGCGAACATTGTCAGTTTCCTTTCTTTATGGCGCCAGACTCAGCTGCTTTATTTTACAAAGACAGCGAAAGAGCCACCGCCGTTCAGAAAAATGCTGAGGTCGGTCATCTCAGAGGATTCTCCCTTTTGAACTTAAGCACTGGTATGAAATTTAACCACCCTCCGCAAGATTAATTACCTGGCGAGAGAGTCTTTTATCTTCAAGGTTTATCGCCGCGGAGAGGTCCTACCTGTGATTCTTTTATTTCACAGCGGTGCATTATTGGTAAAGGGAGACTGTTGATCATATTCTCCACCACTTATCCAATCACGGGCAATCCGAGAGAAAAATCGGAGAAGCCCGGTGGAAATTGGAGATAGTTATCAGTCATCTCGGCCCAACAGGATACGCAGGGAGTGAGCGATATTGTCTGCTTGTATGTCATCCACAAGGAGAGTGTCAGAGGGAGGTTTATGAGCGCGCACAAAATAGGTGAGCATTTATGTATTTAGGTGAGCAGCTGCAGGGAGAAGACGAGTGCAAGGTTTATGGACACCGCCGCTCCGTTTCCACTGAGCTCGGAAAGCATTTATTTTATTAGTGCTCTGTAGCGCTGGTCGTTCTCAAGGTCATGTTGTTTTTGACGTATACATGTGTGTGTTGCCTTCAAAGCTCGTGTGGCTCCGTGTCATCGTGTACGTTCAGAGATATACATCAAGAAATCAGGAAGAAACATAGGGAGGAAATAATAATAAAAATATTTTATTAGCTGCAACCTATTACTAGGTTGTTTTAACCAGAGCATTTAACTCTATCTTTTTTTAGCGATTTTATTGGTTGGCCAATGATATCAGCCTTTATGAGGCTTTCTCAGTCATATCGGTATCAGCGTTTATGTTTTGCAAAGGATTATCAATGCAGAAAAGATGTGCGTTTACATTTTATGGAAATAAGTTTTGTTTTCTAATTTCATGTTCAATGTATTTGGTTGAATTTGAACTATTTTCTTTTTATTTATAGTTATTTATAATAATGTTTATGGTCAGATTGGACAATATCAAGCCTCAATTACATTCCTTGTTTCGTAAGTGTTGGATAACGACGTCTTGGAAATCATCATCAACTTTTTTTAGATATACATTACATTGGGCATGAAATGGTGTGTGTCACTTGTTTTGTTAAACTACTATGACCAAGATCAAAAATGGACTTTGATGACATAGTAGTAGAGTTATTTTAATTGTTGTGTGTTTTTATTCATAAATATGTATCATGAACATAATTTAAATTACTGTTTTAAATCTAGTTTATCATATTATTTACTGTTAGCACGTGCCAGACAGGGGCAAAGTGCTTGTTCTGTAAAATATATCAATAAATAATAAGATATTTTTTTATCTTGTGTAACTTTTTGTTAAAAAATCATGTGTTTTGAGCAGCGTGTCTGTGATAACAACGCTCAGGTGTTCCACTGTAATATGCCAGTTGCATAATGTGCTTTGCTCTCAAGTTTTAATTACTGCACCAATTCCAGATGCAGAGAAACTGAGATATGGCCCATTTGTGATGAGTCCGATGAGCTTTTCTCCTTCGTTCCTCAATAAGACGCCACAATCTTTCCCGCTGAAAGCCGAGAGGTTTACAACAATGATGCCAATAATACCCCTGCACTGATAACTCTCCAATATTATCGTATTACGCGCCCTCATTAGATACATATTGATTCTCCTGCCCAGAACGATACCAAAGGTTCAGATATCCCACCGGCAACAGTAAAAAATATTACTCTGCCTGTAGCTGTGTAGCGGAAGTCATTTAAAGTCTTTAAAAAGTTAAAACTTGGAAATATTTAATTAAAATCATCCATCAACATATGGCCCATGGCTCTAGAAAATGGGATCCAAGGCACAAATGGCAAAGCCATAATTCAATCTTAAAAAGGGAACTATGTCAATAGGCATCAGGTAAGGTCAGGCACTTCACAATCTCCATCTGTGTCTTCCAGCTGAGTTATGATCGCTCAATTATATTACAACATAAATTTTTTGTCCAGGTTGGGTGCGTAATTGAGTTGAATTGACTAAAAGGAGAATAAAGGGTTTCGTATTACAGTGTAATCCTCTCTCACACAGTGGGGGGTCATTCAGACGTGGGCAGAGAGTCGGAGATTCTCAGCCTCGTTGCTCAGCTCTGCAGATTAGAATGGGAAATTAATCCTGTGGTATCTGGAAGCTGTGCAGGGTTCACATGCGAATGTCAGAAAGATTTCAATGCGTTGGAAGTTGCGAATACAAAGTCATGGACGTGATTAATATGCAGCACGCGGGTGTGGGTTGAAATTCATGTTCATTTTAATCATTTGACGTTTCGGTTTGATTCGAGCCAATGTTTCCTTAAGTCTATGGTCCATAAAGAATGATCTACTTCAGCTGAATCTCAAGGTTCTCCTCTCTTCACAAACTCGCCAACCTGTATTCCTCAAGTATTTTAAACTGTGTCTACGTGACATGTCAGTACAAAGTGCTCCGGCCATTCAGAGCTGTGTTATTTCCTTTATATGTCGGCGACCTTGACTTTCCCTGAAGACGTTCACTGAAGACGTGTTCGAAAAAGGACAAAAGTGGCAGCATCCAGTTACAAAGCCTGACTTAAGGAGATATAGTTTCACTTGAAAAAAACAGCTTTCACTCAGCCTGTGTGGTTAATTGCCAGCAAACCAAAACGAAATAACTCCTGCCTCGCTTTTTTTCTTTGTTTGTCTCGCAGGCACAAAAAAATCCCCTCAGTATTTTATTTGACGTTTTTCATCCCCTGTTGAGGATTTGTGCTAAAGAAAGCCATCAATGTGTTCTAATTAAAGAACAAACATACGTAGACGTTCAGGTTCAATTTATGGTTAACCAGCCGACTATAATTCTGAGTGTTTGTTTTGTATCTGTGTAATTTATGAGGAAGGATTCACTCGAAGGTGGAAAGGGAAAGTGGCGACTTTGTTAATCCAGTAACAAGGAGGGATGAGTTTGTTGTATCAGAGGTCGACAGTCGTGAAATGTTTGCTCTCGGATCAACAAATATGAAGAATTTCTGCAAAGATTTTTACACCCTTGTACAAAATGATGGCTTTCAAGGACATAACCTCGTGCTGCATAGTGAAGTTACATTTTAAAAAATAATTTTCCTTTTTTCTCTCCAAAATCAACAGCATTCAGAAAGCATACTTCAATTATACTGTTAGTTTTCTGATTTATTTGCAGCTCTTAGATGGTTTGCAGCACTTTCTGCTGCAGTGATTTCAGGTAGTGTTTAATATGTTATTCCTTTCATTTCATCTCCGTGTTAATGAATCACTCCGTTGCTGTTTTCCACTGTTTAGTGCAGTGTGAACTAATCAAGATGGAAATTTCAGAGACATCTTTATGAATTAAATTCTCTTCACCCGTGATGTGCGCTTATGAATATTCAAAGCTTTTCTGACTTGATGGATACTCGGTATATGGATTAAGATATTAAATGTGATTCAATAAAAATAAATATTTATGCCGTCCCTCCTAAAACACAGACTTTCACAGGTGCTGTGAGGATTATTTTCCCGTTTTTCATTTGTCTCTTGCGTTCACTGCACAGTTCCACCATCTAACTGCAGTTAATCATCTCATAATAAGTTGTGTCGTGTTTCTTATTGGCAACAATTAAGAGGCAGTGGAAACAAACAACTGAGACCCATCATGCAACTGCTGTGCTGAAAACAGCATTTAGTGTGTGATGCATTAGGGCTGTGTGATATAGTGAATATATATAAACCGCCGTTTGGTACCAGTATAAATCCAAACAATACCAGACTCTAGATATATTGACATTGTGTACTGATTGAAAAGTAGTAATACATATCCTATGTTTTATTTTGCCCTGTATAAATGTTTTTCCCACAATACCTTTTCTCATTTGGAAGTTTTTCTCATACTTTGCGTTCTTCCACTCGGCTCGGATGAAGCCAGGAAACGGAAAATGTTGTTTCTCCACCAGTTGTTTACTCTGCAACATCACTGAGAAACACAGCAAACCTCTAACCACCAGCTACCCACATGAAATGAAATTATACATACAGAGGGAAAGTGTCCTTTTTTTACGTCCCCTGGCAATACAACAAGACATGAAAGGGTAAAGCCTGACACTTTAACAAGTGGCTCTAGTGTTTCTGCCCCCTAGGGGTCAGAACTCTCATGGTGCGGCTTTAAGAATAGATCTTGAGGCGTTGCGAGAGCCCAGAGGATGTTTCCACATCAGTGACACTACCTGTTGTGAATTCCCTACGCAGAACAGAAAAGTACATTCAGTGACTGGTACAGAGCCATAATCCATACTTCTATTACAAGTGACTGCTGTATCTCTTTGGAGTGGGTCCACTTGAAGATACCCCCTCCTGTTGCCCGACCAATTCCAAGGCTCAGGCCCTTGGGATGTCAGAGTTGATCTTAGACCTGAGCAGTGCACTTTCAGCCTCAGCCTCTGTGTGTCCCCGGCCTGTGATCGTCACCACGGGAGCCGCGTCCATCATCTCTGAGCACGATCAGCGCCACACGCAGGTATTCCTCGAAAATGACTCCGATAAGACCAGTCCCCTGTTGAGACTGGGGTCTGTTGACAATGAGGGCTCCTTCTTTCTCTCTCAGCCAACCCCTGAAATATTTATCACCACAACTTATCGCCCATTGATCAGTTATACACCTGCCACGGGCTCGCAATGAATTATTAACATGCCCCTGATAAGCATCTCACCCATTGATTTTTGTCACTCCTTTGAGATGGATATACTGAATGGGATTTTTCTCTCGCTCTTTCTCCAGACGTTTTGGTCGATCATCAACAGGGGCCGAGCAGAAGTGACAAGTCGGGCGAACACAGCGGCCGCCATTATTTTTTAGGGCTTTGTACTTTAACAAAAAATGATTCATTAAATGGAGGAATTCGCACTGCAACTAATGATTATTGATTAATCTATAAGGTGCTTGAACAAGATTCCAACCAGATGTCCAAAACACAGAGATGGCCTATATAACCTAAAATGCAGCTATTATTGATGATATCCTATCCAGACAAAGTCATTCACATGCATTTATATATACAGTTGCGACTCGGGCACCAACTTTTGTCTGAACCTGACCGAGCCTGAGAGAAAATTTGCAGAATCTGATCCGAACTCGACCGGCGTTCTGCTTTTTGTGTCTGAACTTTACCCTGATGGATTCCGACGGGTCCCGGGTAGGGGTATCCACACTCTGGCCTTTATTTCTAGTGTAGGTATGAGGCTAAATGCTTAAGCAAAGACCTTTCCTAAAAACACTCAGCAAAATAAAATATGATTACATGAAACTAAATTAATGAGGTAACAGGTTAAACCAGCAAATCTTCATATATATTATATTTCTTATTTGAGATGCCGGAACAGCACATATTTGTCACTGTTGCTTGACAAATCCTTTTATTTTATTATATTATAACATAGAATTATTTATTATAATTACTTAATTATTAAAAACTACAAGGGACAATGTATATTAACCAAATGTTCCTATTTTTCACTTATTTGCTTGAATGAAACTCCTGCTCCACATCAGAAACACCCCGCTGCTGCGAACACGCTCGCAGACGTCCTCCCTCTGAATCTCTCTCTGAGCTGAGTCTTAAGGTCTCGGTCATTAAAGTTGTAGAAATCTGCCGCAACACGACATAAAAGTTACGTCTTTAAAGTGTTCCGGTGTTGCCTCTGGAGAAATGCCTCCATCCTTCTCCGGGAGAACCCGTGTGACCCCTGAGAAAAAGCCGGTAGAACTCAGGTTACCATGACATTTTCATCAAATGTGTTGACTCTCCTGGATTTCCTGGCGGCCCGAAGCATCATGAATCAGAATGGAGGGAAGCTGAGGTTTTATATCTCTCATCAAACCAAGATAAGGGGCCCACATGCATAATATATACGCAGCCATATATTCAAACCATTTGTACTTCTCTCCTGAGGAGTAACACAGAGCAGCAGGTTGAATCAAAAACTCCTTCTCTAACCTCCACGGATTTCTTTTGTCATCCACCTGTTTCCGAAAGAAAAAGCCGAGATGAATGATTTCATTCTTCCATTTCCTTTCGACAAGAGCACCCCTGTCACCCATTCATAATGGTTCCATCCAGTGCCAAGGCTAACATATGCCGGCTGCCACTAAGAGTTGAAGAGAAAAATTGAAATGTTACTTTCTTCATAGCCACAGCCCCCGGCTTCGACAGACTCAGCCTGCCAGGGGAAGATTGATTGCTGGGGAGATTGAGTTTGAAAGTCAGTTTTTGCTGTGGATAAGACACTCAAGATTAGTTTTCAAAATGATGTGTAGATGCTTTCAGATTTGGCAAGAGAAAGGTTGGAAGGAGACCAGACACATTATTTTTTTTGTGTGTGTACTTTTTGCACCCCCCCCCCCCATCCTCCTTCAAGTGTGAAACAACTGAAAAGAAGACCTCAATTTTGTATGAATTCCACGGCCCTGTGCCTTTGTTTAGGAAATGCCAGCTCACAGGCGAACTCTGAGGCCTCCGTACTGTCAGATCACAAATCTCTCAATCTGAGGTGTTCACTTTTTTCTTGCGCCTCCTGTTCTCTTCCTGCAGGCCGTCGACTTTAACGCGAGCAGACAGTGGACTTCCGAACATGCGGAGACGACTGTAGAAGGTGTCGAGGCTGCTCCACGAGGCATATTAAACACATCAAAGGCTGAGAGATTAATAGCTGTGCCCAGATGGAAACCAGGGTAATTAATGAGGAGCTTAACAGCAAATTAAATAGACGGCAACGCAATTATGGAGGTGAGTGTTGATCAATAACCTTGACTAGCAGCCTCTGGGATGTGCATCGTACAATAGAGCGCCGCTGATTTGGTCTATCAGCACAGAAACATCCCGAGATGTAACAGCAGGGGTGTGTGTGGGTGTGGGTGTGTGTCTGTGTGTGTGTGTGTGATAGGGCAGGGTGCATGTGTATTTGGTAGATTGCTTTGCTTCTTTTTCCTCAAAGACAGTGTGGCAGGATGAAACGTGGCCTCCAGACTGGAAATGAGCAGTAGTGGTTTGTGCATTAATTCGTCAATGATTAGCCCCGTTCACTGGTATTTATACATTCACTGTGAGATCCGGAGCGTTGACTTCATGACCCCCCCCTGGAAATTATCATTTAACTGGTTAATGAGAGGTTGTGTTAAATTTGCATTCAACAGTAGTTGAGTGAGCCTAATTGGTTGCAAAATATAATTTGGGAAAGGGGCATAATTATATGTTTTAGATCCCAAAAGCAGGACTCTGTGTGCATGCTGAGTTTTAGGGTGAAGATGAAAAGTGATTGTGCAATTCAGGAATATATCTGTTTTTAGTTTTTGCTGAAGTGCCTCAAAAATGCCTTGAGGACACAGTACTGGGAGGCGGGGCTATGACAAACTTACCTACCCCCCCCCCCCGGGCTAACTAAGTTATCTAAGTTTTATATGTATCCAGCTATGAGCAATGGCTCCAGTAGCAGCACTTTATTGTGACAGAAATGTCATATAAGGTAAAGGGCTGGCAGATCGATCCCAGTCTCATTTTCCAAAGTGTCCCCAAGTGTCCCCGAGTGTCCCTGCGTGTCCCTGCGTGTCCCCGAGTGTCCTTGGTAGAGATGCAGCCATTGCAATTTCCTTGGCCTTTTCCGATTTTTATATGTAAGAACTATAATTGACAACCCACAAAAACAGTTTTCTAACTTTTTTTTAATGGAGAAATTCTCGCATCTCAAAAATCTAAACATGCACTAGGTTACAGGTCAGAAACTCCTCAGTAAAGCTGATTATCAAGACTAGAAAACTATATAAACACAGACCATTACACAAGCATTGACGCTGCAACGTTCCAGACAGTTTGAAACACTAGGTGGCGCTATGAGCCATTTTCACCTCCTAAATGCAGATTGTTTTTATAGATTCGTTAATAACTGTGAGATTAAAACCAGCATCTCTGTGTTTGTCATGTGATTTAAACCATGTTAAAGTGTCCGGTGTCTCTTTAAGTGTCCTCAGCATCATTAATAACCTCAGTGTATAAAACCTTAGTGAGCTTTACTTTTAAAGACAAAATAATCAGTCACCCTCCTTGGCTATTTTCTGAAATAAAAAAAACAAGTAACGATTATATCCCCGGCTTGAAAACACAACACAAACAATATGGATTTATTTTTAATCACACTGCTCCGAGTGTCACATTCTTCAAAGGGATCTATTTTTTAAAGGTACCCTGTGGAGTTCATTGTAAACAAACAGTTTTATTTACATTCGGTATTTCTCACCAAAATGCTTCTGCGCGTCCTTGAGGCTCAACAAACATTTTTCTATTTCAAAGTTTCCTTCAAGGTTTTGAGTTGTTTACGCACAGCGGGGTCCAAAGTGGTCTCCCACCTTTTTCGACCTCACATGCTCTTCTTCTCTGTTGATTGATTCATTAGATAATTGTATGAATAAGCAGATGTGCACATGTTCCCGATGATGTGTGCTGGCTGGAGTACAAAATAACCTCAGAATATTTCTTCATCCATCTCCTCCTTTTTTTAAACCTCCTGTGATATGTGTATTACTCCGTTGCCTCAGGACCATTAAGAACATCTGATGGTCGTGGGACCGAGCTGGGATTATATATCGACGCTTCCAGTTTGTTGATGTTGCCATGGCAGCTAAAAGGGTAGTACTCTCCTGCTCGTGTTCCTCTTGGGCAGAGCAACGCAGAAGCTCTCTCCCCCTTGTCAACATACCTGCGTTACCTTCCAGGCAAGAAACCCTGTGATGTTTCCCCACTCTCTATTTCATGGTTTTAGTTTGAAACCACTTCTTCCTTTTTTGCAGAAGCAGCTTTTAATTCAGTCGAAACACGTGTAGAATACAGAAACCTGTGTTCTTGGAATTAACCTCAGACTGAAAGTGTTCATCTGTCATTCACCTGATTCAGTTATTCCCAAAGAAAAATGTTAAAAAGAAATATAACTAAAAGAGTCAAAATGTAATCAGACATTTCGTGGAGCTGTTTCCAAATTCGATTGTACTTTTTAATCGTTTGTACATTGTACATTTTAAAGGATATAGATCAAAACAAACCCATTTTGGATGTTCCAGACTTTAATTTTCCGAGAGGCACTTTATTATGGGAACAGAACACCACTTCCAGAGCTTATTACTGAGCACGCTCCGTTGTTTCTCAATACTCAGAGCCAACTGAATTTAAAAACACTTTGTCTTTGTGCCTGTTGTTTTATGGGAAATAAATCATATTTAATATTGTGACTGTCATCTTAAAGACAAAAACAGCATTGCTGTTGATTCAGACAGTACGAATCAGTGCCAGAACAGAGAGTGGAGTGAATAATAAGGTGTGTGTGGATGAGGCTGAGTCCTCAACTTAATAATAATGACCACAGTTCACATCGCTTGCTAAAAGTCAATATTTTCAACAGTTGCCCATGAATAATAAAACCCTCAGTTCCAGTATTAGATCTGATGTGAAACCGACTGATGGGCAAGTAAAATAACCCTGATGACTTTAGTGAACTTAATCCATCAATCAAACTTTATTTTTGACAGGGAGAGGCACAATACACACACACTGAACATCTACATATTGAGTTATTCAAGAGTCCGAACTTTATATTATGCTATTTCTTTAAACCTGACTTTTACTGTGTTTTTCTCGATCCACACATGCATTGCTTTCCTTTGCCATGATTGTAAAGCACGTACGCTCGACTCCTGTTGCCTATAACGAGCGATATTAATAAATAACTTAGATATATTAAAAAGGTTCTTGATGTACAGGCTTTGTGGATAACAGTGAAATAACAGAACAACTGCCAACACACCTAGTTAGTCTCTGAGCCAGAGGCACCAACCAAATATAAAATGTCTTCTGTAATGAGATTTCTTCTGCTTCTGTTTCCATCTCGCAAACAAAAACATGCGAAAGTAATAACAGTTTGCCTGAAGGTTCTGATTTTTACCTTTGTCATTTTTAGCAAGGCGCAGATACAGATTTCAAAAATGGAGAATATTTCCCCAGAGTGCTGCTAAAGCTTTGTAGTACGATGAACCCATGTTGAAGAATGTGGTGGTTTTAACAGTTTTAATAGTATAATGTGTCCGATGCAGAAAATTAACAAGTCTTACACTTTTAATGATTCAATTTGATTTGCGCTTCACATTTCATCTGATCCGCACGAGAGTGGATTTTAGAAATTGGACCTCTGAACGCAGAACCGTGTTCCCTCCGGGGGTTTTCCCTGAGTAAGTGATCCACAAAATCCCAGTGCATGGAGAGATAAAGGGAGGGAGAGAAAGAAGAAACGGAGTGTGGCAACGGGGGAGAGAGAGAGAGAGAGGGGAGCGAGGGGGAGGAGGGCCGAGTGTGACATAGGAGTGCATTTCAGCTCCACTGCCTCCCATCCTGTGCATGTGACCGTGGAGGATCTGAAAAAACCTCGGCTTTGCCCCACAGCAGTGGCGAGGAGAGGCATGTTCTTGGGGAGACTAAATTTAGACCCAATGTGCTGTACCATCAATCCCGATTACGCTAACTCCGCAGCCGCACTTGAGAAGAATATGGCTGAATCCAGGTTACATAAGTGTCACCTTAGTGTTTGTCCCTCCGTAGGAACTTAAATGTCTCAGGGAGGATTGTGTAACAACTCTCAGGAGTTAATGCACTAACTAAGAGGAGGTTATGTTTTCACCCCCGGTTCGTTTGTTTGTTTGGCAGCAGGATGATGAAGACATTCGCTAAGTATTTTTACGAAACTTTGTTTTTTTGTGTGGATCTGGACAAAGGGACCGATCGAGTTTTTTTTCAAATTAAATCTCTTACTTTAGTATTGCCAGATAGAATGTTTTTGACAGATTTTCCAGAGAATAATTCAACTTGATCTTGATGGGGAAAAAAAGTCCGACACGTTCAGAGGACTGATGTCTCTGAAGATGTGCAATGTGGTGCCGCTTGATTGAATTCAAGGGGACTGTGGGGTCAGGGTTTTCCCTGCATGGAGAAAAGAGGCGGCCACCTACGTTCATGCCGCCTCTGCCTCTTGACTAGATTCTACTATTTGTTTTCACAGAAAATATTACAGTGTTAGTATGTTGATAATTGAGTTTGTTGAATTTTATTGAATACACCATGAAGCGACTTTACTACTTAAATAAAATACAATTATTTCCAAATTCCAGTTGTACGGCTCAGTACCACCCCTGGCTGGAGGTGCATTTTATAGTTATTCATTTGCCTGCTACTGTTCTGCATATTTAATGTTTTATGGTTAAACAATGGAGCTTGTTAGAGTCATATTAAAGGGGACTGATATTTAGGAGATTCGGTGCAGATCCAAAAATCTGGATCCAGGCTTTTTTCCAGCTGCTGTAAGTGAATACTTTTTGGTGAAGATCAGGACAAAGGGGCGGATGCAGGACTTTATCTCGTGCTAATCTAGTTTTGAATTGAACTTCTAACAGACACTAGGTGCTGAGTCCAATAAAAGCATAATCGCAAACGTGTGTCAGACCCACAAAAACAATATATTTTAGTTGAATACTCATTTTAATTTGTGTGTGTTTCTTGAAGACAGTCTGAATAACACATTTGGGATATACTGACTTTATTTTGTTTAGATCTAAAGTTTTCACAGGTGCATATTCTCAGGTGTCAACGCTCACATGCAAGTTTCTCATATAACCACTTGAGCTTTTTCCAACATCTTACAAATTTGGTGAAAACCCAAATATCTGACTTCAGAAGGTTTGGGGACTGTCTGTCTTTGTTGTACAACACACGTTATAATAATCTGTTTGCTCATTCAACTCACCGACATGTAGTGTCTGGTTAAAGAACAACAATGCATCCACCCCCTCTGCTACATACTTTGAAAACGACATCAATACACGTCTACGCCAGTTTAAGACTTTTGCGCATCGACTCATCTTTTTTACGCGACACAAATTGAATCTGAAGCTTTCGCCGGGAAAAAGATTAGTATCAGTGTTGTGACACGCGTACACTTGCATTACACACAACATCGTTTTCATACGAACGACTGCATGTTTCACTTAAAGCCATATTACCTTTTATACGCCGCAGCAGCTTTTGTCTCAGTTTGACATTTTCATTTTCATCACCTCATACATTATGAATGAATCCCAACATAAATAACAAATGTGTGACAGCCACTCACGCATGACTTCCCCCGCTTCATCATGAATTAAAGAGACTGTGAGCGTGTGAAGAAAATGGCAGATTTTTAATATATGTCATCCTGTATTTAAACACAAGATCCTTTTCCCTGCAGCGTCTCTTTACGGGGTTTGTCCTACGAGGGTCTTTGCACATCAACAGCTGGTGATATCCGCCTCGCAATCTGTGTTATAGTTTTTACAGTATTGCCGCGATTTAATTGACTATTTGGGACGACTTCACTTTGAGTCATGGATGTTTTGTTACGTGATATTAACGGCGAACGGCCAAAAGATGATGAAAAATGTCGGTGCCAAATGAAAGAACATCGTTATCTGCCTCAAACCCTAACTACTTCGTGTGACATTCATTATTACAGAAATAGGACCCTTGATGCGTTTTTGTCAGTGATCCCATAAAAATACACACGAGCCATCTGGGTACTCGCTGACTACAGCCAACTAATTTAATATTCAACCGTTCCCCTTCAGTCAGCCTTTACAAACAATTAGCAAATTATTAATTCACAGCGTATTGACGGCAAAGCGGCTCAACATGTTCAGGTCACCGCGGCAACATGGCTGGCCAACAAAAACTTGGACTTCCTCCACGGTCTCGAGTACTTTTAAGTTTTCATTGTGGTGCTTGATTTGATTGTTTTGCTTTTCCGCCACAGTCTTTGTCAGACAGGCAGAAATCTCCAGAGCAGATCCGGACATTGTGGACACTCCGGAGATCCTCCGCAGGGTTCGCCGCGAGCGAGTGGGCGTGACGGTGACGTTTCTAACACGCGAACCGACAAAATATATATTTTAAAAAGAACACAAATATCTCAGGATGAAAGAGCGATGCCATAAACACTGATGAAGATATCCAGAGAGTTTTCGGTGATAAGAGCCGTCGCCGGTGTCGTTACGTTAAATCCCGTCTCCGCCTGCTGCTCCACCCTTCACCTGCGGAGATTTCTTCCGTGTCAGCAGGCGTGTCCACGGACGTATCCAGAGCAATGTGCTGATGTCGTTCCCTCTAAGTTTGTTCCGCCGGCGCCGCAGAACAGCTACAGGTCCCTCATTAATTGTGGCGTAAATGCCATTTGCATTAGCCAAAAATTGTGATGGATTTTTCTTGTCAGACGCGCACGTATTCTGTTTAGTCATAATCAAATATTTATTCAAATAGCCGCGTTCCTGAAATAGTGCAATAGTTAACGCTTCACTTAGTGGGGAGAAATATACGCGATTGATTAATACTCCTTGTTTCATTTGCATGCAGCCTACTGCGTCCTGACTGGTGCAGATGCAATTTTACGGAGGCCTCTGAGCCGATGGTGGCACGATTCATCATGTAAACAAATGCCTCAACATTACAAAGTTGTTTTCACAGACGACATTTGTAACATGAATTTATTAGGTGAACTTACAGTGTCACTTTTGTTTGCACTGCGCTTGTCACATTACCTGTCTGCGTCATCCTTTATACGAGATGTGCTCTCGCTTGTGAGGGCGTCCTTCATCCGCAGCAGCTCGAAAAGTCTCAAATTAGAATCCGGCGGGGACACCTGTTCTCCCGGCTCAGCAGGGCCGTCCTCTCCCCCGCGGCGGTATGGAGATGAGAATGTCTTATGAGGCCGGCGGTGGAGAGGATACAGTGACTCCCCTCCTTCCAGGTCAGGGCTGTCTCTCTGCGGAAAGAGCCCCTGCCTTGTCGCATTCTGACTGATGGATGGGCAGGTCAGAACAATCACTCACACCCAGTCCTGCGCCTGCCAAAGGCCTCAGACCTGCCAGATCGCTGTTCATTAGTCCTCTTGGTCCTGGCCTGCGTGGGTCAGCGTTTTACCTCCCGAAGTGGAGTAAAAACACAGATCCACAGATGAGTGTTAGACCCTCACATTTGTAGGAATTGTAAAATACAGCTATACGGTGTTTCCCGTCGCTCGGGGCGCTCCGGCCCGACAAGTCGAACCAAAGCCCAGTGTTTTTCTGTCAACAACTGTTGTTATCTTTTGCTGCACATTCGACTGACATCCAGTGCAGGGGCCTGCATAGCACAGGTGGAGCGACCTGTCGGATTGACAGAGTCATAAATAATGGAACCGAGCAGAGACTGACACCGCTCACATCGCCCAGGGACAGCCAACCACCCAAGAGTGATGAGAGGAGCCCAAGGACACTCATCTAATGGTCCACCATAACCAGTGCTACTGTCACATATCTCCATCAAGCCGCTGAGCCACCACACACACCCACACACCTTGTCGTCACCGAGACAAGATCAAACACTAAAACTCCCCAGACGTGTAGGTTTAACATCTCTGAGTTGTCGACGGTATATTTCATATCAAAGAAGAAGGGAAAAAATCTTGATTACACGCATGGCAAAGTCGACACTGGTCAGTGTTCAATAAAGAAGCACTGGGTCCTCGAGGGAGAATCCAGCTCTGTGATCATCAGTAGGTCCGTGTGGTGAGTCCAGATGGAGCTGTCACGCTGAAGCATGCCTCCACGTGTCCTCGGCGTCTGTGAGATCCGTCGCTTTGGGCTAAATCAGGGAAAAAGGAAAACCAACATAACCTTGTGTCAATGGACCCGCTCATATTGAAAGAACGGTGACTTATTGCACAAAACCGCGTCCTTGAGGGAGCCTCAGACAAATGTGGAAAACGCTGGTGCACACGGCGCCGGTGGAGCGTCCGTCCTCGTTAGTGGAACATCTCTGTAGCTGTTAGTTACCATTGGCTGTGCAGTAATAGCCTCCCGAAGCCAGAGAGGTTGATTCATTCTTTAAAGTGCTCTTCTGCAATCTAATACCTACATCACACATGCATTATACTTTGTGGAAGTTATTGTAAGACATCTTTACGGCATTATGATGTCCTCTGCCCACAGCTGGAAGGCATTACATTTACTATAAAGTCAGGTATTATAGGAACTCGTAGCTTTATCAATTTAGCATGAAATGTTTTAAAGGTGGTATGAATAGGGCTGCAAAGCGATGTTCAAGGAAAGGAAACACGAAAGGATCATAAAGCTGCGATACAAATAGAAGTATTTTATTAAGGCCCGGCCCTACTATGAACCATGATCTGTTTTTTTCTTCCTACCTATAATGAATGAGGACTGTGGACCTGGATCTCCATTTGGCTTCTATGGAGCCTCATTGTCTACTGAAAGAAAAGTTATAGTGATTCTAAACTCAAAGATATTAAAATGAGATACACCAGAGAGAAGCTGTAAAACTGTTGAGGCTGAAATTTGCATTTTTGTCTTTTCAATGACATTTATCTGTTTTTTGTTGAATATTTCATTTGATTAAAATTGTATAATAACCAGAGTTGTGATCGATAGTTAAATTGAGCCGTAATGGTTAAATGCAAGACAACACAGGAGGCGTTTCCTCCCACTTCTCAGTCGCCCGTCTCACAGAACAATTACAAGCTTCATTTTAATCAATACAGTCGTCTGCACAGGCTGCATCAGGGGCTCAGCTGTCACCTGTGGTATAACCTGAACAGATCTATACGCCCCATATATATGTATTTATATTCTTCAGTTTTCTGCAGACCATTTCAGTGATTGTGTGTATTGGCACATGTGGGCGGTTTACACACAGTCAGATTCAGTGTAACTCACTGAGACACAGTATCATCGTGAATATATAATCAGTCAAGGAGACACGAAGCCCGATATAAACAGGTCTGTAATCCACTGATACTGATACTTGTGGGTGTGGAGTGTATACGGGTCCTGATAACCTACAGACACCACATCCACTCAGTTAATCAGACGTGTTCCTGGACTCAGGTCTGTGGTTCTGTTTCCCCCTTCACTTTGGTGTCTGTCGTGATCTGTGCGCTGCGGCGTCGGGGTCGACAAAGTGCCTGCGGTGACGAACAGTGTGACGTCCGGGTCCTGCCTTTGTCAGAGCGTCACGGGATACACACACACCTCTGTTTGTATATCCTGCAAGGAGGGTTTCACAGGTTTCTGATTTTATTTCTACTTTCTTTTTTCACTTGGGAAGGAACCTACTCTTGAAAAGTGCCATATATATATAAAATGTAGCATTATTATTGTTATTAGTAGGCCTAGTACTTTACCAGAAGTGACAGAGTAGCTACCTGACCTTATAACACATATAGATATGAAACTAAATGTGTCATATGTTAATAGATTTAATATGATATGATACATTGATGCTTTTATCCAAAGGGACTTACAATTAGCATCCATTAGGGGGCATTTTTTTAGGTGTTCAGCATCTTTCCCAAGGACACTTAGGCATAGGCTGGGATTCGAGCTCCCGACCTTCTGGTTGGAGGACAACTGCTCTACCCCCGCAGCAGATTAGGTGACATTTTTCATTACAAGAAACTGTTTCATATTAAAGATAGTCATTGATTCACTGCTATTTAGGTACTGATTAGTGGAGCTTTACATTTAGTTATTTTTCTGAAGCCCTGCTGGATGTCGAAAAATGAATATTTCATGTCACTGAAATGATCTTTAAACTCCACAAATTCCCGTAGAAACGTTTTGATTGTCCTTAAAGCAAGGAGATGAGAATCTAAAAAGAAAAAAGTATATATAAAGTATAATTCCCAACTAAAACAATTTCCCTGGTGTCTGAGAACCTGTGGTTACTCTAGGACACAGTCTAGAAAACTGTTCCAAATTATGAGTCATTATTTGAGAGTGATATCACTATCTGTTGGCCTCTGAAGAAAGCACTTTGATACATAGTTCAATAAGAAACTAATAGCTCCGCATGAATACCTGTGATATGTATCCCGTCTGTTCGGCCCTTTTCAGATGCATTACGTATTCTTTCTCACTCCTTTCATTTCCAGAACTAAGTTATATGACAGTGTGTTTTGAGAGGAATGAAATAGAATTCCTTTCTATGCACCCAGCCGGCTCTCATGTTTCCCGATATGTTAAGTGATTCATTGCATGAATGTTTTATGGGTAGAAAAATGCAATCCGTCAGAATTGGCTTTCTGCAGTCGAGTTGGCATATTCATCTTACCCTCGTCAGACTTTGAGGTACTGTGTGATAAAGTGGAACCTTGACAAGGTAACTTTGCTCGGCAGACACCGCTCGCCATTTTTAATGTCATCTTAACATCACTATTTGCATGCATGATTTAATAAGGTTTTATAATTAGTTTACCAGGTCTATGAGGTTTTAGAAAATAGCGAAATTAAGTAAGTCCCAGATAACGGTGGCGCACATTCCTGTCTGGCCTACAAGCTACATGTAGTCACACAGGGATCTTTCCTGGTAGATACAGTAATGAAACCATAAATCACAGCATCATTGGATGTCTTCCCAGCCCCTGATATTTCCCCAGACATCCTCGCTCCAACCTTTTTTGCTCTGCTTACAGTGTTAAATAGATTGACCATGACAGATAAAGTTAAATGTGACTTTCTTCCAGTATCTTTGGCTTAATAGGGAACGAGGAAGGAAAAGATCACTTCTGTTCTCCATGGGCGCGTCGTCTTAACATCACTGCTTTTGTTGAAAACCAAACGCAGCAGGAGAGGCGGTATTAAAAAAAGAAACACATTTTCAAGGCATTGTGCTGAATGATGAGAGAGGATAAGGAGCATTTTATTACCAATGAAAGCATCTTTTACAGTAGAATATATTATCTGAGTGGCAGCGTGGTGGGTCCCTTTGAAGATTTTCCCCTCACATCGGTTCTGTGAGGCGTAAACAAGCAACGGTGTCTCACAGGTTGGACTTTACGAGATCTAAGTCTCCCTCAGGTGCTAACAAGAGAAATGGACGACATTCAGCGTGGCAGGAATTTGTGGCTTGTTTCCACTGCAACAGAGAAAACATCATACTACATCATTCCTCTTTCACCTCAGTCTGAGGGCTCTGCGGTAATGGCCATTTCATGAATGAGGAGCAGATAGAAAACTGGGCATGTGTGGCTGCGCGGCCCACAATGAATACAGGACCTGCCAGTCCACTAATTAGTTTGGGCTGCCGTTGTCTGTGGCTGTGATGGAGGCCGTTCATCACCCACAAGACAATGATTGCAGAGGAGCTGCCAAAACAAGGCCGCGTGATCGCTTCCTTTCTCTGCAGCTTTCAACGTTAAAATGGCTCTGAGAGGCATCGTGGGAGTTTGCTGTCTCCGGCCTCGCCGATGCTGCGCGTCTCCTTAACTCATGACAGATGAACAATGGTACGGTGAAGACACAAGGTCAGTCGTGGTCGTAGCGATTGCTTCATTTGCAGCCGGATTGTGTAATTATTTATGTAGCGTGAAAAGAAGATAAACAGCCAAATGGATCTAAACTTTTTCAGCAGCGGGACTCGTTGGATCGGTGACAAAAAAGCTTTTTTATATTTAAACAATAGAAAAACAGCCTCTGCCAAGTCTGAACACAAATCTTTTTGTTGTTTGAATGACAGAAAATCGTTTCAAACTGTAAATCTGAAGCAGATTACACACAGGGCCTGATTCGACCGTGATACATGTCTAATCCCACGAGAAGGTTTGGATTCACGAGAGGAATTCACTTCAGCACCGTCACACAATCATCTGCAACCACTTGACCCATGACCTGACATTTCCCCAAACAGTAATAAAATCTTTTACATTTACATTTTTTTTAGATCCTATCTTACATTTAATCTTTAACCGGAACACTGCTCATTCACTAAATGGGGTGATGTCATACAGCCAATCAAATCATGACTAAAATAATACTCACGCCCTGAGGAAGCAGAGGCCGCTGACTAACCTGATGTGTTTTCATCTGGTTTTAGGTTTTATTTCCTGCACACTTCTCTTAGCAGTGCAGTGGTAGCTAGCATGGCATATTAGCATGATAGTCATCTACATTGCGTTTATATTTACATCAGGAGCGGGTCCTCTCTACGGAGGCCACCATGTTTTTTTCACAGTAGCCCAAACTGGACAAACTAAACATCTTTTGAGTTTTTCTGACAACTGAAGCTAACACATGTTCTCTTTCATGTTTGGAAGGGGAGGATGAGGTGAGGGGTATTCAGCTGCAACATGCACCTTCACCACTAGATGTCACTACATTCTACACACTGAACCTTTAAATGCAGGTCATGTCATAGATGTCATAGATCGTTAACCAAACACTGATTAGAACTTTAAGGGAGCCTTCTGTGTTATCACTCATGACATGAGATTTGGGCCAGACTCCACTTTTACACCCGAGCTGCTCAAACCCTGAAGCCTCGGGGAAGCTGTGATGCAGAGAGTGATACGGAGAGAAAGAGAGAGAGGGCATATGACACCATGAACTGATGTGGAAGAAACAAGCCAAGGTTGTGTGACTGCTGAGCGAGAGCAGTTAAGCAATGAGAGGCTCGGGCATATTGAAGCGTTGGAGCATGTGCACTGTGTGTGTGTGTGTGTGGGAAGGCCTGACTCTGTGCCAATCTTTGTCTGGGTTAAAAATATGACATTTTGAAAAATTCAGATAGAAGCTGCATCTCTACCTGACAGTGGAAATGGGATGTGAAGTGGCCCGATGCCGCCGTTTGATTGCAGTTCATCGGTGTGTGATTTATGACTGCCATCCGCCGACCCGCGCGGTCAAGGCCACGACGGTTTGAAGCCCTTCTGGACAGGACAGTTAACCTCTCACCCTGGATGCAGTCCACCACGACTGTCTCTTTAGCTTTCCTTCCAATCAAGTGATTTAATCCAGTTGCAGAGGCTGGAGTAGCCTTGGCCCTCGCGCTCTAATCCAGGGAAATCCACAGTCTTTTCCGAAGCCAGAGCATCGAGTGTTGTCAATTACATCCTGGAAAAGCCTCAAGTAGAGAGAGGGGGGGTGGGGGGGCTTTTCCAGTCAGTCTCGCCCACGCCCTTAAGAGTGAAAATAGGCTCTTGTTTATCCGTGACTGAAAAAGAACATTCACTTGTCGTTGTGCTACGACAACAATTTAATTACACGAGGTGGCCAGCTGCTACTAATCTCACCGTGTGCACCAATGTAAACGACTTCTTTTAATAGACTCTCACTGCAAATTCCTGCTAGCATGGAGTTAGCCGTGTTAAAACCTTTGTGCCGGCCCTCCAGCTGTGCCCATGCAAGTCAAATCTCAGCTCATCAGAGAATAGTGTGTAATGTCGTCAATCATGAATGAGGAGTGGGTTATTTGGCCCAATCAGTGTGTCTGGCCTCGGTTTAATGAAAGATTAAAAAGAGCTCCGTACAGTGCAAACGCATAACCATCCTTGAAATCAAAATTTGCAGCTATAAAACGCTATATGTACCTTCGCATTACAGTCCACGTCGTGGTCGTATTTTTAGAGGTGGGTTAATTCTCCGATCACACACATGCCAGACGATTTAAATCATTCACGTCAAGCTTGATCTGGGTCACTGGGCTCTTTTTCCCAGTATGACTCGACATTTAAAATGACAACGGCTCTCTTCTTGTATGTCTGGTGCGCACTTTTGAAGTGGAAATGAAGCAAAAGTGTCATATTTTAAGATGTGTAATAGAAGCAGCGAGATTGCTGGAAAGATTATGCTTTGGTATATTGGTCTCCCTGTGTTCAGACTTGACAGCGTCCTCGCCTCAATTTAGATGACTGCCGCTGAAGAAAAGAACAGATCAGTTCCAGTGCGGCAAATTTACAGAGATGTTGCTCGCAATGAGCATCCTACTATGTAGTGGTAAATGTAATTATTAATAACTCCCTTCCTGCGACTGCATATTTATTGACAAAATGACAGTCTATTCATCCTGACAGCAGGTAGGGAGTTTGTGCCACACAGCAACAAGAGTGCTGATTATCAATAGGCAGCAGCATATTTGTTTGCAGTCAAACCGCGGCCTCTCTCTCTCTCCACCTGTCAGAACCGGATGCAAATGAACCCAGTTTCTGGCTCAGTGCACCTCACAAATTAATAACTGCGCACACCCTGCATTACAGCACAATTAGATTGTCCATTATTTTGTAAACGCCAGCAGAATCATTCCGTCCTCGAGCATATTGTCATGTGGCTGCATTTGCCTAACAAACGTGAGATCAAAGGCGTATTTCTGAATCCTAATCAAATCTATTTCAAGTCCCACGCTGGCGCCGGATGGCAGGCTGCGGTCTGTGGCTGGCATGGTTTGAGGCCCTGTCTGAATACCTGCAACAGTAAATAGATGGGCGGGAAGGGGGATTTGCATATAAAAAGGAGCAGTGATAAAAGAAAGTACTTAACCTGGAGTTTCTCACCATCCAACACTCTGGCACCTCCGCGAGAATGACACACTGCTTTTTATCAAAGGGGGATCCCATTATAAGATAATTGTATTTATTCTTGATGGAGAATGAAAGGGGGAAGAGAAACAAAGAACACGGTTGGCAGCGCTGTAGACGTGGACCCGCACCTGTAAGAGAGATAGGAGCCACTCACATTAAACGCCCGGGGGAGCAGGAGAGCAGAGATGTTTGTGCCAGTCTGCATTTCTAACAGGGCCTGGGTTGTGTTTTTTTTTTACATCAAGATGGCTGCTTTGAACATGGAGGACTCTTATAACGTATAATTCATGTTGTGTTAATTGCTAAGCAACAGATGTACTGAGCTGAACAGACGGAGTCCCAAACCAAAACTCCTAAAACAGCGTGCGCTTCTTCTCCACCCTGTTAACGCTGCTTTTGTCAGTCGCGCAGTGAGATCAAGGCAGCAGGACTCATCATTTTTGCATGTTCCTGTCCTGCTTTTGAAGATTTGTCTGTGAATTCTGCGCCTGGCTGGCAGCTATGAAACGTACACCGGGGCTCCGTGAGGCTGTGTGTAGGCAAAGCTCCTCTTTTAGCGAAATGATAATGTCAGAATTCTCCCAGTGACAATGCTGACATTTCAATTTTTGCCATGTTTATCTCCTTAATTTTGCATTTTTTGCATATAAATATGAGCTAAATAATAAAAAAAATACAGCTAGTGGCTGATGGGAATAAGAGGCAAACTGGTATTGATTTTGGGGGCTGATACCGATGTTAGGGATACTGGTATATTGGCAAATATAGATAATATAAAAAAAAAGACAGATTTACAAAATGTTAAAGAAATGTATTCAATGCTTGATATTTTATGGTTCACCCCAAAACTGAATAACTTAACATCTATAAATACAAATACAAACAAATATACTATAATATGGAACTTGAATTAACATGTTTTTAATGTAAAATGTAAACACAAATGCATCTTTTCTACTTTTCTGTGGAAGTTTTCATAGCCGCAAACATAAACAACGATGCTTTTATTTCTGTCTCATAAAGGCCTATTATATTAAACAATCAATAAATAAACTCTAATAAGAATGTCCTTTCAGTTTTGCATGTATTTGGAATCTTTTCCAGCTGGTTGAACTAGATGTAAGATCAGGGGCGACATTAAGTTTGTAGTTTTCATCCTCTGGGCACCGTGAATGTATGTGCAAGATTTCTTTGCAGTTAACATAATGGTTGTTGACACATTTCAGTCGACACCCAAGTGGTGGCATGACCGACCTCCAGGTCAGCCGACATCATTGGTCACTGCTAGCTTGGCCTAATATGAATTTTGAATGAAACAATACACATGTACAAATATTTTGTGCTGTCTCTGACCTCTGTGCATTCATCTATGATACTCTCATCCCTACATGATATACCGTACACTGACTTTGCCTGGCTCTCAGTAGTTCCATGTGACCTCTCAGTTGTGGGTCAACAGATGACCAGCATCATCAGTGTGCCATCCAAACATCTTCAGGCTGTGTTCAATGTCAAAGTCTCCACATATCTACCGCCTCCCCCTGGCTTGAGGGACAGCTGGCCGCTGCCACTGCTGGAGGGGATCACAATGAGCAGTCTGTCCCTGAAGGCTTCGAGTGGGTCTTCAAGAAGCCATAAGGCCATTCGCCCCATCTCTCTTGGGCCTTATTTTAATGAACCACAGTCATCGTGTGTCTCAGCGTCGCCACAGATTTGCCTGCATTCAGGGAATATCAACATTTGTAAAAAGGGAAGAGAGGGCGTTTGTCGTTCTTACTCTGCCTACCCTTCAATCTGTGGTCAGATCTTGCTGGATGATCTCCTTCGGGTTGCTCTGATTCATGGCGTCGTCACTGTGTCCGCGAGGTGACCTTGACAGTGCTGGATGCTGTTGCACTCCCCCCCAGTCTCTGTAACAGCAGTGAGGCAGAGCGAGCATCCCTCAAGGGAGCCGTTCATCTAGATACGAGACCCATCAGTCAGGAGAGCCATTGATCGGCACGTCAGATGGCTTGATTTCCTCGTGTAATAATCGCCTTGGTTTTGACACCCTCCCTGATATGTAAACGGGAAGAGAGGAGCAGGACAAATGGATTGTGAAGGGCAGTTCAATCCACTGTTTATACTGTCAGATGCATAAATATGTAGAGTCTTATGTAAGGGAAGTCCCAGCGGCATTGCCCATGGATTGGATCGACACATCCTGATTAATGTAACATGTATGTTTAATTTCCCCCGTGCACTGGAGCGTGGTTCCTGCTGAAATGTTGAAGAGTTAATCTCTCCCCCTGCTCTCAGAACAGGATAATTTCATTGTCCTCACTGTTCATTCCCGGCACAGAATAAGACGTATTCTCAGAAACCTCATGTGAGCGCTGGAAATGCCAAGCAATTGTTCAGGATCCATTTTGTGTCCGCAATGGATTAGTGTGTTTGGTTCCCTGTTGTGGTCAGTGTGCTACTAGGACAGTTAGAGGCAGGCCGACATGTGTTGGGCATTGATAATGACTGTTGAATCGCAGCGGACCCACTGGAGTTTCGGGTAAAATAAAAGCACACAACCGTATCAGTCCCAAGCACGGCGGCAATCGCCCACAACAAAGAACACGCATGCCGAGCTAAGCTGATGGGTTTTATATTCAAATAATAAGGACAGGGAGGAATACCAGCAGCATGGGATTTTCTTCCTACATTGGACCATCTGGCGCCACCATGTACTTGGTTACTGGGATATTATAGACCGCAGGATTCCTAATTTCTGATCCTCGGTGAAAAGGAAGACCGTCTCCATAAAGCCTCCGACTTAAAGATGCATTCAGCAATGGCTAGCAATTCGAGTTTAATCCCTTTAAGCCCACTTTTTGGCAGCACGTAGCATGTTCCCATCAATAAGTTGTTGATTTTCAACGGAGTCTGTATTTAATGAGGGGGAAGTGTACAACCAATTGTTTTGTTTAGCAGTGTTT
Source organism: Hippoglossus stenolepis (assembly GCF_022539355.2). Lineage (NCBI taxonomy): Eukaryota > Metazoa > Chordata > Actinopteri > Pleuronectiformes > Pleuronectidae > Hippoglossus > Hippoglossus stenolepis. The sequence continues at coordinate 19,193,152 of NC_061493.1, read as the reverse complement.
TTCAATCTGCCTGGTCAATAGGTTCAATTTGATTTAGACGGTGGGTGGGAAAATAAATTGGAATTGTAATGGGGGTCATGTTGGACAAGATTTGGTTTGTTTTGGTGCTTTTCACCTTCAACTGGCTGAAGCGTCTGTACCATCGATATCCACTGAATACGGAATCCACACAAGAATCTGGATCTTGGATTGAAGTGAATTAATTATGTTAAGAAACACGACCACGTCAGATGATTGGCAGTGTGCATGTCGGAACATGCCTGGAATCCATTAAGAGGAATGGTGATCAGTCGTCTCATGTAAAATCTTTTAGTCTTGGACCTCAGTGTGGCTCAGCGGGTGACAAAATGAACAGCGCATTTGCTGAAAAGATGAATTTGGCATGTTCGCACAAGCCAAAATAGCGATTGAATTTTTTTTTCATCCCCTTTTTAAAACAACATTACAATGTAAATGCTGTTGTGGTGCGTGGAGCATGAAATCTGTGGTATGAGCATTCATCCACCGACTAACAGAGCGTCACAGATGCACGGAAATGTGGATGTATGAAAGAGTGACTCCATTCAGTCTAATAATCCTGCCTGCGCTGCCTGCTTGTGGTGATAACATGTCTTATTTCCGCAGCAGTAGCATGCTACATCACTGCTGAATGTGTTTAGACACACCTTGCAGTAATTGAATGGCCTGAATCCATCACATACTTTATATATATTTCTATTAGAGCCCGACCGATTTATCGATAGACTGTTAAATGTGGCCCATGTGAGCCTGTAGCAGACGTCTTGTGTCAGGGTTTATACTCGCAGATATGCATTTTGTCAATTTGAACCTGTCAGCCGATAGAAGCCAGTGCAGCTGTGTGTTTTTCCTCCTTCAGTGCCCCACAATATTGGCGTCTATCCCCTCCTCATGACAGCAGGCTTGTCATGCTGCCTTGAAGAGAACGGTTATATACGCCTAAGCCTTCTGACACTGTTGGAGAAAAACTAAAACAACAATATAAAGGTTTGAAAGAGCTCGACAAAGTTCTTTTCACCTTTTAATTAAAAGTCTATTCAGATACTCCCAGTTGTTGGATAAATCCCAGGTTGTATCTCCGAAGAATGAAAAAAGTAGCCTTGTCTCAGCTGAGCCCCGATTGTCATCTCTTGGAAAGAGCACACGTTGTTTCCTGGAAAATAGCTCGGTGCCCTGACCTCTCTCTCCTCTCTGTTTCCATTGTTCACTGTGATTTCCATAGTTTAGCTCTGACAGGCTGATACAATAAATTGGAGGCTCCACAAAAGAGACTTTTACGCTACATTAGGCGACGGTTCCACATGCTTCTCTGACAGAAAAATACAATTTATTGAGATGAAGCCGTTCGACTTGGCAGAATTTCTGCTGATATGATGGGTTCTTCCTAAAAAGCTTCCCCCTTTGTGATTCTAACTGCCCCCGTTGCAGATACGTTAAGGTTACAATTCATTCTTTGAGGAAGCGTGCGGTCTTATCGGAGACATTCAAAGAGAGTATGACAATTCAAAGAAGGCAGTTATGCAGAATTAATAACTTCTTACGAATTACCTGTGGCATTATGTCATTGAAGCATAACTGCAGCTGGAGAATAAAGGTGGGCTTTCCGAGCAGCGATGCGTACGTGCGGTTACATCCGCTCATTCCTTCGTAGAGAACCGGTTGTTTGTGAGAACACGTCCTCTCCCCGCTGTGTGGGGTCTGTTGGCCTGATGTCTGTCGGGCCACGTGAAGCAGTTGATTAATCACAGTTGTAGAAGTGACCCAAACACCAGTGGTCGGCCTCCAGGTCATCACATCAATGAATCAATTTACTGTGTGCTCGCACATGAAATAAGACCTAATGAGAAGAGCCTCGACCTTAATCACAGGGCAGTAAAAGGAAATCACTACCGCTATCATGATGCCGTTTCCCGCCGTAATGCCAAGTGGTCCACGGGGGGACCAATCTCCTTTATCTTCCATTTCCCAACTCACTGATTATCTCTGTCGGAGCTATTTTCAAATCGGTTTCTGTCACGAACATTTGATGGATTGAGCGTGAAGTTGTGTGCAATCCAAACTTCTCATGTTTCCTCTTCTACTGTGCGATTAACAGATCTCCATCTCTCTCTCTCACACAGACACACACACACACACACACACCGTGTTGCTCCTATATGTGCTGACTGGATAAGTGTTGTGTGCTCTGCGGACAGTTATGGGGCCCTTCTCCCACGCAATCTGTACATAAAATTGCAGGACTCGATCTCTCGCCGGGAGCAGGCATGTAATGTATATTGGCTTATTTTGATCGAAGCTGTTTGAGGTACATTTGAGAAAGTTTACTGGTGTATTTCCGTTCACCAGCGCGGCCTCTGATATTGACGGGCAGGTGTGTGGAGGGTAATAAGTAGCTGGTGAGCGCTGACAGAACCCATTACCTCTGCGAGAGAATACTTCACATATCCACTCAAATCAGAAAACATGAGGGTATAAATAGGAAACTACTCGTTGGATTCAGTGGGGCTGCTGGAAAATTGAACATTATCGGGCTGCTATGTGTCTTTCAAATGGGTCGGTGACATTCTTATGTTTACGCTATTTGCAGGAGAGAGCTGTCAATCAGCCGGGAACAAGATGGCGCTATTTAACGTCGGGCGCTGATGTTTCCACACTGAGCGAGAATATTATTCAAAATTGATGATCCGTATGTCGTGAGTAAATTAAAGACTAATGAGCCAAGTTGAGCAGGACCGCAGGCAGGACTCGTTACTTGAACTTTCACCCACAAACTTTCATTCTCTTCAATAAATGGAGCTGGACTGAAGTGACACGATGTGGATCCTCTTGCTCCTCTTGTACGTGAACATGCACATGCGTCATTCAGAGACGTTTGTGGAGCTGTTTCTTTTATCCATATGTAAAACAATTTTACTATCAAATCCACTTCTTTCAGCTTAATGCACAGATACACGTGTCGGCTCCTCTAGAAGACTTCACAACCCACAGTAACAGGCTACATCCATAAAGAATGTATGTCAACAAAGCACCTGACCATTCACATACACAAGGGGGGGGTGCGTTACTGCTTACTCTGCAGTCGGTTGCTTGGTTGCAGACTGATAAACAACAAAGGTGAAAATGAAGACAAGAGATTTCTTTTCTTAGACCGACGACAAGGTGGATCGTTACTGACTTTAAGTGTTGGTAACGTTTTGCATTTACTTCTGGTAGTTGAGTCGTCACTGATAAGAACGATTAGGAAGCAAATGCAGCTCCGCAGTTTCAAACTAAAACAGTTAGACAAAGACCGAAACAGTAGTGTGGTTGTAGCCATATTCCCCCTGTCTTCGTTGACCTGCAGGAACATTTACATGTATATTTGAAGACATGTAATTCCAGCCTCTATTACTGCAGATGAAACACTGATCACCATTATCTCTTGATGAGTTCTACAATTGTCTGAAGATTGCAGGGTCGTCCACAGGGCACCAAGGTCACTCAAGGGGTTTAATGAACATGAACATGATTTGCTTTGTGTGCTCGGGTCTCTGAAGTCTGCAGATCTCATCTCAGGAGAGGACGGGAGATGGACAGTATTATTTAAAATGTTTAGGTCTTTACATATTGTCTAGTAATGTTGAAGAGGGGGCATTTCTTTCAGGGTTTAAAAATTTAAGAGCCAACCAGATTCAGAGGCTGCGGGGATCATTTATTTCTCGCAGGCAGGTCGCTAGCTTTACATTTGTTTACATTGCACACAGTTTAATTTGGGCTCCTGTACATGTAATAGCATTAGTAAAAGGTTCACAGTTACTATACAGATAAAATGTGAAATGCTTCTCTAAGCTGTGTTTGAATTGAGTGTGTACTGTAAGTACAGTCACCGCAGATTGAAAGTTGTTTGCTTTAAAAAAATACACTTAACTATCGTTGGAATCTGCACTATATTGCCATAGTAGCCTTGATTCACTTATGTATGAATGTATAAGAATGTTGTGTGAAGTACACTAGAAATGAAAAAGGTTGGAGAAATAGATTTTAACCTTGTAGTCACAAAGCATGGACTGAAACTGATGCTGGGAAATGTTATGTTTTTCTGATGTTGTGGATTAAACGACCAAACGCAGCCTGGATGTCGAACACTTCGCCTCGTTGCTGCTGCACTTTATCTGTATTTTATAGATACATTTTCTATTCAGATTCAGATTTTTCTATTTAGTTTCTTTGGTACCCTGGGGACCCGTAACATTAACACTCACAATCACCAGCATCAAAACACCAAATGAAGAAATGTGTTTTGGAAAAATGGCGTCTCATCCCTGCAGTGCAGTTGACATCCGTCTTTCTTTACCTCCTCTTTAGTGAAAATCAGTCAGACTCTGCTCATTTCTCTCCTTCACAATCGTGGCATCACCAGCAGGAACACATTTAATTATGTCCGTGTTCTCATCCCTGATAATTAAATCACGCAGCCCACGTTATCAGTGGACAGCTTCATCATCTTTGAATTAAGGGAGCTACTAAACATCAACACCACAGCTTTGTAGACCGACCAGAGGCTGCAGGGTCAGCTCATTCATTTGTGCGATCAAAATGCAAGGTTGCCTCAGTTTAAATAAAAAAAATGAATTCCAAGGCAACGTTCAGAAACCTTTGTCCCTGCGTAATTGACTTCTACTGTCACTTTCTCTTCCTCTCTGCCAGTCTCATCCTTGTCTCTGGCCATTTTCTTTATTTTTCAGCTGGAAATGAGAAGCTCACAGTCTCTGTATAAATTTAGCTTTTTGTCAAGTTGTATTGATTTCTTTTGTCGTAGCAGAATATTTAGGTTTCCGCCGTTTGAGGTTTGTGGGAGGTGAGAGTCCCGTGTAATTAAGGACAGTTTGGATTAATCGTGCAATTTTCCCCTGAGCACATGAGAAATTGTTTTGCAACCAGTTTAAAATGGTTCAGGATGTTTCTCCCTCACCAAAAACTATTAATCTGATATTGACTGTCTAGATTGAGGAAGCGAGTCATTTCCTAAACAAAAAAAATAATTCACAGTGATCAGGAAAGAGAAACCGGGAGCTGCTTGCACAATAAAACCAGGAAGAACACATTCTATTAATAATCCAATGAAACGGACGGGAAATAATATAAAACATGTGGAGTCTGTTTTTCGGGTGGATTTATTGCTCAAGCCTGTTTACTGGAACTGAAAAGGGACATTTTGTGAGGTTGGACAACACGGCCAGATAAACAAGCACAAATGTTCGCACTGAACACGGCTCCTCTGATGAGATCTGAAGCCACTATCAGTCCAAACCACAGCTGAAGACCAAAATAGGAACTCCTGAAAGGTTATTTCAGTCCACAGATTGTTAATGTTTCAAAGGGTAATTCCAGGCCCTCTACTTTTCTGTGTTTCAGTGAAATCCAGTGAGTTCTGATGTGGTTTCCGATCAGTGGTGTTTCGAACGAGGAAACTCCCTTGGTGGTTCTTGGCCTCCTCTGAGACTCGGAATGAATCGTTTAAAAAAAAAAAATTTGAGAAAATCCCGCACCACAATTACAAGACAGACATGCAGCGGGTCAGAGAGAGGACAAAAGGGAGTGTGATATCCGAAACATGAATCATATTCTCATCGCCCGAGACGCTGAAACAGAAAGAGAATAAAAATGTTGAATTACAAAGTCAGCCTCATGCCGTCTATGTCGGGGTTTAAAATAAAAAATAAAAAAACTCTGACATCACCAATTAATGTTCAAGTTTCAAAAGTTTTCAAAGCTAAATTACAACAAACACGAGTCTCAAGGAGGGAACAACCGAGCTGCCATCGCAAGAGCTTTTCGTGACAAGGGACTCAGGCTCCGGAGTGATCTGCCAAACGCAAACTGTGTCGGCAGAGAGCAACAGTGGTCACCAGCAGACGCTCTGACACTCAAACAGAACAGCTTCTGAACAACACAAATAAACAGCCTTAAAAATAACCACAGAGCTGGAACAACAACTCGTCTGAGAGGGCTTTGAGAGCCGGAGCAGCGTGGTGCATGTGGCGGAGTTGTCATCTGAGAGATAAATTAGTATTCGAGGCGCGCAGACAAAGGCATAACCTTTCCTGGGAGGTGAGATGTATCTTAGAAAAAAAGATATCTTCCAGGTAATAACCTGGTCTGAGGATTCTTCTTCTTTTTTTTTACCTCTTTGCTACATGTGGACACGAAAAGGCCAAATGGTTCCAGCAGCTCACAGAGTCTGGAACCGACTGTTGAACATGGCGGTGGATCTGCAGTGATATCAGCAGCCATGGGAAACATTAGGTGTGATGATTGTCCTGCGCGGTCGCATAACAGCCGTGGAATATGAGGCCATTTAACTGAAACACCCCGTGGTGCACAAACTGCTCTCTGATAACACCCCTGTGTTCCGAGAAGGCGACGCCTCGGCACACACAGTCAAATGAATCCAGACGTGGTTTTGATTACAACAGAATGACGTCAAATGTCTTCCGAGCATCAGTGATCGGACCGGAATGGAATTTCATAATCTCCTGAATCAATTTTCATCCTGAATCAATCTAGTTCATTCTTAAACCTTGGTTATAGTTGAAGTAGAAGTTTTATAAATGTATAACATGGAAGATCATTGGTCGAAGGAATTATGTTTTGTGGTTGTCTCTCTGCTTGTCCTATCTTTGTGAACACAATATCTCCAAAACACCTTGAGGGAATTTCTTCAAATTTGGCACGAAAGTTAATTTAGACTCATGGATTAACTGATTATATTTGAGCGGTCAAATAGCGGTGAAATATTTCATATGCAGGAAGTGTCAAGCTTCATTACCAGAATTTTGTTACAAAGACTTTTGAACCAACAGTGTAACTTGTTTAAAACTAAAAGTCTAATGTCTAAACTTTGTTTTATAATAGATGCTGCCTTTATCTTCCCCTGTCCTAACTGCCGAGGATGGCTCATCTGAAATGTTTTGCATATATTTCATTGTAATTACCCACATAACTTTTTCTCTATTGTATTATCATTGCACAGTGCAACAGGGTATTTTTCAAACTTAAACGTAGTGTACACATTTCCAGTCTGAATCACTGGTGCTGCATCATATTCATCATCATCACAACTGAAGAGTCATGAATTTAGATTTCCAATCAGCAGAAACAACAAACAGGAAATACTTTGCAACAAACATGAAGAATCTCTCTCCAATCAGACGATAAATATGCTTCGCGTGCTCATTACATCTTGAAGATGGACTCAAGGAGCCTGGTGCGCTCCTAAAACAGGAAGTACATGCACTGCACTTGAATGTTGTGCACAGGCTGTGGGCAACGGTGCAAACAGATTTGGGGCCGAGCGGTTTAGACCTTTGCTGTTGTGATAGAAGTGGAGTCGAGTGCAAACAAAACTCTCCAGACTGAGATAGAAATGACAGAATAGAAGGGTGGATGGTTGGATGGACTCGGGGTTACCTTCGCACAGAATCGATTTTTCCTTTTGGTTCTAAAGAACAGGAGCTTGTCACTGTGGCCGATGAATAGAGCCCCATTGTATTTCATTCTGCATGGTCGCTCTGACGATGGAGACACCACAAAGCCTTTTTTCCTCTCCACTCTCTTGCCTTTTGTCAATAACGCATTGGCTCATCAACTCGGAAAGAAAAAAGGTGCAGACGTGATTACGTCTCTGAGCGATACGTGACCTCGACAAAGCAGTTTCAGCTCGTAGCCGGTGACGGAGCATATAAATACATCTCAACTTTGGAAAAAACTGCTGAGCTGGAATCTGACAACAAAGCTTTTAATAGGTCTCAGACAACATCTGTTGATTAGAGGAGTCGCCCTCGTCACGCAGCCTGTCTGCTGGCGACTGTGAGACGGATAAAGAGGTTCCTGTGAAAGTGGACACAGAGGACGAGTGTGGAAACGGTTGTCGTCTCTTGTGGCGCTCTGTTACGCACAGCCGTCATCCGTAGGGTCAACAGCTGGTAAATGTTTAGCAGGGCCAAACCCCAACTGAGCAGCGGTGTTGAGGAAACTTAAAATTCACTCCTCGTAAAGAGAGGAGGCAGATGTTTGCATATTAATAAAGATGGGATACGGAGGGTTGTCTGGTACAGGGAGGCATTACAGCTGCTCCATTACAGTGTACAGTATACGCCACAGATGGATGTGCTCTTAGTTCATCTCTGGAGCATTTTCATCTGGCTGCCTTTACATGCCAGTGAAGACATGCCAAAAAAACACACAACACACTTCAGTCAGTGCAGATCTTATCCAGATGTTAGGTAATATTACAGTAACTATTCACAATTGTTAAAGTACTGCAATTACAGCACTCTTTTTGTAAGTGTGATTATTATAAGTATTATTTTCAAGTGCTGCTATTTTCCTTCCATTCACATGTTTACACCACAACAAAAAAAAGAAACATTACCTTATTTGTTCCACTTCAGTTAACAGTTATTTATTGTAGATTTTGGTTTTATAAACAAAATACAAGATTATACAAATTGATGCAGTGTGAGAATGTTCTATCAACTAATTCCATAAATCTCAGTCTGTCTGTATGTGACTCACACATCTCGAGAACCGTTCATCTTATTGGCTTCATACTTGGTTTGTGTATTGTTAAGAGTCAAAGAAAGTGTCGTCTCAAATTTGGTGTGATTTGGACACACAACATGTTCAATATTAATGAAATTTGGATGAACATGCAAACATCACCTTACAGTCAGTGGGGGCGGGGCAGCGTCCCTAAACACTGACTTGCAGGCTGAGTTAACTAGTGGTGGGAATAATACCTGTCCCACCACATCATTGTAATCATTTGAATGTTTTTATATCAGCATTTCAGATTATCACAGACAGTCATGGTGTCCCCGGTGCTGATCTTTGTCATGGCAACAACAATCATAAAAAATCCCTTCCCCTCGAGCTAATATGTCTACAAATGAAAGCACAATGTTCATTCTGCTGCTGCAACGCTTCATACAGAGCAGAGTTGTGCAGATTGTGTTGATAGCTCTCAAACAGTGGCACTGTGTGAAAAAAAACAACAGCTGTTCAGTAAATCATTAAAAGTAATTCAGTGTAAAAATAAGAAATCCAGTTAATCATAGGTCACTTTTACGGGTTTCAGGAAGAAAATAGAAACCATTCCACACAGACATATTAACAACAGGCGCTGCACTAGTAAAATATGATGCATTCTGCAAATGGTGCTCTAGTGCTACTATATTTATTTATTTTCTTATTAAGTTTAATGACCCCCGATGTGACCAGATGGACACAGTATCATGCAGGTACAGTATATACGAATGAACACGTCTGAGTGGACTGTAAAGCAGCCTACCGGTGACAGCGTGGTCTCACTCATTTCATAAGAAATCTCATTTTAAAACAAATCCAACGCAATCGTGAGAAACAGGAGGTGCGAGCAACGTATATGCACGACGACCCTGGGATCGAGGATTCAGAGCCCAGTGCTTCACCATTAACAGGGGAGTGTCGGTTTATTTATAGTAGACATTTAATATTTCAGCATCACCTACTGATGCCTCAGCTACAGCAGCACACGGCGTCTGTGAGACCCAACAGCAACAACACAAAGGATCAAATGCTGCTCACAACGGTCACTTTTTACCCTGATTGGATCTTCATGTTCGATCACTTAAGATAAACTAGTTCACGAGAATGCAGGAGATTTGCTTTCTCACATACAGCCTCTTTTCAGGGAGATGTCTGAAGTTCGGTGCGTGTCTGAAAGAAGCTTGTACGTCAGCCCTGTGATTCGCCGACGACCTGTCGAAGGTCCTGCCCTCCTTCCCAATGTCAACTGGAATTAGCCCTAGCCCCCCCGCGACCCTCAGAGGATAAGCAGTATAGATGATGGATGGAAGTCGACTGCAGAATACCCTGATGGACTTGTACAATTAGAAAATTCAATAATAGATTTCATGTCACCTTCCAATAAGTAAATAATTATGAATATGATTATTGATCAGCACAAGCTTAATGTGGTCATTTGTTGATTTATTATTATTGCACCTCAAATTGAGCACTGATACATCTGCTGAAGTAAAAGATTTGTCTGCTTCGTCCAACACTGGTTACTAATGTAACTGTCGGGAGGAACCTCTGTTTGTATCTGTATCAGAATCAGCTGCCTCCAAGTGTTTCCAGACATTTACAAAAGACTCAAAGGCTGATTGTCGGAGATGCGCTGTGGTTGTCACATCTCGCAAAATAACAACAGAGGAATTGCGGAGGTGGACGAACAGAACAATGGTGCACCGGGGTTGGTTGTGAATGCAACACACTGTATCAGACACAAATCTATTGATTTTGTCCAATCAACAGCTTCACTAGGTCGTAAATCTCACTTCACGGACACATCAGCCACAAGGGCAATCTATTACCGGCGCCTGAGCTTGATTGCTTGAAAACATAAATGGGATATACACTATAATGTCGCTCAATAAGTGTTTCAAACATGTCCCTGAATGATAACCAGTTTCACGCAATGACAGTGTGTGCGGTGGTAATTCCAATGCAATCAGTGTCCATTAAGTGCTACAGTTGGGAACAAAATCAGGGAAAATCCGACCAAATCAGACTTCTGCATGATTCCGTATTGAATGCAAATCAGCACATTGGAAGACACAGGGGGAGCTTGAAAGCTAAATTAGCCATCGTGGTAGATGGATGGTGTTCAGACCGGCTTCCATTAGTTTCTGGTTTGGCTCCCTGCTGTGTACACACTCGCTGACAAACACAAAGGGAAATATCTGGCTGCAAACATGGACCGATGGCAGTGGAGTCCTCGATCCTTAGACGTCGGACGCATTAAAAGTCTGATGTTTCACTTTAATAACCATGAATCATCTTTGCTAGTCAATTGTCAACAAGTCAACAAGATTAGAAGGAAATGAGATATAAGTTTGATGTTTAAATGTTTCCAATGCATTAAGCCTAATGGCTTTTACTTCTAAAACAAGATTTGCATAGGAATTACCAGTTTGAATTGATGGTCGCGCAGCATGCGGTCCAGTGATAGCCCGATGATTGCCTGTGCAATGTGGAGAGTCGAAATTACAAATGAAAGGAAACTTCAGATTACAAAAAAAAAGGAGGTAAATAAATCACCAAGAGCATCAGGAGAAAATAAAAGAGGATAATGAAGAGATATAAACATAGTTAGACTTGACCTCAGGGGGCCTCCTCCCCAGTCTATATTTTTTGGGAAATAGTGCAGAATGATGAGGGAGCTGTCATTGTGGCAGGCCGGGGGAATGTAATGCAGTGTGTGTTTAATCTCTGATTAAACATCGCGCCTGGTAGTCCAGACACGTTCACAGTGTCGGAGCAACCATTTGATACTTTGGCTTGTTTAGAAAAAAAAACAAAAAGACTTTCATTCGGGCACATTTTTCGCAGCAGTCGTGCCGAGTGTGGGAGCAGCCGCGGCCTCCGGGGTCGCAGCTTCACTCGAGGAGAGGGTGGTGGCTGGATTGCCGCTGCCCTCCCGCCCTCACTCCACCCAGCTTTTTCAAGGGGAAGAAAGAGAGAGGGCTCGGGAAAAGACCCTCTTCTTTTTCTCTTTTGCAGAGCTGTGAAGAAGAAAGCGTGAGAACAGTCACTGCAGCGCTTCAGGAACATTGTATCTGTCTGTGGGATGAAAAGCCTGGCAACAGAATGGGAGAATGGGAGGCCTCTTTACCAGGGCCCGGCTCATTGAGGAGAGGGAGGGGATAAAGTGAAAGAGTTCACTACTTCGCCCTAAATTAGATTAAGGTGAGTATTGATTGGGTAATAAATGCCAGTAGGTCTGTACTACAGCAGCGTCTACAACAGCAGCTGCTTCAGCGTTCCTTGAAGATAATGAAAGTGGTAATGAAAGTACAAGACAACTATCTTATTACAGCACATTTACACCGATGTATCGCTCACCAGTAAAACAAAAGATGGCAGCCAATGGCCCGAGTGGCCACTCAATTTAGGGCGTGGTTGAAAAGTACAATGCTGAGGTAAGTTCGAAGCGGCGACGTCGGCGAACTTGCTGTCTCAGCAGCCCGGAAGATATGTTGCTGATAATGGGCGACTCGCTGCATGCAGGTCGCGATGCCAAAATTCAAGCCAAGACTTCTGTTTTGTGCCCTCACAGCAAGAACTCCAGGACTCTCCATTAATCTGTGCTTAAGCTGCATGGCTTCAAAAACAGATGCTTGAGGAGGATAAGGCAACTCAGTGGGAGGAGAGGCACCTAAGCCTTGGTTGGATAAGAGGAAAAAAAGTGTCAGCTTTACAGTGTACCGTATCTACGAGATAGGACTTCACAGGAAATTGTTTTTTTTTTGTGTTATCATCTCACCCTTGTGTGTATGTGAACGGCTTCTCAAGAGGTCACCGCCGCGTCCTCATGCAGATACTGTGGCATGTTGTTGACGTCGCACAGAGGTCAACGCACTCGATAGAATTTAAAATAACTGGCTAATTACAGCTCTATTTGCAAAATGTATTCTCGATTAAAAATTCCTCCTCCTCACATTCTTGATTAATCGTTGCCAAATGACTGAATGCTAAACACTGCGATTTCATTTTGTCTTTGTTGTAGAGTGAAATATCCTCGTTAACAAGACGCGACAACGGTGGGGAAAAGCAACATTTGTCACATTTCGACAAAAGTTAAAGACTTTAATTGTCTTGGATGAATGTGTTTTTATTGTTGTTCATACACTTTTCAAGATCAGGAGAAACTGCCATTGTGTTTTCCTGTCAATGGCCGCTTGTGGTTTGTGGGGACTATGACTCTTTTGTGTCACGGCTACAGGCAAAAGTCTGTGGTTTGCAACCTTTGATTCTTTATGAAATTTGACGTAGACTCCGGGTCTGGAAAGTGAAGCCAATGCAGAAGTGCCTAAAACTGTTTTCTCAGCCGAGGGCAAATATTAGTCACTTTCAAGTCTTCTCCATTACGACACGATGTTGTAAATTATGGTTCCATTTAGAGTCAAATAGACGAGCTGGTATGGCATTGGGGCGTGGAGAGCATGTGATTGACAAGTAGTACTGTCCAATGGTTGCAGGTTGCAAGCTCCACCCCCACCCACTACTGGTTTCAAAAAAACAAGATGGCGCTGGACACTATGTCTACCTTGAGGCTTCAAAAACTGAAGATCATAAACCAGTGGGTGATGTCACAGTGCCACTCCTGCCAACAGTGAACATCAGTTTCTTTTAAGTAGTTAAGCTCAGTTGCTTGAACTTAACCCTTATCGATTTGTTTCAGGTATTAATCACACGAGGTTTGATAAAGATAATGAAAATGATCCTTGCATGATGAACAATTTCACCCGTTGACCCCTTTGCATTAACTCACTGGCAGTGGCTGTTTGAAGAAATCAACTATGTCAATGGATTTTTACCTATAACCTCTAAACCTGGATGGTTCCTGGATTAAGATCTGATGCTTCCTCACCAGCTGCTTATCGGCCTGTACATGGTCAAGGTCAAGGGAACCCGATGAACACTGAGGATCACCTCATCAGTGGATCAACCTATTTTTCCGGGGGCAGCGCCGTGCTCAGCAGTGTCGCCAGTGGAGCGCTGAGAGTAAGGCAATCTATGCAGATCCTGTGATAATCTCTGGGTCATATGACAGATGTAAGAGGTCTAATCAACTGATATCCTCCAGCTTTCACTTTAAGTGCATCATTTATTATTCAGCAGTGTTATACATGCATATTGTATTGAATAACCAATGAGTGGAATGGATGTCCTGTTGTCTTCCTCCTCGTAATGAAACTGTCCGATTCCTCGCTGCGAGTGTGAAATCTTTTTTAGCTCCATCATCAGGTGTTACATCATTGTTTCCCCCTGATTGAACGGAATGTGCATCGCGGCCTTGCACCTCAGTCATTGTAAGCGTTTTGCGTTTTCTGTTTTTGTCCCCCTTAGTAATCAGTATTTCAGGGATGTGCTTAATGGTCTGAGACAGTTTAGTCAACAGATCCCATGATAAACAGCCTATTTCTGCCCCGGTCGCTAGATTATGTTTTCAGGGAGCGGTGCACCAGCGCTCGACAATATGTTTCTTCTGCCTGTGTGGAATTACACTGGCGACTCGGAGCATTTAATAAGAACTTGATAAAAAAGGGGACGCTGGTCACGGCGCTGAAGGCAGAACTGCTAAATCTCAGATAAAGCGTATTCAAATCCCAACCCCCGTTCTCGCCTGTCTTCCCATCAGGAAAACACTATTATGTTAAGTCATTGAATTTTATGATTACACATAACAACTGGCCAGATAGGAAAATATAAGAGCAGACAGCGAACCCAATTACCGTAGAGCGACACCTAAGTTTGTTTGCTTTAATTTATAGCCTGGGTGGTGAGCTGGTGACAGTAGAGCTCCAAAGGCCACCAGCTGATTTATGAAATAATACCTGAAGTCAGATGACAGGGCGGTGTGGGGTTTAATTCATATCTCTGACCAGCCCCCTTTTGTTTTACCCTCATGTATACATTAGGTATTAGCCTCACACAGGCTTTAGATAGTGGAGGCTGTAGGATACACTCATATATTTTCCTCTTAGAACCCAGTAGCTGAGGGCTTTTAGGTCCACATGGAAATAATTTTACCTTTTTCACTTTTAGATAAGAGCTCGAATTAGCAGATTTTGCAGAGAGCGGTTTGGTCCTGAGTACAGCTGCCTAATCTCGTCTCTTGTCAGGGAAAGTAGAAGTTGAGCCTCAGGGATACCAGGGCTTTAACCTCAAGGGCAACCAACCTTTTTTGGGGTTTGGGTCGCATATCGCGGCGGATTAAAATTGTGTCCCGTATCATTTCAGAAATTTGTCTCATACTTAAATTAGACACCTGTAATCGCAGCTCCGTCACATTCTCCGGGCGTCCCAGTGGCGCGCAGCAAACCGTTTGCACTCCTAAAACAGGTCTGGGGGCCTGATGTAGACTCGGGGGGGGGTGCGGTGCGTGATGAGCGAGAGGAAAAAGTGAAAAGGAATTCGGCACATCCCTCAACACTGCGGCCGTCATACAAAGTACATGCGGCGCACCGGGTGGAGACAGTCACGCACACAGCCATACGGCACACACACGGACACAGAGGCTCCCGGTGGAATGTGTGACCCTTGACCTCGATACTTCCAGACAGTAATTAAAGGCAGACAGTGTATTATGTGACAGTGTGCAGTTGGTCAGATGGAGATAGAAAGACACGGGGGTAAAGGGGCCTCGGGGACCAATGGGACGTCCAAAATAGACCTTGGAGATTAGGGGCCATGCTGAAAAGCACCCACACTTGTGCAGGAATGTAACAGCTTGCCACGTTTCTTTTTTTTTTTCTTTTTTTATGAAGGCAGCTAGCATCATTTTCCATAATGACTAAATTCCTGTGACCGTGAAGGCTAACAGGCAACTGCCACCGGCCGGCCCCTCCCTAAGAATGGATGCACATTCCTGTGGATTCATCTCAATTGGCTTTGAAGGCTTTTCAGTGACTCTCGGTCTCGTCGGGGATCAGGAGGAACATATGCGTGGAAGCTGTGAGCGACACGTATGTCGTGTAACTTTTACATAACTTTCCCTTTTCTCCTCGTTATGCTGGAGATGTACGAGCTACTGGAGGATCTGCTCATTATTACCTCCGACAAGGAGGTTGTACTTTCCTCTGCATTTGTTTGTATCTTAGTTTGCAGGATTACACAATAAAGACCACACAGATTACTACGAAACTATTGAATGGTTCAGTCAAGAACTAATTACATTTTTTTTTACCTTCTTTGAGGCGATAATTTTACATTTTCTCTTATTTCCCAGGGAATAATTCATGGAACTTGATGAATAAAGACAAGGTAATTTACTGATATGTGCAATTTGGTGCAGCTTGATTGAATTTAAGGGCCTCGGTGCAGGTCTGTAACCTACTGAGTGTCATTCTAGTGTAGAGAAGTGTTGCAGGTCCTAATTGTCCTAGTTGCACAACAGAGGGTGATACTACAAGTATACCCACTGTGCAAACCAGACCATTTCTGCTTCAGGTCACCCGCTCTTGTGCATACAATGAGCTTCATTATAACAAAGTGCGTTGTTATATCTTTCACTGCTCCTTTGACTCGCGTTTGCCAGCGAGCATTATTAAAACTTGCAGCTGTTCATCTATTTGGCAGACAAAGAGTCATTTTGGGTGCATTGTTTCAGAGGGAAAAATGACGCGTGGCTCCTGTTGGAGGATAATACAGAGCAGAATTGTATTGGCACAAGGGAGTGTGGTTAACTTCTGAGTCATGCTGCAGATTTGGAGGATTAGCGGGGGAACAATGAGAATCTTTCAAGGACTGAGATAAGCATATTGTGAAAATAGATGGGCAGCGATGGTGCCAGAAACGTTTATTTTTTTTCTTCCTTTTTAGGACTGACGGATAAAAGACAAAGATATGGGCTAAGAATTTGTGAGACGAGAAAAATTAATTAAACACTGAGTGTGTAAAAGTCCTCTGAAGACGAAAAACCTCTAAATTAAGCTAAAAAATCTGATAACGACATCAAAATCATCGAATGTGCAATCAAAGCAGAAGGCAAAAACTTTTTCCTTCCTTTAAAGCACCCATCATATTCACTGCAGTGTCCGGGCTGAGTTTAAATGAGACAAGGAGCAGTCTGCCTGTCTTGCAGTGCACTGTGCACAGTATGCAGTAAAATACATCATCTGCGAGCAGCTCCCTGGGAAATGATATTCATTACGCGTGAGCTCTTCCTGGCACCAAATACATCTCTGTGTCTCACAAATTAACTGTGCGCCGGCCTACAGACTTGTTTTGACGCAATTTGTCATGCCAGTTTCATTTGCCCTGTTTAAAGGCGGCAATTAGAAATTGGCTGCATCGGGCGAAGCCATGGGGTAAGTCACACGGATCCAGTTCTTGACCTTCGCACCCGCCAGTGCTCGGTCGCCGGTGGCCTTGTTGATGATCAAGAGCGTTGCATTTGTGCACCCTGAAGGACGCTCCAACATGTGAGTCCCTTAGGTGCCATCCAGTGATGCATTCTGCTTCATTACCATTTCAAAATGCAGAATTACCTGTCAGGGCTCTATTGGGAGCCAGTGTTGCAAGCACTCGCACACCCACAGTAACAAAGGGTACTGCCTCTTAACACATAGATTGTCATTAAACGAAACTGGAGCTATTTGTAGGTTCATTAATTACACCCTTTCACACACCACTTCCCTTTCCCGGGAACAAAGGGAAGGTGAACGAGGACTTCCATTTTTTTGCTGTACATCAATGTCAGATTATGGCCGTCCCAGCTTCGACTTGCTTCTCCAGCCCACTCTGTGTGTGTGCCCCAGAGATATGCGATTAATTATAATGAAGTGGGGGGGGGGAAAGTGACACTGATGTCAGCGTGTATACACTGTCACCTCAAACTTTATGCAAGAGTCACCGCCGTGAAATTGGGGGTACTGACTCAGAATTTTTATGATTGTCTCGTCCCGAACTCTGCAAGAGGAGGTTTCATTCAACACGTCGTCAATTTCCTCCAGACTCCCGGACGCGGCGACATTAGTCTTTGAGTCATCGTTCCGGGATTGTTTGGCTCTAATGAGTAACGGGAACATATCTGGTTGTTTGCCATGGAAAGTGATACTTTACATTACATTCCATTACTGTGCATTAGAAGATCAAACAGTGCACCGTAAGGCTGTAAAATGGGGGAGGAGCGTTTTTCCCTCTCTTCATAAATGTAAACTAATGAGCCACTGAGAGTTGGCGAGTAAACAACAGCCTCTCAGCTTCATGTCTTTGTTCAGATTGACTTTGTGTTTGCAGTCGTAAAATGTTTGATTTGCTTTTTAAAACACGACCATTTGATAACGCCACACACGCGTGCATACAGGAACATGCATCCGTGGAACGAATCCGCCCACTTTACATATGTTGGAATCAGCGTGTAATTGCCATGAAAAATCTGTCACGTTTAAGATCTTAATTAAAACAATAAATCATAATACCCCCATGTGTCACGCTCTCTATTACCACTTGAATCCGCCCTCCTGTGTAACGAATCACAAAGCCAACACGGCTAATGAAAGTCTATCAAACTCCATCCCCTTGTTGAATGAGACGAATGTGATCCGTATCTTTCAACATGTGCCGGCTGTCTAAATATATCTGGGAGGTGTCACGGCCCCTTAATGGGAATTGCAGAAGACAGGTACCCTCGAATGGAATAAACATAGTTAAAAATCTGCGGTGTGTTTACGCGGATAATAGCTTCTTTTGCTTGATCATAAACACGCCGGGCGTTTCAGAGGTCCTCACCCCCGATGCATTATGGGTGAAGTGCTCTGCTGGAGTAATGAACTTCGCTGTGTCTATATCAGATAAGAACTGCGGTTTTACACTCGATTTATGGCTGTATTAATCTGTGAGCCTTGTATTTTTGCCAGCCTTGTTAGATCTCGCAGAGTTATCTCGGAGGTGCAGATGTGCATTTAAACGATTCTTGATCCGTCTTCACTCAAGCTACAGAACAAATAATCTCATCAAGCTGTTGCGTAACAGCGTCGTGACCTGCAGCCAAACAGGGAGATGCTTCTGATTTAAATTCATTTCATACCTCAGTACTTACTGACACTGGCATGCTGCAGGACAAAAAACGTCCATAACCAGAGAGCAATCCTATTATTTTTTATGCTCTGATTAAATGATGGTTTATCAGCAGCATGGTCATACCCTGTGGTGTGAGAATTGGAAATAACATGAGAATCGCTGTGCTCCTGTCTGTCTCATCATCCCCACTAATAGGATGGATTTCAGAACCGCAAAACAGTAGTCATAATATTTATTCATAAATCGCTTTTACTGCAAAGTTTTGAGAAGTGTTTTTCGCAGCAGATGCAGACAACACGACATCAATAAAACAAAAAAACACCAGCACCGAAAAAGGAACACAACTGAACTACTAAAAAAACTGAAAGAAAAGAAATGTTCTAAGATGGGACTTAAAACAAGGATCTCAGTGTTTCATCCTCTGATCTCCCCCCCGGTTTGTGGCTTCAAAGTCTTGCTGCTCTGGTTCTGCAACCAGGGTCACTTTTATTCTTCAAACACAGATATTTGAATGACCAGTACGGCCCCATCTGAGGATCTGTGTGTGTGTGTGTGTGTGTGTGTGTGTGTGTGTGTGTGTGTGTGTGTGGCAGCTTTGCACTGGATCATATTGAGTTCAACATTCAGTCATATTATAGCTCGGAGATAAACTCTAACCCCGTTAAAATCACTCCACAATAAAAATGGGAAAATCTGCCCTGCTCTGAAACTGACAGCTGACCAGTGAACAGTAGTTTATAAGTAAATATGAAACCACAACTCTACATGTGCTTGTTAGTACTAAAGAAGAATGTTTCTACAATCCAAACAAGATGATTCATTATGAGTTCGGGGCTATTATGACTGTTTTTAAAGATAAATAATGATTTACCATGCTATTGTTTGGTATCTTTTTTTTACACAATATTTTCATCATTACCAGACGATTCAATTTTGTTTTCACACTTTGATGTCCTGAACCATTCACGTGATCTGACCAATGACGGCGTGATCGGCGACTCCTGAGAGTTAAGGTTCAGATATTTGGTTAAGTATGGTCACGGATCACTTCACAATTAATAAGGTCATTCAGTTCACATCATCTAATTGAAATTCTGGTTATATTTTAATGATCAGGAAGCAAAGATACATTAATGTTCAAAAACATCTTTCCTGCATTTTTACACAATTCGAGAAACAACCGCCTGCACGAGTCTGGATCAGTTTGATCGATGGTGAATGCATCAACAACAGCACATATGGAAAAGCACATTAGAGACATTTCATATTGAAATGATATTCACCATGTCTCCTAATGTTCATTACAGGCTACAGGCCTGAAGGCAGAACATTTTTAATAGAGATATTACAAAATATGTTTTCCCTCCCCGATGACATTTCTGATACCTGCACTTTGTGTATCTGTACGAACCATTACCAGTGCATTTACAAAGATAACAACTTATATAAGGTATTTTAACAGCTCTATGCTACCAACCCTGTATGAAAGGGATGATTACTGTAAGTGTTTTATGACCCGGCTCAGGTTTAACCCTTTGAAAAACAAACACACACAGAGGATGAAGGTCATAGAACTTCTTTTACGATCAAGTTTGAGTCACGACTGAAAAAGAACACAAATAAATAAATCTACACAACAATTTTCTTTCAAATAGCTGTTAAAGTGCACTCAGGCTAATGCTACACCAGCAGAAATCACTTCTTCCTCACAGCTCTGGAAACGGTACGTGTCAGTGGCAGTGCAGCACAGCGGCTGTTTTTTGGAGCAGCGATGAAGAAGTGATTTCCTGGGGGAAAGAAAATTGCAGCTTTATGTGGGTGAAACTAATGTACTTTAAAGACATGGCATCGGATCGGTACATCTACATCTACAGCAGTATAGGTGTTGTTTCCGATGCTGGTATCGCAACATCTCAAATTTGTACCTACATCATCTCATATTTTAATGCTCAACTCAGAAGGTGACTCTTGCTCCTCAGTACTTTCTTCGTTGAGGACTACAGAGTGAACCTGCACCTCTGGTTCACCCTGCATGAGAATATGAGAGAGTGTTACTTAATAATAAAAGCACAGAGCAGAGCAGCTGGATGAACTGAGACATCGTTACACGGAGCGATGCGTCCTCATATTTAAAGAGTAATTAAATCCAAAGTCTGACTGAAACTGGAACTAAAACAAACGAGTGTGTATAAGTTTAAACGAGTCACTTTCCAACAATAAACATTTGGCTGTTAATTTAGACACATCTGTGCTGTGAGGACCCCCCCCAGTTGGTCTGTGTGATTTTTATCACTTTTATCTGTCAGTTGCTGAAAATAGTAAATTAAATAATTAATATAAATCTATTGTGGAGACTTTATGCTGATTCGTTTATTTTCATGAAGACAAAATACAGTCTGTGGTTTCAAAATTACAACTCTGCTTCCCCCTAAGTGAATAATGGGGACACATTTTACAGCACTTGCTCTATTGCTCTGGCACCTATGAATATAAATACCTAAAAACTTAATGAAAGCACTTTGCATTTTTCCATGTTTTTTTAAAGTTTACATAAGTTTAGCGAACTAAATCATGTGTGAAATTGATGTACAAGATGTTGCAATTGAATCCACCGTCTGTGCAGCACACGCAGAAGATAAACAGAGTCAAACATATTGTACCTCCACTGCTCTGTATGACAATTACAGCCTCAGATAATTGAGCAGAATCGTTGAATTTAAGGTGTCACAGAATATTACAGGCTTTTAAAAACGTATACGCTTTTCAGAGACATTTACGTCAAGGGATTGATGATGAACTGCATCAAAAAGACCCAAACTTCAAGCAGCAACAAAGATTCAGCTGGAAGAACTTAACTAACCCCCCCCCCCCAAACACATAATGTTACAGAGCCTGGCTGCTTCCTACAATTGATCAAACAGAGCGAACCAAATCAAAACCTGAATCGTATGAAAAGGAGCTTTTTGCAGTGAAGTTGACGTGGTGGGAGATTACAAGTCAGCTAATAAATCCAGTGAGCCAATGATGACCGAGTATTAATGACACAAAAGTGTGACTTCAGTTTTCTGTCTGAACAGAGGCAGAGAATGAATCAGTTTAAAGTGACAGGAAAAAGTAAAAAATAAAAGATTATGTGATCATCTTTATCTCCCCGTCACCTCATGTTCTGCATCAACCCCAACGCAACCTAATTTAAAACCTGAAGCCAAATCTCCTCTCTTCAATCTTGGAGCAGCAGTGGCTCAGGTGTCCACGTGCAGAAATTGTCCCAAGGTGCTACCGATGGCGGGCGAGCATTTGCGTTGGCGGTCCATTCCCTCTCGCCGATGAATATCCCAAACGAATGTGACCCGTCTGTGACACACGACCTGAATGTTGGTGCAGATGCCGACACTCGGCCGTCTTGTCTCATCTTCCATCGGGACCTTTTCTCCCCTTTCCTTCCTGCCTGCATGTCGTCCGCCTGCAATTCCCAACTTTGATCTTTGCTATCTGTCTCTCATCTTATGAGGTGAGTCTGCGGCGGGGATTGAAGGTGATGGGGTGAATATTCGAGGCTGACATTTCTCTGTCATCTGACATCACAGGCGGCAGGTTTCTGTGTTGACGGTTCAGGTGTCGTCTGGTCCGGAGCTCCTCTGCTCAGACCTTGAGGGAGGACTCAGGACTTTAATAAAAATGATTTTTTTTTTCCCGAGTTGTGATTAATTATTCATTGATAGATTAATCATTTAGTCTATAAAATGTCAGAAAATAGTAAAATAGCAGCAACGCATTGAACGATTGGAGTCAGTGAAGGTGTCAACCAATAAAACTAGAATGACTTCATCGGTTAAAGATTATTACATTTCGTCGGTCAGCTGCATCTCCTACATGCTCGTTAATTAATGTTATTATAGAACAATGACAACAAAGCTAATCAAACTGTTCAACCCTGTGATACGACTCATAGAGGAATCGTCTGAATCATCGTCCCAACAGTGGCAGACAGACAGTTTACAGGCTTATGGGGAGATCAGATTAGGTTTAAGCACAACAGTGTGGATACTGGAAAAAGATTTTGAAATGATAATCGGGTTCATGTCTGGTTCGATCATGTTGGCCGGGAAATCTACTTAATTTTGTTTCTGCCTGTACACTGTACGGCACCTGACTCATGTCATAATTACCATGGCCACTAGGGGTCATCTGACAAATAAACGTAACTATCGGCTGCACAGACGACCTAAGGGGCAGTTTCTTTTTTTTTCCAGAAAATTGTTTAAACACAGAAAACCTGGATTAAATGGCTGTAATTGAATGTGTCTCCCTGTAGAGCTTCAGTTAATGGATGCTTCCCTCGCTGATTGAGGTTTGGAGAAATTAAACCACAGGTTTTTTAAACTTTGCCAGGACAAATAAAGAAGCAGCACTGTCACACATAAGACTGGCTGTTATTGAGCCTTTAACCCCCCCCCCATAATGACGCCTAAACCAGGGCCATTCCTCTTGTCACCTTTATCTAGTGCACCTCCTCTTTTTTCTCCTCCTTTTAATCTCACACTATAAACCAAAACTGACCCTCCCGGGAATTTCCTCTGCTTGAGGATTCAGATTTGTGTCTTGTCATCTAAAATGGAGATGTATGGGCTTCTGCCGCCGGCCTTGATTGAGCCTTGACGTGCAGCAGGGTCTCAGGTGTCAGAAGCCATTTCCCGGCCAGGGTCCCAACCAGAACGAGATTAGGTCCATTTATCTGATTCCAGATTGCGCTAAACCTATTTCAGCAGTCATTTACTCTCATTAGACCTACATCTGTTTTGTTTTGTGCAGAGGCCTGTGGCTGTGGGTCTGTGTGTGTGTGTGTGTGTGTTTGATCTGATAATACTGAGCAGCAACATATGAACAACATGTTCGATAAGACTCATTTTCTTGTCGTATTCTCACCAAGATGAAGCCGGGGACGACTTTAATTGCAGCAATCACTGACTTCTGTTTGAGGCCATTGGAAAAAAAACTGTATTTGAAGAGCTTTGCAAAACCACTTTTGTCAGGTTTTCATACAGTAAAACAACACATTGTGGTGTTGTGATATTTTCCGCCTGTGATATTAGTGATTGTGTAGAACCAAATGAAAAGGTTGAGTCGTGGTGGATGTTACCTTTCTGATTCATCTTTTCCTCCTTTTGTCATTTGTTGAATGACAAAAGCACGCAGGCTGTGAAGTGAAAAACTGATCTGCAGTTTAATCATACCTGAGTGAAAAGTTTCCGCTCTGACCCAGCGATTCAAACACAACGGCATCTTTTCTACTCCAGCGATTCTTTTTTGGAAGCGGCGCAGATTGAACTCGAGGCCCCCGAAGAAAAAACAACATATTCCCTCACTTTGTATCCAAAACATAATAAAAATACACTGGAAATCACATCGATTTCTTCAGCTGGGGCCGGATTGATCAGCAGCAGAATTCAATTTTGTGAGGGAACGAAACCTCCTCACTGTTGTTTTAGATTTTCTTTTAAAAGATTACAATGACTGAGGCTTTTACAAACGACTGTGGACGGGTTTCCGCTCTGTAAAGTGGTATTGAACTTCATTGTTTATTCTGTCACATCCTGTCAGCCTGCATTAGCCTCACACTTTGATGATGGGTTTCAATCCGGATCTAACTCAAATGCTAATGGTAAACAGCTATTGTTTTTAGGCCAGCCTGCCTCCCATACTGATTAATCTGACAGGACTTTGCCGGTGGGATAACAGCAAGCAACCTCTCCGATGATTATAGCATTATCTGTTTTTAGCCGGCAATTACCTTTCCCTGTGGATGACGTAACGCCGGGAGTCTGCCAGCAAAAAAAAATCATCCTTTATTCAAAACCAGGGTGCATACGTGGCTGGCAAACAGGCGGATAATCTGCCAGTGTGAGCAAGGAACAAACAAACAGACGTCACGGGAGCAGCTATGACAAATCTCAAAGAAACATGTAGACAAGTTGATGAATGTGGTTCAGAGACATCAAACTTGTGAGGAAGAGGGAGAGAGGAGGAGGAGGAGGAGGAGGAGGAGGAGGAGGAGGAGGAGGAGGAGGAGGAGGAGGAGGAAGCGGAAGCCAATGCAATGGGTTTTAAACAACCACCAAATCTAATGTTTCCAGAATGGACAGGCTCATTGTTTCTGTCTTGTGCAAACCAGTGAGATGGGCGATTTCCACCAGGTCCACAGAACATTATAATGACATATATTCTCACAGTGTGGGAGAGAAACAAAGGCGCACTGATCACATGCAACCTAGTTATAAAACAAGGGATGGATCTGTCAGGAGATCTCTGCAGCAGGTCCAGATCCAAAAGAGACCAAAGAGAAAACCTGCATGAAAGTGAAGTGTCTGTTCAAAGGGAGCTAACAGGGTTGCTGGAGCTGGTTTGAAAAATCTCTCAGGATCCAAGATTTGATTTAGGCACGGTTGATAAAAACAGATTTAAAGAGCGAATCTGGCAGCAGCTCCGACTTCGATCTGATTACACTGAATATAAAAAAAGCCTCTTTTCCACTGGTCACAAAACCCAAGCACAGCCACTAACGAAGAACCAGAAGGGCAAGCTAACCTGTGTTTAAAAGCCCACGTCTACCTGCTGATTTTGGTGTAAAGGAGTTATTATATAATACGGAGCCATTATCCCTGGGTCACGGCTCGGCTGCTAATGACTGATCTGATTCTTTTGAACGTCTCTTTGGTAACAACGTGTCGTGGGCCACTTGAGCTGTTCCTTTTATAATTGGGCCCAGATTTCGCTGCCCTGAAGCCACACTGCTGCCTTTCATGTGAACAGTGGCAACACAAGATCCCCCCCCCCCACCGCCTCATTTATTACATTGAGATGGCATCACCTTGTGTAATTCCCGTGCAGACAGTTGACATTAGGTCTGGCAATGCAAGTCAATTAGTGCTGTTACACCAAGTCCTTGCAACAAGATGTTGGTGGGATTGATTGATTTCCAGAAGTTTATCAATAATCGATATCTTTTGATATTTAGATTTGTATCAAATGTTCATGTGAAATATGTCACTTGTTGATTTCCAGCCTCTCTTAGCTCGTTGCTGTAGTTTTCTGGCTCACGCACCCTGACCTGTCTCCCCTGTTTCCTGCAGGAGGCGTCGGGTTTTATTTCACTCTGTCAAATCTTCCAGCTGAGACACTCTGATAAACCCACTGCCGGCGACACGCTTGTTAGTTAGCGACTGGTTGGCAAACGCAGTGAAGTGCTAGCTGCTAAAGAGCCAGATGTTTACCTCAGGAGTTGTTGGAAACCGGAGAAGAAAGTGAATTTTCAACTTGTTAGATTAAAGAGAAAACTTAAAAGGAATGATGCTGATGTTGCTCCTGAAATTTGAGAAGCTGGAACACCAAAACTTTTTAAAGCAATGATGACTAAAATTTAGTTTAGGATTATTGAAATATATACATTTTCACTTTCTTGACCAGTCAATCATCTAATTGTGAATCTTACAGTTACACGGCTCATGGAGGAATCAACTTTATCTTGTTATTGTACATTAAAGCTTTTTCTAAAACCATGATGCTTAACCCTGGGAGGATATATGGGCAAATCGTTATGTATGCAGTATTACACGTTAATGTATAGTACTGCAGATTCCAACATGGCTGGCTGAGAGCCTGCTGCTGCTGCCACGTACACTTTTGTGTGACTGCTGATACCGTCCAATAAAACAAAGTGATTCTGCACTAAAATGATTCCAACATTGATTTATGTGAGAAGAGTGAACTCGAGAGCAATGCAAGCTGGAGCATTGATGTCACTTTAACTATGTAAGTCAGTGCTTTGTTTAATATTACACTGCCAAGACTTGTTTTTTTTGCCTTTGTTCTAGCTGGAGAATGTGTATCCAGAGTTTTCGCTGTCGCTCCTCTCCCTTGCTGCTTTCCAAGTTTCAGGTTTACAGTGACAGAGAACTAGTTTACTGTTACTGCGTCTGAGCCGATTTGGGTTCATGCCGATTTAGCCTCATTTCCGGATATGAGCAGATGTCGGTGCTTTACTTAGAAGCGATTCATCTGGGAGCTAAGGTCCCCGAGCTTGCCAAAAGCCTATAAGGGCTTCTTTTTATTTCCCACTTTATGTAGCTCTTCAAAGGGCAGCTGATTGTTTTGTAGGATTTTTTCGAGTTTGGTAACAAAACTTTAAAGCTGCGAGAAACATACTTGTGTTGCTCCTTTGCCTTTATTTTAATCTGTCGTCTAAATACGATATGTTAAATGTGTGAGAGAAGTAGTGTGGGAGTGGGAACAGGACTTTCCATTTTGTAATTGCAAACGAATATATATATTACAACTTGTCTGCAGTCTCATTCATTGTTCCAGTGTCCAGCTTGCACTTTCGCTTACTCCCCCCCAATCTCCCTCCCCTGTCCCCCCCCCAACAGAAGCCCCAGTCCGTCCCTGTAATGAGGACATTCTTCCTGTTGGAAGGTTAATGGCAGACGGAGCGAGGAACCTGACAAATCCAAAACCTCCTGACTCCTCAGGCAATTTCACACAGAATCTGTCTTTTTTTCTTTTTTCCCACTGGCGGGTGAGTCCATTCAGCGTGTGAATGAGTCAGGTAAATCCAATTCCAAAAGGCAATGGGATTTGAGATGGGGAGCAAATTGCAGCAAGGTGATGCCGGACTGGTCAAGAGACCCTTGAGGAATAGGGGAAAAAAAGTTGGCTGGTTCCAACACAATAGAGGACACTGCTGTTATCTTTGCTGTTAGTCGTGTTTTTATAATTGATTTCCCCCTTCGGCACAATGGCTGGGCAATAATGAAAGCTCTGTCATTCCTGTTTCTTTGTGTTGTACGTTGATGAGGTCACTGGTTCAAGGTGGCCGGCTCGGTGAACTGCGTCGTCCACATTGAAAACGGTCAAAGGGTTGAGGGCATACAGGCAATCTAAATTCATAAAAGAATATATAGCTGAGGTAAGAATACTGTGAATTCTAAACATGTAGAAGATTGAGCACTGGAATATCTTCCTGTTCTGCATTCCTCAGCTTCACACTCTTACAGTTACATAGAGCCAAAGGGTTTTTGGGTTCGTCCTTGTTGCCAAAAGCTCTTGAATCTTGTTGTCTTTTATAGTTGACATCTTCTTTGGAGACTTCATGTATGACACCTCTTTTTCATCCTGAGATATTTGTATGCTTTTCAAAGCACCCACTCACTCTCAGTGCATGTCACATTCATCCGTTTGCACATACAGCGTTTCTATACGCAGCATTTTTGACAGAACAACTGTTCAGACAGTTTGACGTGCAGACTGAAAGGGCTGGGGATTGAACCATTGACCTTCTGGTCAGTGGACGACCCGCTCTACCTCCAGCCTACATACATCAAACTAATCATACTCTGAGCCACAGCTGCCCACGGTGTATTATGAGAGGGGTTCAAAGATGACCCCCGGTCATGGTCTCATGGTTTCTGACAGAGCCATTTGAAATCTCATTTGATGATCACTAACCAACCAATAGGAACGCACTTTGAAATGAAAAGACGCACTGTTCAACGTGTCTCTGGCGTCAAACCCATGTGTACCATACGGAGCTAAATGTTCAGGACTCCAACAAGCAGCAAAGAACACACTCATAGATATCAACTCCCTAAATATGACTGAAGATACATGAATTATTCCCTGGAGTGTCGGTGAAAATGTAAAAAAACGTCCTATCTTGCAATAGAAGAATTAGAGAATTAAAGAAAATAGAAATCCTGCACTAAAATGAAAAGCTCTCTTCCCTGACACATGACACATCTCTCCACCGAGTCTCAAGGAAATCCATCCAGTAGCTTTTGCGTAATCCTACCAACTATGGACAGGAGGGGAAAAATAAACACCTTGGCCGAGGTAATCATAACCTTTTGTTTGATTGATTTTAGCTTCAACAGACATTAAAGATTAATTAATAACAGCACCTCACCCGATGAACAATTCATTATCATTCTTTGTTTTCTCCACGGTCGGTTAATGTATTAATTGATTAAATCATGAGGAGTGTAAATTGATAATTTATAAATCTTTGACATCCCTGGTGTCGGTGTGATATGACGAGGTTCTCCCGGGACGAGGAACCGGGCCCATAATGCATCAGTCAGAAATGACAGATATATTTTTAAGGTTTACCACATCCGGCTTAGTGGCAACATCCAGGGATTCTGTTACCACCACAGTAATACAGCATCAGGTGTAAGGCTACTTTATCTTTGTTAGTCTTGTAGCCTGTGTGTGTGTGTGTGCGCGCGTGTGCATGTGTGTGTGTGCGTGCACGGATGTTATCAAGACCCCGAAATTCAAAGGCATGAAAACACGGTGAACAGTCTCTGCGCCTGTGTGAGTTCACCCGGTGTTCACCTGTGGGGTCGACGTGTCGCTGAGATTATCAGTGAAGTGAAATGATTGCAGCAAAACTCAATACAACAACAACAACACAACAGAAATAAGCGTAAAGTTTGGAGTGGAGCTTTTTCCATCTGATCGACTGAGCCCATCGCTGGAATCCTGCAGAAAAACCTTGTGACTGACAAGCAGATGAGTGGATGTAACTCAGCCTCAGATGCACAGTGCCTGGTCCTGTGGGGCCCTGAGAGGTCAATGCACGGCAATGTAAGGAAACACATGCAAATAGACAAAATACACACACATAGAGAAAAACATCTTCATCAGTTTGACAACACATAGAAAACGTGGTGCAAATACTCACAAGACAACTACACAACACAACCAAATACTCACAACACAACCTAAATACTCTCAATACAACCAAATACTCACAACACAACCAAATGCATCAACACAACCAAAACCAATACCACCACAGCCCTAGATCGTGTATTTGGCGGTGTTGAGAGTATTTGTGTTGTATTTTGATTGTGTTGTGAGTATTTTTGTAATGCTGTGATTATTTGGTTGTGTTGTCAGTATTTGGTTAGGTTGTGGGGTTGTGGTTGTGTTGTGAGTATTTAGTAATTTTGTGTGTATTTAGTTGTGTTGAGAGTATTTGTGTTGTGAGTATTTTGGTCAGGTTGAGGTTATTTGGGTGTGTTGTCAGTATTTGGTGGGATGTCTTTTATTCTGTGAATACTTAGTGTTTTGAGTATTTAGTTGTGTTAAATACTCAACTAACTAATACTCAACTTGTGTTGAGTATTGTCAGATTGATGATGTTTCCTCCAGTTGTGTGTATTTTCCTGTGTTTTCTTCACCAGCAGCACACTGTTCCCAGGGACACAGTCTGTGCAGCTTGCTGGCTCCACTCAATGGGTTTGTCATAAAGTCACAATACACGGATGAAGGAGAGCAGGTCTGATTTGCTGAGAAATTACACAGACGCAGGGTTCTGATCCACGGTCCTGCTCGGGATGCACCTGATGATGCAGAGATTTGGGGAAGTGATAGGTTTTCCTGGAGGTTTATATCTCCTTCCACCTCTATCTAATCTTTGCACGTAATCACTCTGCCCCGCTGAGCAACAGCACATTCAACGGTACTGTACATGAAAAACGAGGAGGTAAAACCGTGGTGACAGCTTGCGGCTCACTTGTGTGCACGGCGGCGCTGTACACCCCGGCGAGCACGCAGGCTCCATATATTCATCTCTTTCTCAGCGTGACTCACATCTTTCCTCCGAACCAACACATGCATCGGCGGCCGTCTGCGAGCCGCAACCTGAGGTGACAAGGGGGATGAAAGTGGTCGAGATGAGAGCAAAATTGCACTTTCTCCACTGGCAGCTAAAGCTCATTTGAATTCAGTTACACATGTAACATAATAACTCAGCGGGCTTTAGCCGAGCTCTCACCCCCCCCAGATCCGTGGTGTCGACCCGTGCAGCACTTCCCTCCCTTCGGAATTGAAATCCAGTCGTGGAAGCAGGTCGGTTCTGGGACAGAGCGAGACGGGGCGGGCTGGTGTTCTTGTATGTGTCCTGGTTCATGACTGCTTTGATTAATCGTGGGAGAACATACGTCTTGTTGAAACAGAGCGTGTGTAATTAACTATCCACTCAGGGTCTGCCTTGAAATTAATAGCTGTGATGTTTAATCAAAATTTACATCAAACAGCAGGAAATGCCGCATTAATATTTGCTCATTCTGTGCCCTATCAGCTTGACAACAGACTATACTCGCCTTTATTTCCCCCCTTATATTCCCAGTAGCGATAATACTCAAAACCATGGAAATAAGCTGAACCTGATCAGTTCTATGTGGTATCAACACCTACCTCTGAGGTACACGCTCTTTAATTAATTGAACAGTAATTAACAGTTAAAGTCGGGATCCTGAGAGAAAGTGAACTTGAAAGGCAAATCTGAACTAATGAGGTTCTACTTTGAAGTAATGAACTCTCTGGGTTTGGGGTAATCATGGGCTTCTGGGCTTTAGTCAATTCATCTGGAAGACAGCGAGCTATACGGGGATGTACAGTGCTGTTCTGTTCTTGAACTTTCCACGGACGACTTTTAGTTGCAACTTCACTCTTTTATTTACAGAGGCGTCGCAGCGGGATCGTTCAGGACGTTCGCAGTTGAAGGAGGATTCAGAACTCTTGGGAATTCTGTGTAACCTCTACAAACCATGGACTGTATATAATGATGGACGACCCCCAAAAGTTATTTTAAATCGTCTTGAACGCCCTCTGGTGGCTGGCTGCAGTTCAAGTCTCCTCCATGTTAATAGATGGGACATTGACTGTAGTACACTTTAGATGAATCTTTCTCAAAGTTGGAATCTGCCATTTTAGGTGGCTCTTCTAACTGTGATCTATTTTTCAAGTGTTATTTTTTGCGGTTAAGCTTGGTTTTAATCGGTTATGATTAATGATGCAATAAAAACGGGTTGAATCGTCATGATTGACAGCTGAGACTGACTCCCAAGGGAAGCTAACCTGAAGGTTGGCAGTTCGATCCCTGTCTCCCCCAATTCCGGGAGCTGAAGTGTCCTTGGGCAAGATACTGGACCCCAAAATTGCTCCTGACGGCTGAACCAGCGGTGTATGATGGAGAAAGTGCTGCACATTGATGCACTGTGTGAAACGGTGGATGGCAAAGCTGTCCTGTAAAGATCTTTGAGTGGGCGTCCAGACTAGAAAACGGTATCTGGGATATTTTGACTTCATCTCTGGATCGGAGGTGGAGATGCGTCATGCAGATTTATCCACAGTGCATGTGTCCAACAGTCGCTTCTACAGGAAATAAAAATGTTCAATATTATCTCGGTGTTTCTTTGAATATTTCATTCATTTTCAAAGCCTCCATAAACCTCAGTGACCTCAGGATGTGCTCTCTCACAGCAAGAGATCATTTACAATCTGGGTCAAGTGGTGGTGTTTTGTCTAATTAGCTCCAGTAGGTTGGAAAAGCATGGTGCTCACCTCCTGGAAGCAGCTTTACAGCCGAGGCCAAAGAAACTGTATCTACCCAACAATCAAAGAATTTAATTTGCAGGTCGATGCCAACGTTAAACGTTATCACTCCAATAATTGGTGTAATTAATAATGTTGGACGTGACCTGGATGTGTCACCTGAGAGGTCAAATAAAAATGATCCACATAACCGTCATCTTTTCCCTCTTTTCTCACTGTTATTATCTTGTATTCTCATCATGCCTGAGCTGAAATCATGTGCAAATGTTAAATAATAATAATAATGCAGCTAAAAGTGTAAAGTCATGTGAAAGGTCTGAGGTGTGAGATCAGACTCCTGGATCCTGTGAAAGATAACGTGAGAGTGACGGGCCGGTCGTCAACAGCTGTTTCTGAACTGTCGAGGTTGTAGGTGATTGAAGACTCATCCGGAGACTCAGGCAGGATGATTTGTATTTTTGTATTTCAACTGCAAGGCTGTTCAAAGAGCTGGTATCGAGACACAAAGACACAAAGACACAAAAACAACTGATAATAAAAAGCATTTAGATCAAGGGCATCAAGAGATCTTTATTGTTGCTGTATAAGTGCAATGAAATGTTGTGAGGAGCCGACTGTAGATGCTTATTAGTAACACATGAATAAAGACTATAAAGTTAAAAAGATTTACAGGACAAGCTTAGACTAAGAAAACAGTGAAATAGAAAAAAAAACATGAATATCTAGATAGAGGGAATTCAAACTATGGAAAAAAACTATTCAAAATAGAAACAATAGATGGTACTTAAATATTAAAATACTAGGAATTAAAAAAATTATTAAATACAGGAATAAAAACTAGGTACTTGATTTAATTTAATTTGAAGAAGGGAGAGTCAGTTCTGCAGTTCTCTGGAAATTTGTTCCAGATGTGTGAAGCAAGAAACTAAACGCAGTGATTGATGCTTTTCTTTTATGTTCAAATAAAAATTCAAATAAAATCTCAGTTTTTATCTCGATTCAAAAAATATAGATAAAATTCTCCCCTCTCAACAAAAATAAAAATAGTGAACACATCTGCCATACAGGGTGGAAACACACACACACACACACACACACACACACACACACACACACACACACACTCAGAGCAGCAGCCTGTCCACTCGACTTTCTCCCCGACAGAGAAGTGAGAGAGGCAGCAGTGGTTATTATAGCTCTGCTGTCATTAATATCAGTATTACTGGGGGCCTAGTCATTGATGGTGGCGGTCACCACAGCTTGCCGGCTCTTGTGCTCACGTCTCTGCCTCAACAGGACACTAACAAACCTGCCGCCTCCGGTGAAGCATCCAGCACTGATGCCACCGCCCAGAAAGTAGTTAGTTACTGTGCCAGTCACCTGTGTTGGTGACACGGCCGTGCTCCACCGGGACAGAATTAACAGCTCCCTCCCTCCTGAAACATGAATAATGGTTATTAGCTGGGCTTCCGCCATGGGACTCACACTTTGTGGTCATTACTTGTGATGATACGACCATAAACAATGGCAGCGTGTCGCGAGGCTAACTGTGACCGATAATTTTTTATGTACAACAGCATCTGTATTGGTCTGTTGTAGCTCAGTGGGCAGATACGTGTTTACCAAAACCAGCAGGTTCAGACCACGGACTGTATATGAAGATGGAAGACATGACGGCAAAAGTGAAGCCACAGCGCCCGGTGGCTGGCTGCGGTATCGGTCATAAACTCTGTCTCATCCATGTTAATTTATAGGACATGTTATTTTAAGTAGTTTGTTCGGGGGATCATTTTTCCGGTTAGTTTGGTTTTAATTAGTAATTTGATGCATTTCCAATTTATAGGAAAGCATTATATTTAGGGCACATGTTTGAGTGCATTACATCAAGTGTGAAACCAGAAATCCATCATAGACTTAGTGTTTATAGATAATTTTAACCTTAATGTTACGATATTATAATCAGTGAATTAAGCCAAATCTTTAAACTTGAAAATATCCATAGAAAAACATTGCATCCAGATAACATGTAGAAACACATGCTGTACATCCACCCAGACCCTTCTGCCCCCTTACATTAAAACAAACCTTGGGCCACATTTCGCATGAATGATATGCAAATATATATGAATAAATATTTATATTTCTGATGGATCTGATTTATAGCGTTTTATTTTCACTTTAAAGGGTCGTTATAAGTTGTACTTTGCCAAACAGTAAATACTTTTTTTCGCTATTATTCAAAACAGTTGTCAGGGTCAGTCAGTATAAAATCACATGAATATAAGTATAAGTATTAGTATTAGTGGAGGATAATTTTCACTCAAAAAAGCTAAACCTTTGTGGAAGCTACCAAAATAAAACAAACCTAAACACCCCTCATTCTAACTTATGGTAAAGTTAATGTAACATGTGTAGATCATAAAGTAAAAACAAACAAACACTGAAGAAAACCTTCCTCCTTTAGGTGATAATTAATTCAGAGTTTTTGAATATGATCACTATTCCACTCAAATGTGTTTAAAGCAGGTTTATAGGCTCCTATAAAATACAGAACAGTTAGAACTGATGAAGGTGCATGAAGGGAAATAAAGCACCGTTCATGTCACGATGATGTTTACATCCTCTCAAACACTGACCCACGCGTCCCGATGTGGCGCGGCCCGTCCGGCACTTCATTGCAGGGACAGCATTTTTATGGCCCGCGGACAGATTGCGTGGACTGGCGGTTTGCTGAGGAAGGCGAGGGGCAGTATTAGTCTCCATCCCCTTACGTCAGTGGTCATAACGTTTGCCATTACTTCCCCTGCAAGATTCAATCACCAGCACACAAAGCCATGCTTCACGCACAATGAAAGGCGAGCGCTTTTTGTCAGGCATTCTGCAGAGTGAATTGCATGTAGAGTGACTCCGAGATAGCATTGTTTCTGGCTGCCATAAAAAAATCTATTTAAGGCAAATCTAATCTTCATAATCTTCTCCCTCAGAGGTGGTGAACAGTGATGGGAGAGATTTCCATCCAAGTCCTGGGCGTCTGCTTGTCAGTGCACGGGACTCAAGGAAGTAGGAAATTGCCGGGAGCAAAAGGATATTAAACTTCAATTTGAGAACACTGATAAGGAGCGAATTGGTGATTTATTTGGACGTATTGTCCTCTTTAACCACTGGACACAAGTATATTCATAAACACAAGCCTTCTGCTTACTTTACAATTCTTTTTCCCCCTTTGTATCTTCAATCTGAACTGCAGGGGTAAATACCGTATGTCCTCACACGAGTTAGAGATAGAGGTTTTTGAACGAAGATAATTTTCCTAGCGATTAGTTGTGGTGTAGCCTAGCAACTATGCACGTGTGTGTGTGTGTGTGTGTGTGTGTGTGTGTGTGAGTGAGAAGGGAGATGGAGACAGAAGACGGAGGAGCTTCCTATCTTTTCTCCATTCTCCTTTCTTTCTCCCGACTTAAATGCTGTGGCCACTAAAGCGGCTCTGCACATTACCGCGCCCGTGCGTCATCCTGAAGCGTGTAAATGGGCCGGTGTGGTTCAGGAAGAGAAAGGGAGGCCCCTCCTGAGTCCACAGCAGTGGATGAATTATTAATGGGTATAAATCCCAAACAGAGGGATGGGGCCGAGACTAATGTCCACTGGCAAGAGCTCTGTGGAGATGGGCAGCGTCTCAAGGATATAGCTGAGCAGCCCGGCAGCCTCAAACCACTTGGAGCACTCGATCACTGCAGTGGCAGGGACGCTCAGCAAAGATCGTCCTCGCCGCTGGGGCCGTCCCCAATACCATTTTTGGGGCTCTGAAGCTGAAATGAGAATCGCCGGCGGAAGCCAAACTCATTGTAGATGTGTGATATGCCCGTCTTCGGATTATCTGGGGGTCAGCCTCACACATTCACACACCGCTCCAGATGTTTGACTTTTTACACATCTTGCTAACGCTGCTTTAATTTCTAAGCCAAGTGTCAAATGGTGGCGTGACAGAGCTGGTGACTCACAAACAAATGACTGCTAAAATGAACATGTCCATGTGTTTATATATTTAATATGAAATGTAAAACTATGAAACATTAAAATGACAGAATACTACAAAAACAATAAATATTGTAAACCTTTAAACTCAACCAAACTGCGCCATCATGTTTCACACACTCAAAGATGTCAGTTCCCTACATATACCTCTGCTGGGGAAAACTGAAAATGTGAAAGAACACCTTGTCTCGCAATGTTGAAGGAAGTGAAAACCAATTCCTGGATCGGCACCAAAATTTAACAGGTTCTTTTCCCACCTTCTACTAAATTTCATCAGACAGGGGTGAAAACATAACCTCCCTGGTGGAAGTAATTAATGTTGATGCATAATTAATAATGTTGAATAATTACCCTGCGTGTGGGACTCGTGGTAATGCATATACAATAATAATAATACATATTAATAAAGTACGTGAATACTGATTCGGGCATCGATTACCGTGGCAACGCAGGCTTCGAGGCACTCTGGTCATTCTGGTCCCTTCTCACTGCCACACTGCATTAACATCAGAGTGTGTGAACGTGTGTGTGTGTGTGTGTGTGAGAGGAAGAGTGTGTTTGCGCTCTTATTTTTCTTCTGGCGAGCTTCAAGTGTCCTCTCAGGGATTCTTTGAGGGATTAGTTTATGCTCAGGATTTAGGTTTAAGGTTAACTTCAGAGGAAGGATTAATTTGAGTTTAAGAGGTGGTTGAGAGGTCAGGGAGTGAATCTAACCAATTAATCTATAGAAGTGTAGAAACACGGCATATGAACGCAATCAGTTATTAATTGCTGATGTGTGGTTTGACTGTACACGTGCAGCTACACGTCTAGTTCTGCCTTCTTCAGTTTTTGCATCTGTGTTTTTCTTAGAATCTCATCTCTGCCGAGGGATTGGGAAGTGGAGCGAAAAACGTATTTTTTGTAAGAATCTGCTAAAATAAAGGGAAAAGGGAATTTTGCTACACCTGCTGTTTCTGTTCGCCGAGAAAAGCTCTCACATCCTCATGAAATGTCTCAGCACCTCAGGCGACCATTTACAACCCGTCCTCATGACTCATCATAATGAAAAATCTTCACGCCAAAAGGTCTGTGCGGTATTGAAAAGAGGAAAGTTTCATTACAGAAGTGAAATCCCACTCGGAACAGTGGGCTCGGTTTTACACAATAATAGCTGGAATAAAAGTTCAAACTCACATGTGGATTGAAATGAAGTAATTAGCCAGGTCGCAAACTCTGGTTGGAAGATTACGTTTGTGAGAATGGGATCATTTCTCATCGGTTTCAGGAAAATGAATGAAGGCAATTTAAGGATTAAATCCTTCAGTTATTTTTTTTGTATCTGCTGGTTAATTAAACAACTGTTAATGACTTAAATTCATTTTTAATATAGATCCTCATTAAGTGAGTAATGACACTTGTAGATAACCCTGGTTCATTACAGCGTATACAAACAGTCCTGCTGTTATACAAACTGTCATCGCACAAAACAATCATAAACACAAACAAGGGAAAACATACAGTTGTAGAAATTTAATAATTTTTCAGTAAAAAAGACAAACTCACGCCTGCTGCTCTTTATCATCTCACCCAGACTTTAGCTGTTTGTCACATGAGTCACTGCTGATTCTGACCTGTCGTCTTTGTGCCTGATGTCCAGTCACTGGTTCTCTCTGTGATTACAACGTCAACTCCGTCTGCACCATTTCTACACTCAAGATATCAGGATCGTCAGAGGTTTTAATAAGATACAATGAAAAAGTTTAAATTGGCCTCACTGAGGATGACGAAGAGGATGACGAAGCAGCCGACTGAAAGCTCAGATGAGGCCAAGTTAGGAACAGACGGGGCTCTAGAGCTTATGACTTCAAGTCAATATCCTGATATGATGAATCCGGATCGTTCCGGTCACTTTACCCGTGATGACCTGGCTGTGCGTCACGTTACGTCTCGTGTTGATTGGACAGTCGGCTTCTTTGTTCCAGAATGAAATAATCAAAAAACTAATTTTGATCCATTTCCTTTAAACTTTGTCCAAACATGTAAAGTCTCCAGAGGAGGAATCCCAGTGACTTTATCGTGTGGTTTGTCTAAACTGGGATTTGTTAATTGCCTCCTATCTGCCTCAGCTGTTTACTCAGCGCCACTTAGCAAATGTTAGCATTGCCGAAGTGCCAAACTAACAGTGAAGGTGGTAAATCTTACCTTCCACACCTCAGCATATTTACAGCGTTATCAAGTTAGCATGCTGACATAAGCAATTAGTTTCAAACACTGCTGCACAGCCTCACAGAGCCGCGGCGTGCATTTCATTAAGTTCTATATTTTCTGTTTGCCTCTTGCACAGTACAGTATATGTACAGTATGCAGTATACGTGCAATCAAAAGCCCTGCGCTGTGCGTTGTGTATCCTGGCTGCTCCATTAAGCTTAGTATTGACAGGACAGACCTTGGTAACAAGGCGACCAGAGGAGCCAGCTGTGCCTGTGGGGAGGTTTGCTTATTATCAGGCAGGGAGTCAAAACACACACTGAGACACGGAGACAGGGATCAGTGTAGAGCTGTCTGTCATCAGGGAAATTGGTGCTGTCCATCCACTGCAAAAAAAACATTCATCAGTTGTAAGAATCAGCGCTCAGCGAGTGTGACCACCTGAGGAGAGGGCGACTTTCCATTTGTCTGTTTGTTTGGTATTTTCTTCCCTTCGTCCATCTGTTCGTCGTGAAGAGCACAACTGCTCAGGTGCGCTTTGACTCGTTCTCAGGGGACTGACTCATCACAAAAAATGCATATTCATTTTGTGTAAAATAGCACCTGCAAAACTACCAATTTTCTAAATTACAGGTTTACTTTTTCCTTGTTTATTTTGGTGTTAACTTTACTCGATGCAGTCTGCCATTAACACAGGTTCACTTCATGAGCTCTCTGTGCTTTTTGATGCGCTAATTGATTTTCTCTCAATTAGCGCTTTCTTCACATAAATTCGATTATCGTTTAAAACAGAACAGGTGAGTTGTACTTGCGGTGTTTATTTCCACAGAATGATTTGACATCAGTCATCACAGCAGACCTGCATCACTGGAGGAGAATAATGAGTGTTTGCTCCTTGAGGCTCCTCTTTCCAGCTGCTGATGATGACGCCTGAGAGGAGTCTGAGGGTTTTGTGCCTCCACTGTCAGAACAGGCTTTACAGATTAAGTCATATGAAGATCCGGCTTCTTTCCTTTTCCTGTTTTGAAGTGAAGTTATATAAGAACTCGAGGGTCAACGCACACGTCATCAGCCTGCAATTATTTCCATGAAGCTGCTCGTCTGAAATGTGCGATGACATATTAGAGCCATTGTAGGTAAAACTCACAATTATACGAAAAAGATTGAAGTTACAAATGTTTTAGATTTTATGCGACACAATGAACAGATTTAAAGATGGTGTTGGTTAATCTAGGGACAATTAAACTTGGATTTGTCCATAACCCTTTAGCGTCAGGATCACCTCATGTCTCTCTTCCTTCCGCGCTCACCACATTTCTCCATAACCAGCTCCACCGATCTCCAGCTTCACTCCACCCCCGCCGCCTCGTCAGCTCGCTCCCCAGCTCGTCCAGTCATCGCAGCCTCACTCGGAGCTCGGCCTGCGGGCCTCCCTGATCCGCTCGTTCCCCTGCCGACCGGCCAGTCATCCAGCCTCGCTCGCAGCTCAGCCGCCTCGCTGCAAACCGCCTTTCCTTCTTTACCCTCGGCCTATGAGAACCCTTGTGTCTCCCAAGAAGTCTTCACTTATTAACTCTCTGTTCTGTTTGAATAAGTGAAACAAAATGCAAAGCAGGTTCTGGGATGATCCCCAGTGGTTCTGCTTTATTCCGTATATCTAATGTTGAGCATAAATGAGCTCTCCCCTCCTCCCCCCCCTGCTCTGTAATACTTGTTTATTTACTTACAATGGCCGTAATGCGCCATCGTAGAAATGGACCGTTGGACTGTAATGAAGTGTAAAGTGGCATCGACTCAGTAAAGTGATAATCACAGTTCAATAAATGTAACAATTACAATTAGGATGTTTTCATTGTGAAAAATTAATAATGCCATTATCGCAGAAAGTAATAAGGATGTGTGGTTTAATCCCGTTTTCCCTCTGACACTCAGACCAGGGAAGCAGCCACTGATTATTTCTATTATAAATTGATCGCTCTCGTCTAAACAAATTGAAAAAAATATATATATGTATAAACTAATCACAAATCAACTCCCGGAGCCCAAGGGGACATTTTCAAATTACTTGTTTTGCCTGACATTTAAAGAGCTGGAACCAACTAACATGTGCTACTTTATATAATTTATATTATAAATTACCAGGAGCAGGCCGCACGTTCCTAGAAGCTTTTTCCTGGGAAACAGCTGTGCAACTTATAACCTGCTTCTCATGAGTCTAACTGCATATTCACTCATTAGTTGTTTTTTTACAGTTGAGACTTTATTTTTCATGTTTGTTGAATTGTTTATGTGCGTGTGGAAATGTCAAATTCCTGTGCTGTCAGTGAACCTGTTAGAAATGAAGGATAAGGAAGTAATTCATTGGAATTAATTAATCTAGATTTTGCTAAATGAACTCTGTTTTCTACCAAAACCAAATTACACAGTTCTCTCTGCAGGGAACCACTTGGTACATTTTTGGAAAGTACACAGGAAATTATGTTAAAAACTTTATATTTTGCATTTTTCGGGCATATTGCACAAGGTCGTCTCCTCCTTTTATTTGTCTTTTATCAAGAATATTTTCTGACTCATGGGATCTGACTCTAACTATAAAGCTATATTGGCTAATAGAGGTCTTACTACATTAAACCGGGGTCTTCTGATTATAAAATGACTTTCAGATGTGAGAGGTTTAGATTAGCGAGGTTTCTCCGCCTGGGAAACTGGGATAATGTCTCTAAAGGTTAACTTTTTTATGTAGGTCTAGGTTTCACCGGCCTCTTGAGCCCGAACAATGCGAGACCCAGCTTTGTCACTCTCATGGTTTTGTCTGCTCCCAGTGAGGCCCTAGGTGCACAGTGAAATGAATCTTGGGTAAAGGCTCAATTAAAAGGCGGGATCCCTCGGCATGCCTGAGGCGCTCTGCGGCCTCTCTGGTCTGAAAAGAAAGTGTCAGGAGGCACTAAAGCATTGAGCGGTGACCGTCAACTCGGACTGACAGCATGTCATCTCTCCTCTTTCAGCTTCACCAAGCAGGGCCCCCTTCCCGACGCCCCCACTAATACAAACACACACACACGCACACAAATTCACATAACACACATTCCACATCCGTATCTGTACATACTGTACATACCAAACACACACAAGCGGAGCCACCCACGCTTTAGCTGTGAGGCTTTTAGTAACTCTGGTGAGTAACTCATTGACTCAGACAAATATTATCATATTCTCTCTCTTGCTCACTCTCCTCTCTCTCTCACACACACACACACTTGTCCGTGTTGCTCAGTGCACATAGCGGCATGCACACACACACACACACACACACACGTGCGCTCGCTTAGGAATGCACATTCACACAGATGCATGCGTGCACACACTCACAAAGTAATTAGTGGGTAGGAGTTCAGAGTCCCGGTGGTTTGTGGTCTGGTCGCAATAAAAAAAAAAAGAAGAGAAACTCCAGTCAGCCTCATTAATCTTGGTATCTGCACAGGGGAAGTTAAACCACCATCGTTTCTCTCCCCTCACTGGCACCGGCTGAACAAAGCAGCATCCACAGCACAAACTATCAAATATCCACAAGAGAACTCAATAATGCCATCGTTGTATGATGATTGCAGCCGCACGTCCCGATATGAGAACGGCCTCGATTTCCATCAGCCTCTGTCTTGATTTGGTTGCTGGAAGAAACAGAAGTGCTTTGTTCTTCCGCTCATTCATCGGGGTGAAAAGTGTTTTAAACGGTTGACCCAAATGTGTCCAACTAAAGCTCAATTAGAAAGCAAAGTGGATCTGGTAGGGGTAAATAGCACAATCCTTTCTGATGCGCAGACGTTGGGTGCAGTGGCACGCTGCCGAGCCGGGGCCGTTTCTATTCAAACGACGGGAGTCACGTGTTCCCGGCCGTTTGCGCTTGGCTGAGCCCCGGCACCCTGAATTGGATCACCACTTTAAGGGCCCTGATTAGAATGCCGTAGTGGATCAGCGGATGATTCACCTTCCCCCGGCTCCAGCATCTCGCTCCATGTGTCTGCGTCCCCCTCAACCCACCGAGCTCAGTGCAATAGCTTACAGTACATATTGTGTCGGGGAGAGCTTATGCGTCTGGGCGCAACATGGTAATGAACTTGTTTGTTTTCATTATGGTGACACATTTGGTGCTAAGCCATCGTTGCTCTGGTGCTCCTGCTCTGCAGTCTCCCTTTGGTGAATGAACCGAATATCTATGTCTGGTTTGGTCTGTTTCCTACATGATGACACTGATGCTTAGTAGGGGAAATGCATTCATCTTGTTTTTTAGATCCGGGCTTCAGCTGCTGAAGACCCTGACGTCGTGTCTTTGGTTTATGTGCAACATGGGTAGAAATTCATTTTGAGGCTGATTCTCTTGTGTGTATTTCCTCTGAAGTTTCAGGGAAATCACTGTGAAATCCAACATCTCGAGACAGTTATTTGAGTGGAGTTGAGATAATAAGCAGCTGTTGAATCCACTTGTAAACCGTCCTGCTCACTGAGGATCATCTCACTTTATCAGCACCTCAGACTGATCCATCTACTACTTCCACAAATCTCTGTGTGTATGTGGCTCCCGTAGCTCGAGAGCCGCTCATCTAATGGACTTCATTCTCAGCATGTGTATCGTTAAG
This sequence comes from Hippoglossus stenolepis, assembly GCF_022539355.2. Lineage (NCBI taxonomy): Eukaryota > Metazoa > Chordata > Actinopteri > Pleuronectiformes > Pleuronectidae > Hippoglossus > Hippoglossus stenolepis. The sequence goes on along the minus strand of NC_061493.1, from coordinate 19,150,268 downwards.
GGCCGAAGGAAGTTCAGCTTAGAATTTGGTGACAAGTTCAACAGTAATAAACTTTGAATAGAGAGGTGACCAGTGCACTGTAGTAGCAGGGGGCTTGGCTCGGTGGCTGCAGGTCACTTTTATAGTTTCAGAATAAAGCAGCATCACCACAGGCAAAGCAAACAGCCCATTGCAAACAGGCTTGTTTGCTCCAGTCACAGTTAATGCATTTAATGTAAAAGGATAAACCACTTGGATGTATCTTTATCTGATATGTTTTAAAATACAAGGCTGAGTAAAAAGGATAAAAGCAGCAACAGATAATTCAATAGAAACATCTATTTCATCTTGAAATTGGTAAGTCACTTAAATACATACATAAATGGGATTGATGAAGTCTTCTTCAGACACATCTTCATAAAAGGCTTTTATCATGTGATGTCTATTGTATTGTTATAAATGTCTGTGAGTTTATATTGTAAAGCACTTGGATTGAATTACGAAAACCCTAATTTCCTGCAGTTGGTACCTGAACGGTTGAATCCTCGTTCTATCATCTGTCAGGTTTCTACATATCTATCAGTGCTGGAGAGAAAGTGCTAATGTGCATTTACTCACACAGAGAGTTCGCACAGCGTCACCTGAATAAAGGTAGATCACCTAAACCCGATTACATCGTCCAATGAACTGGGGGAAGTTACAGGAATCTATTCTGTCAAAGCTCGGAGCTGTGAAATGTATTTTATGAAAAGGAGATTTCACTCGCTCATGTTTTGTCAGTCTTTTCCGATTCAGCCCTGTAATTGTAGACGTGCATTGTGAACGCCAGAATTATTCAGCTGGTTCTGACCCGACCACCAGGAACGCATTGTCAATAATTGATGCCCTCAGACTTGTATTAGTATAATCACTGGCACAGTATTGCATTTTTATCCAAGTTTATTTAAGGGCATCAGTTGTTATCTTGCGCTCTGACACAGCTCAACATGTGTTAAACAGCTCGGAGATGGACGACTGCCAAGCTCTCATATCTCTGTTGGATTGAGTGGATGGGAAACTGGTTCAATGCTGATTCGCTGCTGTTTATAAACCGAATAACAGCAACATCATTACTGGATATATTTCAATTGTGATGACAAGAGATACTTGAATTTGTGATTCATGAAATCGTGAAACTCGACACACACAGAATCTTTTTTATTCTGTTCAGTTTCTAAGTTCCTGTCTTATTTCTTGTCACCCGAATGACAGTCCAGCTTTTGGAAGGAGCAGCAGTTGAGCAGGAGTTGAGCAGGAGTTGAGCAGATGCGACCCCGGGTCGGCCGACAGCTCTGACTCGACGGCAGCAGAGGGACCAAGCCAGGGAAGCGTGTTGTTATTCTGCGGTCAGCGAGTCCTGGAGTCGCTCAGGTTGGATGATCTGACTTTCAAGTTGGGGGATTTCTGTTCACTCAGCTGACAGCCTCCAGGGCAGAGGAGAGGTGAGCGGTGGCACTGATATAAAACTACAGAGTTAGCTGTGGTAATAGAAACACAGAGTCTGGCTTCACTCTGAATAAGTTCAAATCCAGGACATTTTCACACCTGAAAGTCTGAAGCAAGGTTCATGTCTTTTGTTGCATTGTTGACATTTGATGCAGGTTTGGTTTCAAATTGTAATTGATGCCGAACTAAAGACTCTTGTGTCCTGTGGTCATCACCTGTGTGGGCTGCTTCTACCTGCACTTGACATTGATTGGTTAACGGACAGCTGTGTGTCTCACATTGGCCTGTTCTGAACTGTTCAAATGAAAGTTTTACATCTCAAACGAACCGAACCACGGTTCAGTTTGATTCTGCACCGGCACCACCTCTCTGGTCGGACTAAAGTTTGGTCCGTGGGTCTGGGCAACCTTTTTAAAGCTTTTAATATATAACAGTGAGTTAAACAAGCAGGCTCTAAAAAGTGTAATGTTAATATTAGTCTTAAAACAGGATGAAAGATTAACTGAGGACAGAGTTACAAGAGGTTTTGCTTTCTGCATTCACCGAACTGATCAGAAATATCAGTGTTTATCGAACACTTTTCTGGCTGTGACCAACAGATGATAATCAGATGCACATTTCTTCAACAAGCAAAATAAAATCTCACACTCTAGGAGACAGGAACTGGGGGGCTCACTATTAACACATCTCTGCTCCAGAAACAGCTGCATCAGGTGGGAGCCACATGTTATCAAGAGCTGGGTTTCATATCACTCCTTCCGCTCTGAGGGCTGAGGAGTTCTTGTTGGTATTCAACTGATAATTTCTCTGACCCACAATCCTCTTTGGTTACCCGGCAACAGGCTGACTGACGACGTCCCCCAGGAGGGAGATTTGGTTTAGGAAGCAGGAGAAACAGGAGGAGGCTGGCCCGTGGCGAGAGACTGAGCGGAAAAGAGAGAGACGCTATCTTTTATCAAGTGTGGCCTGTATGAGCCAACCAGCACCGGCTTTATCTTGCAGAGGTGCCGCAGGATGCCTCCCGGTCAGCTGCTGCACCGGCAGAAAAAATGCATAGCACGAATCAAAGGTGCAGGGAACCGAACAGCTTAAAAAAATATATAGTGAAAGCAGCTTGGCAACGGGCGTCTGTGGCCTTCACTGGCTCCATAAACATTCCACAGCTCAATATGCTTTGTAGAGTCATTTTCCTGTTGTTATGAAGAAGTTTTTCATGCATTTCACCTGTAATTTGTCTTCCTGCCCCAACTGTAATTTCGGCGGCATAAATGCATCACCTGATGTGTCGTAGAACAAAACGAGAGTGAAAGCAGACTGTGATCTGGAGGGAGGCCTGCTCTCTGTACCTCTGAGTACCTGTGAACAACAAGCCACTGCTCCACATTGATCTGTTGTATGGAAATAGTACAGAGCCTGATCGATTGGCTGAAGTCGTCGGCGCTGTGCTCATCATGTGCGGCTGAGCAGAGCAGGGGAGGTGTGATGGCTCTGTGAGTCAGCAGAGGCTGACTTTTATCATGTTGACCTTGACTGGGAGGAAGCAGCGTGTCCCACGGTGGAAGACAAATGGTCGACATCATTTACTTAATTAAAAGTGGAAGCACCACACTTTGGACAAACTCCGCTGCAGGTGGAAAGTCTTGCAAAGGTTTAAGTACAGAAGCTTTATCTGCAAATTGTAGCTACGTTTTAAAGGAAATCAAATGTGGCTGACATTTTTCTTTGCAATAGCCACTTTATTTTTATGATTTCCCACATGCACAGTGAAAAATAATCCACAGACTCGGTGACTTGTCGACTTTTCTGCTCTGCGATGATGCTTTAAGCTGGATGACGTTCACTGATCAGGTGATTGAGACACAACGTGGACGTCTCAAGAGGTGAGAGGTGAGCTGGGACAGAAGATCTGTAGAAATACAGTTTCTTCTATAAAGGTGAACATGTGCCACAGTTCAGCGTTGGTACCTGACCCGAGTCTGTCGGGACCCGTTGAGACACGTCGGGTTGAGTTTGGTCAGAAATGTTGATGTAATTTTGAACGTTCATATTGGCTGGTGATGGAAAACATTCGGCTCAGGTCGGGTTTGGACAGAACGCCTGACGGGTTGGAGTCAATTAAACTTTTAAAATTGCCTCCCGAGCCGCGCTCTAATGCAGTGGGCGACTTCTCCCAGCTCCCTGCCTGAACAGAGGATGGACGGGCTGGTGAATTTCAGGTATTAATACTTTACCTGCCGTACATTTAATTGTTTGCTGGGAAGACTCCGCCATTCCTGTGGTGGATTCAAATCGTGCTCCCACACACACACACACACACACACACACACACACACACACACACACACACACACACACACACACACACACACACACAAACGTGGGTCGACGCACGTTTGTAATCCAGCATCACTGTTTTTAATTTCATCTCAGGGGGAAGCGCCTCAGTGTTCACTGCTCATTTCACTAACACCATATCAGAGCAGTGAGAAGTTACAGCTGAACATTTCCTTCTCCTGCCGCTTTGCATTGAGAGCGTTCAACTGGTGAAAGTGCTCATTACCGAGCAGAGCAGCTTCCGTCTATGTTATGTGATTATATATTGGATTGTTATTACCATTGTTGTGTGAGCAGGTTTTTACTGCGACAGCAACGTTATAGGCTGTTGGGTAGTTTAACCCACAGCGCTGAATCGTTTTATAGCCAGTAGTATGTTTTGTATGTGGAATTATATTCTGCAACGTGACTATTAACCGTAGCTGTCGGATGAAAGCGGTGGAGTAGAGAGTGCAGTAATTCCCTCTGAGATATAGTGTAGTAGAAGTAGTAGTACAGTACTTGGGTTTAAGTTTTAATTGCACGTATACGTTCTCTCAGTGTCTTTATGGAAGTTGAAAACATACAGCGTTCCGTGTTGGTGCAAACACAGCGATTGATTCCAAGTCATTTTGCACACATGAAGAAAAGAAGCCCAAAACACGGTATTTGATAATGATCGGATCCACAGGAATTCACAAGCAGACATCTTTATTGACGTGTGCACCTTTTCCCACTGTTACAGCCTTCCCCAGAACAGACATTGATTCTAAATTCACCCTGCAGACGACTGAGAATCGATCCCTTTTTTTTGTGTGTGTGTGTGTCGCCTAGATCTTCTGCCAACCTGGAAAATGTCTCCCTTTCAGATGAGAGAAAACGACGTGTTCCGAGAGAATCACAGCCACCCTGATGTTTTCTCTCGTCTACGGTTCAGCACCCTAATTGATTTCTTTAATAACGCTCACCAGAACGGAGAGAAGGTGGTCTGCTCCCCCTCAGCCGAGCCTCACTTCTGGATTTACAAGGCATTAACATTCTGGAGAGAATGGGCCGTTCTCCGTTGAGACGAAGGGGGGTGGGGAGGAAAACATTGTCAGGAAGCAATTGTCTGTAAATGAATGGCAGGGTCACCCACCACAGTGAAATGCTAATGAGGAACAGTGCAGAACGCAGGAGGGCTTGAAAGAGGAAGTCTTGAATGCAACACGCCGCAGTAATTGAGGTGTCCTCTCCTCGCCACGTCCGCTGAAAACAAGCAATATCCAAACATATGGCAATGTGAACCCAGTTTGGAAAACGTTCTCCTCAAGGAGCCACTTTCATAATAAGGTTCGCGTGTCGACAAATCACATTTTTATATTCCAGCATTTCAACCTTCGCTCTCGTCTGAAGTCGCTCGCTGAGGGCCGGAGCAGCAAAGGTCTGAATCTCAGATTAGAAACACAGCAGCGAACACAGAGGTCAGAGCCACTGAGCTCCGGCAAAAGATGTAAACAGGTATTTCTTGTGTATCCAGAATATTTATATGTGACAAAAACACCTTTAAAGAACACCTCTACTGAAAATGAGACTTTAGCCTTAGAGGTGGGGTTACAGATGCTGGGGAACGACTCTTGACTTTTGAACTTACACCCCGACCTCGTTAGCAAATGGGAAAACACAACACTGACCAAATGTGAGTGAAAAGAAGAGATTCAGAGAAACCTCTTCATCCCTTTTTGTCCAGGTCAACTCTCGGTGGTCTCTCCGTTCACGTGGGTCTTGGCCCTTTCGCTATTTCGTTATATTATTTCAAGCCGGATTGTGAACATGATTTTGGGTATATCGTCCTTTGAGGTAGCGGTGTTAGCATTTCCAGGGGCTGACAGTAGTTGTTGCGTTCTGGAACGTTATTTGAGGAACCTTTTTCCTGGTTGGGGTTCCGCATCTTGCCCAAGGATACTTTGGCAGGTAGAATAGGTGGGACGGGGATTGAACTGCCGACCTTCTGGTTAGTAGAAAGCAGAGAAATTATAAACTCGTTTGAGATGTAACTGTTGGCATAGACTGTCTATGACTGTTACTATGGAGATATTATCAGAATTTGTCAAAAATATAAATAAATGATGAACTTTGTTTTTGTGGCGCATTTAAGAGAATAATTACAAGGTGCTTTAGAAGTTAAAAAGGAAAAATTGAAGGCAAACAATAAGGAACAGTGAAAAGCAATTTGAAGATCCCACAGCAATAGAGCACAGAAACAGAAATAAAAAATATATTACAGACGAGAAAAGAGTACAAACTAAAATAAAACATTATAAAATGATTAAAATAGGTGGTAAAATCAGAGCGAGGAGAAAGCACAGCTATAAAAAACTTTAAGAGAGATTTAAAAGAGGATTAGGAGTTTGCCAGATGGACCTCGGTCACCTCAGCCTGTGCTGAGGACCTCAGGTGACCACCGGGCACATGTGGTGTCATAAGATCTGAAATATACTGAGGTCCAGTCCAGAACGATAGTTAAAAGTCAGCAATAAAATCTTTAAATCAATTTTAAAAGTTACTGGGAAAAGTTTGTGGAAATAGAAAGTGCTTGACCCATCTTTTAAAATGTGTAATGCACAACGCGTTCGTTACGACATTACATGCACACAGCCTATAAGTCTACATTCTATAGAGTCGATATGATGTAAACCTCTCACGTGCAGGTCGTGTGCTCTGAAGGACAAATGTCACCTCACATCTCCGTCACTCTGCAGCAGGTAAGGAAGTGTCATTGCGAGTCGTTTGATGGGCACTTGACGGACACGTTATAGAAGCGGCGTGAGCGTCCTGGTGCTTCTGTGGCGATCAGCAGTTTGTGGAGATGCACGCTAACGCTCTGCAAGATGCGGACGCCCCCGAGCCTCGTCACCTCAGAGTGACCTGAATTTCAGTTTCACGTCAGGATGAAGTTAGACTCTTCTTGATCATGTAATCAGACAAATTGGAAACGAACTAAGGCTCAAACTCAACGATATTTGGGGCCGAGTATAATTAGGGAGGAGGATAAAAGCTGGTGGATCGTAACGGGAGGTTCACATTTTTCAGCCTGTAACACAGAATGGGAGCAAACCGCAGATGATCACAAGAGTGGGGGTGTTTTGAATTTTATCAGTGAAAGATCAATGATAGAAAAAAATCATTAGTAGAAGCTTATTTCTGAAAAATACTGAATTAATGACAATATACAGATGAGACTCTGATCCAGCAAATAACACAGTCATTAGATAGCTGTGGATCAATATACTATCGGACGGATGTAGACCAACAGAATGTCTGTTTTCCATCATGAATAAAATAAAGTATAAAATCTAAATCCCTGTCAATGACAATGAAAAAATGTCAAAGAGAGAAAAAAAACAAAGTTCCTCAGAAGCTCTTGGGCAAAGCAGTGAGAGAAGTTATATTAAAAGCATTCATTTAGTCAGGGGACATTAGTTGAAGTGCCAGATGGTTTTTCCTCATCAGGGCAGAAACAGGTTGACTTCATCTATATCAGCTGTATTAGAATGTATGTTCACTACTTTTCGATTCATAAAAAGTTTAAAAGTTGCCCTCGTTTCAGATGAAGTACATTTTTACTTTAAAATCTTTTCATTATCACCTCACATGGATCCATATTTGCTGAAATATTTCCCTCACATTAAATCTGGACGTGTGACATCTGCGCACGGCCGAAAGAAACAAGAGAAATGAATCCTTCTCCTGCTTCTAGTTCCTGTTGTGATGTTTTCAGCTGTTGCATGTCTCTGTGGCCTTTCGGCTGAGATTCCTTCCACCAGGAAACCGTGTTTTGAACTTCAAACTAAAAGCCCTTCCACCACATGCAGCACTTAACTCACGGGTCAGTGGCTTCGTTGAACACTGTTCCTGGACAAGTGATGTGTGAGATCATCACACATGAGCGACGCTTGTGGAAACCGACCAAAGTAGCAGCTGAAATCTCGCAAACTGCCTCGGATCCGTAAGTCTTCTTTTGGGGGGGAGAATTCAGGAAGTAAAAAATGTCGTTCCGGCTCCAGTTCGATGTACGACGTGACTCTTCCAGCGCTTCAGGCCCGTTTCCCTTCAATCCGTCTGCCCCTGACCAGACACTGTGCTTCACCGAATCCCTTCACCTGCCTCACAGCTACCAGGGTTTAGAATTCCTCTTATAGCGATAGACTTCCCCGGGTGAACTCAGCCAATAACTGTAAAACGCTCTCCAAGGTGCAGTATATTGCATCTTAATTGTAAAACCCTGAGGTGGAGGTTTTTTTCCCGAGCGAAATCAATCATTTTCAAAAAACGAGTTATTCCGATGTGCTTGCTCTTAATGAACGCGATATCTATCATCTGTGGCTCATTAGGTTCCACATAAGCACAGTCCATCATAGACTCGTATTTAGATGATTCATGTCCTCATAAGAGGGGCAGTGCATCGTTATCTTTGCAGGATACTTTTCTGCACTTTGCAGCACAAACGACATCGTCCCCCAAATTAGATCCAATTGAGTCTGAGGCTGTCTCGCTCTATATCTTGATAATTATCATCATCAAGAGCTGAAATCAAAAGCTCTGCATCATTTTCATAATTGCATGTTTTCTAACTGTCATCATTAAAGACTTCTTTAAGAAACAACAACACTTGTCTCTGACGGAAATTTGTACAACTTCATGATAAATGATTTGAATGTCATTAAATTATTCATGTAGATAAGTGTTTTTTCATCTGCGAAGTAAATATCCTTGTGGTTTTCCAGGCTGCAACTTTTCTGCTTTTGTTTCATTGATCTCGTGGCACGTTAGGATCAAAATAATAAAATCATACGATAAAAGCTTTTTTAGAGAGATGTGACTTAAGAAGAGAAATAAAACAGCTAACTGTATGTTCTGCTCGTCTAATCTCTCACTAGGGAGATAAAAGATATCTGAAATATAGGAAGGGGCCTTTAAAAAGTAAGTAAAACAAGGATGTTAAAACAGGGCTGACATGGTTAAATTGTGTTTGGTAGATTGTGTCCGTTCTGGAGCAACTGTTGTCGGTGGATTGATTTCTGAGTAAGACCACTAAAAGGCAGCTAAAGTAGTCGAGTCGAGAGGAAATGAGGGCGTGAATTGAGTGCGCTCGCTAAACTGCAATGTGAAATCACAACGAACCAGATCAAATATAAACAAAGTGACAAAGACACATTCTGTATTTTTCCTCAGGAGTTAAAAAGCTGAGCTAAATGGAAAAAGAAAAAATATTGGAAATTCACTATATCAACTTAAAAAGGTGATAAAAAAAAAGAAAAAAAAGTTGTGTTTACAACTTGTTATGCGGCTCCAGAGATGTCAAAAATAATCAATTAATGCAGGTTTGAGAAATTTGAACAGCACAAGCTCCCCCCTTATGCCCACAAATCATTTTTACATGAGCCTGCGTGCGCTGGTTTGAAAACCAATGAGCTGCTGGAACGTGTCAGTCCTGCAGTTTTGTTTGGAAAGAGCAAAACTCTCTGTTTCACTTCAAATATGCGAAGACTGAGTGATGTCAAATTCACATGTCTGAGATCATGCAGCTGTATTACCCTGAAGAGGTGAGCCAACTTTGTTTTAGATATAATGGCGGGTCAAGCGAGCTGCGGTGGGTCTGTGCCCCGACAGCCGTGCTCCACACCTGTGTACAGTGGGTATTGTCGGCGACATCGGAGAGAGCCAGTCAGCTTTTAAGTGGTTTGGTCTGTAGTGTGTGCCATGACCCCTGGCTGGGCCTATTAGAGGAAATGTCTCTGTGGTCTACATGCCTCCAACCTCTCTGGCAGTCACCTAGCAACATCAATTACACCCGCAGCAGCTCCAGCCTATAGCTACACTAGTATATTGCCATCACCACAGGGGTAATTGGTCCACTATACACTTCCAATTCCGAGCAAGTCGGAGCCTATTTTTCAGTCAGTCGACATCGGTCCATGTTAAAATTGCTATTACCGCCTGTAGCTTCACTATGGGGTCCTGAGATTGAGCAGGACGGGGGGAGGAGCAGAGCCCCTCGTCAGCAGTGATCACAGTGCTCCGCTGGGAGATATTGATGCATGTAGGACTGATGCAGTTTCTGTTTTGAGTCTTGAAAAGCTTTCTATCGGCAGCGAATACAGAGCAGCAGAGTCGAGTAATTGAGAAGCGTTTATGTTTTTTCTTTCTTTGCCTCTTCCTCTGAGATGGTTGTACATGCATGATGCGTCTCGAGCCCCCCCGCGGCGAGCACGACTCAAATGTCCTCCTCTGCAGTGATGCACACATAAACTGTTGTTGGTATTGGACCTGTGACCTTTTCATTCACGAGACAGTTTCTCTCCCCGCCGCGCCAACGCCGCTGCATAAAGTGACTGGGCAGTTCTGTAACAGACAGGATGACAACAATAATTAACTCAATTTATTACAGAGTCCAGGATAATGTAAATGCCTCATGTCATATCTGCTTATAATCCTTAAGTTGACTGATATTAGTTATGACAGCAAGTGTGCGTGCACATACACACATGCACATACACGCATGCACATACACACTCTAATGCCACAGCCAGACACTTGAATGCTTAATGTTTTATGCACATGCAGGGAAATTATGCACACACTATCTTTTTAATTCAATATAATTCAATGAAGCTTTGTTGGCGCGACATTTTGTAGCTACAGCTTATACATACATTAAAGAGAGTGACGGCAAAGGGAGATAAATAATTAATAAATTCAATAAATATTCCTAATATGCAAGCACATACTTGTATATACAATAAATCTACACATTTACATGCATATATGTTTGTGTCTGTGTTTGTGTGTAGGTGTGTAGTCCAAGTCTGATTACACAGTCACATATTGTCTTCCTTATGGGGACAAGTCCCCCATAACATGCATTTTAAGACATGTTCATGTTCAGGCTCGTTATAGATTAAGGTCGGGTCTAGGTTAAGGTGAGGATACGGGTTCAGGTCAGGTGAGTAGTAACTATGGTCAAAGTTGGAGTAAGTCTCCAGGAAATCAATGTAAGACAATGTTATGTCCTCTAAACTCATAGAGACGTGTGTGTGTGTGTGTGTTTGCGTGTCCACCGCAGGTTCTGCAGCATTTAAAAGGTCAGTGGAGGTACGCCACAGCCCAAAGCATTCTATGTGGTGTACATTCAAAAAGACAGGGACAGCAAGCGCCCCAAACACATACACACACACACACACACACACTGGACACAACCATTTTTTACACATTCAAAAAGCTAACATCCAGAGTGCAGATGTGCACCACACACAGACAGATGCTCCCAGAGAAGCGAATATAAACACAGCGCTGAGTGCACCATGAAAACACAGAGGCAGACACATTGGCCGCGCACATCCACAAAACGCCAGGGCCCCTGGCTGAGGCACTGGGGCCAATTAGGATGCCAAGGCCGATGCATCATGTGTGGGAGCCAGCTGTCTGAGGGCTGCCCTGATGTGGCTGTCGTCACCGTGCTCTGTGAGCCCTCTGCTCCCGGGGTCCTGGACCAGATCTGACACTCAGGAAATCTCCTCCCGTCCCTCAGCAAACAGGAGACGTGTAACAAGCAACAGGTTAGCAGGTCGTGCGCAGTCAACCACTGCTGTGTGATTCAGTGTTTGAGTTTGAATCGCTACACGATGTTAAACATTAAATAAGAGCATGTTCAAGACGACCAGTATCTCCTTCCTCAAACTGCAGTGCTGGTGTTGGTGGTGATGTTTTTTCAAAGGTACAGCCTGATTGTTCAGAATATTTTTTTTTTCTCCATCTTCCTGGACTTTGCTGCTTTTTCATTTTACCACTGTTGGAAAATCTTGAAATCTGACCCACCGGCACATCAAGTAAAATGAAAAAGAGCAAAGAGGCCGGAAGAATCTGCCAGTACAACAGATTTGTTTGCTTTCGTGTACCTGATGTCTCGAGATGTGTCTCAAAACAACAATTTAAGGAAACTGTGTTCAACGCTTAATATTTGAAGAGGAATTCCGCCTAAATAAGTCAGATAGGAAACCTATTCTCCAGGAAGTGATATTTCTCAAAGAGAGGCTGTGATATGGTGTCTCTATTTTCAAGATGAAGACACGGTTCAGAGTCGTGTTAGGGGCTCGACCTTGACCATCTGCTGGGCGAGAGAAGAGCTGACGTCTCCCAGAGGACAGAGGTGCTGCTGAGGGTGAAGGGGAGAGAACAAGCAAACACACCAACAAAGAACAGAGGACAAATGCGATTTGATACTAAAGACAGTTTGACATGAAACTAGTTCAATATTGGATTCATTTGATTTGATTCATTAAAACTATAGATGTAAAGGAGCGAGGATTAAATGGACTGTGTTGCTACAAAAATTCAGGTTTAAATAAAAGCTGACTAGATCCATTGAATCCGTGTTCATTACAAATAACCTGATTATAGATTTTAAGATAAGACAGAATTAAAACTAGCTGGGTGATCTGAGGGCAAATACTGCCCAAGGCCAATGCCCTGCCTCCCAATGTCAAAGCAGCGTTTCCCATTAATTAAGTAGACTGGCCACTCTCCATATTCTCATTTGTCCTGCCATAGTTTCATAATTAACCAAAACATTTTCTTCTCATAATAACATAAGAGCTCTCTCACTTAGTGATTTGCAACGATGCCGCATTGAATAGCTATTTGCCACCTGCTTGCTCGCGCTATCATCCGTGAAGTCGTTACCGTCCACGCAGACAGTCAGACCTGCAGTTGGTCACGTACCTGCAAGTGGCATCAATGCAGTTCTCTCTCTCTCACGTGAGAACTTGTCTTTTACTCTTTAGCCTATACCTGTAGCTCAGAATCTGTTGCACGTGAGAGCGATGTTTGTGTGAGTGCACATGCACCCCCACCACGGCCATGAATTGAATACAGTCAGTGGGAAACACTTCAGAGAAAGCCAAACAAAACTCCTGGGTCTGTCCATTTATTCGTATCCGTGCTTAAATTAAATGGGTTCTTTCCTGACTCGTACCACATCCTTCCACCGAGTTTCGGGAGTTATTTGTCCAGTAACCCTCTTGGCGGAGGTGAATATCGCAGTAAAATTACCAAACCTCAGCCAAACCGCCTTTAATAGTCTCAAAAAGTACTCACAAGTACTTTTTTACTTTACATTTTTTGAAACAAAACTGACTCACAGCTGTCAGCTTCCCGGCAAGTACACATTCACCTGCAAAGTACATCTTCACCTGAGGGGGCACGGTGGTGCAGTGATTAGCTGTGTGGCCTGACAGAAAAAAATCCAATTTGAATCCTGGCTGGGTCCTTTCTCTGTGGAGTTTGCATGTTCTCCCTGTGTCTGTGTTCTTCCTCCCACAGTCCAAACACATGCAGATTGGACTCTAAAGTGATCAAAGGTGTGAATGTGAGTGGGAATAGTTACTGGACCTGTGATACGCCAGCGTCCTGACCAGGCTGTGCTCCGCCTCTCGCCTAATTCAGCTGGGATTGGCTCCAGCCCGCGCTCTCTCCTCGTAAAGAAGTATAGATAATGGCTGGATGGACATTATTCACATGGAAACACAGTCCTGCTGGAAAGAAAGGATGAATCCTCTTATGAGACAATTATTTTAAAAAACAATAGAGATTCTATTCATTGCGCGACAAGAGAGACAGAGAGAGAGAAATGGACATCTAACAGCGACTACGGAGGCGAGTTCACAGTTACCACGATGCCACCCGGGGTTGCTATGATGGGAAATGGGCACATTTTCCTGCTATTAACCGTGAGCTCGACAGTGAAGTTGTTTGGGTGTAAAAGCTCAGACTGGCGTTCTGTGAGCCAACAAACTGCAGGCACCAATTAATTGTCAATGGAATAGTTCCAACTTTCGCCGCAGATCACAGAGTTTCTCGTCCAGTTGGTTTCAGTAATTAAATTTGAAAACTCCCACATCATACAACTAATATATTCGCAGGCAAATTTTGTTTTTTTCTTGTAGGTTTTTTTTTTTTACGAGAGGAAATCAGTTTGAAGGCTCATTTAGTGACACGAGACAAGTTCCTCTCGAGGGCGAACAACGCAGGGGCCTGTTGCAGGGGGATGATAACTGGATGATAACTGGATGAAATAGAGATTGGGTTGGAAGCTCCTGTCACTGCCAGGCACGTCGGCAGGTTGATGACTCGTCGCCCCAGGGCCCCCAGGGTCTGGCTGGTGAGAAGGAAACAGCCCGTTTGGATGGCTGTGCGCTTTTGCCTTTAAACTGTCGCGCTCAGAGCAGGTGGGTTGTAACTTCACGTCGTATTTTTACTCAAACACCTGTGTGCAATCTTTACTTCTACTTCTTTTTTTCCCCGACTCGCAAATATGCAGATACTCACACAAATTGGAGCTTCTAGCTGAATACAAGTACACACACACACACACATATACACACACTGAGCAAAAACAAAGGGGGGAATGAGAACCCTTTCAGTTTTAATTAGTCACTGCTGCTGTGTTTTGGAGGCGGTGCAAGGGTCAACAGTAATTGGGTTGTTTTCATATTGAGGCATTCAGAGCAGAACGGAGGGATATGGGTCACAGTGAAGTGATCCCTGAATCCTATTGCCTGCTTTCCACCCTCTCTTCCTGCGCCCACCATCTCCACCTCCTCCTCCTCCTCCCTCCTCCTCCTCCTCCTTCCACCCCCATCTACCCTGGCACCAGCACGTTCACTGGAAAGACTTGTGGATCCTGGCAGGCCCGGCACCTGGAGAGGGGCCACGGCGCCACCCTCCCAGCGCAGCTCCGAGTCACTTCTCATCAACACCAAATGGAGGAATCTGGAGAGCCCGGCCGTGCCTCGGAAGAACGGGCTTATGGGAACATGTCTGGGAAAGAAAATTGAAGGGGGGGCGAGGGGCTCAGAGTAGGGCGGGAGGAATCGCAGCCCCTGGAAGTAATGCCAGGATTTTCTTCACGAGCAGAACCAGGAGCGCCAAAGTGCGGCGTGCCAAGCCAAACCCGAGAGCAGCCAGCGTAGGAACATAGAGAGGGAGATGATAGGAATGGTAAGACGACGGAAAGGATTGGGTTAAGAGCGCTGCTGTGGAGGACAGACACCATCCAGATGGTCAGCTCAGTGGCTTTCAATAAATTATTTATCAGCCTCTTTCCGTGTGTGACGCCCGAAGCATAAAACTTGATTTTTTTTGCTTAGTATTCACGGATCAAACGTGCAAGCATACGTGTGCTCGCTTTGCTTTATGACAATTGCACCACATTAATATGGAGAGTTAGCATCAGTTACACGCAAATACATAATGAATGCGCATCGGCTCTACAAGCGGTGAAGTGTCTTTGAGGGGTAATATGATACAGCAGGACAATGACAGTAGAGCTACGGAGCTGATTGCACTAGGCAGCTTTGAGTGCTATCAAAATGATGTTGGAAGCACCACTTTCTGACAGACGCACATTAAGATGAAATGGCCTTGAAGGACTCGGATATTGCGAAGCTGGTCGGGATAAATTATAAAAACCAAGAAAGCTGCCAGGTTTAGATCTGTGCCGCTGTACCACTCATGTACAGTAGGCGACTGCAATTTGTCTTTTTCACGGACAGAATATATTCTTCATTCTCTTTTGGGGTTTTTTTTTCTGAGCTTTTCAAAGGGAGCGTATCGGTTCAAACTAATATTTACCCAGATTTTATGTCCCCAGGCACCGGAGCTTTATTGTGCAAAAGCCAGAAGGTGCTGACAGTAAACAAGGCAAGACAATTCGACAGATCTTCTTTTCAATTACCGGAGCACAATTTAAAGAAAGTGAAAGTGAGGAGAGAGAAAAAGCAAAGAAAATGTGTGTGAGCTTCTCACTGACCGTTTGTGATAATCCCTTCACCGAACAGCAATTGTTCAGTCGTAGCATAGCAGCTGTAACCAGGAGCGACAGGCCTGTCAAGCTTTGCTTTTCCTCCGCATGTCTAAGTGCTGTGGAGCTGCAGTGAGAAAAATACTTGGGAACTAAAGATGTCTTTTTTATTTTTTTTTACACCTGTTCAAATCCAAAAATACAAGATGTCTGCTTGAGCAGGAGCCGCTAACGTGAAGTTGCTGTAGGCAGAGTTAGCATATCTCCAGCTGACTACTGCACTTTTGTGGAATAACAGGTTACTTTGGAAAAAACTTCATTCTGGACAAACATGTTGCCGGCGGTGTTACACCAGTCCTGTAGGATTCAACTGTTATATCAGAGGTCATGATAACAAGACATTTTACCTGGTTTGACTTTCCCAAACTTCAGTTTTTCCTCGATTGCTTAGAGAAATCTCTGAAAACAGTTCAATTTTATGTGTTCTTAATATTAAAATACTATAATTCACAGAAAGTATTTTAGCCTTATCCTCAGTCGTCAGTGTGACATGTGTCCGGAGGAGTTAAGGTTCATTTAAGATGCCTTTACATACGAAAAGAGATATGAGATATGTCCGTTACACACCAGGGATGGTGACATTCACCAGATCTCCATTATTTTCATTTTCAATCTTCAGGACTCTCATGTGCGTTTCTCTTTTTAAAGCCATTTAAATGGAAATAATACAAGATAAGAGGGAATTCAACTCACAGAGTAAATGTCAACTGCTTCGTCAGTTGCTGCGTATAAACACAGTAAAAAGCTCGAAATTGTTGCTATAGCGACTATAATAGGAGGGTCAGTGCTGGACCAATTAGAATTGTCCCTCAAAGCAAGTAAAAAAAGGAAGGTCGAAATAAGTTTGGCTGCGTTACAAATAAAAAAAATCAGATTTTCATCCTGATTTTTGTGCAGTTGATGTTTCTACAATTATACTTAACTATTAAACATAATTTTCCTTTATTCTTTAATATTCTATCAGCACCAAAAAGAAAAAACAATGGAACTGCCTCTGAAAATAGATAAATAAATAAATGCCTTTTATGTGATAGTTTTAAATGAAAAATAGATATACATGTATTATAAATAAATACCCCAGATTTACTAGCACACAACAGTAAACACACGGTGCATCCGCTTCCAGAACAGAGAGCAGCGTTCGCCACAGCACAGCGGTGCTCCTCGCCGGGCTGCAGCTGGAAAAGTTTGTGCCAGGGATTTTAACATCTTTCCACTCGATGGTTCTCCTCTCTAATTCAAAGCCAAACTGCCACCGCGATATCCTCACATCTCTCAACAGCCCTGCATGCTTTATTTCATTTCCAGCATCCACATCAAATTATTTAGAATATTATGTTTGCCGGAAATTCACTGAGAGGAAAGCCCGTCGCAGATGGCGAGATTTCAGTTTCGCAGAGGAAGGAGCGGAAGTTATTTTCCACTTTCGGCCGTGGCTCACGCTTTGAATTGTCATTAGCATGATTCATTTTCCCTCCTGTCCTACAAACCTCATTGGTGATTCCCCTCCAACACTTTGGCCACGCTCCGCACAAGAGACAAATGTGTTCCCATGGAAACAGACCTGTCACGCCGTTGTCACCGCTGGCCTGTCACATGAAATCCAGCTCTGCCAGAGAGGAACCAGCTGGCGACCTGACTGATCCCACATCAGTGCAACAGTGTGGGTTTTGACAACCGAGTTGCTTTTAAAACAGCGTTTGAGCTCCTCTCCCTATCATTGTTAGACACACGCAAGTAACAGTCTCTTTGTCTCCCAGCCTCCCTTTTCCCGCGTTGTCTCCGTCCGTCGATCATCACACATCCGTCTTTCTCTCTGCTAAGGTTTGTCTTCTACAGAGGCTCAGCACACATCGGTTTGATGAGACTGGCCAGTTGAAATACAGCCGCCTCAAGGGGAGAAGAGGGTTTTTCGATCCTATCCGGCCAGAATGGTCAGGAAATGACTTTGCTCACACGGCTCAAAAAAATATATATATATAAGGCCCAGAAAGTTCCCAGTAATCAAGAAGAAGGTACAAGGTTATGACAGACAAATAAATCTTTCACTTTGTTGAAATTGTCTGACCCCACTGGAGGGAAAAAGTAATTATCTTACAAGCGAGTCACTGTGGCAACTATTGGCATTAATTATAGAGCAGTTGTGATTCACAACTTTCTCCCCCCTCAGTGCGACTGAGTAATGTGACTTCAGACCGAAAAACAATCTCGATTTTAATTTAAATAAATCTCCATCACTATTCATCATCACTCGAGGTAACACGATGGTGATCGAGCACATTTCTTTTTGCTGAATTTAGTGTCAATGTTCCTGGAGAAAATGCTGCAGTCATTTGCTGCTTATGTAAAAAATTCCCTGCTGCTGCCGCTTCACATTAAAAGTGCTGAACAAGTGAAAGACTTTTAGACTTTTATTATGAAGTAGTCTCAGGAAATGCAACGGGTTAGCACTTGCTGCTGTCGTTCATCAAAAATACGTCTGCAAACCAAGAGAGGTGTCGTTTTCTGGATTTTACTGACGGTGGATAAAATGTTGCAGGAAGACGACAAGCTCGACACGCAATCAGATCACAGTTGTCCACAGAATGATGGAAAAGAGCTGCGGTTTCATGTCTTATTTTACTGGTGTCGCTAAATCAACCAGGGGTGAAATATTTGAGTCTTTCATTATAAGAGAAAAAGTAAAGCTCTGTTGTCGTTGTGGTGCAAGACTGAAATGTTTGTTAAGGTAATGTTACCTGAAAGTGGCAGTTTTATAGAAACAATATAAAAAGGCAATTAGCTTAGCTTAGCATTAAGACTGATCAAAACAATCAGATACAACTCACACATGACCCATTGGTTCATAACCTACCTGCGTTAATCACACTAACCCTTAGTCATCAGGATTCTTTACACTGCACAGGCCTGTGCAGTGTAAAGAATCCGGCAGATAGTCTGGTCGATGTGACCGAACCTCGACCTCCGGAAGGTACTGAATATACAAAGTGTAAAAGTTGAGGATCTGGAGGAAGCTGGAAGGTTACTGCTCAGTTTTGATATGAGTCAGTCTGTCATACACACACACACACACACACACACACACACACACACACACACACACACACACACACACACACACACACACACACACACACACACACACACACACACACACACACACACACACACACACACACACACACACACACAAAGAGCTGTCATTTTAAAGCTATTACAGTTTTACTGTTCCCTGTGGCAACAGTTGCTAAGAAGCCAATGTCTTTATAGTCGGGGGGGGGAACCTCTGTTTGGAAAGTGCCTGTTTTTCTACCACTAACAGTTCAGTGGTTAAAATCATGGCAACAACACAAAGGCTAAAAACAATATTAATATCAAACTGAGCACATCTTAAGATTCTGACCAAACAGTCGATGATAGTTTTTCTGCACACAGCAGCTGATCCTTGAACATATCGTTGAATATATCATATACTTCAAACCACGCAGCCACGTCTGTTTAAACCCAACACAGTGCAGCGCCCTGGCAAATGTGATCAAGGCGTAATGAAAGTAGCGGCAGTGTTTCGCGTGTGTTCCCTGCTTCATTGAGCAGGTACAGATTTGCTTCATCTTCCTGTGTTTTGCCATCGCGGCAGTGGGCAGCGGTTTAAGCGCCAAAGAATGCCGGCCGTGATGCGAACACCTCTCTCCATCTGCCTCCGTTTTAATCAGTCTCATTGTGCACTGTCTGTAGGCTGTTTATCTGCGGCTGACGGAGTCTACCCACAGCTCGGCTCAGTGGAGTGCATCCAACATGTCGACCTCGCGTCTTAATCCAACCCTCGGTGAACGTTCCCCCGATTAGACGCGGCACTCAACATATGTGTCTTTGCTTTCATGAGGTGGGAGGAGGTAAATCAATAGACTCCCAAAAAACTGTCTCTGGATTTGAGAAATAAAGGCTCCCGTGTGTGTGTGTGTTTGTGTGTGTGTGTGTGTGTGTGTGTGTGTGTGTGTGTGTGTGCGTCTTTTCTACAATGTTCAGTCAGAGTGCGGCTTCATGTCCATGTTAGCATCTTACAACGAGACAAATATTGATGAAAGAGTTACATAACACTTTCCCTCCTCTCCCTCAGCTCGCTCTCAGCTTTTACTCTTTTCCCAAAACAGTTCATTAAAAGAGGAAGGCAGCCATTTCTCCAACGAAAACCACGGGGCTACTGACACTTTTATTTTAATGCATGTGCTGTATGCGCAGGCTCATGTCTGCCAGACCTCAGCTCTGCAGTGTGTGATGAACTGATTAGGAATATCTGCATGAATTATTAATGAGACGTATTTAGGAGATTGTTCATATTTGAGGGGTCATGAAGCTCGAGGAGTGGTTTGACAAATAATCATGTGGCAAATTTGAATATGTCTCTAAAATTTTACTGCAGCACAGAAGAGGAAATTGACTCCAGGAGCTGCGGAACGAACCAATTCGGGGCCGATGTAAATCTTTATAAGATGCATAAAATGAGGGAAAACCATCACACGGATGCAAGTTATACAACTTTGACAAATTCTTTTCTGGGCTGTATTTCCTCATGGTGATGGAGGGCTGGAGGTCAGAGTTTACGCCCCATTATATTGCTCCTACATGACTTGGAAAAGATGGATGCAGCTTGACAGTGGCTATCAGGGCTCTGTGTGTGTGAACTGTTGCGGACGTGGCCACAGAGAGTGGACGCGGGACATATTGCTTTGGTTAATGACTGGTGACACTTGCAAGATTTGTGATCTTTGAAGGTCGTGGCCCCTGCTGAAGTCACACAAGGAGGGGAATAAGTCGTGGGCCGACCCCCGCTGAAAGCTGCAGGAATGGACATCGCCGTGATTCATCTCTGTCTCATCGCTCCCGCTGCTCGGAGCCTCCGTGGACGGCCGCGCTCTGTGACACCTTCTTCGCTGGCCAGCTCTCCGCCAGTGACAGGAGCCATGTGCTAAAATGCGGGCAAGTGTGGTGGAAATGGAAACCGTCTGTCTCCCCCGCTCAGCGTTGTGTTCTAATAAAGAGCAAGCATAAAAGAATCATTTCACCATTTCCTTCTATTACTGTTTAGTTTTAGTTGTCTTATTTTGAACATTCTTACTGGTCGCAAGAGCATTAAAGTCGATTGTACATCAAGACACAAATGAGTATGTTGGTGTGAAGTTTAATATTTTCCTTAGTGTCGATCGATCAATCCCATAAACCAACAATCTACTGATCGTATTGACTGTGTTCCCTTATGTTCAGAGCTACTATTGTGCTATTATCCACACATTTTAAAGGTTTATGCAAAGAGCATATTCATACATTCATAATGATCATTCGTTTTGCCACCTCTACTGTACCAAGTACCATTTTAAATTAAAAACAAGAAATTAACCTATTTAAAACATGTATGTCCTTAATTGCAAACTAACAAACAAACAAACACAGACAAAAACTTCTCGGTGGAGGTAAATATCAACTTTTTATTAATTAACCTTAGTGTATTGCACTCACTTCAGGTCTCATCTCTAAATACAGTGGTTTGGATAATCTGGTTTAACAGTTTTAAAGTGTTTCTGGCTCATTTACGACCCCTGTGATTACCTCATGTTTCCACATCTCTGCAGTTACTCGGGTCGTGAATCCAGTTTTTTTTATAACACAGAGACACACAATCAAAAAGACTTTGAACAAAGTGGAATCCCCCTTTAATCCGACTTCAACTGCAGCATTAGGTAGAAAACATGATCAATATGTGCCAGCCACTTCCCATTTGCAGTTCTCCCTCATAGACAGAAATGTCTGTCTTTTATAATAGTCACTCATCCATGCACAGTGAAAGAATTAAGATTCATGCTGGGATTCCAAGGAATTAACCATGGTGGATTTAAACACCCTATCTCTCATGTGCTTTGTCTTCATTAACCCAAAGATCAATATGTCATTGGCTCAATTATGGCAGACATTGATGACATTGAGCCCGCCATCCTATTTGTTCCGAGTCACTTCATCCCGCCCTTAACCCCACGGTAGGCCCTTCGCACAGCAACTCAACGTGCAGCCGCCTCCCACCATCTTGGGTCTCGCCTCCTGCAAGCCAATTTTCATAATAGTGTTTGTGGAGGAAACAGAGCTTGTTACGACCGCCTGTGCAAAATTCATACACGTGCCCCATGGGAGAGGGGTTATAGAGATTAAAGGGTGGTAAAGGGAGAACTAAAATGTCAAGAAAACAAACAGAAGGTATAACGAAGCCAGAGCTCGGAGAAAACTGCTGCAGGCGGATAGATGTGATAAATTGGGCGAGTTCGAGGTTCTTCAGTCCAGCGAATTCTTCTACATGCACCTTGATGTCGCGCTAATTCACAGGCTGGGCTTTGTTATGCGAGGGATTTTAAAATGTGCTCTCGTAAAAAAAAGGAAGGTCCTTGATGGAAGTGTGTTTTCTAAAGAAGAAAGACAAATCACAATAAAGGACTCAGGGCTGTTCTTAAACTTTTTGATTACTGCTTTTTAGATGATTTCATGCGTTTCAAAGCTTTTTTTTTTGCTTTTGCTTTGGCAGTTTCTTTTTTTTTCAGTGTAGAACCATTTCAGCCTACTTCCATAAAGACCCATTTCAAAAGGGGCTTAACAATACCCCATTAGATTTTTCAATTTCATCATACAGACGCAGGCAGAGAAAGGCTCTGATGTGGGATCAGGAAAGTGCAGAGTAGCGCCACTGATGAAATACTGGCTTTAGCTGCTCTGTGCTCGTCCGGCGCGTTCCGCAAGCCGCTCTTCATCTGCGGGTCAACGGCACGAGACAAAACTATTCAGGCGTGTGTGATGAAGATACAGGTCAGCAGAGCCAGTCGTTTCCTGGTCGGAGCCGAGAGGAGCAGGTGTCACCAAGCCGTGTTTAATAGGATCTCCACAAGCCTCTTAGACATATTCCTCGACTCCAGCGCCGCGTCCCACTTTCTGGATAATATTACCCCTTGTATAAGCACGTTGAGAAATATTCGACTGTAATATTTTGTATTGAAAGCAGAGAGGCCGGGTCATAGCAGGAATACAATTATTTTAAACAGGGATTTATTCACTTCTCGCTTAACGTTATAGATATATTTAATTAAAAGTCTCCCTGCGCTTCTTATCTGCTTTTCAACCCTCATTTTAAAATACCAGCAGCCTGAGACTGGAGCTACCTGCCGCACATAAACAACAACAAAAGGCAGGCGTGCTATTCCCAGGGCAGGACCTCAGGAGACACACAAACAAACCCTAAAACACACATGGCTGCCCCGCTCGTGACCTGCTCAGACGACCTGGCACAGCAGCCCGTCTGTCGATTGTACGGTCAGCTGCTCATCACAAAGCCTCTTGACAGCTTTCGTCTTTATTTAGGTCCGTCACCTAACTGGCTGTGAGTCAGCTCTGGCTCGCAAAAGGGGCTTATTTCCTTACTTAGGTTGCCACGGCTCGCATCCCCGGAGTGACAAAAGCCATTGTAGGCTTTCTGTCTTCGTCGCTCACCGGGGCTGCCCGCTGCGTCTGGGAGCCTCGGCTGCTGGGTTGGCAGTTGTGGTGGAGAGACAAAGATCAAGGTTTGGCTGTGGTTAAATTTAGATTTTAAAGTCATGGGGCCTCTTTTCTTTTTTACCTGAAGCTCGTCAGAAGGCCAGAGTGGACTATCTGAAATGTCCTGGGAGATCACCGTGCGATTTTTATAGATTTTTAAAAGAACAGCTTGAACTTTTGGGAACTGCAGTCATTCCTTTTGTTTGTAAGAGTTTAATTAGAAGTTTGACACCATTCTAATATTTCTGCATCAAAAGTTGGAGCCGGATCAATCTCAGAGCCCAAAGGCTGGCGACAAATTAGCCTCTAGGGGCAACGGCTAATATTTTGGGGCTTCACACACAAGCTGAGATACTATTTTTAGGCCCAGAAGACATTTTGGCCAATTTATTATGTGCAGCTATGAATCAAAAAGCCGGCAGCCGATGCATCTCGATACATATGTTCAGCCTCTTTTGCTCGTCACACAAACTTTTTACCTGCCTTATAGATTCAGCATATTCAGTTGATTAGATAAAGATAAAATAATACGACCAGCAACTGCTCAGAAGTTCATCAATTGACACATCGTATCTCTTTTGTTTGAATCGTATGCTAGTTATTTAATACGCTTCCAGTTTTTATGCTAAGCTAATCCAAGCTAATAGCCTCCTGATGCTACCTCCCTACAGATCTGAGAGAGGTACGAAAGTGATTAAATGCTAAAAATGTCAGGGGAACTTTTCAAATATAAAACTTCTTGAATTATTTTTCTTTCAAATTGCATATATGTATATGTGTGTAATAGCATTGATAAATGAAACTTATATTGAATCTGCCGACTGTGTTCTATAAAAATAATAGTGGGGAATGCAGTACTCATTACTCATGATGATGGGATACCTATACACGGTACATATGTAACTTAATGGTTGCGCAACCCTGACTAGCTCCATATAGCACTTACTGTGGAAGCGTCTCTCACCCCTGCATTAACCCCTGCTCTGCTGCCACCGGGGCGAGCATGGAGATTGTTATTTTCAAGGCAAACACAATTAAACCTGTGGGTTGATATACATCACCAGAGGCGATGTGAGGGAGACGCGAGCATCTGTGTCCTGACATGTTGCGCGGCTTCCTGCCTCCTCTCACATAATGCTGCACATTTGTCACCCCCGCTGCCGCCTACACGCCGGGCCGCTGATGTGCGGGAGAGTTCACGCTCTCTGGAGTGGCAGCCTCACTTTTATAGCAGCAAGGTGGTGCGGGTTGGGCGCGCTCGCTGGTCGATGCATTCATTATTCAATAAACACTTTTTACATATTCCCAGTTATGAAAGCAAAAATCAGTTTGGGTGCGATTATCCTTTGTGGCTGCGCACACCAGGATTTCAGGAGAAATAAACCAGCGATCAATGGCTCCCAGGAAGGGCAATAACGATGTGTTAAGTAGGATTCAACAGAGGGAGGTTTTGAATATTCTGTCAGTTCTTTCAAAGTCTTAAAGTTTCTGCCAACCTCAAATCGATGTTGGACTGGAGTGCACATTATTTATTTTTAACAACATTGATTTGACCCGTTTTAACCTTTGTTTTGTGTCGACTTTAGTTTTTAAAAATAAGAATTCTTACCACAAACAGCAGATTAAATCAGGAATACTAAAGGCGCACAAATTTCATATGTAATAGACTTACAATCATTGCAATCAGGTCACTGCCGGTAGGAATACTGTGCAGTGGGTGGTTTTACAGTAGAATTAGGTTACGGGTTACGGTAAAGGGTTAACCATGTAATGTTCAGGGTGTTAATGCATGAATATACACCAGCGGACTATCTTCACACTGAGTGGCTCTGTGTATGTGTGCATGTGTTTATTTTGTGCATGTGCATCTTTATCTCTCTCTGCAACGCTGGGCTATATTGAAAAGATAATCTGTGTTTTCGTGCCATTCCTGCCAAAAACAGTAGACTGATAACCTGATTTGCTAGTAACCTTACACTTGGGGGACACTGATGACAAATACCTTCCTGGGAGGCCTTGACAGCCGCAGCCCATATATTACTGAAGGGTCACCTTGGCCCGGTCCCCATCTCATCACAAAATAGCATTCAGTGCCTCCTCACTATGGACAAAGCCATACTTCATGTTGCCATATATCTCACCTGCTGCAGCATCTCGGGGTGTATCAATATAAATAGCCGAAAACTGATAAACTCAGTGCGGATCCTTGCAGTGTTCTGCAAAAAAACGATAATATTTTCTACAATGTTCCCGGAGATAAAAAACTGCCTGCTCCCTGTTTCACATGAGAGATTGGACTCTCCGTCTGCACCACGCACACGCGGCAGCCGCACACATTTGCATGGAGCCAGGCTTACAAACAGACATGGGAACAGCCATGCAGAGGATCATCTGCGACAAGTATAATGTAAGATTAAGTATTGATGTGTCACAGCACCATAGCCTGAAGTATGCAACCGTATCTGGCATGCGTTTCAGTAACTACAAAAGACAATGTTCCAAATGTGGAACAGGCCTTGTAGCGATTGTAGGATGCGGCAACTTAATACATGCAATAAGAGTAAAAAAGTACAATAAGAAAAAAGGGGGGGGCTGATAAATGCCGGTTACCTAGCAACAAGCGGCTTAGAGAGAACTCAAACAATAGCTGCGGCCTGGCTTCTGTGGGCAAGTGTCATATCATTTGTTATGATTAAGCACAGAGAGGCAAGTCAGATTCAGAGACAAACAATCATGGTGGTGTTAATGGCTCAGCTGTTTCTGCCAGACCATTAGCCAAGGCTGGAACTGTGAGTTATTGTTGTGTGGGAGCAGCTCCAGATACACAATAATCAAAAGATTGTTACAAATGGTTATTGATTTGTGTTGTTAGGTGTGTTCGTGAATGTGTCGCCTGTGACAAAATATGTAGTAAAGCCACACATTTACATTCACAGACATGCGATCATAAGAACACTGTGTCTGTGTGTGTCTGTGTGTGTGTCTGCATCTATGTGTGTGTGTCTGTGTGTGTGGTGCTGAGTAGGAGGAAAAGTTTATGGACTTGAATGCCAATAAGTGTGTGTTAACAGCTTTTATGAGTAAACTTTGGTTTCTTTGTGTGTCTGTGTGTGTGTGTGTGTGTGTGTGTGTGTGTGTGTGTGTGTGTGTGTGTGTGTGTGTGTGTGTGTGTGTGTAGAATCTGATAGTTACCTCCTGCTCCCTCAGTGTTTCACCTCCGATCAATGCCCTCCCACAGGAGACCCTATGACTTCACTTACAAAGAGATTCTGTTACCTTCACTCCCCCCTTTGTCTCGGAAACAAGACCCTCGGAAAGTCTCCTAAAGCCAAAGAGGCTTTTTTCAGCCATTTTCCTTTTGGGGAGCCTCCATTTCATTATCCAGTCCTTTGTGTTGGCCGCTTATCTGTTGGAGGGCCCGACTGATAACTACATGCATACAGAGGAAAGAGAGGAACACAGGAAATAACAGCCGATGAAAGGTGCACTTGTCTCCTGCTAAATGATTCCCATCCGAACTGTGGGCCTTTCTACCCTTTAACTCAAATCTGAACTCTTTAACATTTTAATTAATGTGTCGTTATTGTGTCCTTCTGTTTGCTGGCCGGGTGCTGCTCTCCTGTGCAGCTGTAAAATATCGATCAGGTTTCACAAGTTGAATGGAAACTGACGTCTAATTTCATCACTTTATCTCCAAATGACACGTTTGAATTAACATGACGCGGTCGGTCGATGATGTTGTCGCTTCGCACTAACAGCAACAAGGTGAAGTATAAGCAGGCGTGTCGTGCTGTCATGTGCAGCGGTGGAAGTTGTGTGTGAGACATGGAAACAGCGACTCAGACACATTAACAGTATTTTTATACATGGTTTTCGAAACCACTATACCACTTATCCTCGCAGGGAGCTTGAGCCAATCCCAGCTGACAGTGGGCGAGAGGTGGGGGGGGGGGGGCACCACAGGGCAAAGACAAACAACCATTCACACCTACAGTCAAAACCAACACACGGGGAGAACATGCAAACTCCACATAGAAAGACCCGGGGCGGCCGTGAGCTGCTAACCACCAGGATACCTCCCAATACACACAGTGTAATGAAGAGTTTTCTCTATAGGCTTACTGCATCATTAGCCTATGATAATGTTATCTGAGTACATATTTGTTTATTTTACATAATGACTGGGAGATGAAGATAATTATCCACCCATCCATTATCTATACAGACAACCATTCACCCTCCTATATGGACTATCTAGAGTCTCCATTAACCCAAATCTGCATGTCTTTGTACTGGAAAACTCCACAAAGAAATAACAGGATTTGAACCAATAACCTTCTTGTTGCTAAAAACTTTTGCTCCAGTGTTTCGGGTAATAAATACTTTATTCTCATATTCTAATCTAAATAAGTACGGCTAACTTAGCTTTCTATTTAAATCAGTCTGATCTTTGAGCTGGTTGTTTGTTGGCCTGATGCATGATGGCCTAAACTGTACAAAAGAATAACATGCATGTTTTAACTGCATCGAATTATCCCCTTAAGGTGCTATCACATTATTAGAATCTGTATACTAGTACTTTTACAGGTTACTAGTGGGAGTCAACCAGCTACTCTGAATTATTACAAGCACCTCGTTCAGTTCAGCACTCTGTATGGGAGCAGCTAGGCTATAGATATATTTATACCCAGTTACATAAAGGAAAAACGGTCTGTTTTATCTATTTTTCCAGTCTGTTAATGTTAAAGCCCTGACGACAGTATAAGTAACAATGGAGCCAAACCGTGCGCAAAACAAAGTCAAAGATCAGGAGGGTTCTGGACATTGTTTTCATGACAGAGTGGAGTGGCAGGTCGCGAGGCTTTGTTTCGCCCCAGCGCTGAAATATTCAGGCTGACTGTAAAAAAGCTGCAGTTCAACAAGTTTGTGCTTACAGTAGCATTTTTCGGGACTTCTGAAAGTGGCTGGCGACTGCAGCAGGAGCAGGTTGACAGATTGATGATTCCCAGCCTCTCAGTGCTTAGCAAATACAGATGGTGCAGTGTGTAAATGGAGGCTTGAGGATGGCGACACAGAGGGAAAGAGAGGAGGGAGAGATGCAATGAGACGTGTTCGTCCAAATTGAGATCGCGAGCGGAGCCGAATGAAAACGGAGTGTGTTGGAATTAAAGGGGGGGATAATGGGACAGAACGAGGGAAGGAGATGAAGAGCGGCAATCGAGGTGGAGTGAGAGTACATGGGGAAGATACAGTGAATGGGCAGAGAGTGGGCCGAGCCGAGAGAAAAGAGCTGTTTACCAGAGAGGGGAAGGCAGCGAACGAGAAAGAGACTGCAATAGAAGAGAGATAGATAATCGACGTGGGTGAGAGGGAATGAGAGAAGGGGCGGTCGAGAGTGAAACAGACAGTGACAGAGTGCACAACGGGTAGAGAATAAGATAAAAGTAAGCAGGGGGCGGAGGTTGTGAGGGAGAGGTTTCCAACAAATGGCCGACAGCTGTAAAGAAAATAAAAAAAAAATAAAAAAAGGTAAGGAGGGCTCCTGTCTCTCCTTGTGGGCGCAGCCCTCGAGCCGACCAGAGGGCAGCCGGCACGGATGCGACCCTTGTAGGGGCTGCCTGGTTGAGGGTATCGGGCGGGACAAGCACTCGCAATGGCGACATTAACAAAGCGTGAAATTAAAACTGCCATGCTGCTGGGACCTCGGTCCTTCACCCCTGTGAGGTCTGCTCGGAGGCTGGCGGGAGGCGGTGGTGATGGGGCATTGACGGGCTGCGGAGGGGTAATAGAGCCTGCTGTATTACTGTAATGATGTGTGGAGAAAGGACGAAGGAGGGAGATTATAAAAGGAGGCTCTAATCACTTCTGCATGACGGCATGGCTCTATCTGGTACCACAGGCTGGCACACACAGGTGGCGTGTTCATGGAGTGACAAGCACCTCTCCGCTGTGTGTATAGGTGCGAATTAAAAAAATGCTGACGAGGCCTGTGTGTGTGTGTTTCCCAATTGGAACAGCCGTGCACCTTGTCACTCACTGCATTACACCTGCATGTCTGTTTTCTCCGGCGGACTTCAGCTGACAGGATAACGTGACATCCCGGCGAACGCATTATTTGGCATTTCGATTTGTAGCTGACACCCTGACATGAAACGGCAGTGGACATAACCACAGGTTTCCACTGCAGTTGTCACGAAAGTTTCTTTTCTTTTTTTTAAGTTCCAGGATGAGACTGAACCGAATGATAGTTATTCTTCTGCGGTTTCCCTGGAGCTCACAGCTTCTCTCTCTGCTGTGTCTTGTTGTTTGACCAAACATCACAACAAATTCTGTGAAGGACTAATTTAGATGATGTTGTCGTCCTGTATTTTTGAGTCCTTTAACAATTTGTAAGTCAATATGTAATATAATAATAATAAATAATAGAGTATTGGCTTCATTGTCCATGATTTTTCTTGTTTACTGAAAGTCACGCACAATTTGAGTTGCAGCTTTTTGCAAAATATATTTTTTTACCATTTAATTTACTGATTAAATATCTTTCGTCACCTTGGGCTCAGTCGAGCATTTCTCACAATTATATCTCACATTTTATAGACTAAACAATTAACTGTTTCATTAAAAAATTTATCGACGCATGAATCTAAGATAAAAAGTAATTGTTAATTGCAGCCCAATAAGAGTTTATGTGGATGCCGTTTCCACTCTCTCCCGTTTTCCAGCCATTTGTATCGCTCAGTAAAATGATGTGGCAGTTTGAACAGTAGACAACAACAGAGGAGGGGAAATATTTCTGCAGAGCAACACATGCTATTCATCATAATTCTACTGGCTCTGACGTTACCAGTGAAAGGGAGTCAACACGCTTTCTCACAGATCTCAGTTAATTTCTGTCTTTAAACCTCCTTTGAATTCCAAATGCCGTCATCAGTCCTCTGCTCTCACCCACGCTCCGTTGGGAGATGAGAGGGACCCGAGGACCGTGTTATATTTCATTCATGTACGTGTCACTGTCAGGGGGGGAGTGCTGGTGCTGTGCAGCAGTGGCGGCCAGTTAATAACCCCGGTGTGAGGTCTGGTGACGGGGTATCATCAGCCGGCTCTGTGCTGTTGTCAGGAGCCATTTACCCCAAGCAGCTCCTCGGCTAATGGAACATCAGAGTCAATAAAAACAATCATCACTGCCAATCCCACTGAAAGCAAGGAAATTATTTTAGGTGGTCAAGGAAAACACGGCTGAAGCATTTCAATCTATCTGTCCAGAGAGTGTCTTGATGTGCATTTAGCCCCACAGCCTATTACAGTCGCAATCTTCTGTATTTATGCCGCTGCAAATACGCCGATGATCACAGCAGGGGCTGCTCTCCTGCAAAACAACGGCGGCTGCAGCCTCGCAGTGATCCAGCCATTGTATTATCACACCGATCCTTCATTTTGATCTCTCTTGGTGGGCCCGGGCAGTCGGTTGGTGGGAAACAGAAATCTATCTCTGGCTGCGTTGGATTGGGTACAGACCTTATCAACAACAGTGTTTTTACTCCCACCATGGCTTAATGAACCGCTCCCAGCATCCACTCAATATCTCTCCAGTGGGGACCTCCATTGTGCCTCTGAAAGGTCAATAGCTGGACAGTGTGTCTTTGAGAGGCTTTCTTCCTTACTCCAAGACTCCTAATGGTGTTCAATGGAGAGAGCCACACTGCATTCCCGTGGGGCTGTTCCCAGATATCCGCCCGTGATACCTAATCCGGGACCATTAGCTCTCCTTCCAGCCATGAAAGAGCGCGGCTCCCTTGCATCTCAGGAATTAAAAATTAACCAGCTAATATCCATTTGTCTGATGGGATGCTCTGCGAGGTTGAAACAGCAGATTCCCCCAGCGATGCTCCGTGAGGGATGACTTGTGGAACCCAATCTGCTGCAGGGAAAACGCTGACAGGGACGGCAGGAAGAGACGGAGGGATAATGCCCGTCCATCACATCCATCACCACTGACTCACGTCTCCAACAGCTGGCTACCGCGAGATGACCTCCTCCATAAAACTAGAGTCTATTCCTGTGCTGTCATGTAGCACACATTACTCTGTGCTGCATTCTGCCCAGCACTGCATCACGACCTTGCTGTTAGTGTCCTTACATGTGCACCCATGACACGACACACCTCACGCAACACGCAACACGCAACACGCAACACGCAACACGCAACACGCTGCATGTTCTGCCATGTCATGCAACATATAGATATATTTAACATTTTCATGAATAATAGCGAGGGGACACACAGAACGACATGTCTGTGGCATCTACGACGGGCAGGGGAGCTGCCGTCGTGTCAGCAGCGTTCAACACTCAGCACAATCCTCCACATTGCAGAATATAAAAACAATTTGTGCTGTGTCGTCTCCTATTCCTTCTCAGATCTTTGTGCTCAAGGGCCTCGCCAACCTGCTGGCTACCGTAGTGGAGGAAAGAAAGAAACAAAGACGAAGAGGACAGGCTTGTTTCTCTGCCCCCGTCCCTCTGCAGGAATTTTCTGCCTTTGATTTCTTCTTTTTTTCAATAACCAAGGGCTCTTTTCACTGTTGCCAACTCAATGAGAGCTTACGTGTCCTTCATCCATTTCCAGCCCACCACTCTCTTTCTCCCTCTCTCTCTCTCTCGGCCTCTCTTACCGCTGCTGTCTCTTCCTCTTCGTTTCTCTGCATTCCCCTTTTTTAAATATAGCTTCTTTGAAAATGCTGTGTGTTTCTTGTAGCTCCAGTCTTTGAAGGAGTGTTTCAGATCATTCATGTCTCTCTCCCTCTCTCTCTCTCTCATGGCTTAAGAGGTGCGCCTGTGATGCAGTGAAATGTTGTTTTAGCTGATCACTTCATATATAATAGCGCTCTTAAAGGGAATTCATATTATCTCAAGCCTTCAGCTGATAAATCAGTACGGTGGATATCAGACAGGAATATATTACAGATATTGGACGTGAGTAGCATGGTAGAGAGAAGAAGAGCTTTTTGAAATCGGTCATCACTGAGAGAAAAACATAAAACTCACATCTCCTCCTCTGATGGTAAAATAATATAGATTTTTGATGAGTGGATATTAGGAGGTTATGTTTTCACCCCTGTCCGTCAGTTTGTTTTACTGGTTCTACGCAAAAACCTGCTGGACGGATTTCTGCGAAACTTGGTGGAAGGATGGGGCATGGGTCAGGAATGAACCTATTCAATTTTTGTGCAGATCCAGATCCGGGGGGGGATGTAGGAATTTCACTTCCTTTAGCTTTGCGTAAGTTTGTGCAATTTAGTCAGTTGTTTTTTTTTTCTTTGAAATATCTCTAATCTTGTAATTTAAGTTTTACTGTTGCAATGTTTTCACTTTTTTTAAATACACTTACATCTGCTGTACCATAATTTTACAGGCTATGTTCGTCTAATGCACAACATTGTATAGCTTCAGGTATTTGTCTTTAAAACTGTATTTAGATTTGGCTTATATTCAAAACATTTCTACAGTCGATATCTCCATTAGCACATAGTTCTTTACAGTGACAGCTTTGTAGTGGTTCTTGTGGCTATAGACTTTCATCTCACTGCAGTGAACTTATTCTTGACTAATTTTGACCTTTTATCATTCTTATGCTCTTGTGTTTTATGTGTTTTGTGTGCTACTGGAAGCCTAAATTTCCCTCGGGATCTATACAATATCTATCTATCTATTAATCTATCTATCTTTACCAATTTAAGGTGACTACTGGGCCTTTGCGGAGGTTTTTCTTGTTAAAAATGTCTCATTATTGTTATTTTGTCTATATTACTGCTGCTCTGAGGATTAAATCGTGCACCTTTATCATAATAATGCCACTGTTTGTTCAGTAGTGGTTGTAGTAGTAGTAGTAGTATTTCATCATCAACAGTCGTCAGTCTTACAGAGGATTTGCAGCATCAGCTGATCAAAGATGAATGAAATGTGCAGCAACACAGACTGAATTCAAAGCTTTAATCTGTTAAGCAACAACAATTTAACTGGGTTCATATCATGCAGATACACCAGGAATATTCCAATGTTCATCTCTCCTGCTCATTTGTGTTGCGTTGCTGCTGCTGCGGCTGCATCACACGCATCTAACTCACGCCCCAGCTTTGAGACTGAAACCACATTATCGTGTCCAGTTATCAAGCTGCTCGATGCAATTTGCAAGAGTGGGAGTGTGACTTTTATTCTTCTGACCATTTCCTCTCAGGAAGGGAGGTTCAGCAGCAGCTCGACGAGTGCTCCCTTCAAATTGGGTCTTCATTCTGTCCGACTGCTGAGACGGTAACCGCAATCATTACCATGTCTCACTGCATGTTGGTTAATGATACAAAGCTCTGTGTGTTCTCATCATTAACTTCCATTAACTGTTTTCCTGCCTCATTGAATCCTGCGTTAATTGTGCAACAGTTGTAAGATGAAAGCATCCTGCTCTGGAGACTGTGTTCGGTCCCTTGATCATTGTGTACCAACAACATTCCTGACTTTTGTGTTTAACCTTTGAGCAAAACACCTTTGATGCAAAATCCAATTAATAATACATGAAATATGTTTAGAAAAATATCACCACGGCCTTTATTACAGATTGGGTTTTGGGGAAAAAGGTTTGATCGTGTGGCAAAATATAGAGGTTTTTATTTTATATTTCTTATATTTTCTTGAATATATTGATAAACTGTCTTATTCGTGAATGTTAAATTAATTATTAACTACATTTTATCACTTTAAAATGTATTTATAGTCTAAGAGAGGACAAAATGCATTTATTAACGTTAACAAAATAGTAGATAAACTGACTGTTGGATATATTTGTATCCAAGAAATATTTTTTAACCATAAATATTATAAATAATAATAATAATACTAAAATGAACGTTTGTGCTGGGCTCATATTGGCCAGTTTTTATCAGCTAACAGTCTGTCTCTGGTTTCACATCCAATCCAAGATGTTTGTTCTGCTCAGAGCTGTTTCCCTAGATTCAAATTTTCCCTGATAACCACGGCCAGACGTGTAAGTGTACGTCTGCTGAGTCTGAGAATTCATTTATTAGATTAAACCTGGGAGACCAAATGTTTTCTGATGAAATGCAGATGGGCTGCAACACGGTAACACGCTAACGACTGCAGGCGGTCTCCTGGGTTTACCATTTCTGGTAAAAATCAAGGAAGGAAGTCAAGGAATAAGCAGCATTTAACTCGGTTTAAAACTGATTAAAACCAGAGATGCACCACGAACAAAATACAAATAAAGAATTGGCAGAGACGGCTGGGAAACAAAGATTTCCCTGAGCTGAAATGAGCTAAATTCCACTTCTGACGAAAAATATGAACGAGAAAAAATACCACCCATCTCACCAAAAGGGATAAATTGAAAAGGCTAGTTAATGAAAATCCTGGGGCGAAGGGGAGAATAACCGAGGACATCTATTGAACAGTTGCTCCTTTTCCTTTGTAGAACAGATTACAATGATAATCCAAAAATATTGTTCAAATATTGAAAAATAAATGTTTTTTCTCTCTAATGAAGACCATGAAAAGAGAATATGTTTACTTAAAAGCCTCAAAATCATTGATGCATGTTAACAAAAAATATTATTCTCCCCATTATGCAGCAGGACACATTTGTTATTACATGAAAACTACTGGTTGTCATTTCTGTTGTGAAATACAAAATGACGCTGGAGCCAGTTTCTATAGATAAATGTTAGAAAGCCTATAACTTATCATGGTGTTGATAGAACTGGCGAACAACTGACAAACATCTTCACACTAGTAATTTTCTTGTATGTACTATGCAATTTGGTTTCAGAACAAACCACAGGAGCAGCCACTTGGTAATATATGTTGTTGTTGTATGTTGGGCAGCAGAATATCACTCCAGTGTTGTTTTACATATTTCTCGACATGAATCTCCATCACGTATTTCATTCACTTCTCATTGTTCAGATTTCAATATTAGTCGATCTGGTTCTCTACCCAGAGCAGCTCAGTTTCCACAGGTGCAGATCTTTGTGTGCTCTCCGGTTCTCTTCCTTTTGTCCTACTTTGAAGCAGATTAAACCAGGAATAATGAAACAATTATTATACAGCTCATGACTCAAGTGTAAACAAAAGATTTGGCCCCGCTGCTCGATGTTAAAACACAAGGTTGGAACCCTTGACTCCCAAATGTTTGATGGACAAGCCTTTTTAAACATGGACTACTTGAGAGAAAGGACTGAATAGAAGTCAGTCATCCTTTCTGATGCAGTGAAAGATTTGCAGTTTGAATAAAAATGCAGGATTTTCACCACTATTTCAATTCCTCAGGTTTCATTTAATTCTTCATGTGTCAAAGTCTTTAATTTCTTATGGCAGTTCACAGAACCTGTGTATGTAATATTTATCTTTTGGATAATAAGGTACACAATATCATCACCACACTAAATACCACAGGTAATGACTTCCTCTGCCGGTGAATTTCACAAGTAAACGATAATCTGACCACCAATCAGCACTGACTTCTGCTGCTTGTGTATGTTCTGGTTTCACTGGACTTCAATGCTGTGTCTCAGCGACCAGATCTTTTAGAGGACCCGGTCTACAGAGCAATGAATCATGGGATATGTTGGGTCTGGAGGGATCCACCTGGTAGAACCTTCATCGCTCGGGGGTAGAAGGAGGCATTTTTCTGGAGGAGCCTTTGAAATGGGTCTAGCTGCACCACTGTGATGCATCAGTCTTGAAATGCATCCTCTGAATGAGTATTGTGGCCATATTAAGAGAATAATGTCAAAATCGAGAAGAAAGTTGTACTAATACAAGAATAAAGTCATAATTTAATGGGCAAAAAGTCATAGTATTATGAGAATAAAGAAAAATATTTTAGGTAATATGTTCTGCTCCCTCTTCCTCCAAGTCTGTTTAAGTATTTTTATGCTTAAATTGATCCACATTCCTCATTTGAACGCAGCCAACAGGCAGATATATGATATCCCCCCTCAAAAATGACATGTACCAGATAATCCATTCAAAATTACAACTATACACAATACACCAACTGTCACTAAAAGCAAGTATTCCCATCATTTATCTGCATCACCTTAGGATTCTTACTCAGTATATATGATATTTTAATGACACTGTAATGTAGACCATGGTAAAGGTTCTGCTTTATGCATTTTCTTGTCTCCACAACCTCTCAAAGCCGTGAATCACATTCACACACATTCTCGCGATTGCAGTGTTTTGACATGGGAAACTTAGATGGGAGGAGCTGGAGATTGAACCACCGAGCACTTAGTGGACGACCCGCTCTACCTCCCAAGCCACAGCCGCCCCACGACTCAGCAGGAAAGTAAATGCACCAGTATTAAATCCGCCTTCAAACCATCAAGTACTAACTGAGGGGCTTCTCGATAGAAATGAATCTCTTTACAAGTAATTTCTCTCGGCTGATTTCCCCATAGAGTTCAGTATAAAAAATTAATAAGGAGGAACAGCTGATAAAGGGACCCATGTATGAGGCTTCATTCCAGGAGTGTTATGGTTAGAGGATGATTTGGTGCTGCACACTCTTTTTGATTTGCAGTAATTTAGCCGACCGTTTATTCCAAGTTACGGCAATAATTAATAACAGGAAAAAGTTAAAAGTGCGAGTATTGTTCCAATACTCAGATGGATATAAGTTGTTAATTGGCTGAAGAAAATAGGATTCATGATTCTATATGTCATTCATTCCTTAATGAAACATCCCTGAGCAGGAAGCAGCATATCTCCTGTGTTACATTCAATACGAGGATAGTTCTGAGAAACCTGATTGGACGAAGTTTATTCGATGTCTGGAAAAGACAAAGCACGGTTGCCCTCGAAGGACTCTTTAGCGCCATTGCTGCCAATGTCATAAGATGTGTGAAGCTGAAAAACCGGCTCGGTTCTGGCCACCAGAGATGCGTAACAGCGTTATTGAGCACATGCGCCAATTTCTCTGTCTGGCACCTACATATTGATGATCGTTTTATCAAAACAATGGCCTCCCGCTAAGTGTAACAGTGCTGCCTCGGCCTCTTATTTGTCTGAGAGGATCCTATTCCTGGATCATTGTGCCCTGCACAAGGTTATCGTTTGTATACTCAAAGAAAAAGAAGACTCCAGCAGGCTGTCGCTCGATAAAGAACATTTTATACAAGGTTCTGGTCAAAGACCTTCTTTACGCATAATTGTGTACATTACGTTCTCTTTCATTCACTTTGAGGTGGCATAGCAACTCTTTTTGTCACATGAATTAGGGGTTAATGTGTCCCCGTGTCTTTGTGTCTCTGTGTGTGTTGAATGGAGGACCTACCTGGTTGCCCAAATGCAGGAGACATTAACGACAGGGTGAAACCTTGTGTAAATGTCATTTGTCCCCGTTATTATGGAAGGTGTGGTGGAAAGTCGGGCGGCAGTTCAGAGAGGGGGCTCTGCCAAGCTAACGATTGATCATGGAGAGGTTAGAAGGCGGAGTAGATGGGTTGTCAGAATCCTAAAGATATTCAGGTCCTCATTACCGGGGGTCACAGTGTCCATGCCCTGCACGTTCAGCCGAGTCGCTTGAGTGCTCATGCACTAACAGTCAAGCTGCACTGTAAGCAGAGCCCTCTCTCTGTCCCCATTACACTGCTTCACTTGTGTATTCTGCACTTACTGGAATCTGGCCTTGGTTGCCAGTGGGTTGTGATTCAGCTGGAAATGCCAAATCTAGATTTGTAGGTATTGATACCTTCTTCAAGTTTCAAAATTGCATTTTAGCTGCAAGGACTGTGCAGCAAAGGGTCTCTGGTCATACCTTTCTTAACATTTGAATGTGAGCAAACTGCAAAGTCATTACACTTCTCCTTGTCCAAAGACAGCTTGTTAACATGTTGGTGTTGGTCACTGAACAGCGGGGGAATATTTCTTGCAACCGTCTCCCAAGGCTGTCTTAAAAAACAATTTCAAGTCCTGGTGAAAGAGCCAGAAAGTTGGCCTGCACTTATAAATTATAGATTACAGTCTTGTCCTGAGCCTTCACAAGGTGAGAGCAAGGATGAGGGTGAGGACCGGGGGCTGGATGCGTTTTATTTGCTCTAGAAAATGAGGATAATAGGGCAGTATTTATAAATGTTCTATTCTCAGGGATGATACATGAAGTTGCTTATTGCAGAGGTTGCCATAGTGGGGGCCCGGGGACCACCTGGATGAGCTGGAGGGGCTCCCCAGGAAAACCAGGAATAGTTTGATTCCACTATTTTAATGAGAGAACGTTTTAACAATTCTGTATTTAATCTTTCCTATTTGCCATCATATCTCCATGATCATTCTTTTTTAAATTTATTTACTGTATAGTAAATAACTAGTTTTTGCAATTTAAACAGAAGGTATTGACTCACGCAATCTGGAGGGAGTGGTGGTACATGATGGTATGAGATACATTTACACACACAGGCATCCAGAACCACAGATGCATGCATGATACATCCATCCATTCATTATCTATACTGCTTATCTTTGTGAGGGTCGTTGGGGGAGCTGGAGCCCGTCCCAGCTGACATTGGACAGGTGGCGAGCATATTGCAGGGCCAGCAAACAGAGACAAACAACCCCTCATACTCACATTCACACCCCACTGTCAGTTTAGAATATCCAATTATCCTAACCCCAATGTGCACTCCCACATGTCTTTGGACTGTGGGAGGAAGCAGGAGTACTCGGAGAAAACCTGGGGAGAACGACCTGTGACCACTGACCCAGTGACCACTGCATCACTGTGTTGCCCATTATACATGTATGTGACTATATTCAATTGCACACACACATAATCGTGTACATGAAAGTGGGAACAGCCACATGCATGATGCCCTAAAGCTCAAGAGTCTTCTGACAATGTGCCAGTGATTAAAGTCTGTCAGTATAAACCAGGTCCTCAACACAATAAGTACATTTTGACCTTTAGACAACATATTTAACACATACACAAAGAAAACAAAGAATACAAACATAACAAGTAAAATGAAAAAAAAAAAGAATAAAGATAAATGAATGAAATGGATCAGTACAGAAATTATAGAACGTTATCACACATTATTATTATAATAGATATTATTATTGGGGGCAATAGGTAGTCCTATAATAAGAACACAAGGCATTTTTGAACACATGGAAAGATGATATGGATGAAATATTTGCTGGTAAATTAGAAGGAGCTTTTAACATAAATGCTTTCTGGGATATTGGCTGAAAGACTGCGGGAACAGAGAAGAAGAGCTGCGTAGAGTGTCTCAATAGATAATTGGACGAGTAAGGCACCATCGATATCTGAAATGTACATGATTAAGGGTTTTGTACATTATACAGTGGTGCGTTGTAATGGGCCAATAACAAATCTACATGGTCGATTATAGGGTATGTCTAGAGGAGGAAGATGAGTTTTAGATGCAGTCTGATGTACAACATCCGCATAATGAAAAATGTTGGTAAAACAAGTTTATTTCTTACAGTGAATGGAAAACAGTGTCTTGATCGTTAAAGAACACTAAAACTATAGTTCTTCACAATGTGATTAATATGTGATCAGTTAGATATCAAAATGTATCATTAGATGATTGTCTTGCAACACATGGATTATTGAAGAATTTCTGTATCGTAATGTTAGCGTTATCCTGGGACATGTATTGTAATGTTATCGTTATCCTGGGACATGTATTGTAATGTTATCGTAATGTTAGCGTTATCCTGGGACATGTATTGTAATGTTATCGTTATCCTGGGACATGTATTGTAATGTTATCGATATCCTGGGTCATGTATCGAAAAGGTTGACGTTATCCTGGGTCATGTATCGTAATGTTATCACTATGCATCGCATGGTATCGTTGTCCTGGGACATGTATCGTAATGTTATCGTTATCCTGGGATAGGTATCGTTACGTTATTGTTATCCTGGGCCATGTATCGTAATGTTATCGATATCCTGGGTCATGTATCGTAATGTTATCGTTATCCTGGGACATGTATTGTAATGTTATCGTTATCCTGGGACATGTATTGTAATGTTATCGTTATTATGGGACATGTATCGTAATGTTATCGATATCCTGGGTCATGTATCATAATGGTATCACTATGCATCGCATGGTATCTTTGTCCTGGGACATGTATCGTAATGTTATCGTTATCCTGGGATATGTATCTTAATGTTATCGTTATCCTGGGACATCTATCGTAATGTTATCGTTATCCTGGGCCATGTATCGTAATATTATCGTTATCCTGGGCCATGTATCGTAATGTTATCGTTATCCTGGGTCATGTATCCTAATGTTAGCATTATCCTGGGCCATGTATCGTAATGGTATTGTTATCCTGGGTCATGTATTGTAAAGTTATCGTTATCTTTGGCCATGTATTGTAATGTTGTCTTTATCCTGGCTCATGTATCGTAATGTTATCGCTATGCATCGCATGGTATCTTCGTCCTGGGACATGTATCGTAATGTTATCGTTATCCTGGATTATGTATCGTAACATTATCGTTATCCTGGATCATGTATTGTATCGTATCCTGGGACATTTATCGTAATGTTATCGTTATCCTGGGACATCTATCGTAATGTTATCGTTATCCTGGATTATATATCGTAACATTATCGTTATCCTGGATCATGTATTGTATCGTATCCTGGGACATGTATCGTAATGTTATCGTTATCCTGGATTATGTATTGTATCTTATCGTGAGTCGTGGGACATGTTGCTGTTGGCTTTTTAAACAAAATCATCTCTGGCAGTGTTTCCTCAAGATAAGAAAAAAAACCGTGCACACGCAGTTTCACATCCCCTTTCCAGCAGGTGCTTGGTGTAAAAACAGAAATAAAAAACGACAGTTCGAGGTCCCCCAGGTTCCAGTTGGGTCGAGGGGCCACAGCATCGAACACAGCCGAGTGGATCCGAAAAAACCCCGCTGATCGACCCGTGTTTGTTTTGTCCACAGAGGCAGAGAGAAGCGTGACCGTGAAGGGGGGAGATCCGCGCACTGCTCCCTGCCTGCCACTGCTCCTTCCACGGGGAGGAGGGACGGACCGAGTGCGCACCGACTTCTGCCGCACAACTTGAAATTTACTTGCGGAGAGAGAGAGAGAGAGACACAGAGAAAAGAAGTGAGACCTCTCCTCCTTTCTGGGTTTGTCGTGTGTTTTTTCCCCTTCTCGCTCGAGCCGCCACACGGAGCTCTCGAGCCGGGCTGACGTGAACGCGTTAGCCGAGGGAGCTGCCACGAATAGATCCGGTATCCACGACCCCGGTCGGCGGAGCAGGGTAAGGACCTCGTGTTCCTCCGGCGGTGGACTCGTATCTTTCAACCCCCTTTCCACCTCTCTCCCGGGGGCTGGTTTTCCTTCCAAGTCCGCTCACCCTTTGTGGTTTCTCTTCTTTTTTTTTTAACGTGAAGTGGATTTCTACAAACTGAAGCCGGGACTACACGCAGCGGGTCAGGGGGAAGGAGAGAAATGCCAACGGCGGTGACACGGAGGAGATTGAGTGAGTGCACCCGTTATCCGCTCCCATGTCCCCCATTGAACTTGAGACGCAGCTAACTTTGTGACACCGGGGTTAGCTAACGTTGGGTGTCCGTGTGTGTGTGTGTCGTGTTGAGCTGGAGACACTTTGAAAAAGACATTGCCTTTTTTGTAAACGTGTGAAATACATGGCAGCCAGCTCCCCGGGTCTGTCTCAGTGGCTGAACCGGGCTCCGGCGAACGTCAGGTCGGCGAACACAATCCCGAGTCGCCGCTGTTTTCTTTTTTAAAAATACAAAAAAATTGCGCTAACTCTGAATGCGCAGCTAGCAACTTTTATTTGAGAACGAGAGCAGATGCTAACGAGGCTCACACACACACACACGTAGCCTTTATTTCAACATGAAGGTGTGTGTGTGTGTGTGTGTGTGTGTGTGTGTGAGGAAGAGGAGGAAGAAGAGGAAGGTGCTGAGTGTTCGTCACTTCTTTCTCAAGTGGTTTTTCTTTTTCCTGAGCGCGTGCACTTTTCTGCGTGGAAATGCACGTACAGCTGTGTTGTGTGTTCGCAGGGGATGAACACGTCAATCATGCAGCAGAATCTGTGCAGAATTAAAAAAACACACAAATGATCCTGAACAAATCAACAGGAGCAGCGGTGGTCTGTGACGTCCGTGGTCTTTTTATTTTGTATTTTAATTGCATTGTTATAATTTCCCTTCCATTTGTGGCCTTGCATTGGAAACGAGTCGCCATAAAGGTGCCACAGCTCCCCCCCCCTCAGGGAACATGCAGTCTTTGCAGTGTCTTTATTAATCAGCACCACACACATGCATCCTGAGTTTCTGTGTGTCCACATGCACACACTCCTATGTGATGATGCATGTGTCATTCATCTGCCCTCAGACATCCCCACTGCTGCTGCAGCACCGGCTGCGCACACAGGTTTGATGCCATGACTGGGCTCCTTGCAGGCTGAGGCTAAAAAAAAGAAAGAAAGAAGAAAGAAAAGGGTTAGACATTTTTCAGCAATCATCGACGAGAGAACTCAATTGTCAAACAGTTTTCTGTGAAAGGTGTGTCACTTCACTGAATAGCAATAAATCCCTCTTGAGGTATTGAACGGATCTGAAAGGGTGGTGGTGCAGGGGGGGGAGTCTTTCACTTGGTGGATACACAGAAAGGTTTTCGGCGTTGCATCCAGCCCCGCAGCCCTGTCAAGTTTATTTAAAGAAGGGATTGGAAGCAATTTTGCAGGGCGAGTGACATGCCGAAGTAGCCTCATGGCCATCCTTTATCAATACACGAATCCGATTATAGCTGTCACAGGCACAATGAAGAGACCTTCACCACGAGCCAAACTGTAACAGGATGATGCAGGGTGGGTTAGTTTCTTGGAATTGCATCAGAAGCTTTTCTGCAAATAAACCCCAGGCCCCGCTGCATGTTTGGGTTTTTAACCTTAAGCTCCTGCAAGTTGAAAAGAAAGTGTCATGGTGTATTTCTAGTCTAGATTGAGGGTAATTTGATATTAAACTGTCCTGTAGGCTGTGGCCCCCACTGTGCTACTGTATATGCGTGTCAGTCTACTGTAAAGCATTGTGGGTTTTACGTGTAATTTCATCAACACTAAAGAATGAATGCTGATTGGGGGGGAAAATGCTAATTTATTCATAAAGCAGGCAACTGTCTCTGGTGCTTTGTGAATCAAGAATTCATAGTTACCTGTGGAGATCCTAGACCTTATGAGTATCAGATCCACTATCGTATATTGTCAATACTCATGCATATCCACCACACACTGATCCAGATTCCATAGTCTGATGTTTAATTTAATCATAGATGTATAAAAATAAAATGTAAGCAAAATTAAACACAAATTGATTGAACTTGATTAACTAATCAGTAATTAAACTGTGCTACTAGGATCCAGGAGCCTCCATTTCCTTAGTACCTTTGAACTCATGCAAGGAAATCTACTTTTTATGCACTTGATTTGTTCAAGTTTAAATATTAAATGAGTTGCCAGTTTATTTTGCATATATTTTTCATATATCTTTCATAATATTAATAATACTATTCAATTTGACAGTGTTGGAATCTGCACCAGTTGTGTCAGATATCCAAACTCAGGTATTGGAATTGGATTTGAAGTGAAAAAAGAAAGTGGATCAGTACATGTAAAAGATGTTTTATCACTGAAACCTGTGTGGACAGGCCTGTTAGGTGCCATGCTGCTGAAGCATTATGGTTATCTTCAATCATGTCGGCCAAGTATTGCA
This sequence comes from Hippoglossus stenolepis, assembly GCF_022539355.2. Classification (NCBI taxonomy): domain Eukaryota; kingdom Metazoa; phylum Chordata; class Actinopteri; order Pleuronectiformes; family Pleuronectidae; genus Hippoglossus; species Hippoglossus stenolepis. The sequence continues at coordinate 19,106,211 of NC_061493.1, read as the reverse complement.
GGGAAGCTCCAGGGTTTCCTTACTGTGTTCATTCTTGTTTATCTCCCTGTTTATTCTCCATTTTTGTGGGCTGTGAAAGACATTATACAAAGAATCATATTTTTATTTGACTATTTCGTAAAAAGAGAATATTTTTCACCATGTTAAGCACTCGTGTTTATTTGCTGAATTTTGGCACATTATCTCAAGCTATGCGGCCTACTTTATACTGAAGCCACTTCAAAACAAAAATGATTCACGAGAATTTATTTGATTTACTTGACCTAATCCCCATGAACCCTGGGGGATTACAGGGTGGCCCACAATGGATCAGTGCATATTTATTCTTTTTGTTTCTTGCCGGATGAGTCAACAGTTAATTTGGTGTTTCGGTTAAAGGAGTTTAAAACAGTTCCTGGGCCTGTTGCTGGTGACGTCATCTGCTTGGCATACATACTGGGAAAAGCTTGGTTACACAGAAAACAATAACTAATCGTCAGCGGAGAGACATGCTAGGACTGTGGTTTAATTCTGGCAAACATAGAAACTCAAGTTTAATTTTAAGGCCCCAGTCAACAGATTGTTCATTGTTGACATGCTAATAAACCAAAAAATATTGGCCTTATTACTATATCTTCTTTTTACAATCAATACTTCAAACAGCTTAAGAAACCATCATAGTTTCCTTGTTGGTTGTTATTCCATATTCGGAAAGACTTGTTAAATAGGTAACACATTTAACCAAATAATTCTTATTGTTTGATGCTGAATCTGTTCTGCTATTTCATCTGGCTACATCCATGACCTGCGTGAGCATTTGTATGTATTTGTTGATGGTATTTCCTAGCAGGTTGTGGTCTAGGGATAGTATCCAGGGCATCTGCCTCAGCTTCCTCATTTGTCTGCGTTCTCTGGCAAGGGCCGGGGTGAATGGCACTGTTAAAGGGCTCCAGCTCCTCTGTGGCCACACGCTGAAAAACCACTCGGCACAACCCTTTCCCAGCTGACGCTTTCTCATGCTTTCCATATGGGTAAAATCTTAGTAATTTCAGGGCCCTGGAGTTCTAATGAGAGGTTATGCCCACAGTGTGCTGGTCTGTGGTGGGCGGGATCAACGTTTCTCGACTTTATGGGGGATTATAACTGCTCTGAGATGCCTCGCATTGGCCCGCTGTCAGGGCGTTGGCACAGAGAAACCAGAACTCTTTTTAACCAGGCGAACTGGCTCAAACTGGATTCTATGGGGGTTACAGGACCCAGGCATGAGGGTTACATAGGACCCAGGCTATAAGCTGATCTCAAGCATGTAAATCTGTTAGTAAGTGTAGGTTTCAAGATCAAATTCTGCTGCAGATGCAAAATATGCTGAGTTTGTGCTTAGACATCAGGATGTTTCACTTGTTCATCTTTGGGCCTGGAGCAACGGCTATTGTGCTGTTTACCAACCCATCCCCACTTGGAGACAGGGTGCTCTTAGCCGCACGCTTGGTGGAGTTTTAACAATGCTTGTTCCTTAACGTCAGCAGCATAGAGGCAAAGAGTGATTTACTACTCTGTCTACGAGGGTAATATAGGAGCAATTTGACTGCTGATTGAAACCAGGTCTCTCATTTCAGAGTCCACTGGTGGCATTATAAACCATTTACACCAGTGTTTTATAGGACAACCCTGCTATGGGCAAAGTGGAAACAGACGCAGCCTAAAAATGGCCTACGCTAACACGCAAGGCCTATTTTTATCCATTCCTTGTGTGATTTGTTGTTTTACCTCAAAGAGTGTTAGTGCTGCTGAGTGAAGTAGTGAATATGGATGAAACTGAAAGGTCATGTGTTAGGTTAATCAGTTCTGTCTGGTTTTCATTTAAGCACAAGGACCTCCTAGATATAGGAGACCTTCTGCTTTGAATTATACAACCTTTTCTGCAAGTGCTAAAGCGTTTTCAGTACGTCTGAATCAGAACTATCGCCCGGGTTCTGTGAAAATTGGCTCAGGCAAATTGCTCTGTCTGCACGGGACATTTTTGCACTTGATCTCTATCAACATTTGTTAGGAGGCAGCCATTAGGCAAATGGACCAAGCAGCCTTAATTATGTTTTTACCACCTAAGTCTTACAAACACACACAACTCATCAGAGTCAAAAGGTTGGCAGACTTCTCTAGAAGAAAGCTGTAAAAGACTAATGGGCGAAGGGTTTTGTAATTTGAAGGCTGTTTTAGGTTTTTAAGTTTTAGGAAGTCAGTACTAGCCACTGTTATTGACTAAAACTCAACACTAGCTAGCTGCAGCTGCTTTACAGTAAAGGCTTTCTGGCAAACATAATTGACCATGGTCTTATTGTGAAGCAATAGAAGTATGTAATGTAATAAGCTATGGCCCTTAGTGGTGCCAATCATTTTATTAGGTTTGGAATAGTGTTGGTTGGGTAAAGAAAGATTTTTTGTCTCCATTTGGATGTTTTCACTTTTTAGTTTTGTGAACTGATAACCACTTTGTAAGTGCAGATCCCATTGTCAATATAACAGCAGCCGGCATAAGAAAGAATTCATGTTTGCTTAATTAAATTGTTTTTTTTCATGCACGTTCACAGTATATAAATCTGAGATGAAAAAGTAAGTAGTTTCAAGTCCTCAGTTTATTATTTGCTGACAGCTCAAACAAAGCGCTGCGCTCTCTTTTTTTGCCGTTGAGAAATATTTTGATGTGAGAAATGGAACTTTCAGACAACTGTGGAATATCATGCACTCAATGTGCAGTTAGCCGCCCATTGGTATTCATAACAAAGTCTGGAGTGAGATGTAGAAACTGTTGCTATTCGTCTGTCGTGCCTGTGATCTCAGATGGCCCAAGATGGCTTTGCATTCTTACCACAGACGCCATCTAATTAAAAAAACCACCAAATACTCCACATAAGAGTCAATTCTTTAAGGTGTCGTTGTTTTTTTGTATTATTTCTCCTTGTTTCCCAGGGTGCATACATGTCTTACCGTTTGTGGTATTTCTCTCCACTGGCATTTAAAGGTAATTATGTGAATCATTTCATTCAGCTGCAGCCGGTATAATTATCTTTTATTATTATTTTTCTATTATTGTCAGTGATTACAGAGGCTTAAATAGTTAAGTATCAATAACAGTGTGTTTAGCAAACCAGTATTAACATCAGTGGCATTGCTAGCTCAACCATGGGAACATAAATGATTGTTTTTTCCAAACATGGTAATTACAGGTTTGAGGGTCTCTGATGAGTTGGGTGCTTACTCATAACATGCCTGCTGGTAGTGTAGGAAAATGTTTTCTCAACAAGGTAATGAAGTTTTATATGTTTATATTACATACAATTAAAATTAAATAAAATGTAGAGCGTAAATAACTGGTGAAGTAGTTGATTGAAAATAACTGGTTCTAACTTTGCTGCTGAGTAATATGTTATTGTGTTGTGAATAATTCGGGCAATTTTGGCTTCATATTTTGGCAATATTTTTAAATTCGTTTGGTATTAACTTGCATGAAAATACAATAGCGTGCATCCATGTGGTCTAATAGTTGAGCATCACCCAGGGATAGTCTGCACTGTGCTTGATCTGGTAAATCTGATGAATCCAACAATTGACCATTCCATTTACTCAATATCTGCTCAACAATGAAGTCATGTGATCGTTCTGCTGGAGTGATGTCTCCTGTTTTGACACCACGTCGGGCTGCTTTTGTTGCATTGTAAAGCACCGCTTTTGTTTTGTGTCATCCTGCTGGGAAACCACTTGAAATGGGACAAACATCCATTGTTTAATTTGCTGCTCTCGAATGTTGTACTTTTATACTGTTAGAAAGTTGAGTGTTATAGTGAATTTTAAAAAAAAGGAAATGTGAGGATCGTGTCAGGCTGTTCTTATTTCTGCGCCGCTGGAAATATGTAAAACTGTGATGCCACTGTAATGCATCAGATCCAACTGTGAATTTTATGAATCATTAGATCCCAAATAGCTTCATGTCCGCTACAGTTGTCTAATGTGTGTGATTTAATCTTCCCTTTATGGTCCTCACATAGATTCTGTATGGATGCTCATCCCGGGTTATGGCACACACAACAGTTTTATCACATCTTGTGTATTGGCAAATTTACCAGCGAGTTGATGGGTGTGAACATGTGACATGCATGTAAGACCTTCGTGCCTTTGCCGAGCATTTGTCTAGTCAGCACATGTGCACAGATGACGTACTCTTTCATCACGGACAATTGGAGCGTCAGCAACCATCATTCATTTTCCTTGGCATTGTCAACCTATCATTTTCAGGTTCCCATCTAATTAAAACATGCTAACACACGTGCACACACACACACACGTGCACACACAGAGACACAAGCTCTGCCGGAATTGATGCAGACCATTACATGAAGGTCGAACAGTCAGACGTCTTATCAGGCTAGACTTAAATGTCACACACTCCATGCTTCAAAATGGAAGGGAAATGACAAATTCACATAGGTTATGTAGATTAAACATTGACTGCAGTGAACAAAGAGACAGTCTTCACATAGTTTGACCTGGGTGGTTATCAAGAGTCATTTATACTAGCAGTGTATGCTAAGAAAAACATCCTTTGAGAGATGGGAAACATGTTGTTCTACTCTTACAAACCCTATTATTCACTGACAGTGACATACTTTAGAACTGCTGCATAATTGATGATGGGATGGAAATGTTTGCAATGTGACAGTCACAGAGCTATTCTTTGTTTTTTTTGGAGAAGGAATCATGACTTTGCGTGATTTAGTGTCTTTCCTTGGAACGATGTCAGCACACCATAGCTTTTCCCAGTTTTTTTCCTAGAGGGAATATCTGTCCAAGCCATTAACGGTTTTGGCGAGAAGACAGTCATACAAGCAAATGGAGTGAGGTTCTCGTGAGTACTTTCAGGTGCAAAAAATCTTGCTGACTGAAACGGATTTGAAATTGGCATCAAGACATTTTTTTTCGGGACCCTCCACCAGGTGACTTTTAGCTTATGGAAGCAGTGCAAGGTAGTTCGTGCCTGGCAGCTGGAGCACTTAAGTTTGGCAGCATTATGATAACTGAAGACGGCCTGAATTCAATTTTATGCATTGAGAAAAACCAACAATGACAGCTCATGTGTTGATTGTAGCAAGCGGAGAATATGACACAGGAAGCTTCGCTGCCAGTAGCTGGGTGTGCTAAAGCGGAACAGTGAACGGCAGAAAAGTGCAACGCTTGCACTCTGTCTGCCCTGCTGGTATGGCAGATGGATGGGATTTTAGCGAGTGGGGGGCAGGAGGGGGGAGCTTTGGTAGTGAGGGACAGAGATGACAGCTCTTCCTCCATCGAGGGCTACTGATGGCCTTGCCTCTGAGCACCTACCGGGTCGTCAGAGCCTTGATGCCATCAGAGACCATTAGGGTTGACAGCATGTCTTTGTGTCACACTAGACCTCGTGGACAAGCAATGAATGAGTAAGAAGAGTAAATACAGATAGCCCACTTGGAAATAAACAGGATTTTGTTAATGGAAGTCTAAAGATCTCTGCCCTCTTGTCTACAGCAGTTTTACATATGTGCTGTAGAGATGATGCTTCATTGGCGATATTTTCTCTGCTGTCCAAGTGCTTTCTTGGCCCTGTGGCCTTTGCTTTCAGCAGAGAGCCTTCACAGTTCGTGTTGGAGATGTTTTTCAAGATGGCGTGATTTGATTAAACCCAAATATATGACACAAGTGAAGATGAGTGACTCTAATAAAGCCATGTAATGCAATCATTCTGTGACTGATTTAAGTTTGAGCAAAGCCAAAAAGAGTGCGGCTTTCCCGGCACTCTTTTAAGCATTGCTCACCCTTAGATGAGTGACTCTAATAAAGCCAAGTAATGCAATAATTCAGCGACTGATTTAAGGCTAAGCAAGGCTGAAAAGAGTGGTGCTCTCACAGCTAGGCACAGATTGCACACAAATTTTAGGAGTTTAGTGTGAGGCTACTTATTGTAAATAATTTACTCTGTGGGCTCCGCTCGAGCTAGTGCCTTTCAAATGCTGAAATGTGTGAAGAATGCCCACATGGTCAGACTGCAAAGAAGACTATCGTATACATTCACACTCTGTGGTGTTATCAAGTTAAATTCAATTTACGTGGTAGACCAGACAAATTTGCCCCAAACATGCATGTTAGTTTTATTCTCTTCCAGTTGATCAATTTAAAACATTTCATTAAAGTAAGAATAGTAAAGCATTTGACTCAAAGGAATGTGTATGTCAATATATTGTTGTGAAATTATGAATGCTTAGGCTAACACTGAATTTAATTTGTTGCACTCATTATTTGAAATAATTTTATACATTAAGCCCAACAATATTTGTGATATATCACCCCCTGCATGCTTTGTTTTTATACCTTTCTCTGAATAAGGCACAATACTCCAGTGCCTGTTATATGTCAAGCCAAAGTGATATTACTTAGAAAAATGCCAAGAGATAAGGCTGAAATCCCTATTATTTTCCATTGGGGCATGGTTTTACTGCCCCACTCTCGTATCTCTGCGAGTAAATGAAGCAACAGCGAATGAAGAAGCACTGAAACTTTTGAACTTGCTGTAATGGAATGTCCGTGCAGCGAAATGATAAGTTGGTTCCCGTATCCTGTTTGTATATAAATATGGGCTATGATAATATAAATGACCCAATATGCAGTCGCACATAAGCAGCATTCATCAGGCTGACAATAAGTATGTTTCAAGGTTACACACCATCGTGCAGTGCTGAGATCATGTGGAATTTTCCCAACTGTAGTCAGAAAGTAATGGAATATCACAGCATGAGGTCATGGAGTCGCTTTGGTGGTGGAGGGAGGGAAACTCATTTGGCTCTTACCGTAATAAATGGAATTTATTATATGTTTAATGTTTATGGACACTGGATAAATGGCTGTTTTCCATTTCAACAGGGTCTACAGTATATTTTCCATTGCCGCAATTCAATGAATGTGATGGATCCTGCATAGAAATATACATGTTTTCATTTTTATGTTTATTTTTAATGGGACAGATGAATAATTAAGGAACTTCCATTAAAAATGGCTAATACCACATATCACAGCATTTACAGCCTGAGCTAATTTGTAATGTTTATTGCTGAATTTCTACTAAAAGAAAATACATAAACAGAGCCTGACAAATTACGTATGCCACTATAAACATAAAATACAACAAATAAATGTGTTATCGCTTATAAAACTGTAAGAGATGACACATGATCAACCATAACTGTTTGCCTGATCAGATTCAGAGACTTGGAATTAAAATGATCCCCGTTTTGAAGTTAGGCAGGTGAGGAATTTCCACATATTGAAACCCTGGAGAAACAAGCTGTCTGTCCAAAGGACTGTTATATGAAAGAATATTTTACAAGTCCCCTTAGATCAACCTAGAATAAGTGAGCCAGGAATGCTGAGATGTTAAACTGTATCACCACACCTTAGGCAATCCTTGTCACGTACACATTTATAGTCTGCAAGTCTGCATTTGTAATTTTAATTATAGTATTAAAACTTAATGTATATAATGTCTTTAGACCAAGGCCAGATATTACCAACTCTCAATCCCAAACCACATAGTTATATAGCCTCTTAAAAAGCTGTATGCAGCCATTTCATTTTTTTTGCAAAATAGTTTTAGATTTACAGTCAATATATATTAGATAATAAAGTTAGTCTGGAGTTAAAAACTCGTGACATATAAAGACACAACAGAAAGAAGCATTTTTAATAAATGTCACTTAAATTATTTTTATAGACTGAGCATAACAGTTTTTGTTATTAACTTGTCAGTGCTCTAACCATTCAACTATTCATTTGTGACGGTATATCTAGATTATCTAAGACTTATCTTTAGATTTGCCACGTAGTAAGCCGATGCTACATCCTTACTTGTTATGGATGCACTTTCTCTGTAGACTAACTATAGTTAACTATAGAGTTGGCACTGCGAGAAACTAAAACCAGAACCTGGTTATTGACAGCGCCTTTTGGAAGTACTTCTTCAGAGTTCAAACCTTTTCCGTCTACCTTTGTTTCTGCCTACCAGGGAGAGTCAAGAGAACCCTATGGACGCAGCAAGGTGAGATCCATGCTGCTGCTCCTCTAAAAGGGCAATGATTCATGACGCTGGCTCCCCTGTCCCTGGGGCTGGGAGGAATAGCTGGCATTATCTTCTGCAAATGGGTTTGAAAATGCTCTTGGCCAGGTTGACCAAGGCACTGATTTATAGCTCAAGATGCACTGAACAGTTAGGCTCTCTTTCCAAGCATAGGTATGAGCCCCCACCACCACCACCACATGCCTGAACATGCACACAAACTCAGCTCGAACGAGCTCACACCTCCCCACTTCACTGCTCACAATCTGTGCATCATCAGTTTAAGTTTGTCCTGGCCATATATTAAGAAGAAAAAGAAAGACTTAAATTTATGACACCAAAGTTGCAGAGTGAAAGAAGTAGCCCTATTGTTCTTAATATGTCACGCCCAAGGATAAGCAGTTTTTCCCCCTTTATCTATCTTTGTCAAGGCTTATATATAGATATGAGCCTTATCCGTGACTTGAAGTAGAACCACTGTCAGAAAAATAGGAACTGCCTCCTGAAAATTGTTCATTTTAATCTTGAATCTGAAGAGAAAAGTCTTCCCTCTGAAATAGTGTGAAATAGTGTGGTCAAGTCCTGCCGGATACTTAAATCTTCAGAAAGCCTGCTGATTGCTTTGTCTGTCTTCCTCCCTAATAAGCTCTCTATCCCTGTCTGAGCTCCGGAGCCTCCCAGCAGCTCTGAATTCCCACTTTCAGCAAGGTAATATGGCCCACAATTTTTGAGATAATTAATTGACAGAGTAAACTGAAAATGTTTGAAAAAGATTTAGTCACTCGAAATGGTTCAGATTTACTTAAAGCCTTCAATTGTCACGAAGCAATTAACACGGCAAACAATTTCACTGAGCCTGTCAGAGGGGCTGAGAATTTTCTAGTCCTTTTTAAATCAGACAAACTCCTGATTCCCACGCTGATTCCTGCGCATTACTCATTGATGGTCTTATGCTTCCCATGCAAGCAGGTATCGGGCTCATTATTAAATCAACAAGGATTTACTAACGGACGGAGTGTAAGCAATAGAGTGTAAGCAATGACGGAATTGCCGGTGTGTTTTCACATCAAGCATGATCTCCTGTGATTGTGCTTAGCTTGTTCTCATCAGAATTGCACAGCCTGGCGGAACAAGGGGGTGGGAAAGTCAGACTGCAAACAAGGGTTGCACAAACCGGTTTGGACGTACTTTGTGAAGCGTTTAAAATGCAAACTGACAGGGAATGTTTTAGCCAACATCACCTGCTTCTAGTATTCCAGTCCATCCCATTAGCAAATACCCTTTTCCGTCTCACCATTGTTACGTAAGATCTAGAGAAAGGCAGCCCGTGTCCCGTCGTTCCAAGGAGCCGCTGGAGCTCTTTAGAGGATCAGCAGTTGCTTTGGGTTTTAATGAGTGACATCTACAGTCTGTGTGTCTCGTAGGTCTCCACATGGTGTCTGTACACACTATCATCCATCTTTGAAACATTCTGCGCCCCAACCAGAAAATCTCCTTTCCCAAGATGGATGTTAATGTTTCTAAAGGGTGTATTTAAAAGTAGATTATTTAAAGGCAACGTGTCAGACAGATCTTTATCTGATGGCTTTGCAGCTTGACTTGAACTCACTTGGTTTTTCTGTCTTTGCATGATGATTAGCTGTTTTTCCTCTGCGTTCCTTGCTTTGCTGTTCAGTCTTCTGTGCTAACTTACCTCATGTGATTAAGGTAGAGAACTCCCAGGGAATGGTTAATCCCTTTAAGTCTCGTATGGGAGTGAATGCAATAGAGTAACGACTAGCCGCATGTTGTCTGCACAAATTAGAGAAAAGAATGATCTTTTTGTATTTGTCTCTACAGAGGGTATATTCTTTTTTTCTACCCTTTTGAGGTGTTTAATTTGTATTTATATTGTCACTTTCTCAGTTTATTGTTCAGGCTATCTTCCATTTCACGTTTGATCACTTTGAACCTTTTAATGAGCCTGCTGTGGCTTGGCAAGATAATAATTGGCAACTTCACCCTTGAGTATGGTGATTTGGAGATAAGACAAAGCTACGTGATAATTGGCAGAAAAAAAGTGCATTCAGCGAAATTCAGGTATTAAAACTTTTCAAGAATACCACATCACGGAATCTCTGTGCTACATTTTTGCTTTCATTGAACATTTTCAAAGTAGACGGAAAGGTGCATTGGTAGTGGTATTCGAGATTGCTTCTCATATATGAAACTCTGAAGTAATAGAGGGAAAAGTCAAGACTTGCCCACCTATACAAAGCTTAAAAAATGGGGTTTGAAGTGAAAAGCAAGAGACAGAACCAAGGCAAACAAAGAAAGCTGTTAAAGTTTTCGTTATCTTCCCCTCTCAAAGGGTGAAGATCATCAATCTTTGATTTCACAAAAAAACAATGTAATATTTCAACAGCATTTACAACTGTTTTCTAGGATTTTGTCCTTGTCTCTTTATTTTGCGGTGACTGTCATGACACCAGGCTTTGTTTTGTATTAATCTCTTTGTTCTAAAAACCGATGAACACATACGGCAAAGCAAAGTACAACTGCTTAATAACAAGACGATTTGTCACATTTGCTTACTGCAAGTCTTATCTATGCTTTTATACCTGCACAAAGCCAAGTCACTTTGATTTGATCTGAAAGTAACGTGAAGGCAAACTTTATCTCCAGAAGGAAGCACCACAACCCAACAAACATACATCAAAGTAAAGTTTAGCTGGCTGGGAAATAACAAAGATTATCTTAATTGAAATATTAATTGGTGTTCTAATTGACTCCTAATGAGGTGAACCTTTGGTTGATATCTGCTTAGAAAGCAGGAAACACATTACGACACAGAACAGTCACAAACTGATAAAAGGGTAACAGCTTTAAACATGTTAATCAGCTTCCTAATTTGATATAAAACAGCAGACTACAGAACTGCATCTACGTTTTGTACCAAGTCTAATCCTATGATTTTAGACCACTTATTCTTGTCTTAGTCCTCGGACAATGCAACACAATACAAAAATCCAACCAACAAACAACCTCCTGTATCCAGAAATCCAAGTTGGTTGGTTTGGAATCAGTAAAAACAAAATTAATCAGAACTTTCATGCTGCCAATTTCAGTAAGAACAATTGCAAAGGGTATTTATTCAGCAGATAAGAATTTTTTAAAATCATATTAGACATTCTTCACAGTAAGTGTACAAGAAACACTGAAAAGAGTGAACATTTTTACGAAACTAATATTGAAAAAATGGCTGGATAGGCCTTGATCCCAACTCTGGGCATTCGTCTAACCACAGAGGAAATCCTGACTGCGTCTGACTGCAGCTGGAGTGGTCTGAACCTAACCCCATTTGTGATGTATTAGGAAACTTTCCAGTCATGAATGGGAACAAGGTTGTAGACACAGGAACTTTCCACATCTGGGGGTTAAGTGAATTAAGGTGGTTTTGGTTGAGAATTAAACCGTCTCCTCCGAAATGCAAACAGACAAAATATTATTTTATAAGATAAGCAAGAAAAATTTGTCACCGTCTGCATATTCATTGCTGACTTGTCCCATTGTTCAGAGGTTCATTTACATTTTAAGCAGCATATCATGGTCAAGGACTGTGTATACCTCCACCCAACAGCCTCTGTAGCAGTCCAATGAGTTGAGTCTCTGCAGCAAGAGATGAGCCAATTGATTAGAGAACGCCTGACCTGTGGTGGTAGCAGATGAGTCACTTAGTTCCAGAGCTTCAAAGAGAACCACGGCAGTGATTGACCTTGTTCTAAATTAGGACAACAAACACCTTTGTGTCTATTTTGTAATCAGCGCTTAATATGCATTAATAACCTAATTGGATTTGTCAGATCAATGGATTTATTATTCTTTGAAGTTTTAAGGAAAAGCAAGCCTTTTGACTTGCGATGTGAGTCTTGCCAATTAGCTGTCTCCCTCAGGCTTTCCGTATGCAGGATTTTTTTTTTTTTGTCACAGATTTTAAGTGCAAGTAAATGTTTGTCAATAATATGTCAGTCCATCTGGGTTGATGAATGTACGGCATGTGTCGCTCTGGATGTGTGACAACGTAGATATCAGCATCAAGTGTGACCGTCATAAACTGTGAAATGTCTAAGTGATTGGTTTTTAGCCAAGGAAAAAAATATATATGTGCATTGCTTTAATATATACTGTAGTTTCTAGCTCAATCCTTGTATCTCCACAGAGGCTTCGATATGTTAGAGATAGCTTTGACATCCATATATACAGTATATATACCATGGGAATGCAAAAGCAATAAATTATTCACAAAGGAAATCCACTAGAAAATTGAATTACCTACATATTATTTTTCCAATAATGGAATTTCAGCAGCTAATTGCGACCAATGGGATGATATCCGGCTGTTTTGTTTGAGGTATTTGTGTGTTTTTTCTCGCTATGTTAAGCAATTCCTGCTACTGGAGAAACACTTTATTGTATTTTTCATTGGGATATGCTGACGTGAATGTGGTACTCAACATTTTGGGTGAGTGCATCCCTCTCTGGTGCTGCTGAGCACCCCAGGCTACAGAATGATAAATTCATTGTTTCTTCTACTTCTTCTTCACTGTTGCATCTTTAATAACAGTGCTCAAAGATCACACCGGTGTTTTTGTTTAAACCCGCTCTAAAATGTTTTTCAGCAGCATACTCATTATAGAGTATATATTCCTGCAATCATCAAGTAACAAATAAGCTGTTTTCCAAATAAAACCATTTAGTGCAATAGATATATCCATCGAAGGGAGTTGAAATTCATAAACCATATTACCCAGTATTTTCTCTGGTGCTGGCTGCAATTCATCTGAATATATCCAAATATGAACTGAATACAAATCCTGCAAAGCCTGTTGAGTACCAGACAAATTGCCCATATCCAAATTAGAGAGGAAAAGCCGTGAAATTAAACAGTTCCTCGTCTGTGTGATACATTTCAAGGTTATCTCCGTCATTAAACGACAGGAGAGTGACACTTCAGGGTTCACGCTGGATATTAAAGAGCGCTGCGGCAGCCACGGGACCAGAGCTCAGTAGGTGTCCAACCTGAGGCTCTTCTCCCCTCTGGTGCACTGCTCTAATGTGAGCATGTGCTTCTTCGCATTAGCAAGAGCAACGCTGCAGCTGCCATTTGACTGAACAGTTTAACAGGCCAACACAGTGTTTGTGTGTGATGCTGACACAGGGCGACAACAGTACACGAGACCAGATCCTCGAGCACAAGTCAATAAAACAGCCAGAAAAGATGAGGATTATATTGCTCCTGTCAATCTAGAAAGATAGGAAAAATAGCAGCGTTGCCTGAGGCCAAACTCCAAAGAATACGTTACAATTTGGCTGCTATATATGTTATTGATCTTCATAATAGGGATTAGACTCAACAGCAGTGTGCGACAGGTAGAATGATCCTGTCGCTCGGGGGACAGTTGCTCTAGGTTTTGGGTTTTAATATTTGCCCAGTGATAAACCTGTTATATTTTCCTCTCTGCTCTGCTACGATCCCACTCACTCCTCTTATCCTTTGTCAATACACTAGATCAATTCATAATGCAATTGTCTTAAAGGTTAAATTTGACCATGAACTGACTGAAACCTCAAAGTAATGGATGATTATTTTGTACCCAGGATGAATTTATTAGATAAAACATTTTTTTGTGTAATTTATGTACCTCTCTACCACCTAAGTCAAAGAGACACGCGGCTTGGCCCCTTATTTTATCGCTGCAGATCTTCTCATGCCCCTCACCTCATTTTTCCTCGAGCAAGAAGCATGAGTTCAAATCGACAGGTCGTGCTCCTGCTACTCAGATGAAGTCACTTAAAACTTGTGTCAGACCTTTTATTGATTATAATTTGTAGAGTTTAGTGAGGCAGTAATTAGACAGCTATCCATTTACACAGAAAGATATGTAGAGATATTTTATACATTTAATTACTCTAAACTATTTTTGGGATGAGCATTTAACATATTTGACATGGTCATCGAAATCTATATAACATTCATATGAAATGACATATATTTACAAATAAACCATTGAGGTTAATGAGGTGATGCTATCCACAGTTATTATTATCTTATCTGTCCATGGTCACCCTCCATAATGATAATCCACACATCCCTTTTGGTTTCAATTATGCATATTCATTATTAAGTAGATTTTAATTATGGTTCTGTTGTGGGTGTTGCAATCAAAGCCCCACACCGACCTACTTTTAAAGTTGAAAGAATATCCACTGAAGCTCAATTATTCTTTAACTTTAATAAATAATTACTCTGGTAAATGGTAGGTTATGCAATTCCATGTGCTGTGTGAGCACTGATGATTTGTTGCATGATCAAAAACGGGTTTGCAGGCTTACAGGCTTATTTTGTCGCTGAAATTAATAAGGAACAAATTCAGTATCTTGCATGAAATGAAATTTATAATGTTTTTCATTTTGTGGATGAAACTCATGCAAGCTGCTTTGGACTTAATGTCCCTTAGCTAGTGATGCATTGAAGCAAGACACAATGAATGTTTAACGTGTTATAAATAGAGTTGATTCTGCACATTGGCCTTGCACTGTTTATCTTCATGAAGGGTTTTAACTTTGTATTACGTTAGTTTGCCTTCTACAGTGGAACGGACATATATTTTTACTTGTAGAAACAGACTGTGTGATTGCAAGAGATTCAGGAGCCGGATGTGCATAAAAGAAATAAAAGAGCTCCAATTAAATTTGAGATGGTTTAATTTGATGTGTTTTCACATCAGACTCCGATTTAAATATTGAAATTTGTTCTGACAGCCTCTCTGGATGCCACCTCGGAGTGAGTCAGAGCGGCACTTGATGGTATGTCAGGAAGCAACTTTGACACGCAAAGAAATAGCGTGTGTTGTTTGTTTCATTGTGTAACCACGAGTAAGGTTTAAAATGATAACCATCACGTCTTCATATTATGCGGAGGAAGGTATCGTGTACATTTTAGAAAAACGACTACAAACACAGATTAAATGGCCACGGTGTAATGAGAGCCAGCAGCACTGAGTCTGTTAGTTTGGCAACGGAGCTCTGACGCACCCTCACATCAGGACCCATTAATGTTGTGGCAAAAACGGATGTGAAGACTAACCACCCGCCTGAATAGCTATTCTCTGTGGTTTCTTTCCATGTTAGTGCTGATTACATTTAGAGAAAGGCTTCTTTCTATTAGGTAAGAGGGCTCACTCATGAATACAAAATGTTCTGCAAGGGGCCAATTAATATTATGGAGTTGTTAAAAATAATACATTTAAATTATTCAGAGTCAGTTAGAGGAACACTAAGGGATTTTCCCAGGGATTTTCCCCCAAAGGCTTTGCTTTGCCCTGTAAAACAGCTAATGTTAAGCAGAATGGTAATTAATGAAAAGATAAATCTGGTTAGACAAAATAATTAATTCAGTTTGTTGCCTGTCCGACCCAAAACTAAAAATTAAGTTTAAATTTGAGGGTTTTTTTCCATCATAAATGTGCCACACGTTTTTTCTTTTTTCTTTTTCAGAATTGTGTTTTTGTGGCTCAAAGTATTCTCACATTTGTTGTTCTCCTTTCGGGAGCAACATTCTCACACTCACCTATTCTGTCAACCAGTAAGATATAATTATCCTGCAGAGCTGACCCAGCTAACACACTGAAAGCATTTTAATCCCCCACTTGACATTCACAAAAGTTTGTTTTCCTTTATTATTATTCTTTTTTTCACTTTGAGTCGTTGCTAAGCTTCTTTTCATGTCCACTGTCGCTCTACTTCGCACTCATCCCGAGTTGCTTTTGCATTTCAATAAAGAAATGAGAATGTTTTGCAGCATTAAACACAAGAAAATTATTGTTATCCGCTGGGGACAAATAAAAACTGAAACTCATGACACATCCTAATGGGCTTCTCATGGTTGAATGGTAAAAAAGAAAAACCATCATCTACAACGAAACAAGCAACAGATACACGCTCTGACACAGAGTGAGGTTAAAAGCCTGTTTTCAAGTGCTGTATGACAGAGATTTTTTATGGTATGTTCGTCTCGATACGGGACGCCTCATGAACCGCCCCAAGATTTGTCCCATCAATCTGCGATGAGAGAGTGGGCTTCTTCACAGGCTGTCTGCCATTCTTTCATTCTGGCCCTGTTGGGAATGGTGATTGGATCCCAGTCAACCAGCAATAGATGGATTGGCCCTCAACCACGATGATGGAGTGGCTCGGCTGTCTATGCTCGTGTATATAGATTCATGTGTGGTGGTGTGCGGTTGTGCGTGCTTACCCTGTATGCATGCTGCTCTCGGCGAACAACAGCACATCTGTTTCACTCCATCTCCTCTCTCTCTCTCATTTGAATTTTGAGTTCTCTCAATCATTGCCAGTGCTGCTGTGCTCAGTTCCCAGCTTCTGGGCTGCAGGGTAGGACGGTGTTCCTGTGAACAAGTACTCTTGACTTGGCCATCAAATTATTATCAAGGCACAGCGAAACGTAATCCCAGTGGAAATGAGCATTCAAGCCGGCACTATTAGAGCATATGTAGTGTAAGACGAGGTAACGTAGGAAATGTGAAATGGCAGGCCAACTTTGTTTCACACTTATGAAAGTAGAACAGCACTCAGTAGAGCGCAAACCACCACCAAGGTCCAACAGTCCCCTTATATCCAATCAAGCTGCACCAAATTCCACACACTCATTGATATCAGTCCCCGCAATTGCCTGATTTTTTTTTTCATCAAGATCCATGCATCCGTGAAAATGTAAAAAAAAAAAGTCCTATTTTGCATTTTTTTAAAGAAAGTCATATAAAAATTCATGGATCTGCTCCAAAATTGAATGAGTTCTTTCCCAAGTCGCATCATTCCACCAAGTTTCGTGGAAATCCATTCGGTAGTTCTGCCCGATCCTGCTGAACAACTAACAAACAACCAATCTAATCAACCGGACACACGCAAATATGCCAATGAAAGTTAAATATTCACACAGGCGGATCCCAAGGCATGTCACTCATACTTGTGTGCACCATGTTTTATTAGTCTGTTCTCTTTTTTTTTAACGACTTGTTAATTGCTTTGTCCCTGGTTATTGAGATGACTGCCATGCACTATTACACCAGTTTAATGGCGTGTAACTATTTCTCTTAACAAAGCCATCAATCACAGGTGTTGCTATGGTAACAGCATTAGCTGTTATGCAGATGTTGTAGTCAAATGTATGTCGCACCTAGAGAGGTCACACAAATACCACACACGAGTTCCAGTGCCTGTGGAAATCAGTCTTTGTGTAAATAGCAACTATACAAATTCGGTGAAAGTCCGATACCTTCTATGGATGCTATTTATAAATGGTAATTTTCACGCATGGTTTGCAGAACAATCATCAGAAATCCAATCATCTTTTTTTGTGTAAAAGGGCCAAGTTATAACAATCAGAGCAGCGCAAACCCTTGACTCTTTTCTTTTTTACTTTACACTGTACTTACATTTTTCCATCTAAACTCCTAGTGCCTGTTTGTTGGCCTTGAAGCTGCAGAACATATAATAGAAACTGCTAACGCAGATGTCCTATTTGTTCTGTGGACAGAAGAATGGCTGCTGTAGACAAGTTGGATCTCACACTGTGGATGGCCAGGTTTAAGTACTGTGTGGTATTGAACCCCGCTGGTGATAATAGTCATGACAAAGGTCTATTCGAGTGTTTCTGCTTCAAAAGAGGTTGTTCAAGATGTTTTCATTCAGAGTTGTAGCCTCAAGCCTGAGAAGGTGAGAGTGAGAGTCCAACAGGCTATTTACAGCTAGTACCCCACTCCACTGCCTTGTTAACGGAAGGTCTCTGTGAAATGTGAATATAATCCAACCATCCTATAGAACATGACTATTGGAGGTTTGAATTCAGAGGAATCCTTGGGCAATTTTATCCATTTTCAAAAACCAATCAATGCACATTGTGCTCCAGCACGGCCTCGGAGTCGTTCATCCATATGATTACAGCCGTGGTAATATGGTGACCTCCACATCCCCAAATAGACATATGTTTAAACAACCTGTAAGATTTTCAGTACAAGCAACGACAAGCAAAACGAAACAAACAAAAATATGAAACAAAACCAAACCACCACCAATAACATTAAAGAAACAGTTTGTTTATTATTCCCAAAGAATTCAGTTAAGCTTGGTTTGGTGAATTTTCTTGTGGTTACACCAAATAATGAGGAACATACCTTGAGGAACATACATCAGAGTCAGAGATCCACTCAGACTGTTTGCAGTGGGGCAGTTCTCTTACAGTATATCTATGCCATGCTAGTAGCTAGTTGGGTCAGTTGTAACTGTAGCTTATACAGTGAGTGTCATTGGTGTGATTAATGCCAAAGGGAAACCAGAGCTGGACGAGCCTCCAGTGTCACTTTGGAGCGCTATGGTTTCCCAGTATGTTACGGCTACTGCGGCAAGACTGATAGACCGAAACTGTGCGTCCACAATGTTGAAAGGAGGTTGGGCACATGTCTCGAAACACTAGCAATCAAAATGCTCAACCTTTTGTGGCGTTGCAGCACCGTAAAGTATAAATAAGCACAAGATCCACTGCCCTGAAATCTGTTCTCTCCACTGATGGATGCACCTCCAGGGCTACTTAACTGTGTAAAACAAGGAATTCAAAGAAGTTTCTCCTTAGTGTGAGCATTTGAAGAGTTGAACTGAGTGTGTGTAATGTACTTTTTTACCAGATTCGTGGCCAGTGAGTCATCATTGCATGTTTTTTAAAAAGTCAGATTCTATGATTCCTTTGTTTTCACTGCAGTGTTAAAACTGTGTCCAACCGTGACCCCAACTCTGATGAACCATGAAATCTGTGTGGCGTTAACAACACTGCAACAGATTCATTCAGCTTAAACTGTTGAATTTAGAAAATCAGCAAATCCTTCACTTAAACAAACGGCACTTTGTCGCTGTAGCTCTAGAGTGAGAGTTGTCTGTCGAAGTGGCTCCTTGGGGAGAAAGCGTTCCCACCCATTATGTATACATTGAAAATCTACTACCGTGCTATGTGATGGGTGATCTGGCGTCCTTGGAAGTTCTTCGGCTTTGGCATCATGACAGCGTTGGCTTTGCCCCACTTACCTCCCACCCCCCATCCCTTGACCTCTTCATTAGATAAATAGGGCAGCCTATTCTCTGGCCTTCACTTGTGATGGACAGCATCTGGCTGTTTCCGATACCCACCGTGAGAAATGGGGAGACAAAAGCCTCCCTCTCCTTCCATTTCTCACAGTTTCCTCCTCTTTTCTTGCCCCCTTGCTCAAGTGTCTCAAAACTGAGCATTGTATGATATCATATGTCTTTGAATGGTCCGCAGATATGAGAGAGGGCGGGACACAGCAGATGCCCATTTTCCCCACTTGCCGTGTTGTTTTTCAGGCGGAAGTTAAATCGATTGGTCACACTTTGCACAAGGACGACGGTAACACGTCCTCCTATGGCAACAATGCAGTACTGGGTGCCATTTTTTTTCTCAGACATATCGTTATGCATTCCTATGTGGATTTAGACGCGTTAAGAGATTTATTTGGCGTGTCAAGTCAATGCACCAGTAACAGCTCCTCAGCTGATGTTCTCACCACATCCTATACCCCTTCTCTGCTGCATGCTTCCTCTTCAATTTAGTTTTAAGTACAACTGAAAGTACAACTGCTGACTGAGAGGATGACTAATTCTAAGTCTGGGAAAGAACTTGGAAGAGAACAAGCTGTAAGTTGCATCATCCACCATGTTGGGAACGCAGGCAGTTACACTTTTTCAGAATGACTGCAGGGAACAGTGAAGAGTTTGGGGGGTTTGGCTGCAATTAATGATTCATCTCCTTGTCAATTCATCTATTGATAATTCTTACCACACATCCATTAACTGATCAATAGTTTATTGAATAAAATGTCAAGACATGCTGAAATATGCCAAAAATCACCATCTGTAGCACGTTTTGCTCTTTTAAACCCAGAGATTAAAAACAAGATCAAAACAATACATATTTAGCAGCTCACCTTTATAACTGACTTTGCAGTGATCATAACCTCCACCAGTACTTAAGAGATCAGACTGTCTGGTCTTTAACAAACAGGATAGAAAAGTAAACACAGTCTTCATTTCAAATGTTTGAACCTGCATTTTTTTTTTTTAAACACAAACTTGATAATATTGAGTTTCTGAAATGTTGAAGAAAGTGACAAACTGGGCCTGCGTGTTCTAATGTGCCTGAAAGCCAAGCAGAAAACATTTTATCAGCACTTTGTCTCCTTACTGTGTGTGCACTAGTGCAGGCAGACAGGCAATCCATCATCAGGCAAATATAGTATGTGTCACTGAGGAAAGTACTCCGACAGCAGAGTGAGTGCCACACACATCCATATTTTTTTATGTCCACATGCAACGTTAGGTCTTCCTGGCTTGAAATTCAAAACCTTGGGTCTCTCCTTCCAAGCTTAATATGTCATGACGGGAAAGCTTTTACTGCTGAACAGCATTTCACTGTTGTTATTATACATTTTTAATTACTTAATTAATCATTTC
Source organism: Hippoglossus stenolepis (assembly GCF_022539355.2). Classification (NCBI taxonomy): domain Eukaryota; kingdom Metazoa; phylum Chordata; class Actinopteri; order Pleuronectiformes; family Pleuronectidae; genus Hippoglossus; species Hippoglossus stenolepis. The sequence continues at coordinate 19,085,528 of NC_061493.1, read as the reverse complement.
TTTATTCTTCGATTTTTGAAATGGGTGTTTGAAAGCATACCTATTGTGATACGTGGGACCATAATTGCTTTTATAGTTTTCTCTCTGAATCGTGTCACATTTTTCACAGTTGGATGATAATTTATAGGGGACGGCATTTAAAAAAAAAAAAAAAATGAATTTTTCTTTTTTCCCGTATTCAACCAGCTTCACTAAGATGGCAGATTACCAAATGAGGCTTATACTTATTGTTAGATTAGAAGTGCTTTCTGAAAGAATGTTTGTGCCCTCCTCCTTTGCAGCTCATTTGGTGCAGGGCAGGCTGACAGCTCCGAAAGAACAAGCCTAGGGGAATGCAGTGCACACGTCTGATGTCATATCTCCTCGGTCCAGCACTTGTTCTTTTGGAGCTCTGCTGAACCAATCCTGCTCCCCGTACTCACCAGACCCCCAGGCCCCACTTTGATCTCCCTTAACAACCAGGACAGCAGTTCAAGCATCTTGTTATATTTGACTGTTTAATCCATCAAATGTGTTTGTCTCAGCAATAGGCTAATGAACATCTCTATCTAGGCCTCGCTTCTGTTGAATAACTCCTGTGATAACAAATGCATGTAGGATAAACTTGCATGGAAATTAAAACGGGTAATGGCTTGTATCTGGAAATTGCTAGTGTCCTATTGGTAGGTTTGATGCTTATTTTACACACCTTGATTAAAAATACAATGACTTTGCGAGAAGAATGGCAATTTACTCCCCTCTCATTTTACCATGGAACTCGAATACTGTCCCCTCTGCTTTGTCCCCAAAGTTTTGCACAGCTTTAGTAGAGCAGAGCTTTAGTCGAGGATTTAGACCTGAATCAGCCGTTCAGGTTGTGTCCTTCTGCTAGCATGTCCAATACAATCTCCTGTATCAGCCCCCCTGTGGCTAAAATGCCAAGCCACTAAGCAAAATGTCTCAACTAATTAGGGGCTTTAGAGTAAAGCTGTGGAAATGCATCATATGACTACCTTTTTGTTCCTCAATTTCCTTTTTACCAGGGCCCACTGTATTCTCTCATATTTTACGCTTTTTGTTTCACTAAAAAGCTTAAATGTTTTCATCTTAAGTGAACTCCAGCTGAAAGGCTTTGCTCATTTTGTATGATTACAGGTAATGTCTCCAATTGTAGTCTCATACTTTGCAAAATGAACAAATGGAGAATTTTTACCCCTTGGAAATGTTTGAACATTTTATGCCTCAGAAATACAAACCTTAATACATTATGTTAGTCACATGTGTATAATGCAAAAAGCAGAGAAACCACACATTGTGTTAATTATATCTGTAATTTAACAAGAGTGTAGTGTTTATGAGTTTCCTGGGTAACATACAGATGTACAATCTGCTGGGCTTTACAAGGTGACATGTTGGACTATCAGCAGGAGAAGACAAATCTTGAATTAATGTGTTTGAACTCAAGTGAACCAATATCGACTCGTGTTTGCCCAGATTCAAAATTTGCCCAGATTTCTTCCATTATTTAATTTTGTATACTTAAAATTATCTGCTCTTTTAACTGCACAAATTTACATTTTTATTGCATTTGACCTTGGCACCTCCACCAGGAGACCTTGGTACTAATAAAAATGACTTTTAAAGTAATTTTCATTTTAATGTGAAGTTTCTTCAAATTAATATCACATGGGTTGCCCCCAATCAGGCAGAATAGTATTACAATATTTTTACTTCCAGCTTTTCAGACAAATATATCTGGGCTGGGTGCTGCAGTTTACTTTAACATCTTCTGGACATAATGATGTAAACAGTGTCATGATAGATAGGGAGGTAGATAGGTAGATACATAGATACATAGATACATAGATACTTTATTGATCCCCAGGGAAATTTAGGCCTCCAGTAGCACCACTGGGTGGTTTTATCACTCTCATACAAAGTGCAGTAGATTACCGGTACAGATAAATGCATTTGTAGCCCATCCTTGTTCTTCCCCACACTTCTTCTGTAAAATCCCACTGGAAGCCGCCCATTGTTGCAGCTCGTACAGTTTCTACACTCTTCAAGGTCTGTTTCAACTCCTGACAGACATTTTATTGGTTCACGTTCTCCGTGCCACCACTCCCAGATGCTCAGTGCATCTGATCTGTATTTCATAGCCGTTCACACAACACAAATTAGCTCTAACTATTTTTATATCTTCTGGGTGGTGCTTCTTTTGTCTCTATAATGTCTTTTATTGTATGAAAAGGTGCCAACCAGATTGCATGTAAAAATCTATAGTGGGTGGACAGCATGGACAAGGATGTGTCCTGTTCATGAGGATGTATGGACTATCACAAGGCTTGTCAGTTTTCATTTGTTTGTTTCATGGCAAGCAGTCTGGTGACACAAACTGACTGGTTCTCCTTGAGAGTATCTTGTGCATGTCAGTCTGTATTATTGATGCAGGGAAACATGTAGAAAGAATCAGCCTTAAGGATTTTGGTCTCTTGTAGAAAAAACCTCCGTTGCCCTTATTTTCTAACCTTTGCCAACTAACAAGGACGAAGCAGGTAGGTAGACACTTCTATGCAATTCCCAGTTTGCATCAAGTGTTACGAACATTTACATCTGGAAGTAGGGATCCTAATGCTAATCACGACACATAAAATGAGATTCCAAAAGCTTATCTAACACCATTGCTCTTTCTTTATCTTTATGATATGTTCATTTCCCATTCTGGTATTAATTGGGATGCTCCCTCATTACTTAACTATAAGAAAAAATTATCATACTACGAAAACAAACAAAAACCTATGATGTTTATTGAGTAATCACGTGATTATTTATTTATCTTAGTATTGCGTTGTCAGATTTATTGGTTTGTCCAATCAGCATTCCTGAACTCAAAGATATTCAGTTCACAATAATATATTGGAAGGAATGGCCACATAAATGATATGAATAATTACATTTCCGTACTAAAATTAACGTTATATTACTTGCTGGCCAGGAAACAGTATTTAAAGGAGATTGATATTCTATGACTGTTAAATACCAGCCTTTATTAGCCAGCAGATCCGGTGCATCGCTACCTGTAATTGTAGTTTTCCACTGTTGACAGTGATCAGTTCAAATGCAATGAATAAGGTTAAAGACTTCCTCCTGCTTATTTTCCAAGCTAGCATTCAAACCAGTACAGCATACATTACCTCTATTAGTCACTTTCAGTGCGTGTTTCACCGCCTATTAAATTCAGGACTGACACTAAGCTGGCTGCGACTGGTGGTGCATGCATATAATGCTGCTATAAGGGGAGATTGATAAGTTCGTGGCCTAAGGTAGAAGCAGATGAGTTATACCCCTCCCGTTACATGCACTCGCAATTCAACTCTTTGAGTGATCGTGCAGAAAGTTTGAAGTTAATAACTTTTGTGGTATTTCTGTTTCGAGTAATTGAAGATTGCAAGTCAGCACTGTCTGAGAAAATGGACAACATCGGCCTTCGTGCAGTCATCCATTCGGTCTCAAGGGCTTATCACCCGAGGAGGTCTGTGAGGACATGGTGGAAACACGAGGGGGGGGTTCCCCATCTTACAGCTCAGTGAAATAGTGGCCTCCACTTTCTGGAGGTTCAAGATGGCAACTTCTACACAGATGAGATCCATATGCTCCTTGACATCTCGAGTACATGTGTAAATTACAGAACAAACTATGGGAAATAAATGCCAGGACTTCTAAAATTGTGTCTTTCTACCTTATGAATTTATCAATCACCCCTCATACTTATAATTTCAATGTGGAGGCTTGTATGCTTGGCCTCAAACAACCCTGAAATTATGTTATAATATTTAATATTTATAATAAAATGCAATATCCGAGCTAGCGGGGCATACTTTCACACGCTGGATTTCCTGCCCCTTAAGTTAGAACTCGTCTATCGTCTGTAGACTCGGCTTTACTTTGATTCTTCTTCCACTCTCCACCTCTGCCTTAGCGTAGAACTTTGATAAACCCGACACCAGGAGATGGATTTCCCAGCCAACCTAGCTCTAAAGTAATGGGAACCCAGAGCGTAACAAATGGTGGTGCCAGTGCAGAGCTGGCTCCACTGGTTGTGCAGGTGGTCCGCCATTCCCCTTGTCAAACCCCCCCACTGCTCCCCCAAAGTGGCCATGGAGACTTGGGCAAGATTATTTTAGAGTTCAGGTTACAGACCAGCTCTTTCACTAACCATTAGTCACACTCCAATTTCTGTGATGGGAATTTTTTTTTTACTGTCCCCTCACATTTTGTAAACGTATACACAGCCTTTCCCCCTCAGACTTGAAAGGTCACAGCATGTTTTTGTAATTTCATGTCTGCTCTGATTATTTTCACCTTAACTGGGGTGCTGCGCCTGTGGAAAGCAGATGTCATTTAGCTTTTACACTTGGAAAGTGTAGCGTGGTCTCCATTTGACATAAATGATAAGGTGTGCACTCTAGTGAACAGGAAATGTTCATTTTACATTTCAAGTTAAAGGGTTTGAAGGCTCCCCCGTCAGACTGGGTCTTTGTTTTCTAACAAATCCTGGCCGTTGCTGAGCCAATAATGGGTATTGATTGGATTTTACTGACCTGTTTGCTCTTGCAAATGTGTGTTGTTTTATTCAGGGGAAAGCTAGAGGGTTTTGAATCTGTCAGCATATTCAGAAAGGAGAATGTGTGAATCACATGTGGGATTAGAAATAAATTGCACACAGAAGGAACCCATAAATCTGCGTTAAAAGCAACATTGATTTAAGCGGATGAAAATTTGATCATATCCCACGAAATAGCTGGTTGAATGATATAAGCTAATAGTTTACCCTTAAAATAAATATATTAAGTTAATGTGACTCCCTTGTCAGTTTTAGTTGTTAAAATTTGATGTGACCAACTTGCTGCTCAAAATTTGAGTCATACTTTGCCCCAGAGACTGTTCTCATTCCCCCACTTGTATTATTTAGTTACAGTTTAGCTGCTTGATTTAAATTGCCAATTTAGTCTAGGGTATTTGACATGTAGACTAATTTGCATAGTCAATTTAGGGACACAGGGTTAGTTTAATTCAGCAGTGAACATATTTCGCTGCCATGGTGGCTTGTCCGCCCACAAGTATTGGCCATCTGGTGACACAATTTTGGAACTGCTCCCCAGGAAAATTAGGCATAGGGTTTCCAAAGGAGTTATTTTCCTCAAGAACTCATTTGTATCACCATGGTACTATAGAGGGGGTGGACACAAGAACATAAACACCTGTATAGTGTAATTGAGACTCACACAATAGCCCTAAATTAAACACTCCGTTATCATGGTCCAAATTAGCTGCGGTTTTCACGTATGCATGTCAGTCGTGTGAAGGATATTCACTTTATTTATCCCTCTGTATGTTTATGATGGGAGGACTAAGTAGCATTTATTATTCTAGTAGGCTGCACTAGAAAATATGATTCTATGCCGAGCTCTCCAGCACGAGAACAGCATAGCAAAATATGGATTATTCTTTATTTTATAGTCCTCTGGTGGTTGTAACCTTCTTAGCAAGTTGCCCCTATTTCTAAAATCTTTAAAAGGGGGTGTTGAAATTGTTTTTTTGGAATAAAGTAAATAAATAAAATGTGCACTATATACAGATAATGTTAAAATTCGTACTGGTGTTGTTACATTTGTATTTTTGTTGTAAGCTACCATACTATGTTTTATTAATGTGTGTTGTAGAGAGTCTAGATGTAGCAAGTATTTGTATTTAGGACAGATCGCATTATAAATCCACATACTGAGTTCACATTTGCATATCAAAGCTATTATCAGACGAGTTTCCAAAACCAAAGGCCACGTTGATGGAAAGGTGGCATTTGTCCACGGCAGCACTCTTCCTAATATTGTCAGAAATATAACTGCAGTGGCAAAACCAGTTACTGAGATCAGAAGTGATGTGAACATTTTCCTGGTGGGAAGCCTCTTCATAGGTGAACACCAGGCGAAACGCATCGGGAGATGCTGGGGGAAATTACATCACGGTTCACCGAACATTTCAGTTTGGGGCTGTCCGATGGGATCAGCCACATGGCTCAGAGCAGGGACAACAACTTGTGGAACAAGTAGGCGCCTTACCTTTCTGGACAGTCTAACTTTAAACATGCAGCACCTCTTAAAAGCTGACCTGTGATCATGATGGCATGCTGTGTTTACTGGCTCGCAGCCCCCCTAGCGTGACCTAGAGTATTGCTCTGACCTCAGTCTGAAATATTTGATAACTGTGGGAAGAGGGGGGGATTGTACTGGGATGCTTCCGTGTTACCAGCATGGTGGCCCCATTAATGCCATGCTGGTGGGTCAGACAGTAGGGAGCCTTAATGGAATTTAGTAACTCTGAGAATGCTGATCCCTTTGCCGCACCCACTGCGAACACTCGGCTATAAAACCTGCGATAAAAACTAACCTACTTAATTTTAGTTTAAAGTTTAGTTTCATAACGTCTCCTGAAGATCATTAAAATGTTGAATTTGTTTCATATTTCAGTCCTCAGGAATTTAACTGAGATCTTGATTCAAAGTGGATTTAAATGGTGTTGCATCTTTAGTTTTAAAATGTAAGTGAACCAGTAATTTGAAGATAAGATAGTTCTTTTAACTTGTGTTTTGGGTTGCTGATCACATCCCTATAGGTCCCCCCCCGACATGATCCACTGGTGTAGAGTGAGCTGACAGTTGTCCTGACTCTGCTGTCAATGTCCCAGAGCTCTTTGTAAGCTTAGACACTTTGCCAAAAGCAAGAGAAGCCACACATATAGGGGGAAAAAATCGGCAAGAAGGTTTTTGATAGCATGATAAATTTGCCAATGAAATGATGTGAAAGCTATCAAGTATTAGTAGACGGATATGCCTAAGGTGTGTTTAAAAAATGGAAATCCTTTAAAAGCTTGATGGTTTGAATTCTCTTGCTAAGTATGGCTGTGATGTGCAGGTATTTTTCCCAGACGAGGTTTCCAGGGGCAAAACTGTCTCTGAGGTACACAGTTCTTTTTTTTCTCTTTCTATTTGCGCCTCAAAGAGCACTGCACTTTAGCACTTTACATTTAGCAAAACTTCCCCATCAAGAGGTAAAAATGGCACAGAGATCTCTGAACTATTTGAAAAAAAAGGTTCTTCCCTCCTGGAGCACTCATGCTCACATCTTTTTTCATTATTAGCTTGCTTCTTTAGCCACAGAATTCTCTTTTATAACCTTGGAGACCACTGCTCTGAATCGAGTTCTCCTGATCTGTCATGCTGCAGAAATCTCTGAGATAAGAAAGAGAAGGTGTAACTCTTCAAGGGCTAAATGAAGTTGAACGGGTGGAAAGGGAAATTACTGTCTTTCTTCTCCATTAGCACTCAAATTAATCCACTCGTTTCTTCTCTATAAATTTATGAGGCACCGATGCTATAATAAGAAGTTTATGTTGAATATTTAATTTCCTTAATTATTTTGAGCTAGCTTTCTAGTCAGCCAGTTGAAGTCCATTTGTTACGCCCTGCTATGAATGGTTAATGAAGAGCAAAGCACCAACATTTCCTGTAAAGCTGTGGTCGGCTCGGATTTCTGTTTAGCCGTAGCTATTTAGTCATTTATTGAGTGTATTTAAACTTTGTGCTTTCCTTTTTCAGGAAACTTACTCCCTAATGCTTACCATTTAATATCGGAAATATAAACTATCCAGTCTCACCAATAAGTGCCATGAATTATACTCAAAGTTAAGACTCAAGATTTTGGCATCGTGGAAAGCAGTTCGAAAATCACCATTCTTTCTGTTAATTGGTTGTTTTCTACCACTAGTCGTTATAAAGTTGAATGCATAATATTCATTTACAGGCAAAACGTCATATAATTTTAGTTTCCCTGTGCCGTAGAATGATGACTCTGCCATTGTTCCCCCATGTGTCGACTGTTTTGGTCAACAGAGGGCCCTTATCTTTCCCTGTCAGTCAAGCCATTGTTGAAGAGAGGGACCCTGCAAATGCAAAATGGCACCAGTGATGGATTACTCTTTTATTTGGCAGGCTTTTCATCTGTTGAAATGGTGTGTGTGTGTGTGTGTGTGTGTGTGTGTGTGTGTGTGTGTGTGTGTGTGTGTGTGTGTGTGTGTGTGTGTGTGTGCGCACGCTCAGGCATGCATGTTTGTGTTTGTTTGGGAGAATTTGTTGGTGCAGTGTATCCCTCAGATTTTTTTTCTTCTTGTTAGGAAGAACATAACTGTTGCTGATGTTGCAAAAAAAACAACAAGAAAACTCTATTGTTTACTTTTAAATTTGATAACGATTAATTATTAAACAAGGGAAGAAAACCATGTGACAGAAAATCATAATGTTATTGAGAGCAGCCTCTTCTATTCATTGTATGTAAATGATCATACTTTATTTAATGTATTTATTTTACAGTTGGGTAGTATAACTATTTTGGTATATTTTCAAGCTTTTAAAATATCAATCTAATAGGGATTTGTGTGATTATTCAGCTAAACAATTAAACTTTGCTAATCTCACCACTCATACTAGAAATACTGGTCAATTAAACAAATCATCAAAGTTTTATTCCTGTAAATGCCAGTGAACTGTTGTGTTCCATATATTACACATCTACCTGCCATTAGGCGGGGCTCTCTCACCGCACTAATAATATCCCATAAAACAAAGTGGTTTGGCAGGATTTTGATTAATTAAGTTTCTTTGCTGGCTCTGTCAAAATAAACTTGTGTAATGAGTAACCACATTCAGCACAATCATGTTGACTGCTGATGCTAGCAATGCTGATGCTAGCAATGCTAGCATCAGCCACACTCAGCAAGCCAATATAAAATTGTTGATCTAATTATTTTCCATTAATTACCGAGACGTTATTGGCATTCCACAGTAAACAATCTAATTTGTCCCACCACGGTTTCATAATGAACAGAAAATATTTATACACCTCTCATAATAATATAAAAGTTGTGTAGCTTAGTAGTTTGCACCATTGCTTCGCTCAGTCCCTCCTTGGCCATTTCTGAAATCGTCTAAATTTACATTTATGTTTAGTTGAAATTAGTGGTTATGAATATCCCTATTATTTACACAGCCCAAGCCATGAGCATGCAGCCCATTTTCAGTTATTCATGCAAGAGGCTAGCTCGTAATTTGTGGTTTATTTCCTTTTAGCTGTGGAAGTAGCCTTCTCCAACAGAGGGAATAATTTCATATCCCCTTCCTTCTGATTGCAGTAAAGTGATGCACTCTGGTGCAAAGCTTGGGGAGATTTCCTAATGAGAGCCATTAACAATGCTAAAGTTGATTTGTGTGTTCTTGAATGCATCCCTTTGTGTCCGAGTTGTTTTTTTCTGCATGCCAATGGGACATTATTAGAATATTAGAACTTTTTATGAGAACTGCGCCAGTTTGTTCTGTGAAAAGAAAAAAAGAAGTCCTTACAATTTCGAGAAGCTCTTCACGGACTCGTATGTTGTTGTTTTTGTGTGGCTGAAGTATAATACATATTGACATTGAACATCCGTGAAAGCTTAGAGTGTATTTGAAAAGCAGTTGACACTTTTCACTATAGCCGGTCAGGCTACTTATCTTCCTGAGTGCTGGCACCTTATCCTCTGTGTGAGGCAGAAATGTATTGAGGGAAAGCATCTGGAAGGCTGTCTTGTCAGAGACAAAGTGTAGCCTCCCCGGGTTGGTTCTGTGGGGCTTTTATTAGGAACCTCCATGAAAGTTTTTCAGATTTATCAAAGTCTCCTCAGTACACTCTTACTTACTCCATCTGAGGAATTGCAGAAAGTAGTGGCCCCTGTTTACATCCAATATTTTTGCACAAAGTGAGTTTCTGTGCAGGTTTCAGGTTTGCTGCTGGTATCTGAGCCACATCCACCTCGATTCTAATCTGCTTCAGAGTCAAATCCACCTGAAAACACTTGTGTTGTGAATTGCGTTGTTAATCATTTTTTCTGTTTGGTCGTGACTGTTTTTAATTTTCTCAAGATCCCTGGAAAAATGTAAATTATAGATGTCATATAACAAACTGCTTATTGGTAGCAGACAATTTCAAACACTGGATGAAGACGAGGTTTGCAAACATTCGGGGAGAAATACATTCACAAAGATGCGGAGGTATCAATTTCCTCTCTGAAAATAGCCTCGCAAAACAGGATGCATTGTAGAAACAGCTTGCATCCTTGCAGGACTGTTGACAGTAGCCTGTGAAATGTAACACTGCTCAACAGCTGCTCTGTGGCTTTTCCTTGATTGGACAACTAACTAGGCTGCTTTCGCTATCACTCTTTTCACTCTCGCAGAAGGTGAGCTGTTTTATGTTATCCTAGTCTCGTAGCATCGTAGTCAACTTGAAGGGGGGTGCAGATGAATGAGATTTGTGTTGTGTGCCGGCGCTGTCAGGCTGTCAGTTCAAAAATAAAAAAATGCTCCTGACAGGAATCTCTGCGGATTGATCATTGATCAAGAAAAAACAAAGCGAGATCTCGGTAAATAGAGCCGAGGAAGACATATTCAGGTGAGAGAAGATGTGAGCTGATCCATGCAGGCTGCAGAGGAGGGCGTGGATGACATTGAAGGTCAACTGCTAAGACATGTTTGGATAAATGGAGCCAGCATCCATATCATTGATTGTCAACTCGCCCTTTTGAAGTTGCACAGAGTTGCGTTGAGTCCCCTTGTCTTGCTCGCTGCTCTTGACCCGGTTCTATGCCTTGCCATAAAGCACCCTGGGGATCTCCACAGTGCCGGAGCAGTGACTCCCACTCCACTGTAGGACTGTGCAAAGAATTAGCCATGCAAGATGGAACATAATAAAAATGATGCCACATCACTAGTGCTTGCCTCTTATGAACATTACCACCCCACGGTTTCGCATATTTCCGCTCAAAGCGACTTTGCTGAGCCACCCGCTTCTTTGCATTCATTGTCACCCCGTACCCATCGCTGAGTGCAGTATGCAAGGAAGTCGCTCTCTGGAGAGGTCCAGGGAGCGCGGGGGGGCTAGAGGGTAGAGAAGGGGCACAATGCTGTAAAGTGCCTCAGTGTCGCTTCATTTCCCCATTTTAATTGGGCTATCTAAATGCATCCCCGGTTTGTCAATACCCGCCGGGGTCCCAGATAAAAATGATTTGTCTCATGCATTCTACGGCATGCTCTGCTGTTCCCCTTAGAGAGCGTGCCCTGCCAGTTGTCAGCAACAGAGTGTAATGGTGAGCGCTCGTTGTTTTAGACTTTCAATGAGTATTTGAAAAAAAATAGGCACCCTCCTCGATCACTCGTTTTCTTGTTACCTGCGTGTAAGTAACATGTCAATACAGGCATACAAGCACGTCCACCTGAATGGACATATATAGTGACTGAGGCCTCAGGACACGGTCACATATCTGAACAGGCACGTACACATGCCAGCACTCGCTGAAGGTCAGCACCGTGAAGCCAATCTTATCTGTGTTTTTATGTGCTCTGTTTCCCACTCTCCTTGTCGTTTTCACACCTCCTGTCGCCATGTCCCATCCCCTTCCCTCTCAGTGCTGGAGCCAGTGTTATCTGCAGTCCTGAGAAAAATTCATGGCCTAAAGTGTGCTGCTCGTGTTTGGAATGTGGAGCTCAAGTATGATATGCACAGTGTTTGACATTTTTATTAATTTTGCACAGGGATGCATTACTCTGCATGTTTAAAGGTGCTTAACTTGATACCCTCACTAGAGTGCTGCTCTTTTTATATTGTGATGGATGCTAATTTTGTTGGTTAGTGTAAAATAAGTGAGAAACCATTTAAATGTTTAATTGCTTCCTGCAATCCCTGTAACCTGTGCTCTTTCAAACCTATGTTTGTCAGTCATAACATGGCCCTTGCATGTGAAATAAATAACAGCCCGATTACAATCTGGAGGTAAATTAGTTAACAAACAGACAACAGCAGCAGCCAAGTCTCGATAAATTGTGGGCTGGGAATTCGGAGCTAACAGGTGTTGCCCAGCTGTGCTTTTGGCCACGATGACATAGTGCAAGTCTTAAGAGCCCATCAGCAGCAGCACACTGACTTTCACAGCTCAGTGTTTACGACACAGGTCAGCATTTTTTCACTGGCCTGCAGCCAGAATTGTGTTTATCAGTGACCCATCTGAATGGGAAGATAAAACACATCTATTTGGATGCCATTTAAAGGAGGCCTTTTCTAATGTCATCGTTATAGACAATAGACAATTGTGCACTGAGATGTGGTTCTAGACAACTGCAGACTGCAGTGTTTCAAACTACAAAAAACAAAGTATGTTCTTGGTAACTCGTATATATCATTCAGTCGATGTGCTTGTCTGTCCCTGCACCAAAAAACGCACTTTCTTACCTCAATGCTGTAACTTTCTAAAATGTGTTTGGCAGACTTGTTCGATGGTGCAGACAGTTATATTGATAAAATCCAGGGCCAATATGATTCATCTGCAGCAGCCAGTGCACTCTCCCAGCGGATGATGACTGTTGGTGCCTGGCTTGATCAAGGTGCTCTACACCTGCAGAAAACCCTGGAGCTGCTCAAGTGATTTTGTTCGTGCAATAACTCAGAAAAATAAAGCTAGAAAAACATTGATCGCACCAAATCAAAGCTTTCACTAGAATCTATTAACTGTGTATTGTTAGCACACTGGCTTAAGTCTGGGAGAGGCTGGCTGCTGCAGATTGAAGAGGTTGTCAACCTTTTTTAAGTCTAATGAAATTAGTGGGGGATGGGTGGTTGTCACAGTGTTATAAATTCTCAGACTTGGCAGGGGGGTGTTTTCAACTCTTTTCAAGCATGTGGGGGGTGGGGCAAAAGATAAGTCTTAAAACTGCCAGGGCTTGAAGAAGTGGCTCGGGGCAACAGTTTATAATCTTGCACAGGGGGTGACTGCTCAATTCCATCTGTGTTTTGAGCTTTACAGCAGTAAAATCACAGTAAAAATTAAGGAAATCGTGTCGTGCAACTGACACATTACACTAACATTACTGTATCCAACTGTTCATGTTTCTCTTCCACTCTGCTATTAAGACTCCGAGTCAATAATCTTTACTTCTACCTATTACTACCGTGCAATTTGTTCAGCAATTTGATTTTCAAATGAATGTGACATTTGAGCTGGTGCAGACTGGTTCCACCCACCAAAAATACTGTTTCTCCTCTCCTCAGCGGCGTGTAGGTGAAATAATTATTCTCCTGAAGGTTCCCTCAAAATCTCATTAGTTTGCAAAGGATGATTGGTTTTAGAAATGTCCAGATTGGTTGTTCCCTCCTTTTTCTTTTTGCAGATAGTTATGATGTAAACTTTAGGATGTTTGTGTCAATGGTGGTTACTTGCTATTCCATTTTTATTAGTTAGATTATGGCAGGACAGTTGGAATATATCTTATTTATATTTAAGGGTTTTAAAATTGAATTACTTTTTTATAAGATGACCCAAATCCCATTTGTACTAAACTAGAATGCAAGTTAAAGATAAAACTGTTCTTTATCATGCTGAAAAGTCTGTTGTGTGCACAGATCCTGTAGCCTCCAGTAAAATGTCTCCCATTGTTAACAACAAAGAAAAATGTACAACACATTTCAGTTTGCCATTTTCTATTTGCTAGTTTAAGCCAAGAATACATTCAACAGTGTAGTAATGCTAAAATATTATTTTCCCGTTCAGAAAGTACCAACATATTATGATATAGTTGTTATGTATAATTTAATTATTAATGCAACACAACAATACTAAGTATGGCTTCATCTAAGAACATTGGTCTCGGTCTGGGTCATGGCTTGCAGCGTCAGCAATGCCACTGATATATTTAAAATAACATTGTTATGTGGAGGGCGAGTTACAGTCCACACAATATTATTGGGATAAATGAGCAAACCTCTCCCCAAGGTCCCGAGGCTCTGTGATCTATTAAGGCGCTGTCGTCTCGGATGGTGAATCTCAGAGAGTGAGGGTATTTTTTTGGGAAGAGAATGGTTGTGCTGACATCCTCTCTCAGTGCAATCCCTTGTCCTTATAGAGCGGAAGAAAAAAACAGCACCAGAGGCTGACTTGGCTGTTCCTCTGAGCTCCGTCATAAATCCGACTGAACATTTCTGAACATCTGTTGTGGATGATTAGCTCCATGGCTAGCTAGTTTGACCGCAGGGAGGGAGAAGCAGTGTGTTTGTGTGTGTGTGTGTGTGTGTGTGTGTGTGTGTGTGTGTGTGCGCGTGTGCGTGTGCATACTCAACGCCTTGCTGATTTAAGAATGAGAATTTTTGCCTGTTTATTTTCTTCCAACCTCTTTCGGGAAGAGAGCGAGAAGGCCAAATTATTTTTTGAAACTGTTTCATTAGCAACAAAATGTGGTGCTGGACATGTGTTGAATTGGCACGGCCCCCTGGGAATGCTTGAACGTTTCAAGGTCAAACTTTGTTAACCCCTTTGTTTCTGTGATAATGACATGGCAAATTGATTTTGAAATACATGCAGGAGTTCCATTTAAAATGAGAATTAGAGATGTTGGCCATGTCAGCCAGCCGTCAGGTTTATGATTAGACGGCATATGAGCGTACATTAGGTCACAGTCCCCCCCTGGAAGGTGGTCAGTAGATAAGCCTTAATGGAGTCTCTAAGCAGCGGGAACACATAACATCACGTGTACTTGTTTTTTCTGCATGCAGGTGAACTGCAAAGTTATCTTTCATTGGTCAAGGTTCAAAAGGTAAGGCCCCGCAGCCTCCTCCCTCTCCACTCTGAAATTTGACTCCAGTGACATCACACGGTGGGTTTGGCTTCTTCCAGGCAGTCCCTGAACACCCGCTCAGTGTGTGAACAAGCTCTGCCTCTGAAGGATCTCTCCCCAAGCCATATCACTCTACAGCCACAGCTGGAAACATATTGCTGTGGGAGCCAAAAGACAGTTCCTGAAATGCTGAAAATGGAATAACTGAGCAGGAACCGGAGACTACTTTCTCTTAAAACACTTTTTTTATAAGACGTCGTTCAGGGATAATCTTTCTTGGATCCTGCTGGATTGTCTTTTCTAGGGTTTGGATACTGCTTCTCTCTCTTTCTCTCTCTCTCTGGAATAAGAGCCTCACACTAAAAAGGAATAGGAGGATTTATTTATAAGTGGACCTAATTGATATGCATTGGTAAGTGTGAATTTTGCACCACAGAAATATTGCAATGTGCCAAAAAAATTTACGTTATTGCTGCTCAAAAAACAAATGAGGCATGGGACGTTTTTTTTAAATTGACGGAGCTGCCCTCGACTCTGAACTTAATCTGTCTTTATCTGCCGGCACCACTGTGTTTTATTTCATCTTGGGATACACCTTTCTCTCCTCTCACAATAAAAGTAACAAAGTAAGTTGATGTGTTACACTTAAATGGTCAGGTATTTTCTTACTATTCTTTTGTCCCCTTGTCTTTTGTCCTTGCTCACTCTTGCTTGTTAAGCCAAAACAATAGTTTAACCTCGTCTAGGCTTAGCTCTATTGGCTGGCTCTCTGGCAAATTGCCCTGTCTGGTGCAAGCCCTCCCCTACGTATTCAGAGGACTTTGAATAGAAGGGCCATAGAATGTCCCCTAGCTACCGCTGCTAAGGTGAGGCTCCCTGCCGTTCTACTGCATTAGGCCTACACTAAGGCCAAACAACCTGTTTTTCCAGTTGTCTTTATCTCCCTGGGCAATCTGGAGGGTAAAGTTTCAGCGACAAGAATTCCAGCTTGAAGGAGACACTGAAAGGCTTTGAAATCCCAGATAATTGTAGAGCACAACTTTTGGAAGTCACAAATTATGATTTTCGGAAAAATGTTTGTGCCTTTCCAAAGGACAAGTACAACTTGCAAGTCCTGTTTCTTGAACTATCTAAAGGTTTAAAGTTGTTTTTCTTTTTCTGGAATGATCAGATGACTCGACCTAAGACACGTAAAAACATTCAAGACTAACCATCTCTAAATGTCCCCTTCGGCTTTAATTAAGTCTTAAATCCCATGCATCTTCTTTTATTGCGACATAAATCTTTAGCTATGAGAAACTTTTGCTCTGAGTTCATCTCGCTCGTAGACACAATAAATATGGCAGTTGTTGCACAGTACAAAGTACAAGCAGCCAGTGTCAGTGGGAAAAACATCCTTTTAGCAATTTGCTCTTTTCCATCAAAGGCGTCTCAAGTTTTCAAAGAACGTATTGTAGCCAACATATCTGTCTGGTTTTGTTTGGCTGTTGAAATTACAAGACTTCCCCACAGGTCTGTCTTACTGCAATGAGAACTTTGTATTTTCTCAAAGCAGAGCTTTCTTTCTTTATTGTTTATATATATATATTCCTTTTGAGTTAACGATTCAGTTTTACAAACCTCACTGTGCAACAGACCCTTTCAAGTCTTGACTTGAAGGGGTAACCCAGACTTGATTTTAAGTAAAGTAATCGTGAGGAAAAATTATTATGGACTCAAGTGTTAAGATGTCTGCTCAGCTGCTCGGCAGCATAAACAAACGAGACAAAAGACGGTCGGCCACGGCTATTTGTTCAAATAAAGCCAAGTCCTGTCCACACTTGCTGACCTGTAGGTCGTCCTCCTTCACCTCTACCATGCAGGCCACTGACCCTCCATTCCACTTTTATGACTGTGCCTCAGTCACTTCGTCACTGGCAACGCTCCAGAGAAACATTAAGTGATTTCTTGGATGTGACCTGAGGAAATAACTACGGTCATTTGTGTACCACTGCTCTTTATTATATTCACTCAAACATACAAATTACCCTTCTCTTCAATGACTACTTTGGCTAAAGTCTTTCCTATTGAATTACCCAGTATGGAACAGTCAATCACTCTTTCTTCCCCCCATCGGATTGCTCAAAAGTAATTATAGGCTGAACATATGGATCTTTCCATAGAACTTGATTTCTCATCATTGCTGAATTGGGTGATGTGTAATGGCCTGTTAATGCATGATGGATCTTCTTAATCACTCTCGTCTCAGCTGGGACATGAAAGAGGTTGCTTACAATCACCGATCAATGTCTGTGAAGGCGATTGTGTCAGAGGAGCCAGACATTTTGTCTATGACGCATACTGTAAGCAGACAAAAAACCTTTTGTTGGCGATATTAAAGTTCAAAGCTTTGTCGTTGTAGTGACGTGTTAGTAAAAAAGTACCAGGAGAGTGGGACCTTTTTTTTCTCCTTTCATTTGTCCGTGTGTCACGAGATGTTGCCTGATGGTGACAAGGTCGTGAGTAGATGTTTTATGATGACACGGTCTAATTGTCAATCCCCTGTTCTGTGCTAAATAACATGTTTATGCAGCGATGGGTGAGTGAGCAAGACTCGTCCTGTGTAATGTGCAATGTCACTCAGCGGCCACCGCCTGTGTGAAGTGTTGGCTGTGCTGATAGTCACTTTCTGGGCTCAGTTGTGACACTTCTCTCTCAAAGACAGTCGATCATTCATTGTGACAGGTGCTGAGGAGAAGGATTAGAAAATGGGGCTTTTTTTTTTCAAAGCACTGTTGTTTTGACAATAACACTTTTCCTCAGCCGCCCCCGAGCACAGAGCACATTTGATAGAACTAGGTCTGTGCTTTGACATCTACACTAGCTTGTTCAACACGGGTTAGGGCTTCGGCTTGAGATCATATCCAAATAGGTAGACAGGTTTATTTAAAGTTCGGTGATGTTATTTTTGTTGCCAATTAGGGATGATTGGAAATTGTCTTGTGAAAACCCACTATATCTGCGGGAGTGCAGCTTCAGCTCCCGTCTCTTTAAAGTGATATGAAAATAAGTGGATCATGGTGCTCAGGCTTAGATCATATTCAGCTCTTACTTTCCTTCAGCCCTCTTCATTTTTCTATTCTTCTATTACACATTCTATTCTTCTTTTTTAAACGTTTCTGTCTACATTTTATGCCTGGTTCTAGCCAGCCATCAGAGGTCTGTTATTCGCTCACAGCCTTGCACCTTCCATTTAAAATCTTAGCTCTATGCATTACAGCCATGAGTTCCTCAATGGGAACACAAATCCGCTTTGTCAGAGAGGACATTTCCCTCCTTGCACAAAACTCATTTCAATTCCACATCATCCCATTACGCCTCCACATTGATTGAAACAGCCTCCATTTTCAGGGGCAGCTGCATTTTTATGTGCTCTGTATGTATGACAAGGCCAAAGCTTGTGCTTGTGTGTGTGAAATGTGCAATGATGCAGGTTGGAGACAAACAGGGACCATGACAAATAATTCACAAATTCTGCTCTGCTTTAAAGTATTTTCTGAGAACAGGAGACGACTTTGGGTCACTGTTCAGTGGTCACTTGCATGACACTGTTTACCTCCTTGGTGTTATATAAGTGAATTACTGTACAGGCTAATATCTTATACCTTAAACTGTTTACTTCTGCAGAAATACAAGGTCAGCGTGTTTGCCTGTGGGCTGGTGTTACAATAGAATTAAAAGTTGCTGCTTTACCTTGGTCTTTAGTATGAGGGTATAACTGTGACGCTAAACTGCAGGAAAGCAAATAAAATTGAATGTAGGCATGATTTATTTGGTGCTTCGTTCTGGGAGTATCATCGTGTGGTTGATTTATACTTCTCCCTGCACCAGCACCCTTGTTTGCTCAGCTTCCCAATTTCTTCAAATGTCTGGCTTAAACATGACATTCTATGTGATTACTTTACCCGCTTTCCTCTGACTTTCTCCTGAATTATGACTTTTTCTGCCTCTCGCTGTCCATAAGATGGCATCAAATGGTCTTGCTATACACATGCTTCTTTGTAGTCATACTAGCACCTGAGAGGACAGCACGCGTGTGGCATGTTTTAGAGCGTGACGTTCAGCATCAGCATAACATTTAGCTTGCGTTCGTCTTGCTGTTCATCCTCAAACACGGACAATGACTTTACCTCCTTCAGAGGTCCCTGGCTTGTTTTGGGAAGATGGATGGAGATTCATTTTGTTTCATTATAATGCCTGACTTATTTATAGCCTGCCTCTGCAGCGCCTGTTGGCCCACTGCGGCCCTGTAAGGATGCTGGGGGCTGAGGCGTTGATGAAACATTCCTGTGTCCAGGGGGTATTCTCTGAGGAGAGCACTGCTTGTTTAAGGGAGGGCAGCCGGGTGACAATGTAAGAACCACGGGCAAGGCCACTGAAATCTAATTCTACCAGCCCTGCCCTAGCTACAGCATTCCTGTTTGAGAGCTGTACCCTACCAAAAGTCTGGCACTGTGGGGGTGTCATGCCATGTAATGATACCTAACACCCCAGCAACACGGGAGAAACTATATAATTTTATCCTGTCCTATGAATGTCGTTATCACAAAAATAGCAAAAGGAAGCACTTGATTTGAAAAAATAAAATAAAATAAAAAGGCACTTTCATATTTTACTTATGCACAGTTTGGAGTTTTGGAGTGCCACAGCACCAATCCCAAACCTTTATCTGTATCTCCCCCTTCAGCCTCAGAGATTACTGCCTCACAACCCTGGAGCAGGGATGCTGTCTGCCTGGTAATTTGATGGCTAATCCCCTGCCTCTTCCCTACAAATCTCTTCCCTGATAAAGGGGTTGCTTCTACATTAGTAAACATGGGAGACTTGGCTGCACTGGCTGACTGTCAGACAAGGGGAATGGTTAAGGGAAGGGGAAGGAGAGAGATCACCAGTTGCCCCTTTTTAGTTAATAGGACAGGCCCTTTACATCTTGTCCTGTAAACTCACGAAGTCGATCTCTTTATACAAATGAGGTAAATGATGTATGTTTGCACGTGTTGATTTTAGCATGACGAAAATAATCCCTTTGCTGAGCAACCTACGAGGCTGGTAGTTTTTTTTTTCTGGATTGTAAGTGAGCTGCCGGTGTCTCAAAGCTTTCGAGAGTCCATTGTTAATGCACATTCATTCGCTTTTTGACCCAAATATTTGATCCTAATGATCAGTGTGCTACTGTCACGGCTAGACACGATGGCTCACTTAAAAGGAATTCACTTCCTTAGATCTTTCTTCACAGGCTTACACTGGGCTGTGGGGACTGACTACATGACTGAGCACTGATAGATTCTCGCCTGTAGTCCTCATAAGACTTTTATTAGGAAATGTTAGCCTATGCCCCTTACATGGTTTCTGTTTTCTGGATGTTTGCTCTCCTCCTGTGATGGTGCATCAACAGAACACGAAGCCTGAGAATCAAAACTGATGCCCTGTGCCCAGACATGCTCAGCCAGGTTTAACTGCACCTGGCAAGATAGCGTAGAACCAATCTATGAAATAACTTCAACTTGATGACTACAACAGTGGCTGTGATGGCTTCTCATTTGTTGAGCTGACAGAGGCATTTTAGGCTTCAGGGTGGATCTGGTTAGGTGAGTGACGGGTCCTGTCCCTGCGTGTCTTTCTGTGTGTGTAACGGCCTGGTGTTCACTCTAATCAGTGTCAGTGAGTTAGATGATATGTCAGGAAGAATTTGGTGAGATCTCTGTTTTCAGCACATTGCCGACCAGCCAAACATCACAACTAATCAAATGAACTGCGGTGAGGACGCCAAGTTTTGCACGTTTGTCCTTTTTGGATTTTGTAATCAATTTTGCAAATGTGAGCGCCACACTTTCCCGACTCTTCTTACACGTCCTTGAACAACATGTATATTGGTGGGTCACAGCACAAGTTGATTTATTATTGAGGATTCATAATTAACATTTCAACATGTGATTTTATTGCTTCAAGTGACCCAATTTGTAAGTGTTACTGATTGTCCTTGAATGCCACTTGTTTTCTTTTTCGAAGATTAAATCTCTTGAATTGTTAAAAAACACCAAATTTCCTGATTGGATGAATTTTTACCGGCACTGAATCACTAAAGAAGCTCTTATGTAGATTTTGTATGAAGTGGATTTTCATCTAACTATTTGATTAGTCAGTAAAATCCTATGACTCTCAATCAACCCAGAATTTCTCTAACTGGATGTGTCCAGGAGATTTGTGTGTGCACGTGTGCGCATGTACGCTGTTTGCGTGTGTGTGTGTGTGTGTGTGTCTGTCTTGTTAGCCAAGCTACAGAAAAGCGACTCTACACTGGTGGTAATTGATAGTCTGGAGGCTGTCTCAGCTGCAGGTAAATCCTATCTGCAGCTGTACTGTGAGGCAGAGGGGTGGGGAAGGGAAGGGAGTATAAATAAGTCTTTCAAGGACTAAGGATTTCAGAATAACTAGAGGGATGCTAGGGGGGAGGACAAGAAGAGCAGATAGCATAGCTGAAAGACAGAGAGATAGTGGGAGAAATGTTTAATATGAGGTTTTCGTAGGCAGTTAAATTTTCTTCCGAGATAGCACCGGCTTAAATGTACATTGGGGCTGTATTTTCTCAAGAACATCGCTCTGAAGAACAGCATATTAGCCCATGTCTTCTTTGTTCTGTATCCATTGCTTGCCTACACACAAAGCAAAGTGCAGAAGCTTAGAGGTGGCTTTTGTTTCCACCAGATTCTTTGAGTAAAATTAAGTCCCCCTGCTTTGTCAGGCAGATGTACAGTTGAGAGAAATCAAGAGGAAGTCAAAAAGAGGAGAGCCCGATGGGGAGAGATTGGCCACGGTGAGAGATTCATAGGTAGTAATGAGGGCGTTGGAGGAGTGCAGGTCGTCGTGTTGTGGCTCTGGCCTGTCAGTATAATGGACCTTGCTAGTCAGCGGGCAATCGATTGTATTGCTCACAACCTTGTCCTCCAGTTGTTCCTCGCTCTGGCTGTCTGTCAACCTGCCACACTGAGATTGAGGACGAGGCAGAATCTTCTCCCAGACGACAGATACAGTGTGCAGTTACTTTCTCATTACCTGTGAGGTGGCCTGGGGTAAGATGTGGAGGAAGGCAGGTCTGACTCCACATTTACAGCCAATTGACAGAAAGCCACCGAGAGTAGCATCCTAATTGATTCCTTATTTGTTTATTTATTTTCCTTTTTGCCCATGGCCAGTAACTATCAGCATTAGCGATGTCTCGAGAACCGATACATCTGCACCAAGTTGATGCTTAAATTCTACATCACAAGGGGCCTTCCACTCTAGTATATAGGTGTTAGTACATTGTGTGTGCAGCCCCTACTGTTTTCTTCCAGGCATTTTTGCAGGTTTCCCAGGGAATAATTCAAGGATCTTCATAAAGAATTTTAGTTTTAAATAGAGAGCTGATATCTATGAGTGTGTGCAATTCGGTGCAGATTTAAATAAAATTCCTTATCTAGTGAATTTAAATGTGATTTCATGAGGGGGCTGTCGGGCCCTGGTGGAAGTATGCGCTCTACTGAATGACATTTTGCTGTTGTATCCAATTTGGTTTTTGACAATCATAGAATTTCAATGGTATTTGTACCAACCACCAAATTTCTGAAATTTTGACATCCCAGTAATTTTTCCCCCCAGTAAATATCAGTTGATGATCAAATTTGTTGCTGTTGGATTTTCTATCCACAGCACCACAGAATTATTGGATGAATGCCATTACTATTAAAAAAACAGTTTTCTGAAGATGCTCAGCGAGGACAGAAATGCCAACTTAAGAGTCTGCATCTTTAGTTTATTGCTCCATAGCACATGTGCAGTCGTTAGAGGCATTGTACTTGTCTGATGAACGTGGTCTAAGCAGAGACACCCAGCTTCTCGTGCCCTTCATCCACTAGCCCCTGCCTATGCCGCACTCATCTCTTTTACATTTTAAATCCTCAGGCCTCCGGAGAGCGATGGGGATATATGGTTCCATCTGCTCCAACAGACTGGCTCATGGCTCACACAAAGAGAAAGAGACAGAGAAGGAGACATGGCCAGAGAGAGAGAGAGGAGGAAACAGGGGGGATGGAGAGAAACACTGTCAGAAAGACAGAACAGCTTATTAGAATCAGCCTTTTTTCTCTAGTTAGACAGGGACTGAGAGGATAACTGCCTGGAATAGAAGGCAGGGAAGGAGTTGGATTAGGGCCCCAGGGATCCTCTTTTTCTACATTTGCAAAGGCAACTAACCCATGTTAAATCTGTTAGGACTTAACCGTTTCAGTATCACCAGTACTCTCTGTTCTTTGCGTAATACATAGGGGGGGGTTTTGTCTCGCAACAGCATTTGTTTGTGTACCTTTTTTAATTCCTCCAAACACGTTTCTCGTCAAGGGGTCCTCCTTTCTAAATCCGACCGTATGCTTTGCCTCAGACACCATCAGGCAGACTGTTTCTGTTTCTCACCGCAGATGCCTGATTATAGAGGAGGTGCTTTTCTCAGCCCTGCCTGCGTTAGTTCATCCCTTCCCTGTGTAAACACTAGGTTTATTCCTCTGTAGCCTTAAACCAGGGCGGATTTTGCCCCTATATTTATCCACTTCATCTCTAACTGAAGACAAACAATCCAGTATAGTATAACAAATGTATTCTGTCATGAAGTGGATGTAAGCTAGTTACATGACGTCGCCTCTGTGTTTAGTGGTTGAAGGGAATACGATTTGTGTAAAAGGATGAAGTGAGATAGTGAGCTGCTTTCAAGATTTCAGTTGGACGAGCACAGACAATCCACCCAGTGCTCATGAATGAGTGAATCATCTCGACTATCTGACGAATAGTTAATAGTTGCACTCTGGCGAATCCATTCATTTCCACATTTGAAGTTCAATGGTCCAAGGTAATGGGTTCCAATCTCTTTAGAAATATATTAATTTGATCAAAACATAGATGGAATAAAGAGTAGCACATGTCAAGGTATAAAGTATAATTCTGTCAAAATACCTGAAATCAAATAGCATAACCTCCTGTTGTAAGACTGGACATGTGGCAGAAGGCTATGCTATTTCATTTGCATAATTTTTTCTGCAATGACTATGCATATTAAAGGAATAGAAAGGCCACAGGGAAAATGTCTAACAGTATACATCCTGAAATAGCCCAAGCCCCAGTGCAAAGTACTGTGGCAAACAATCACAAGAGTTGCTGCTTTGTCACAGAGCACTGAGGCCACAGCTTCTTTCACATGTCAGCCTCTGCAGGGTCCCTGCTGGCCAAAGAGCTTCTGTCCCAGGCCGTTACAGTCACTAATCTGGCCTGACACCAAGCTGATTTATAATACCCCCTACCCTAAGCACTGGCTGACTAGAAGTAATTGATTTAGAACAGTGTAGACACCTGCTGAAGAGTATGAAGCCCTCCGAAGCCCCATCCCATGCTTACTCACAAAGTTAGGCTCGATATTCTCACCTCGATGCTACCTGTGAGAAATACGCTTAAAACTGAAGATAAAGGGAAAGCTTTCGCTCAAGTTGGGCAATACCACCGAGAGAACATACTTGCACAGTGTGTTTACAGTTTGTATTGTATTCCATATCTTCCCATGCTCCGTTGTAGTTCTCCTGTGCCTAATTTTTCTAATATGGCAGCTCTCTCCTGCTGCTGAAAATCCACCCGTGATAGATCAGCGGATTGAGCTGAGCTCGAACAACTACCTGTATTTGGCCAGCTATTGATCTATGAAGCCCTGTATTTGCCAGTCTCTCTGCTCACATACCTTCACTGTTTGTCTTTTACTGGCGGAGACGAGGCTTTCTGCCCAGGAGGTGGCGAGGGAGGGGGGTGGCTGAGGTCCTCTCTTTGGTGTGTGGGGGGAGTCAGTGCCTTCTGTGTTGCCTGCCTAGTCATTTTATGGCACCATCTGTCCACGAGCAAACTGTCGAGTGGCGACGTCTTAGCCCATATCTCTTGCTTGACAGTGTGAATTTCCTTTTGATATATATGCACATCTGCTGTTGAGAATGCATCTCAGTTTATATTGCTAATTTAATATTTGGCCATAGCACATAACCACCCTTATGCATTTATTCATTTTTAAAATTGTGTAAAGTTAAAGCTAAAATAAAAAATCATTTTTTCCAGTCTGTGAAGTAGGACAAAGCTATTGGCTTTTAGAAACCCTGAACTTAACTTAAAAGGACAGATAAGTAATAAAGAAAAAATGTATATATACAGTAATGATAATACCTATGAATATAAGTGTCAAAGCAAGCCTGTAGAGATGTCAACAAATAGGATGAATTGTATAAGCAACATACACATTCCATACAAAAGCCATTGGAGTTTAAGTATTGTTAAACCAAACTGGTTTATATTCTGTCGACATGGCTTCTGAGGTTGGTATCACTTCACAATGAGCAGCTTCATACAGTCGATTGTTCCAGGTATACACAGCATTGCTTTTATTTGATGAATGTCTGTTTTACATTGAGTCTGCTTTTTGATTTATTGCAGGCCCTTTGCCCAGCACTTTGTAGTGCAAGCCATTTTCTCGTTGCTCCGCAGCTCGACAACTCCAATAATCACTCTCCAATAAATTCAAATGGAAGTGGCACTCTGGTATGTCTCTTCTACTCTGTGTAATACATATCAGAGTAATACATATCACCTTTCATTCCCAGATTGTTTTGTAGCCGCAAAGATTGGTAGCCCCCCAGAGGTGATTGTAAATCCCCCAGTTCAGTTCAGAGGTAATTTATGAAGGTGCTTGAGTTTTGTTAAATGTTCACTGGACCAGACTAAATGCTGATCGACGTCGTATCGCGTGGTTTTGGGCCAAAATGCCACAGTCTTTGCTTTCTGTTGAGAGGCAAGTTTGTGCCTGTATCAGGAGATTATCAGGAGCATGGTGCATGACGACTAAGCCCTCATGCGTCACAGTTGACGTCACAGTGCGTCATGTTGACTCGGTCATTTCTTGTAAATATCTGCATGCATTTCACATGGCAGTTGTAAGTTATACTTAATTATTGACGTGTCTTATTTTAACAACCTGATAGATTTCTGTGAGTCATCCACACAGAAAGACACTTTGCTCGTGTGATTTATTACCTGAGAGCTTTCATTGTAGGTCACCATAATCAGCACTCCCTACTTTCTATTGCTCAACTTGAGGATGTGCGCTCGCCTGTTACAGGCGTCTTTCAGTTTCTCAATCTTCCTCTCGGCAGTAAAGCGTTAACAATTAACTCAGTGGAATCAGCTTGTAAACAGAAGTGCTGTAGAAGTCAATAGGTCTCAGGACATTACCCTTTGTTAGGTGGATTTCAGCGTAGCTCTGTAAAAAATTCATGCACCACTGAGTATGTGGATACAGCAAGGCTTTTCAGAGTAAGAGTGAAAACCTAATTTGGTTACTTAACACTTTTCATTTTACAGTATGTGGCTCACTAGTTTGCAGCTATTCTCATGGGGTCTTGGGGTGTGCATTCGCCGCAGAGGTAAAAAAAAAAAGGAGCGCAGACTTGTGAAGCTGAGACTTCTAGGGCATGGAGAACTAATCAAGGGCCAAAACACTGCTGTCGAAATTCAGCTTGTAACTGTGTTTATGGAGCCGTTGCAGGCTGTGCCAACACAAACCTCGCTGGTCTTGGTTTATCACCTCCAGAGATGGCCGTGATTAGCTCCACACACTGCTAGCCATATATCTCCGCTGTCCCACCTCCCCACGCTCAGGATGACCCATTAAATGGAGATGGAGAAAGAGAGACAACGTGAGTAGGAGGGATGGGAACTGTGGAGAGCAGAGATACTACCTGTAGTTAGTGTAATAGTAGTGTTTACTCAGCTTCTGCATTGTTGGTAGACTACTACCTCCACATGGGTGGCCACTCCCTTGCCTCACGCAAACACAGGGTAATAACTTGAATGACAGGCACCAGATGTGTGTGGCAAACAAGCAAATGGCATAGGTGTGTACTTTTCATTATACTCCCCACAAAAGCTCCATTGTCCTCTAAAGTTCACCGTTTGAAATGTTCACAATCCATTGTTCTGCTTTTAATTTGCTCACTAAACCTCTTCTGCCTGTAATGCTGTATATATAGAGCGTGTATGTTTTGCTCTGCAATATTGAGACTCCCCAGACACTCGAGACTCCAAAGCCTCTTCTTAAAGGACTTGGAGAGTGGATGCCCTCCAGAGTGACTGGACATTTAGGGTTATTTCCACTCCTGTATCAGTTTATAACCTTCTCTTCTCTTCCACAGTGTCTTTGTGTTTAGATGAAACACTGCCACCACAGAATACTCTCTCTCTCTCTCTCTCTCTCTCTCTCTCTCTCTCTCTCTCTCTCTCTGTATATATATCTATATGTTTAGGATATATGATCTTGACATCTTGACAAATTGGACTGAAACCCCAGAGCTACACCATAAATTGTTTTTAGCCTGGTTGCAAACCTCTGAAACACCACATACATCTCACATTTTTTTGTATGGCGATTCAGAGTAATGATTTCGGTGCGGCTGGTTGTGAATGGCTGTTCCTTAACAGCGGTTAACGGGGCTACGGAGCTCCAGGCTTGAATTTATTTAACACATCCTCCCCTTTGTTTCGTCAATACATGTCCAAGGCTTAAGTGATAATGAGGTGGAAGGATCAAACAAATCTTTGACCTTGCCTCTTATTATTTTCCTATATTAGGGCCCTCTAACCTGGGTAGTCATCTAATTGGGTTTGCATAAACAAAATATGTGAAAAATTCAGTTTTTCATAAACTTGTTCATTTGTTTACCTTGCACACAAATACAGGCTCAGCCATGAGTCCAAATTAGCATGCCATAATTTCTGCTGTTCAAATTTTTGAAAATATGCAGATGTTGTGAAACACTTATTTATAAAATATTAGTTTAGTTTGTGCACTACAGTTTTGAACTATTAATTAAGATCATCCACTGTAGCTGTAAAATAATTTTGCTCCTGAATTCATCCTGACTAATTATTCATTTGGGTCTGAGTCTCTGCAAGATAATCGGGACGATCGTTTTAGCCATAATTATACCGGGGTAACTCTTTATCCCACACACATTTCCCTCTCTTACTCTTACACAAAAAACAGGTTTCAGAATAAATCATTTACAAAACATCAGCATACACATACAATTTTCCGAGGGCAGACATCCACCCCTACGTGATCTTACTGTTTTTCTCTCGCTCTCCCACATAATGGCAAACAGCGTCTTCCTGTGCTCTGAGCCACTTGCTCCGATTCTTTGGATCAAACTGCACCATTTCCACGTTGATGCCCTGTCCGTCTCTCCCCAGCTCCTCCACCGCAACACAAATGCACATGGGGGCACGCATTGTCCCGTAGTGTTTGTGTGGGTCTGGGAGGCACCGAGCTGCACTGGGATGAATAAGTAGCTAAATAAATAAAGAATAAACCTCGCTCTAGGAATTTGTCTCATTGAAGATGAAAAGCATCTCCCTCTCTCTGGCATCTGCTGTGAAAGATATCCCTCCACCGCCAAGGGTTTGGAGCACGGCAAGTAGCCAGCTCTATCAGCCTCGCTCACTCTATCTACCCACCGACGTGAACCAACGCAACACTGGCATACATATAAAATGAGTGTCAAAACACATTTTTCAGCCAACAAACTTGATGTGAGTTGTGCTCATTTTGCAGAGCTAACTTAGGGCATAAACGTTAAATAAAAACGGGGCCTGAATGTCTTAAAATCTGTCTGCAGAGTGGGGGTGTGATCCAGTTCTTTGGCTCCCTGACCGGGGTTTTTGTTGATCTTTTTTCTTCAACAGACTGCTACAGCTTAACACACCAACAATGAGCTGCAGTCTCATTATCAGTGAAGGTGAAGACACGGATGGAAGGTTTTTATCTAGAGGTTTTAAATTATTAGTACTTCTGGAAAATCTACATGCAGGGAAGAGTGTAATACTGATTGATAAAATCACAGCATGAACCTTCACTGACAATAGATGATGTTGGCTGCCAACATTCACCGTTTTAAATTCATTAGATGCAAGGTAGGATGCTTTGGAAATAGGTTCGGTAGACTTGAAGCCTTGAGGCCAATTCCTGTAAGTATCAAACAGTGATGAAGACGTAGCCGTCAATGATACCCGTCTGCAGCTGCTCATGTGAGGAATTCTCATCATCTCAGCCATGCCTGTCTCTTCCTTTGCCAAGTAATTAAGTAACTTCTCTTCAGATGAAGACAATGAAACACGGAACGGTACATTGTTACATAGCCAATGTCAGCCAACACCTGTTTACCAGCTGAAACATGGGGAGTTTAGCATCAACTTCAGCAACGGCAGTTTAATTTCTTCATTCTCCAAGATCGGTTTCTTGTGGCCTTAAAGCAAAGTCAGTGTTCCCCCGTGTTTTGCTTCTATTTCCATCACTTCTTTTATTCTACTTCGGCTAGCATGCTAACCGGTTAGCCCTGGCGCATCTTGTCACTTTCTGAAAGTGAGTCACCGCAGCAGCCAGTCCGCCCTCAAGAAGAAACGCTGCTCAGAGGGCGTGTTGTAACCTCTTTGCCTTTAAACGCAGAGTCTGCTGAAGCTAATGGCAAGTGACCATCACCACCACCCTCTCCCGGCAAAAAAACACATTTGGCACAGAAGAAAACGAACATATAGGGCCTTTACGATTTTGCGCTCCCAAGAACTATGCCTCACAGAGTGTTTTCTTTGTTTCACAAAGAGGGTGGTCGAAGAGGTGCCCGGTGTGTTTCCACATCACGCATTGAAAACACCACGTGAGTAATGGGCTGCTCAACACCTCCACAGGCTTAAGAATGGAAAGGTTTTTTCCACTAGATACTGGAGGCATTGTGTTCCTGACACTCTAACTTATTTAGCTGAATTGAATAGACCAAAGCTGACCGGCCACCCAGCAAGCCTGGAGATATTGCACATTGTGAGCGCCTCTCTTTCTCTTTTCACAAATATCAGTATTGTTCAGGCACCCACTATAAACTGGGCAGTGAAACTGAACAGATGAGCTGAGAAAGTCTTCAATTCCATTCCAAAAGGCCTCTTGTAAAAGCTCTGTACAGAATCATTGTCGTGGAGCCCTTGAAGACAAAAGTAGGGTTACTTTGAAACTTTTAAAACTTTTCTCATTTTGGTTCGTTTTTTTCCTGTTGTCTTCTGGAGATACTGCTTTAATTCCATCAAAAGAGAGATCTCTATCCTTACCATACAGTGGCCTGCTTGACTGTGTTATGATGACTCATCACAGATGGCCATGGGCTAGAGAGTCGGGATAAGAAATTTAGTTAGCTGAATTTATGGGGATGCACAGTTACTTTGTTTGTAACAGCATTAGACATCTAAACTGCAGGCTATAACAAACTGGAGGTAATTTATCTAAATCTTATCAGTGGGCTTAGTCATTTCCTACACTAAATCCAATTTCTTAAAAGACACAGAATCGGTGCGTGTGCTGTCTGTTTTGAGGGATGGCCTTTTTTGTTTTTGTCTCCACCTTCTACTTAAAGTGATGGAGATGTGCTCTCTGTTTTATGGCTTGGTCAGTTATGGTTAATTTGTCGTACACCTGCTACTCCTTTGTTGACCAGTCTTAGTGTGTGTGTCCCCTGGGCTGTGTTGCGTGCTTGTTTATGAATGCATACATGTCATTGAATGAGATCATGGCACTTTGTTGATTCGAACCCATCTGGAAGACACAGTTTCAATTTCTTAATGGGGAACATTAAGTGGGCGGCGGTCCCCTGGGACTAATGTTGAGGAGGTCCTCTGGGTTTTTGACTGATCCTCACTGGGAGAGGATGACTGAGAAGCTTAATCCCGCGTCCTGACCTCCCCTTTGTTCCTGTTATTTCTTCCCATGAATTCTCGCTGTGGCGCTGCACTGCATATCTCCTCGAACTCTTCTGCTGATGTAGTTTTTGCGTGTTACATTCGCTTCACTTGTATTTTCCTCTGCCCCGAGCAGGGTTTTGTTGTGGTTAGTGGGTGCCTTGTTTATCGCGACCAAAGATCCCCAGTGTTGTGCGCTGTTGTTTTCTTTACAAGTATACAAAATTCCAGTCTGCTTTGGTTCTGCCTTGCGACTTGTTTTTGATATTTTCTGCTTTACCGTGTTATTATGTTCATTCAAATGTATGCAAATGTACGGTGAGTTTGAATACTAATGTTTCCTCTCCTTCTCTGCCTGTGTTTGCTCTCCCAGGTGTTAGTCTTTGATCCTGTCGGAGTGGGACGCATCGAGCAAGGGACTGAGGAGGGAGCGGTGCCAACTTGGAACATGGTGCCTAATATTCACCTGGCAGTGCCCCTCCTGCCCAGAGGGGCGTTGCTGTTCCTGCTACTCTTCAGCTGCATGGTGTTCTCCTCTGTGGCAGAGAGTAAGTAAATTCATTCACACAGGAAATCCTTATAAGCTTAATAGGCTTAATAAATTGCACTTTGCACTAGTTCCTTTTGACAGGGACCAACATTATCAAAGCTAAACTTAACCCACTACATCATATTAATAAGTTGCCTATGACAATCAGGTTTGTTCATCTATTTGTTTGTTTATAAATTAGCAGGATTATGCAAAAATAACGACTGGAGGGATTTCTATAAAAAGGTAAAACCCACTAACGTTTGGTGCAAATAAGGAGGAAGGATCCTTTATTTTCCTTCACTTTCTTTAACATTACGAGATATGAGACATAACATTGTTCTCAGAGAATAATTCTAGGATCTTAATGCAAATAAATCAGGCACGTTTAGGGGACAGATATTTACTAGTGTGGGCAATTTGGTGCAGATACAAATAAGATAAGCCCTTTAATGTGCACCATCCTTGGGTTTTCATTGTTTGTTAGTTAGCAGGATTACTAAAAAACTACCTAATCCATGATATTTTGTGAAGGGGTACAACCCAAGGAAGAAACTGTGTAATTTTTGAGTGGATCTGAATAAACAGGCAGATCCAGGATTTATTTTTACTTTCTTTAATATTGAGAGATATGTATGCACTCCCTGATTGCCATTCTAGTTGTGGATTCATGCAAATTCAAAATAAAATATAGATTCTATTTAAATTAGGTGTCTTTGGTGGATTCCAGGCGAACAGAAATATCTCCCCCTCCAATGCATGCCCCAGAGTATAGAGAGCCTTAGCATGTGCACTAAAAATAAGTGTACAGTGCATGCAGTGAAGCTCCATCGGCCTCTGTGCTCGCCTGTCAATCTGAACGAAGCTTTTGGCTGGAAGGAGTACTCTCAGAAAGATGTCTCGCCATTCCCGTGCCTTTGGGTCTCGGGGGTAGACAAGAGCCACGGCCCTGCCAAAGACGGGGTCAGGGACAGAATTAATTCAACACATGACCTCACCTATAGTGCTGTCACTGGGTCACTGTAATTCAATTATACCCCAACCCCTCCCATTCCTCCACCCGGCCACGCCAACTGCCCTGTCCTCTCGTACATGGGCCCAATAGGATTTGTTTTTCCGTACCCTTTGCCTCCTCTCACTCAGCCCCTTGTCTCTCGCAGTGTGTCTGGAGTTTTGCACAGTTTAGAGTCGTGAACCTGACCTTGTAGAAATGTTTTGCTCTCCTGTCTTTGTTCTGGTGGTTCAGCGAGACTGTCTTTGTTCTGCTCCAAATGGGATTAGACCAAATCCGACCTTGACTGGAGTAGTAGTGGTCAAGTAAGACGAGGAGATTTGCCCTGAGATTACTTCATACCTAGAGTTGAAAGTGCCATGTATCTGACTCATGTACATTGGCAGTGCCTTTTCCTGTCCACTCAAAACCAGAGTAGTGTGTTGCTAAACCTCTGATTCTTCCCTGATTCAAAATAATACTCTGAATCGCTTAAAAATTCACATTAAGTATGAATTGCTGATGATTAATAATCTTTAACAAAGTAAAGGAATAACTGCAAGATATTCTTTGGGCTATGAATAAGTGGCATCCTGCTTCTCGTGACAAAACAAATAATCTGCAAAAAGATCTGCGTAGTCAGTAATTCATTTATTTATTCACTCACCATATTTATTGTCATGTTATGATGTGTACCTGTGCTCCTCTTTACCTTCATTTTAATTGCCACCAAGGGAGGAAACAAAATTGATTCAGCTGCATTTGCTGTTTAGAGATTATGGAGGAAAAGGTACTGTCAGGGGCATGGAAGGTTCCAATACATTATTTAAAAGTGCTGAGTCTGTCAGATGCACAGTGCACAGTTTGGATGCGACCTTGATTATTTAGCTGTAATGCTATTGGGCTGTTTTTAATCTATATTGTGCGGATATGTCCGAAGTCAATTATTTTTGCAAAATTGCAGGACTGCTGAAGTTATTTAAATTATGAGAAATACATGTTTTGTGACAGTATTTTGTGCCTTCAGGACATTTTGAATATATACACTTCATTGGCCAGAGTTAAATATGCACATACACCTGAGCGTGCAGTAGTTTGCTGGACTAATAGTTTGACTGTGTTCAGCTTTTGAACAATGGCTTCATGTGGACAATGTTTTACTTAATCCTTTGCTCTCTGTCTATGTGAGAGCAAAGTCTCCCCCCGGTCTCTAATTTCAGTAATCGTATCATTTACCCATAAAAACACAGAAACAAGCCTCTTCATTAACAGATAGAGATACTCTGCTGTGTCGTGCTGTGACAAGCTGGAACGAGCCTTTTTACCGAGGAACCACCCGGACACTGATACTTGGATACGGGGCAGAAGAAAAGGAATTGGAATTTCATCTTAAAAGGAAGATAAAAGAAATAATAAGTTGATAGAAAAGCCTGGCTCTGGTCTGAGGTGAACCTATGGTTGTAGCTTAATGAAAGCACACTTTGGAAAAGATGTAGCCCTGCCATTATGAAAAAGGAGTCTGTCTCTAAAGCCAACAGACATAGAATTAAAATAAGACAGTTGGGGGGCAAAAATAACACCTACCACTAATGGCAGGGTTGTGTGCGTTTGGTGTCTGTAATTTGTACGCAACTTAGTTATGTGAACTTGATAGTTCTG
Organism: Hippoglossus stenolepis; assembly: GCF_022539355.2. Lineage (NCBI taxonomy): Eukaryota > Metazoa > Chordata > Actinopteri > Pleuronectiformes > Pleuronectidae > Hippoglossus > Hippoglossus stenolepis. The sequence continues at coordinate 19,051,760 of NC_061493.1, read as the reverse complement.
GTTTGGATTTCCTGTATTACAGGGCAGACACCAGACAGATATTATGGGCGGATTGTGCCTGGCAAGGCTCTGATTACATGGGTTCAGTCTGGTGTCCTTGTCTCCCCGTAGCAAAAGCTGTCACAGATGGCAAATGTGCGAGCAGAGTTGAGCCATCTCCTCTCATAAAAACTAAAGGTTATTCCATTTACAGTGCAATGTTTGCTGATTTAGGATGGCTACATTTCAGAGGTTGTTGTCTTACTGTTTGTTAGGCCCGATTCCCAAGCTGCGACAATTCATAATGATTAAACACCACAAATACGGAAAGTCCCCCGACCAGCAGCACCAGTGACGCTCTGTGACATCATTGATCCTATATCGCCATTAAGTCAGCACAGAATACAGTGTGATTACTGCGAGTGCTGATCGCAGACGTCTCATCGATCCCGGGGGAGCTCAGCCTAATCAACCAGCTCTCTATACAGCCCCCTGGTACACAATAGGCCACTGGCCCCCAAGGTCAGTCTCAAAGTCGCACATAGCCAGCACTTAAATGAAATGGTTATCTTTTTGTAGTGCTGTCATTGTGAGTTATTCCATTGGCTTTAATACGCTTTTGATGTATGTGGCGCCTTCCCGTGCCTCACATGTTGTGATCTCGGGCGGCTTTTCGTGTGCGGTGCAGCAAGGCCGTCTTAAGTTTAAAGTGACTTTTTGTATCAAACCACACTAAGACTATCTTTTAGCATATTATTTGTGTTCCCCTATGTACCACAAATAGACTACTGGCAGTTTTTTTTAATTTTTATTACTTCTATAGACAATATCTTAGCCTTAGCCCACAAAGAGGTGTCCCATGGGGATGCTACGCTAAATATAAATGGCTGTAAACGGAAATATCCCCAAATAACTAATAAAGTTTCCATTACTAGAATTCTAACAAGAAAAAAGGGCTTTTAACACCTCTTGAATCCTAAAAACTGCCATGTACTACACAAACCCATAAAACAAGGTTCATGGATTGATCTGGCAATTTCTAAAGCGACTACACCGGACTGACGTGATGGAAGTGCCAAAGCGGTTTGGAAAGCAGCGGACAGACGGGGGGGACTGGGTGGCTGCAAATTGGATTGTATTTTTAAGGGTCCATATGGTCACCCAGTTCAAAAAACTGAAAGGAAAGGAATTGATTCTTTTTTAATTAAAAGTAACCATATCCACCTTGGAGAGCCACTCGGAGACTAATACAGTTAACACACAGCTGTGGTCCACACACATCATACAGACAGTTGCGCAGAGGGAGGCTGAGGAGGAGATAAAGCTAAACAAAGGAAGATGTTCTGCGTGGAGGCAGCGGGAGAAAGCACTATATATGTGAGGGAAACATCTGCAAGATAATGTTTTGGAGGAAGGCAATTTAGAGGCTGGAGAGATTTGATGGGAAGTTGTTTTCATAAGCCAGTGCAGCAGTGTCAGAATAGAGGGAGGGAGGGGGTCATAGGAGGTTAATGATGTGAGATTAATAGTTTAATTAGGGAGCTCAGTGGCACGGCCAGAGGCAGTCACCCAAACCCTCGGCTGTGTCCCGTTTTCGGCGATGCCACAGGACAACAAGAAGCGCCGGTGTCCTTCCAGAAAAGGGCAGATGGGGAGAGACATTTTAATTTTCTGCTCATACTGACGGCGTTATTGACAAAACACGACTAAATACATCACTGCCAATTATAACTTATTGTTTATTACGTGCTCACTTAATCTTGGTGTATATGTATTGGTATAATCCAGTATTAGCAGAGATTTGGAAGAACTGATTTGGATTTAATTTGGGTTGAGAGATATTATGTGGGAAATGTTAGAAGCTTTAAAGGATGCCCATGCGCATACCGATCTGTGATCAGACTCTGCACGGAGAAATTCAAGATAGCTGCCGTTAAATAGGGCATAATTGAGTATCCTTTTGGAACAAAGCACCCATGTATTGTTTACTTTTGCAGTTTCCTCTAAGGTACTTTTAAGGCAGTTAACTCAACCCAAACAGCCTGAGGACATGGTGCAGTATAAAACGTAGCCTGGTCTCTAGTGGGATCTCCTGTATTTCATGGATAAATGGTCACCGTAACTTTTTTTTAAGCTCTAAATCGTAAGGGAAGCTACAAAGAGCCTATTGGCGCCTGTAAAGATAGAATTCCATTGTTGTTTTATGTCCCTACAGTAGCATAATTTAATTTCCTCCTCAATTTTAGCTTGCGGAGAGTTGAATTACTTAAGGCCTCTGCGCTGTGTGGGTGAGAAGATGAGAACAATGGTAGGGCTTCTTTGTGGTCTCGGAGGGAGGGGTAATCAAGGGGAGGTAAATTAATGAGGTTAGTGGGGTCACAGGGGGGTGCGTGGTGATGGATGATGAACCCCAAAATGGAAGCTCAGAAGAAGGGAGGCATCTCCGCAGCTTAGCCCCTAACCCGCCCCCTCCCGGGATCGCTTAGCACACTTAACATTTTCCCTACACTGGTTTATTAATGTCAGAGTCCAAGCCGGGGTGACCATTGGTCTTGGCGCTGCACCATTAACAAAACCCCCCACCAGTTGCCCAATTCGTCCTTCGAACTCCCACAGCAGCTTTACAGAGTGGTTTGGATTTCCATTATAAAGGTGTCACACTATATGCTTTATTCCATATTCAAGCCGCATTGAAAATGCACTTTTTCCCCTCTTCGTATTTTGTTTTGCATGCAAGTGTCCCCAGATTGACACTCAGTTAGCCGCCCACACATGCCTTCAAATGCAGCAGTCAGTCGTCCTTCAGTTTCTAGATGGAAAAAACACTTAGTATCACGACAGCGCAAATGAGAACATTTCATCAAGCGAGCTAAATGAACATCGGAGGTGACGTAGCCCCAGGGTTATGCAGATGAGCGCCGCAGTTCTGGCGACACATTAGCAGGCTTTTCTTGGAGGTTCAGGCCACATACAGTACGGGTTTGGTTTTGCATTTTTACATTTACATTCTCCACATTGTGTTTCAGACTTTACAGCGGTTGTTTTCAGTTAATTATATGGTGGGTCTCCAACCAGCAGGCAATTATGGTGGTTGCATCGAGAAAAGGAAACCCGTAAAATATAAAGTATAGTTTGCCCTCATTTTATTACCATAATTTCAAAACAGCATGAAGTTGTATATTTTTCAATATGTAATACAACAACACAAGTAGTGGTTTTCTCTTAAGAGCGGACAACAAAGAAAACCCAGAGCCGTGTCTGCCTTTATCTAATGGCTGTTGAGACTTTCCCTTAAGGAATGAGGTGGGTTGAAAGCAGCCACAGGTAGTGAGTCATCTTTGAATAGATCTAGGTAGGGCGCCAGTTTAAATACCACAGGTAATATAAAACCTCCGACTCCCAATCGTGTGATACCAGGAACACCCACAATCCGCGCCATCAAAAAAAAGTACACAATGAAGCGTTTGTTCTTCGCGTGTTTTTTAAACAGTCGTTTTTAAATGCCCACTCCAGGCTCAGGTCACCGAAAGAACATTGTGGTAAAAAAAAAAAAAAGAGTCATACATTGACTGACAGACGAGAGGAGAGAGAGAGTGCAGAGTTGAGAGATGCCTCCCTCTTTCATAATCGGCTTGAGAAGATGAAAGCCATTACATTAATGTTGCTCACACTGGGAAGAGAGGAGTGAAGGGTAATTGCACTTAGAGTTCCTGTTCTTCTCCACTGTCTTGAATAATTCACACAAGGCTTGAAGGCCTGATAGAAAGCTCGTCTTCGTGGTCTACGGGGTATTGGAAGTTTCATGTTTTTCCTTTTTTTATATTCTCCTCTTCAGGTTTAGACATTTTGTCTTAAGTACAGTATCCCAGTGATGATTAATCACATTGCTCTTGCGATTTCACCGAAGTTCCGATCAAACTTCAAATATTTAGACTGAAGTTATTTTCTCACTCACCTTTCATCGTGTGCGCTCAGCTAGTTCACAGCGAGGCTGACTCAGCGAGAACAAGCGGAGGAGTTGATGGACTACGGTGAACGGGCCGCTCATTGCAATTGCATCGCGCTTTATGACTCTTTATAAGGTGATATCAATTTAACAGATTTAAGAGATTAAAATTTAAAAACTGGATAATAAAAATAAATCATCTTGACCTGAAATCCCTCAACTAAAGTGAGATGATTATGTGAAACCCTCCCTCACATCATTCAGTCCTTTGGTCGCTCGACAAAAGTTCTAACACGTGCACATATACACGTGTCTTTTGGAAAACGAATAATAATAACAATGCTCCATGGTGTAAAACAGAAGTTCAGATAGCAAACATGATGTTTATTGGTTTAAACAAACAGCCTGAAGTGCAGTTGACTTTACCGGGGTAAATAACTCGCAGTGGAGGCAGCGTTATATGGAATTAATTGCAAACAAGTTGCATGCTAATGGCCTGAAAAGGCGTTAATGGAAGAGTTCCATTAAAACAACCAGTGCTGATGCCATCAGACAAATTCACACTAAGTGTTGCCTCGTGAAAATGATAACTTGCTGATCCATTATTAATAAGAATTAATGGTTTTCTCTCTGCCCCGTGTGTATCGATCCCTGATACTCTACACTCACACAGTAGCTCTCACCGGGCACTGTGGCGGGCTTGGGAATACACTAATTGTAAGCCACACAAGAGCTATTTGTTTGGCTCTCCCTGCTGTCTCTGCATTTATTACGAGCCTTGCTCTGAGGCCCAAACACACACACACACACACACACACACACACACACACACACACACACACACACACACACACATACACACAGAGACGTGAGGTACTCATCGCAGAATGAAAACCAAATACAGAAGAAGAATAGAAGTAGAAAAGAATAGAAGAAACAGGAAACCACCCTCAAAGCTGTGTGACTGTGTTTGCTTGCTTTTCGTTTGGTCTCATCTTCACTCCGTTCTCGAGTGAATGACGTCCACAGTAGAGGAGCAAGGAGAGAGGCCTGATTCCTGTGTTTACTGGCTAACGGCTGCTAGCTCCTTTAGCTGGAACGGTCTCATGTTGTCGTGTGTGGACTGAAAACAAAACCACGTTTACAACATCATACACAAGGCCAGTTTATTTGCCCTTGACAAAGTCATCTGCTGTTGACTGTACAGGGACAGTTGGTCCTGACCATCTGTCCTGCCTGTCTAGTGCAGTGTCTGTCTGTCTATTGAAGTAAAGCACACCTGTATCAACGCTGGAGTTTGGGAATCCCCCACATCTTTTCATCGCTCTAATGATCTGAAACCCCACAGATAGAACTGAAGGCATTAGGTTAACTGAGAGAAGCTGTTTAATCCCACACATGGAGCAGTCAGCCGCTCTGTAGTCTCCTTCAGTGCCGTCTAAACCAGAATCTATACACACTTGTCAATACCATGCCCTCTAGGTCAAATTTGAATTCCATGTCAATAGGGCACACACGTATGCATATTTGTGATGTGGGATATTACTCCTGCCTGCATGAACGCTAAACCGTCTCATTTTGTACTACGCTTTTAAACATTAAGCATCTACATGGGTTAGAATTAATTTCCCTAATAACTCTATAATTAGTTTGAGAATCAGGATCTGTAGCATACAAGAAACACCTTATTAGTCCCCCCCAAAAATTGGGTTTTCACTCTGTATTGTTTTTGCTTAGATTAAAACATTCATTACATTCATTAGTTTTAACATGAAAGCCTTTTTGCTCTTGTTAAAAATGTGTGTTTGGTTTTTTTCTACTCCAGCAGCCATGCTGCAGTTCGTGTACTGTTTTGCATGTGGATCACTTTTTGATCTTTCTGCTGCATTCATTTGTTAATTAAAACCAGTAGTTTCAATGATTGAGTTGTAATTCAGACATGTTTATCTGCTTTGATAGTGATGAAGATAACCCAGTTTAGGTGTTTACGTGCTAGTTGCTGTAATTAGAGTGATCCCTTGATCTGGTTGGTGTGAATAAATTACTCTGGTAAGCATGAGGCACTCACGTGTCGATAACCTCAGCCCTGAAATCCATAGCACCTTGCAACCAACCAGCCTGACAGATGTGGCAGCACTTTCTACACTCCAGTGAGAGGAGAGCGTGCGTTCAAGCTTTGTGTGTCAAGACAGGAGTTTTCAATGTGACGTATCAAAGCTTAGGAGTGTGGCTCAAAGCTTGCAGTCAGTGGTAGGGAGAGGGATTTGCATAGGTAGGCTTATGTGTTTTCCACCTCGTCCCTGCCATTGTTTTCATGTGACAACTGCCTGACAGCCAGGAAAATGGGACACAGGCAGAGAAAAAAAAACCAAGAGTCTGGATTTTGTCTCTCTAAGAAAAGAACTGACAAACCCAACAGTTCAATATCCTCACCCACCAGTGGTGGCACAGTGATGGAGGAACTCAGCCGAGCCTCTGTCGAAAAAAATAAATACCTCTGCCCTTCCATTCAAGTGTGTTAGGACATTATTAACCCTGTCCACAAGTCTGGGGTTTGGGGTCAGCGCAGACCTTTCTTGAGATCTTGTGATTTGATGCTTGGCAGTTCCTGTATTAACAATGGACAGCTCAGAATGTGCCACAGTTTCGCCTCAGAGTCACAGGTCAACTATCAAAATTCAGGGGGAAGCTTGTTTAAGAGGATTAATACAGGAAAGGCTCAGCAAGGGCCAGTTTGCCCCTTTTCCTCCACTTATCCCTAAAATCCTTACAATTCCTAACATCCACTGGTTCCTCAGTTAAATGTTTGTGGCAGTACATGAGTTTGCATCCTTTAATTTATTAATGTGCCAAGAACTGTTTAATGCTGCTTGATCCCCCCGCTTAGGGGCAGATGTTAGCAGGAACTACTGCTGATAATCAGGTCTCGGGGATTCCAACTCACCATCCATGCATGCACTGATGCATGCTCAGGCACACACTCTTAAAAGCTTATCAGGCCTGAATCATTAGCAATGCTGCTGGCTGTGTGTGCGCGCCTCAGTCACACTTTGACGTCGTAGAAAAGGATTTACTACTGTGCTTTTGCCGTCTAAATCTGGTCCCTGGGAGAAGCAGGGGTAAAATATCATTCAAATGTCAGGTGGGATTAGGTACTATGAGGGGGTCACAGGTCACAGATGGGTGGATGGACGTGTTGGATTACTGTGCATCGCCAGGCTCGTGTAACTGCCTACTCTCACTCTGCACTGCAATACACTGCAACTTATCACTGTTGTGTACCATGCCGTGGATTTGATAGTGTTTTTGTTTGTCATGGTTAGCTTATCGTGATTGGTTTTAAAAGACCACATTAGCTTTAATCTGTTTTTCAAATGTGACACTTATTTGACAGTGGTTTAAACACATAAAACAGATTATAAACAGAATGAATAATGCCAGATAGATGCTCTCATTTTACTTTTTAAAGCTGGGAAGAGGTGGTGTTTCTCAGTGCATCCCTGCTGCTACGTGTATTATCTTTAATCACATGTGACAACAGACCTGTCCAGATACTTGTGTCTGCAATTAATGTCTCTTAAGAAGCAAGACAACTGCCAAAAATGTAATGCTTTGCAAGACTGTGTATGTTTGTATGCACGATAGAATTTTAGGAGCCTTTAAAGGGAAAATAATCTCATATTTTGACAATAAGGCTGTAATATTATGAAAATAAAACAAATTTTGGGCAAGCTGTTTTTCTAGAGAGGGAAAATGAGAAGATCAGGCTGTCACATACTTTGAAATGAGAAATATGGAGCTTCTCTTTAGTATACGTTTTAAAAATAACAGAATAAGGAACTTGCCTCTTTTGTGGAGGACAAAATGTTTGGTAGTGATTAACTGTGAGGTTATCGTTGGTTACATCTGCGTGCTAATCAAAGGGGTTTTCGTAGATTCTCAAGAAACAACGATATTAGCAATAAGTACGATTTTGGATATTGATTGAAAATCTGAAGAGCACGTGTTCTCCTGGCTGCTTATTTCATTTTTTTACCTCATAATATTGGTATTTTTCTCATTAAATCACTATGTTATTCTTGTATTCTAAGTATATAGCTATATTAATAGTTGTACATCACACATATTTGTAAATTTAAAAAAACATTATTTTAAGGATTGCTCTGCTTGTACGGTGACCTTTTTTTCTGGAGCCAGTTAGTACATCTGTCCGTCCATCCAGTTGCATTCATATGTGTATAAGCATTTCAAATGAAACGGTTATGTATGTGCACACTCCTCACTAGCTGCATCCCCCCTTTTGTTGTACACTGAAAGCTCCTCTTCAGAGATGTCCTTAAGCAAAGACAGCAAGCACCACCACTCTCTCTACAGCCAACCAAGGGCAGAGGGTGATAATATAAGACCTGGAGAATGTTCTCACTAACAGTCCCATCTACACCACAACCTGGTACCGTGTTATCACAACTAGATATTGACCCGACACCCCACCTCTACCCGATGTTATAGTAGAAGACATAAAAAAGGAAAAGAATGGTGGCAGCCATTGCTGGTTTCTCCCCAGCGTGTGCTCAGCGAGGGAAGGCTGGCGTCTCCTCTGTGTACACAGCATAATGATTCACCCGTTTGTGCGTGTCTCTACGGGGCGGTCTGTTCGTCATAACTGCGGGTTAGGTGTTCCCCACCTCCCTCTTTAATGACTCTGGAGATGAAACACAAGCTGACAGAGCTGGTAATAAGGACACCGAGTTATGTTTTTGAAGCCTGGCTTGTATAATGCACATCTGAGGGTGTAAATACAGCATAAAGCATTGAAGCCATAGCTTGGCGCATAGGTGTGCTTATTGTAGCCTCATGTCAACTAAGACGGGGGCTGTCACTGAAACACGCACGCCATTGTCCCGTGAACAATGGTGTTGGGGTGTGGTGCTGGGTAGAAACACCCTAAAGGCAAACACAGGAACCACGGTTAGAGGTTCACCAAGGTAATCTATAGTGTTTTATAAACAAACATTATCGAGAGTGAACTAATAGACATTTCAGAATCAAAACACAATAGAAGCCTTAATTGGATCCTAGGACACCCTGTTAAATAACCTGGTTAACTCCGAACATGTTGAATTCACAAGCAGTTTTTATATTTTGAGGAAGAGTATTGTCTGATTATTTGCCCTGTTTTAAATGGTGCTGAAGCAAGAGTAAGAAATTCATCGTGATACAGTAACAGGCAGGAACACAAAGAGACTGAAGGTGTGTGAAACAACAAAACCTGCGTGGGTTGCCTCATTTGTGAGGAGAAAGTGTTTCCCACGGATAACCAAGTTTTACATAATGACGTGACTAACATCACCTTCACCTCTCCCCCTCCCTTCTGCTCTCCTTTGTCCTTCCCTCTTTCCCTGTCATTGACTTCTTTCCCTCCCTTTATCATTCTCCAATTCCCTCTGCCCCCGTTTCTCCATCCTCCTCAGGCATGCCAAGTTTCGTGAAATCCCCAGAGGACCAGACGGGTATCTCGGGCGGAGTTGCATCGTTTGTGTGCCAGGCCACTGGGGACCCTAAACCCAGAATCACCTGGATGAAGAAAGGCAAGAAAGTCAGCTCCCAGCGCTTTGAGGTGAGCACTCATGCGTGATTCTCAGATCTCTGAACAGTCCCGGTGCACACCCGCATGTGCTCAAGTAAACACGGGCAGGCACAAACACAACTCACGTGACAAAACATTGTACGGACGTGGGCGTCAGACAGCCTCGGTAACCCTCTCTCATTAATGACTCGTCCACACGTTCATCTACACATGCACATGCGCTCGCAGCGTGCACACAAAGTCTCCTCTCCCTCAGCACACACACTCAATTGCCCTGTTATTGAGCATCACGCCGTCTCTTCTCTAAGCAAGAATAGACAGGCTTCCCTTCTCCACCATCTCCTCCCATCTTGATTTATAAAGTCCGCTTCATCTCTTTCAATCTTTCCACACCCTCACCCTTCCCCTTCTGTTCCTCAGCTCCACCATCTCTGGCCTCGCACCTCCTTGATGTATTACCTGATGTATTTTCCCTCCCCCTTTTGAACCCATAGGAAGAGAAGGAAGAGCCTTAGGTGGGATCTCACACTGTTTCTGACCAGTGTTTCCTCTGTAATGTAATGTAGCCATGGCAGCTGGGAGGACTATTGGTTTAAGCTCCTGGTTGGTTTTCCTGGATATGATCTAACTTGTGGTTCTGCTGTGCATCGATATTTTTGGATTAGATTTCATATTATCGTTCACTCTACATATCACGATTGATTCCCACTTGTATTCAAGATGAATGTTTTTGGGAAAGAAATAATTTCATTTGCCATTTTTTTGTGGGGAAAGACAGACTCGACTCTCTGCCTGAAAAATCTAATTCTGCAGCAGGAAATGAAAACAGGCCTTAAAGAAACTGGTCAAGCTGAAACATATGCAAACGTTAAACAAATTCTCTCATATTAGAAACAAAAATATCAGTGAAACGGTCACACGAGGGTAGAAATGAATGTTATCTACATTTTGCAATGAAGCGATATACTTGGAAAATAAATAACATTCCTGCCCTTTTGCTTTCCCCTGGTTCTCCTAGGTGATTGAGTTTGATGACGGTTCGGGCTCCGTACTGCGGATCCAGCCACTGCGCACACACCGAGATGAAGCCATTTACGAGTGCACAGCCACCAACAGCGCTGGCGAGATCAACACCAGTGCTAAGCTTACAGTGCTTGAAGGTAAGATACGCCTTTTTTTTTTTTCTTTCTCCATCTTGCTTTCAGTCTCACTTTTTTCTTTAACTCCTTCTTCTCTCTCTCGCTGCTGCTGCAAAAGTTCTCATTCCAATATATTCAAAAGCTGATATTGGGGTTTGCCTTAATGATACACACATAAACATTTGCTAATTCTGAGGATTCCTGGTATTGGCTCAGAGGAGCAGATATATCTTAATGTTAACTCTACAAGGTGAGAAAAATGTATGGAATGTGTTTTTAAACTCTATTTTGTACATTTCAGTACTTCAATTCAGCACATGTATGACACTGAATCTACATTTACTATATGAAGCATTTTTGGCGAATCACTTGTCTCATCTAAATCCTTATAGTAACATATGAGAGTCGGTGTCACTGAGAACTCAGAAACTCAGAAGAAAAATGCTCTTCTTGGCCATATAAACAATTCTTATAGTGTTTTCCACATATAGGACTCCCCCCATGCCTGCAGGCTGCTTTGACATCTGTAGACCTTCATCCTCATCCCACCCATAATAAGTTAATGTATGTGATTCATGTGGACAGGGGTTCTGCACCTCTCCCTGCTCAGCCTTCCATAGCACTGAGCCGTGGACAGGAATTTCCCCTTTAATTGATTGTAATTTTGTCATGTGGGCGCCAGTCACCACAGGAGTTGATTCCATTAGAAACTTTCAGGAAAAGAATCTCCAGAGCTAGCCAGGGGGAGGATTACAGCTGTCCATAGCCATTACACTGGTATTAAAGCAGATCCCCCCTCATTTAGAAACAGCCGTTCCGGCCCCAGTTTGAATTCTGTCTTTACAACACCCACCCTTCCCTTTTTCTCTCCGTCCACGCTGATTTGATGATATCACTGGCCGGGCTTGCGTAATCTTCCCGAAGGGACTTTTCTCTTGCACAGAGAAAAGTTATTTTTTTTCTATCTCTACCCTTCCTTTGCACTGTATCATGAGGAAAGCTGTCTGCATAAACAAACAGCACTAACATGACATGTCGTGCACATGAATGAGATGAGATTAATCACAGTGTTAGTGTTGGGGGGCAAAGTAGGAGAAAAGTACACATTCCCTCTGTAAGTGCACGAGAAAGACAGAAAAGCGTCTTACTCAACAGTGAGAAACTGTTGGAGCTGCTAATCTCAGAGTCAAGTAACATACTGACACATGCCATATGATGGAGTTTTCTATTTGTAGGGCTTTGCTTCTATGCTACACGTTCACTGTGTATTTATACTTTTTAACCATGGCTACACCCTAAACCTCTCTGTTTTTTGGCCTGAGCCTCATGTTCAAGTACAAGTTTTATCCATCCATCTATTATCTATACCGCTTATTCTTTTGAGGGTTGCAGGGGAGTGACGGAGCCAACCCAGCTGACATTGGTGTGAGGCAGGGTACAACACACAGACACATAGATACTCAGATTCACACTTATGGTTAATTTAGAATCCAGCCCCAGTTGAACCGGGATTCAAACCAAGACCCTTCTTGCTGTGCTAACCACCATGTGCCACCCTCCAGTTATTATACAGTCTTTAATCTCTCAACAAAAAGAAAACATTCCCCATTAGTTTTTCATGTCATACACATATTTAAAGCTGCTTTAATAAGTACCGTCTGTGATAATCATCACCTGAGTCTGCTCCTCTACACAGAGCTGAGCCACCTTTTAGTCTCGTTGTTTTCGTCTCTCAAAACCAAAATAATGTAGGTTCATGAAAAAAAAAAAAAAAAGAGCTGTGGACAGCTGCGCTCAGCCTACGAGCTCAGGCAAGTCCCTTCCACGCTACCTGCACAGGGTGACATGGCAGACAGCCAAAGCAAACGAGTGGCTGGTGGAGTTGTCGTCTGTGTTGAAGCTTTGTCAAGGCAAAGTTAGATCCACACCAGGAGGCTAAGAGGACGATGTCAACTTGTTATGTGCATCGCAAGTAAACAACCTGTCAAAACTGATAATAATCTTAAAGGTCTGTTGCTGTGATTCTATTTTTGAATATTTTCTGCAGTAATATCCTCACACAGATTTTAACTGTAAATGTAAGTATATGTAATTGTTGTAATTGTATTCATCAGTTAGCAACAGATACAGACTATTTGACAGTCATGCTGTCAGTGTTCATTAGCATAGCCTACTTTAAATTACAAATGTTAAGGAATATGTAAAAATGTGTCATTACTTTTCAGTTGGAGGAAGACTTGTGTATTTAATGCAGCTACAGAGGCTGGAAAAGAACCTCACATCGTATTTAATCAAAACAACTCCTTGAATCGGCTCACCCACAACCCTGAGGATGTGCTGGACAACTTGGAGTGTGTTCACACGTGCACACGCGCACACACACTCACATCCACGCATGTTATATATTCACGCAGACACGCACTCCCTCACTGAGCATTGGCGTCATTTGGGCTCTATTTTTAGACTATTGTTTGTAACGCAGCGATACATCAAGTTCATATCAGCAGAGCTACACAAGAAAACGGTGGGGCAGCAGCAAACCGCCTGAGACTAATGATCCCCCTCCTTAATGGGCTCGTGATAGCCTGGAGGTTTGAAAAGTCACGTCAGAATGTGTCTGCCTCCGATCTTGGACAGAGTGATAGACTCTGGGGAAAGGGAGGAAGAAACCGCAGGGAGCTCTCCAGGTGTGCTCGTGTTAAGGAAAGAAGAAAAAAAATAAAGAGCTGAGGATTGCTGAAAAATATGCAACTTCTCTGTCAACCTTCTCTGAATAAATAAAGGGTGAAAAACATCCCTTTTCATTAAAAAAAGAAAAGCCCCCCCCCACGTGGTTTTTCTGCATCTGCATGAATTTGTCATTGAGCCCCCATCAAGAGAGGCAATAAGAATGGCAAAGTCATTATACCACTAAGTCGATCTGGATTATAGGTTTTAGCCGAGCAAAGGCAGATTGCACATTAATTATGATTATTTCATATAGTGGCTCTTTATTTTGTAATGCCAATCATGCAAAATATGGATTATAACAGTCACACTGGTGCAGCGTTACACTTGGTTTCACTGCCGTCTCAGAGGAAGGCTAATTTCAGAAACACATTCGAGTGTTTTGATCATGTGCTTGTAATTTGTAGTGTAATTCAATGCATCTATGTTCATTTTGTGTTTGCTGCTTATGTAACACTTGCCAGGAAGTCCCCTTATAGAATTTATTTCCACATAAAATAATGAATCATGTCAAAATAACGATTAATTGGTTATGATTTATAATTTTTTTCACACTATCTATTTCACTTTATTTCACTTGCTGTATAAGTGGATGGATATAAGTGGAAATGCTTGTTATACTGAACCTGTTCTTGACTGTAGGCCCACACAAGATGTCTCCTGGATGATGAATGGTCCCTCTCTTGTTTACCTAACCTGAGCAGATGATTGGAGGCTGGGCGCTGTGTAGTCTGGCGAGTCGCTCACCTGTGTGAAGCTGCTCAGGCATATTTTCATACCAGCTGAGTCGGAGCTTTAGCACCTTTTCAGTCATGAGTCTCGAGTCACTCTGTAATTCTGTCACGCCGTAACAGCCCCGCTCTTTGTTAGTCGTGGTTCTCACGCCCCCCCCTGCCCGAGAGGTCACTCCGCTGAGACTTACATACAGGCCCAAAGTCAGCTCAGCAATTCCTCATTATTGAGTGTGTGGTTCAACTGAAAGCAGAGTTGTGACTTGTGTTCTTTTCAAGTTGTCACACGTTCCCAAGTCAACATCTTAGGATTCTTGTCTATAATCATCGTTTTGTTTTGAATAATGTTGTTGTACAAACCCACTCATCAAACCATCAAAGTGTGTGTGTGTGTTTGTGTGTCTGAGAGAGAGAGAGTCAGTCAGCTGTGTGCAGGTCTGACCTGTATGGTTAAATAATGATGCAGACGCTTCTGAGACCAGAGGGGAGGTGTGATGGAGAAATATTGTTCCCATCAGTCTTTCATGTCTGTTTCTCTTCCCCTCTCTTTTACTTCTATTTCTGCCTCCTCTGTTCTATAACTTTTTTATTTATAATTTTTTCTCAGTGTGTATCTACCCCTGTATCTATTCTCTGTGTCTCCTATCTTTGGTAAACACAGAGGACAGTGTGGTGGCGGTGGTGCTATGACGTCGTAGAGTATTATAGAGAGATGACCAGAGGGAACAATGACTCATTACTCGGGTAACGATGCTGATGTTCTGACCTTGAGCGCCCCTCTTGAATTGAACTGCCTCAGTAAATGTCCAGGTAAATGGTGCTTGTCTCTGTGATGTATGAAATAAGCTACTGCTGGCCAGAAAAGACATCTCCGCTCACAACATCAGTCTTAAAAAGCAGTGCGCTGCCGCCTCTCCATGTCGAGGCAATGGTTCATATTTTCACCGCGGTTAAAATTTGAGGAGCATGTAAAATGTGAAATGCAATGACTCAGATCCAGAAATGACTGAGGTGGTGTCAGAACCATCACACAGCACTAATGGTGATGATCAAACTGATGAGGGCTCTGTGGTGCAATGAATTGAGGGATTGTTGCACATATGGACGCCGACACTTTTCTTTTTCGCAAAACCACAGTCAAATTCTAGTGAAACCGCTTAAAGCGAAATCCTTAAAAGAACATGGTTTTAATTGGCCTCTATCAGCAACCAGGGAATTACAGCATTGACAAGTCCTGGGAAACGTCTCCGCAGAATGTTACTTGTATCTTAAAAATAATAAGTCACATTTTCCAAGTAAAACAAAACAATCCTTCTGAGTGAGGGGATTCGACACAAATGTTTAATTGGAGGTCGCATATCACTGAGAAATCAACGCTGCTCGATTTTTTATTTCCCTTTTATGGCATGAGAACGAAATGGCTCACATTACTGTTTGGTCTGCATTACTTCTGTATTTTCACAGCAATAATGCAAGTGTTTGAAAGCCATAAATCTTTACTCCAGCCAAAGCGATTGGAGTCATTTCAATAATCCAATATCCCATCAAACCGTGAACGTCCTAACCCTCACCTGCTGACCCGCTCTCTTGGGAAGCTTCTCTGGCAAAACTCCCCCCAAAATAACATAAAAAACCTCAAACAAGAATAAAATTGTCAAACTGATTGCTGCGAAACTCACTGTGACTCGAGGAAATTCCTCAAATATGAGCAGAAACTAGGTATATACTCCGTGACTTCTGTGCTGCGCTGGAGAACATGGGCTTGTCCTCTGGGAGACAGCGGACCTGTCTCCGGAAAGGAGGAATGTTATCTAATGGTACCAGATCAAAAGCCCCCCTCATTACTGGAATCCTCCGCTGTCTGAATGTGAATTAGAAAGCTTCTCCTTCAGACCAGCTGCACACCTTTTGCTGAATTTCCCTGGCAACTCCTTCCTGAACTTGTAATGTCGAGGGGAACAGGGTTTTTTTTATGCTTTTAAAGGTCAAACAAGAAATATGCAAGAACTCAAAGATCCTCCTTTTGAAAAAATAGCCCTTTGCTCGTTGAAAATATGTAAACCATCAAATAATTGCTCCTTGTTAATAGAGAGCGGTCATATGAGTCCATTATATACCTCTTTAATTTTAAGATGGGAAGGAACACCATAACTAAACAACTGTGTTGAAAACTTGTTTATTTAAAAAAAGAAATCTTAATTGAATTTAGTTTAGCTTTAATGTCTTGCCTGTATTTGCTGTAGTGGACCTGTGTTTGGAGGCAGTAAACAAATTACAGCCTCACCGGTTAGAAAAGGCCTTCATTTGCCTGGCATGCATTATAGTCCCTGGTGCACAGGCAGAAAATGACTGCGACACAATGCCAGTAATAAATATCTCAGGAGCCAGGCAAGTGCGGACAACAAACCCGACTGGATAAACAGCATAGAAATCTCATTGCTCCTCTTCCCAGGCAAGATAAATACACACACACGCCACTGTATATCGGAATGATTTAATACTACGCCATGCTCCTCCGACAACTTAATCCTCTCCTTTCCTTTGCGCTATTCAAATCATCCACAATGACCAAAATATAGTCTGTTGTGTAACGGCTATTCCCCCACATTACTTTTTTTCCGCTCTCTGAGTCTCTCTCTGAATGCTCGTGGGTTTCAGTAATGTGTGTGCTGCCGTTTTAATAGCAGTTCCCTCACGCTGTTAAAAAAAGGTGAGTGTTCGGTTCATGTTTAACATTAAATACCGTGGGTTGTTGATGACAGTGGTGCAGGGCGTGAAGGTTTGTTGGAACAGGTTTGGCTTCCATTTTAGGCAGGGCTGTTATTTCTCCAAACAGGCAGGGAAGGGAAACAGAGGAACAAAGTTGCACGCACACAGAAGCACTCAGGGACATGTTTCTCTATACACACACTCCCACACCAATCTGCAGGTGGACTGCCGCTACCTCCCAAACACTGTATTTCCAAGCTCCATTGTGACGGTCGGTGTCACAGATTTAATTTCTCCCACCATCTGCTGGCTGGAGGCCCAGCGTCGTAGATCATATCCAGGCTGACAGATACAAACTGCATCTGTCTTTGCGTGCTTCTCTCAAGGACTCACACAATATGGCGAGGTGAAATCACTGTGCTGGCCACCCAATCTGCATCCTTACATCACTGCTTCCAAGGACAGGCTTTATATGGAGGACAAATAGTGTTTTAGGTTGGTTCAGGGCTGGTTGTCTTTGAAATATTAACCCTAATCACTTAATATAATGAACCCGAAAATACAGTAGGATATAGAAAAACAACAACATTGTCCCGGGCCAGCCAATTGTGTCTTTCAGTTCGGTTTATCGTCATATCGATAACCGGTTTGTCAAGATATTAAGGGTTTGCCAGGAACCAATTATACTAGTTTCTGGTAAAACTCCAGTCTCTGCTTCCTTGCACGAACATTTTCACAATTGTCGTTGCTGTTACATGTTTTTTGTGGCTTTAATCAGCAACAGCCGCCCTGACAAAGTGTCCTTGAGCAAGACATTGAAGCTCTAAGAAACTCTGGCGATCTGACCTTTAGCTGTACTCCTTCTCTGTGTGATCGATAAATTATCATGAAAAAAATCAAAACTCAATTGTTTAATAGACCCTTCAAGGTTATTATCTTCAGTTGTAAGGTATGATAGATGTGCTATGATTGATAAAAAATAAACTTTCAAATGATCAATCGCCGGCCACACTGATCCTGGATGCTCGATCTATCCTGCACAACTTGACACCGGGCTTTATTTTTTGCGAGTTATATGTAAGACATCTGGATGGAGTCATTCTTCCTTTGAGGCAGCATTTTATCATCTGTACTTGTCCATCAATTGCTCCGTGCTTTTGGCAAGGTGTATCTGTAAAGACTGCGATGTCTGGTATGTCTGCGTTGTCAGTGCTGATCATGTCTGTAGCCTCAGGGGAGAGAGGGAGAGGGAGAGAGAGGTCAATGAATAAAAAAACAGCAAAAGAAAAGCAGTTCCTAGAATAGGAGAACCAAGACAAATAGTGTGGAAATTAGTGCAAAGTGCGCGCAGTCTTTGTTTGTCTTAGCACAACCAATGAATTAGAGCCGTTCTTTAAAAGTCATGTGATCAGTGCAGCTTGTTGTGGTTTCCCAGCATTTTCTAAATCGTCGGAAATTTTTGATTGCATGTAATTTGTTTCAAAACCTCAAAACACATCTGCAGACTGTCGAAATAACCAAACTGTGATTTTACATTTCTCTAATTTATCCCATAACTTCTGCGACTCTCTGAACTTCCTGATATGTCAAGGTAAACCTCACGCTGGGACATATTAATCCCAATTTAAGTGAGCCACTGATTTTCAAGGAGTGCCGTAACACTTGTCTCTCAAGAACACATTTGCTACAGAAAGCTGGAGCGAGAAAAATGCAAAATGAGCACAGATGAAATCCTCCACCTTTTTGTAACCTGATCCAATCATGATGCTGATATCAGCTCCTGTCAAGCATCAGAACCAGTCCCCTTGGTGGACTCGCTCCAGACTATGCCTAGTTGAAGGTGTACACCAGTAGACTAACATGAGTCCAAACGTGATGCGATGTGGACAAGCAAGTTAGCAAAAAAACAGATTGTTCCAGTGTTTGAAGCAGTTTGAACCTGCTCCGTACGTCACTAAACACACAAAGCCAAATGTCGCCCTAGTGTTAAAGATTTAAATCAGTGAATTTGAACCTGACAAGTGGCTTGTTAGCTTGTAAGATAACTCTTTTATTCTGACAATCTATCAATTTCACTCTTTATTAGAGCCAATCTAAATCATAACAATTCACAAGCTGGAGAAATTATTAAAACATCCCATCCCCTCATCACGCTTCAGCGCTCGTAGTTTATCTGGACAATATTTGTGGTCTATCTGCGAGAGTCCACTTGTCTGATCTATGTTAGGAAGAAGTGTAACAGCCCCTTTGTTTGAAGATAACAGTGCAGAAAAAACAAGAATATGCTCATAATATGTCATATACATAACCAGTATAACACCGCAATCAGTGGCCATAAAAATAGCTAATAAATCACATTATTAGCTGTCTAGTGGTGGCACTTCTTGCAAAGCTATTGTACCGTATTGCACAGTATTGCATAGGTGTTCCGATTAATATATCCACTCTACATAACATGCACTGTCAAACAGTGTCTTCTCTGGCTGCTGTCATACATCTATTCGGAGCAGAGATGTCTTCTGTCAGTGTTTAGACGTGAAGTTATGGCCACTGTCGATTGTCAGGACATATTGAACCGCTCGTCTGGATGTTGTCTCTGCATTTGAGGAGATATTGGAGATGTGACAAGACATGCACATCTGTTAATATCTGCACATTGTCAGGAGCAGAATAGAATGTCCGTGAATTGACATCTGCTATTAAGCATCTGCCACAGGCAACTGCGACAGGCTTGCATTATTCAATTACAGATTTTACTCAAGATTTGTTTGTGAGAGCATGTCTGATGTGTTTTTCAATAGTTTTCACCATACATGCATTCAAACTGACTGAGTAAACACATCACATGTTTTTTTTTTGTTGGCTTTGTTTGTTACATTTGTACATCGTTGCTCTGAGGATTCAAACAGAGAAGGTTTTTCATGTTTCTCTCTAAACTGCCATCAGGGGAACAGAGTCCAACTGTTATCATCAAATATCAATTATGCCAAAATATAAGTGAATATAAACACAGAAGTTGATAGAAACTTTCACTCACACACATGCTCCACAATCACACTAATATTTTAAGGGGTTAAAAGTCGTAGCTGACTTTATATGAGTGCTCTTAACCCTGCAGGCAGCCACAGTCAGTGTAATATTGCATCATATTCAATTGTTCATTTCCTCATTCTGTTTTTCTTACTTTGAAATTGTTTGTGCACAGCTAAGGTACAACCTGTCTCTCAAACTTGGTGCCGGTAACAGGTGTTAATAAAGAGTTTTTTTTTATTTTTAATATTCAATTTCCTCTCCATGGCACAGGAAAACCATAATAATGTAAATCATGAATCAGAATGGCTCCGGTATGACTGAACATTGGAGAAAAGCAGACTATTTGAAAAAGTACAGAATAAGAAACCATATTAAATCGGACACTGCTGTAGAGCCAATACTTCTGACTCTCATCTGCATGTTGATTATGAGCATGGTGACCTCAGAGTAAAATTACTTCTGGCTTCATAGCTATCGAACAATTGCTTTATATTATTAGTCTTGATTCATAACTGCATGCTGCATTGTATGGTGCATATAGATGATTCCATGTGAATGCTTAGATGCTGGATACAGCTGCCTGCGGCTGTCTCCTTTCGTCTGAGTCATACGGAACCAAAGATTAGACAACACTCGCACCAGGAAAATAGAAATCCCTGCACAATAGAGCACAATTAGCAATCTTATATAAAGCTCTGCAAATTGATTGACTTCTATCGTCAATTATAGGTGTTTCTAATCTTTTGCCCCCCCGCATTTGTTATCAAAACACACACGGCCTCAGAAATCATCAAACTAACACTTGTATTATTATTATGTAATTAATAATTATACATTTCCATCAAAAATGTGACATCATTTATTATGATTTGACTTTTATTTATTTCACATTTAAAGAGCTGATATCTATGGTTGTGTTCAATTCGGTGCAGCTTGATATAATTCAAGTTGACTGTTGGGCCTTGGCGGAGGTGTGGGTTCTACTAAGTGCTTTTCTCGTATTGCATCTTTGTCACATTGTGTTTTTTTATTTCCGTACAAGAACAATGAAATATTGTCTCTGGCAACACAAAAAAAAAAAACACCTGACAGTTTTCTCTTCTTCGATTGGTTAATAATAACAGCCAGGGCCTGTGCTCCTGCAGGTAAAGAGCAAGGTCCTTATTGCAGCTCTGCAGGCCAACAAGTCAACGACTCCCCAGGCCCTGACTGGATATAGATGGATGGGCCTGCTGCATGTTAGGAGGGGATTCTATACCTACACTCAATGAGCTGGCTAATGGGAGTCCTTTCACCCTGACCCCTTTTCCTCACACATTTGCACACCAGGCCCTCTTGGCTTACCCACTGGGCCATGGAAAGTAGGGGAGAACGGCCTGACTCACTATCAGGCGAACGTTTGACATTTTTGTCATGTTTAAGAGGCATGGGCCCATTTTGACTAAGCTGCTAAGCTGTGTTTTTCAAGGCTGTGGTTGATCGCTCTGCTTACAGCTGTCAAAGGCACTGTTGATTTTGCATGCGTTACATCTGCATCAATATTTTTTAACCTCTTCTGCAAAGGGAAGGTTGACTAAACAAGCACACTCCGACTCCGGTATGCTGCGCCGCTCCACACTCGCAGTGTCAGGGCATGTTCAGCAGTCAGTAGGACGTACACATTCCTGTATCTTTATTTCTAAGGCAAGAACGAGCCCTTTATATTTGTGCAGTCTCCCATTTATCAACTATGACTGTTGGGGAAAACAAGTCTCGGATGCAATTGTGGTGAGATAAGAATCAAGATTGTGATCGAATCAACGTCAGAAAATAGTCATAAAAACATGTTGGCCTTCCCCACAGGTAGTAGAGTCAGATAACTTTTTGACATAAGCATCATAATTTGTAGATGTTGCTATAACGAAAAATGTGTACCTGGTCAAAGGTCTTGTTTCTCTCGCCTTTGCTACTGATGATCAGCATTAGCGAGAAGTATTGCACCCTGCCAGTTTGTTTTTCGAGGTGACCACTTAACAGGCTGCAATGTGATAATTGCAAACACCCAGCACTTCAGCAAACCCCCTACATAATCAAAGTTGAGGCCGTCGACATTGACTCACAGACTGTGTATTATTCATTATCTGTGACTGAGGGAATAAGTAAAGGCTGTCACAGGAGCCCAGTCAGTGAGGATTTAATTAACAGAACCTGCCACATTTCACTACATCCACTGCCTTTCTCAGAACTCATAAAAGCCACCCCTATCTGTCGTAATTACACTAAACATGTCCCAATAAAGCTCTGCTGATGATTAATTTGAGTTGTGGAGAGGATCAATTAATTCATTTATTTGCAAACGGCCGCACTGCTTCCTTTTGTAGAACCCATTTCATTAACCGTTACGCTTCCTGATTTTTGGTCCTGTCCTTTCTTCTTTCTTCCCAGACACCTGGAGGAATAACCTGTCTTATTAGCCACATCGCATTACCACAGAAATTTACCATGAGCCCCGAGGTTCTACCATCTTAGAGGCAGTTACATTAAAATGAGCTGTAAACCACAAACCGTGTACCCTGTAATACCATAATCTCAAGGGTCTTCAATCAAACTCCTGTTAGTAGGACCACCAGGCAAGAAGTAGAGCTGTAATCTCAAAATGAAAGCCTACAGCTGTGCTACAGCTATAGCATAGTTAATGGAGGATGTGATTCTGTGCAGCAGCGCTTGTCCCACAAGGTGACTCGGTCAGCAGAACCATGTGAATTCAGAAGACCACCCTTGGGTTGCAGTAATGGGTCGGAGGCCATGGTTATGTACTAACCGGTGCGCCACGGCATAAATAATAGGCGCGGGGCATCTGGCAGGGCCGTAGATCATCCTGACGACAGTGGAAGTATGATATCAGATCGGAGAAAGAGGGAGAAGTGGAGATAAATAGGAAAGTGGAGATGGTAAAAAGAGAAAGAGGGGGGTAAGAAAAGGAAGGAATTGGGGGGGGATTAGATGTCTGTTATTGATTATCTGCCTGTAGGCAAGAAAGTAAGGCCAAATGTTCTGCTCAGCCAGACAAAAAAGTGTATTATTTCAAAGGTCATGGCATGCATTACAGCCTTTTACTCTAAGTACGCTTGGTTAAACAGCAGAATAACAGCACACCGATTCATCCTCTAGCATGTAGGACCAAGCGTCTGAACAGCCACATTAGCCGTGTTTTTGTTATGACTGTGTTTTTGCGATGGTCCGTTGCGTGCGGGTGTGTCTGTGCATACCGCTAATACACACCGAGGACTGTTTGCCTGATGCACCAACATCTCCATGGCAACTGCCATAACACCTGCTCTAGGAGATAGCGTGCCAGAGACAACAGGCTCGACAAGGACTATTTAGATGCACATTTCAAAGCACATTGTACATTTGCATTCATTTTCTTGCTGCCTAATCCCGACTGTAGCAAATCCACTCATCTGCCTGATAAAAAAAGCTGCTGTTGTGTAATTGTGAACGACGTCACTGTTCACACCGACTCTGTGAATTTTTTTTTATCTTGTTGTCTTTGTTTTTCTTTCTGTTCTTTCTTTTCCGTGGAGATTTTCGCCATTTTCACGCCATTACAACAGTATTACATCAATGGCCTCCTTGCCGGGTCTTTGATGTTGCAGTGGGAGTTCTGCCAAGTGATATTGCTCTGAAGTGCAGGAGGGTCCTGCTCACATGCCCTTCATGGCAGAACATGTGAGGAAACTCCTTGCCCTCCGATGCTTTGCAAGTCAAAAAGGCAGAGGTAGTTACATGAATACTCGCCTCGCTGCAGGGCCCATTAGTCGCTGCCGGAATGTCACAGGATTTCAGAAAGAAACAACTGCAAGAACCACCATATATCAAACACTCACACACTGCACCACAGGAAATGTTAACAAGGAACAACTGCGACAATGTAATAGTTACTGTAAAAGAAAACACTGTTATTTACAGATTCGTTAATGGATAACCACTGTCCAGCAGAGTCTAACACCACCATTAACTTTGTGTTCCTCATAAATCCCTTGCGGTTAAACATTTCCCATGTGAACCTGCTGACTGTTGTTACACACGTCAATAATCAAACTATTCTGAGAGCTCTTAAGTCGATCTCAGGTTAGCTTCGGCTCTTTGTTTGCACCTCCAGACGCCGCTGACACTTCTCACATTCTTCCATGTGTCTCAGGCAAATGCAAATGTCTGGGTTGACGATGTTCTTCGCGAGAAACAGCCGCGGGCGGGCTGCTCGCTTTGTCTCCGCAGACGACTTGTCTGCTTTCCAGAGCCAGATTGACTCAGGACCAGTTGAGACACAACATTTATTGCTCTGTATTTAGTTTCCCTCTCAGGTCGGACGAGCAGACAGGTGGATGATTAAAAGTTTATCGGTTGAAAATAGAAAACACTGAGGCTGTATCTTTGTAGTTCTCACACCTAACAAATTTAGCAGAACAGATTCCGCTTTCAAACATTTAGTGATCACTTTAGAGCTAAATGCTTCACACTCTCAAACACACGCAGGCAAATTGAAATACCAAAATGGCCTACATATTCTCAAGAGTTGCATAAACCTTTTTCCCCCCCAATAAAGACAGTGCACTGATGTATGTTTAAAAGAGGGGATTTTAGAGCAGTAATATTTCATGAGGCAAGTGCCTGTGTTGCTGCCACTGTGGCCCTTTGGTTTGCACTATCAAAGGGGGTATCACCTGTAATTGTTGTCATCCATCACTTGGCAACAGGCACACGTCGAGATCACAAGGCCTTTTACTCCTTTTTTTTATTATTATTATTATTTCAACTCAGATGTTTAATCTAAATAACTTAAGAGAGACTCACTGTATCGCCTTAATTTTTGATGCCGCACATTGACGCCGAATTCGATTAACTATTGATACAGAGCAAAGCAAGATGCTGTGGGCAGCTTACGAGCATGTATCAGCGATGTTTTCTCATGAATATTACCAGGCACGCCGTGTGCTCCCCCCCTGTATGTCTCATGAATGTATGTTCACTCCGAAGGGCGCGCCTCCCCGGTGAAACCCTCACTTAAAACATTCATGGCAGAACATATCATTCAGCACTTTGTGTACTTGAGAGTATGAGGTGGAAGAGGATGCCTCGGAACACTGGAATGGAAATGAGGCAGGCTTTTTTTTTTTTATGCAGAAGTGCTGTATCTCGTGGCAGTATGTCAGGGGCTCCCCTGTTATGAAGGGGATGGGGAGTCTGGAGTGTTTTCCCCCGATTGAGATGAGTATGTTTGGGCTGAGGGAAAAAACGCTGGCTGATGTTAGTGTGGGATTGAGCTCCTGCAGCCTCCCAGTGGGACGGGAGGACAGGGATGGGTCTCTTTCAGCAGGGCTCTGATTAGACCCATCGCCCTAGCTGCCACGCTCCACTCACACTGGTAATTGGAGCTGGCAGGAGGTTGGCATGCACCCCTCCTCCTCTCCTCCCTTCCCCTCTCCTTTTTTAGTTTTTTCCTCCCTCTTCTCTCATTTAAATCTTACCTCACCTGCCTGTGGCTGTTACAGCCGAGGCACACCTCCTTGACACAATAGTTTAAGATTACGGTATCATGTTTTCTTAATTTTTACCAATTACCATATTACCAGTGCCTCTTCTCTTTACAAATGATGTTGCCAGTGTTTCCCCATGGCTTTTGTGTATAGTTGCGGCCCCCACTGCTATCCTAATTGAGTAGTGCCATCAGAAAACCACATTAAGACTTCCCCCTTCTGCCCCCATCTTTTCTACTTCGGCGCTCTAACCTCTGAAAACAAGTTCATCTGCTAAGCTGCTCATATTGCAGTATGACTGTGCGTGATAAACTGCTGCTGGCAGAACAATGGTCCTATTTACCTTCCAAATCATGGAGGAACCAGTTCGTGCGTACCTGTCTTTACCTCTGAGGTGTTCCTGGCACTGCCTCTGGCCTCACTCATTTGCAAACTCCAGGGCGTTTCCACTATTTTTGTGTGCTAACAACCGTCTGCACTGTATTTAGTTAAGCAGTGGTCAAGTGGTTTGCATGCAGCCTGTGTGCGATGCCAGATTGTTCACTCTGCATATATACAAAATAAACCACCGGTGTGATAGTAAGATTGAGAAGCAGAACGCAATAATCTACTTCCATGCCACACATGACACAAGTATTTTTTTCTGTTGTTGTTTTTCCCCCTCCTCTAGCACTCTTCGTCTTGGTAATGGTGACATTATCGTCGGATTTTCGCCTTATTCGTATTTTCTTGCCCTGCCTAGACAGAGGAGTGGAGCTTTTTTTGATGAATTACACTCCAGCACAAGAGGCCCTTGTTTTATTAAAAATGCCCCCTATCTTGACAAACATCAACCTGCATTGCCCGCACTATTTCATTGGATTCTCTCCAAATTTCCCCGTGCCTTTTCTCTTCCCTTCAAATTAAAGAGGACTGAACAAAGGCATATCTTTGTCTTCCTGGGATGACAAGTTGGCAGACAAGGCCAGCAGCAGGAGTTAGAGTAGAAGGAATAGACAGGCAGTGCTCAAACCTCACCAATGGCTCGGCAAGATCTGTGATAAACGCATGGAGAGAACTTTGAATTTATTTCCTTTTCTACTAAAAGCCAGGGATAATTTTAGAAAGCTATGTTTATAAGAAATGTATAGTTTCACCTTTCTATACTGAGCCCCGTGTTAGCAGTCTAACCAAGTTATAATGATTAACTGTAAACTTTTTTTCCAAAGGTTTTTTATAGGTGTTTTCTTAAACAGCCTTTCATTATGTACTTATATTTTGTACAGTTTGACAGTATGTAATTTCAATGCGAGTGCAATATCAGTGATTGTGCAAACCAAGGCTCTGCTGGCAGGGTGCTTCAAAATGTGGGAGGCCAGCGTGTCACAGAGTTAATCATCGTCGGTCTGTGGCCTGGCCACTGGGAGCACAGTGTTATGTTGTGACAGGCAGCCAGAAAGTCAGCTTAGCAGTTAATATTGAAAACAAGAGTGACCCAGAGTGACTAACTTTGGATCTTTCCAAACAAGCACCTCTCTGCCTTTATATAACTGTACTTACAGCGCAGCCACACTTTAATCCAATAATGTCCCAGAGTGGACATACCATGCAAAGTCATGGTGCAGGTTCCACTAATCAGACACACTGTGAGAGAAATGTCCAGCCGTTGTAATAACAGTTCACCTGCAGTGCAAACATTAAGCAGAGGTACTGTATAGGGGATAGATTTATATAGAGGCTGTGCAGCAGCTGTTTGCCTTTTAAATTATTCCCCGTTTCCTGATATGACAGAGCCGCTGACTCGTGTAATAACTCCTTTGGGGTCTCTCACCCTGTTTTCCCAATGGTTTGCATTTTTCACAGCTCAGGAACATTTGCCAATAATCTCAATCATAAATATTCTATAGGCACCAACACGTGGCTTTGGTGAGAAGTGTTCTGATATTCCAGTTGTTGTTTTTTCACAGTTGCACAAAGCACCATTGCATATATAGCCTTTCCCAGCTGTAAGACACGACTCTGCTTTCTGCGCCTAACTGTGTGTTGTAACCCTTGAAGAAGCTGTAGGTATATTCTGGAGGAAATCAAATATTCAGACATTCAACTCATGAATATGGTATGTCAGACTCTCCTGACCTCTTCTGTACAATCTCTCAGGTAACTGGCTCGCTGTGATTGACAGCACAGTGTCACGCCTCATTCATTCAATTGGTTTCCACCATGTAGTTAATATATAGTCGAACCAGAGTGGAAGCTGCACCATTTTCTGCATTTCTAAATTTTGGAAGCCCAATCATGTGTTACAGGTGTCAGATGAAACATGAACACTGGAAATAAAGGTGACGTACACACAGATTTCACATCACTATAACAGTGACAGTGTGTGGTAGTTTATTATCTAAATTATAATTATGCTTTACGGATAAAGTTCATTATTATTATTATTATTATTATGAACACACTGTATCTTAAGTGAACTATAAGCAGGTGATGCTGAGGTGTAGCTCCCTCTGGGTTTGGTATAATTCCATTGTTTCCTCTTCCAACAGTTTGTAGGTACACATCTACAAGGTATTTTTCTTTTTCACTCTTTTCCATTCTCCTTCTCAATCTCTCATCCTCTCTGCCCTTGTCCCCTATCTCTCTCTTCGACTGTTGTAGAGAGCACAAACCACAGAGGAACACAGGGCGCTATACTGTTACCATTATTCATACGGTGACAAATTGCACTCTATAATTTCACTGTGCTTTCAGTTGTGTCTTTTGTCGAGGTATCCTGATTTCGGTCTGGATGTCTGGAAAAAAAAAAGAATCCTATATCGTCAGACAGGAAGTTTGCCTCGCCACAGAGATAAGACGCCACGCGGCGATCTGTCAACTACATTTGAATATGAGACGATCCGGGCTGCAGGCCAAACACAAGGGTGAAAGGAGGAACAACTGCTCTGCAGGAGATCAGAACAAAGAACATCACAGACACTCGTATTCACACTCCAGCCATATAGTTTACTGTGTGTTTACATGTGGATTTTTTGACTCAGACGATATACTGTTGGCGTCGGCCTACAGAGTAGAATGAAACTAATTAGATGGACACTTGTGAATGAGTCAATAGATGTCTTACCAAAGCATTTGGTGGGTTTCTTATGAACAGCTCAGACTTTAGACAGTCCCACTAACAAGAGAGCAGTGTGTGTAGTTAAAACATCACCGAGCTCCTGACACATAGTTCTTACAACAGACAATATCAAAACAGCTTTTGTGTTTTCCCTGGTGAATGGAAAGAAAACAGCATTTTACATACATTTGAATTTTTGAATAATCATGAGTTGATTTTGAGTAGACCATTCAGTCTTAATTTTGTATTGTTGTAAAACCCGTTCTAGACACAATTTCCCTCGTGGTTCCTAAATAACCAAAATGTACATCTGGTATTGATGTTGTTCGTCCTTCTAAAGGGACTAATCTTTGCTCATTGTTAACCTGACGTTAGATATCTTTTCATGCCGAACCGTATAGGCAGCAGCATGTCATTACCACACCGAGAATTCATCCACATACAAGGAGACAGATTAAAGAGATTACATGTTCGAGAGCAAGCTGATAATGATCCCTTGCCAGGGCCATCGGGTTTCCTCTTTATTAAGGTTGTCCAAAGGTGAAATTAGGATTCAATATGAGTGCGAGGGCTCAATTTGTTTCCCTTTGCTGAAAACACGTGACTGATGTTACACAACAACACGACTTGTCATCACAGAGTGAAACAGCGGCCGGATGGCGACGGTCATTCAATTTCAATAACTAAAAACCCTCGAGCTGAATCACTGTTTCCGAAGACTTGGATTATTCAAATAGGTTTGTTGAGCTAGTGGAGGCGGCTCATTAATGCAGGGGTGCCCAAAGGCAGATTGTAACTATCCTTCCTCTGTTTAAACCTGAGACTCCCCATGCTGGGTCATAAGCTTGTTATGATAATCAATCAGGGACCAAATTTTCTTTCCAACCGAATTTGAAATCTAAACCATCATCATCAGATCTACTATTCCACAGTAGGGCACAATGTTTATGTATGTGTGTTTCCTGATCAGCGTTTGGCCTGCAGCACCTGAAACTAGTAGCTCTCTCTCATCCTCCTCTCAACTCAACACCTCTCGCACCGCCTGAGAGCCTTTTCTGTCAGAATCTTGTTTTTCCTCTTATTGTTTTTTGTGTGTGTGTGTCAGCGGCCATACTAAAGTTCTACCTTTGCACATTTTCAGAGAACCAGGTCCCCCATGGCTTCCCCACCATCGACATGGGTCCCCAGCTGAAGGTGGTTGAAAAGACCCGAACTGCCACCATGCTGTGCGCTGCCGGTGGAAACCCAGACCCAGAGATCACCTGGTTCAAGGACATGCTTCCTGTGGACATCAGCAGCAGCAACGGGCGAATCAAACAGCTCCGCTCAGGTACAATTGATTTCGACCTGATTCAATTTCTTTAAGATGTTATTCTACATGACATACGGAACATGTTAATTATAGCAAAGGCGTGTTGAAGGCTAAGAGATGACATTAAATGCCAACAGACATACTGGTAGTCGTGTTAGACATGAGACTGATGTGAAAACACAAAGGGCCTTTGTTGTCATGTATGACTTAATTTATTCTCTTTCATCACAAAGCACATGAAAGTTTTATACAGCTTGTCATTGTCGCCGCGATTAGTTGACTGGGTTCTTAGACGATTCTATTTCTCACAACAGCTGCAGCCACTTTTTAAAGTAGCACAGAAATTGCAATGAGGTTGTTCGTGCGTTCCTGCAATCTCTGACAGTGATACATGAGCTTGTAACCTTTCAAAGTACAGAAAGAGAATTCCTCACCGCATTAAATATTCTGTAATCCCCTCTTAAACATACGGCTGGGTCACAATGAGGCCAGCCGATGATGCATTAGCTCGGATTCAACCTTGAAAAATACAAAAATCAATGAGGTACCCTTTGTTCGCTATATCAGTGCACTTGATAAATAAACAGCGCTCGCCTGACCTGGATCAGATTGAAAGATTAGTGGCTTTTGACCAGGTTTGGTCTTGTCACTCCTTACTAAATCTACCTCACTTAGAGAGTGTCAGGCCGGGCTGCAGGTCTGAGGCCCCGAAGATTAAAGAGGAGAGCTACTCCAGAAGAAGCCAGGTGCTAAAGCTGCCCAGTGGACGCTGAATACAGGTCACTGGAGCACGCTCACTTGGAGTGTACATGTTCTTGCAATATAAAATCCTGGCTCTACTACGAGAACAACCCAAATTAGATTCATCACAAATTAGATACTAACAAATCTACTAATTGTTTGATAATGTTTTTATAGCAAGAATAAAATTGTGCCTAATAATACGGTCTTTTCTATCTTTTTTTTTCTTTTACTCCCAGCAACACACGCTTAATTAGTTTTCTTCCTTGCACATAGTGAGAGTGTCTGAAAATGTGCTGATATGTTATGCCCTCAAACTTCTTTCTTATCCGCCACCCTTCTCTTGACATCTGCCGCCATATCAGCATCAGCCATATGACCTGAAATTAGAAGTGCATTAATTTGCTGCCACAGTGTAATGGGAAAGTCAGACCCAGTTCCTCATATTGCATCACACATTTCCAGTTAGCACACATTAGACACATTAGTCTCTCTCTTTTCACGCCGTCCAAATCTGTAAACTTCTTTTTGAATTTAATACCTCTGACCTGAATACGTTTTGCCCTGCGTCACTCTAATTGCTGTGTATTACTTTCATTCACTCCTCTTGCCCATTTCACTAACTGCTATCTGCACAAAGAGTGGGGGTCATCTTAAATTGGAAATCTTAACTCAAAGAACAAATGCTGCTGTGAAGTCACATGGGAAGGGATATACAGTAGCTGCAGAAGCAAAGAAAATCTAAATCTGTGTAGTTTCCGGTAATTTACAGACATCATGTACAGTCCAAAAAATGTACATCTCCTTCATAGCGTTGATGAAATACTATGTCACATTGCATCAGTTTTTTTTTCTGTGGCAGAAGCCATGTTTTACTAACTAATCTCTCAACCCTGTTTGCATCAAAATTACTCCCACCTAGGTGGTACACCAATTAGAGGTAAGGATGATGAATAAAGTGTGTTGCAAACTATCACGTTCAGACCATTCCCCCACATCAGACCCCTGCATCCCCACCAGTTCCACATTACCAGGTTCATTCACGCTGTTAC
This sequence comes from Hippoglossus stenolepis, assembly GCF_022539355.2. Taxonomy (NCBI): domain Eukaryota; kingdom Metazoa; phylum Chordata; class Actinopteri; order Pleuronectiformes; family Pleuronectidae; genus Hippoglossus; species Hippoglossus stenolepis. The sequence goes on along the minus strand of NC_061493.1, from coordinate 19,020,188 downwards.
AGCAGCAACCCGCCCTCCCCCACTTCCCCCGTTCGTCTCTACCCCAACATGTTCTGTCTGATCATGTTCTGTCTGCTCCTTAACAAACAAATGATCACCAACCCTGATGCCAGGAGAATGGAAATGCAAAAAGATAGTCCAAGGTGTTATTACGTAAATGAGATTTTTCCAGTCTCCTGTTTTGCTGTTAGAAATGAACCATGTTTTTGAGTGAAACACACACACACACACACACACACATTCACGTTCACACAGAAACAAAACATCTCTCTGCTACAGCCTCTTCTCAGGCTTTTCAGTTAAAAAGGGGCAAGGAGCTGCATTTTAAACTAAAGGCCACCGTCGCCACTAGAGGATCCACCTGCCTCCTCCATGCAGTTAATGTAAATTCAAATGGCTGCATTTGCATACAGCCGATGCAGCATTGCCCCCCAGCATGGGAACAGGATGCCTGGTTGAGATTGTTAAGGTGGAAGGTTCCCTTTTTATGGAAATCCTGCTTTTCTCAAGAGTAAAAGCAGGATTTCCAATCAACAACAGAGAGGTAAAAAGTGGACGTCTGGGGCAAGCTGCATACATTTGGGACCGCCAGCAGTCTGTCTGAGTGTTTTTGCGTCCACGGAAACTAATACAGTCCATATTCAATTAGGTGTTTAACTCTTTATGAGTTATGATAGCCTCATGACAGCCTCTCTGTCCCTGCTGCTCTGTAAATGACCTTGTGGAAGATCCAGGCTTCCTGTAGTTGGGAGTAATTGAAGGAGTTTAGTGTTTCAGCTCTGGAAACTGTCACACCAGCAACCTTCCACATTCCTGTAGTACTTCCACTGTTTTTTCCCATGGGAGAGTGGGTAGATTGACAGATTCGTGACACCAACATTAGTATGCAGTTGCATGTCAGTGCTGAATCAGACAGCGATGAGCTCAGCAAGTAGAGCAAACACCTTGGAGGGACGTGTTGTCATGAGATCTGAGGCGGTGTTATCACATGTCACTGCCCCGCCCTGTTCCGCTCCTCTTTTTTTGGTCTCGCCTTGATTCGAGTCCCCTACGGTTGGTGGTGAACCTGTTTGTTGCATTCATCTCATACTGCATGATGTGAAAAAAAAAAATGTATCCTGACATCATCGTACACCGAGTATTTTTGTCATTTTCAAACTGCATGGTGGCTGACTGCCTCGTACCATGCTGTGTTGGAGACATGATAACTGTTATCACTCACTTGCGTATAGTTACCGTTTCTTTTTTTTTGCTTTTTGAGAAAAAGTTTTCTTTTGAAATGTGTATTTGTAAAATCATGGGATGCAGGTAAGTTTGGTGTTGTTGATCTTTTTTTTTTCAAGTTGTCAAATTATAAAATGGCCTCATCTGTCGTCCGTTTGCAAATCAGTAGCAATGATTAGGTGATGCTTCTGGACACGGTGTGACAGAATGTCCACCACAGACAGGACTCCTGGGCTTTCATGGTTTGTTAGAAACAACATGTTAGCCTTCTGTGTGATCACTACAGCTTCTTGGGATTGTGAATACTAATCCAAGCCATCTGGCGGAGGAGTGTCCCCCCTTGAGGCTTTCAGTGAGACATGGTCAGATAGTTTGTAATGAAAGAACACTGAAATGGCCTCACTGCTAAATGTGTCCTCGCAGGCTGAAGGAAATATATCTGCCCTGGCAAATGGAGCAGTGTCTCCTGTTATATTTACATTTGTGTTGTACTTAAATACGGTCACATTTTTATTTAATGTCACCATTAAGCATCTCTGAAAACATTATTCTCAGCTCAAAACACTTCAGAGTAACGTCCCTCCTGAGGGTCTAAATAATGTCCCTTGGTAAAACAGTGTTAAACACATTTTGCACAGTTGTTGATATTAAGCCGCAGCAGTTTGATGGCTTCTTAAGATGTAACATAAATTCGGCTGCTTTTCTCGTGCAGTATAGCTGCAGTATAGCTTAGCTGGGTTCTAACATCTGGCTGAGCTAGATAACCCTCAGTGACATAAACACTTTGGTTTGTCAATTAATTCCATAAGCAGAAAGCCCAATCAGACTGTGATTGTTGTGACATGTTATTCAGATGATTAATTGACCCTCAGTCATGGTCTTTTTTCTCCTTAACACGACTAGGCAAATATTCTGTTAGCAGTTCCTGTAAACTTGCCAAATAAGCGAAAGGCTTGTGTTGCTGTAAGCATTTTATTTTTTTGACAAAACCACGTCCGTGTCTGAGACACTTAATTACGCTTGAACTGGGTTATACTAATTGACTACAGGCTCTCAAGCGAGTCACTGTACAGATATCTGCTGTGGTTTCATGCAAAGTTACATCTCATATTCCACAACTGTCAAGACAGCTAAATTTGTTAATCCTCCATGCAGGAGCTCTGCAAATTGAGAACAGCGAGGAATCAGGGAAATAGTGAATGCATGAGCTGAATGAAAGTGCCGACTCGTGACTCTTCTCCTGCCAATCTGACTTATCTCTTTCAGCACAACTTTTATTTCTAATATTTCTGTGGTGTCATGTATTTGCAAAATACAAAGAGCTATGTTACCCTTTGAAAATTCTTGGCTGTTTAATTCTAAATGTTGTTCACTCCAGCAACCATGCATCTCTGTGTCTAATCTCCCTTTTAAAGACCCAGAATCCCGTTAGTACACCTATTCGTGTGATTTGTTTTACTTTAGTGATTTTAGGTGATTAAAGCTCTTCTCAGGAGTGCGTCGCAGTGTGTGATTGACATATTCCTCACTCTCCTGCTAGCTGTGTTGCACCTGCCAGGGTGGGACAACTGAAACTCTTTATAATAATGTTATTTGTGCAAAGGGTAATTCCCAACGTCCACCTCCAACCTGAGCAGAGCTTGAATCGGCCCGGATGAGTGAAAAAAAACGTGCAGGGCCTTTCATTAATGTCTAATCGTGCCATTTATACCACTTCTTCTTTCTTCCGCTCACCTTCAACAGCTTCTCTCACCATTATCCGTGCAATGCGATTATTCTCACCAACTGTCTAACCTCAACGTCCTGTTTGGCT